>NC_064641.1:263965225-264589332 GCF_023864345.2 Schistocerca serialis cubense
TGCCTTTGGAACAAAAAACAATGATGAACATTGCCTTCACCTGGAATTTCGTCATCCTTGCCCTTTCTGGCTTCAGGAAAGCCTTTGTGTGCCACTCTGTACTCTGTATTTTTGATTTAGGGTCATATTCAAAAACCCATGTTTTATCCCCTGTTATCACATTATCCAAAAAATTTAGATAACTTTCCCAACACTCCAAAAGATCACACACATATGTTAAACGACCAGTCTATTGTTCATCTGCGAGGACCTTTGGAACTATCTTCACACAGATATTCAGCGTGGCCAATTGTTCAGTAAGAATTTCATGAACTACAGTTTTCAGTACGTTATACTGTTTTGCTACAATTTGCACACTGAAGCATCAGCCTGAGTCCAAAAATTCCTTCACTTTCCATGTACTCTTGTCAACATGAGATGTGGACGGGCATCCACACCATTTTTCTATGTCTACATCTGTATCTAAATCAATGCTCTGCAATTCATCCAATGGGCGCCTGGTAGAGTGTACCTTTTACCACTACTAGTCATCTCCTTTCCTGTTCCACTTGCAAATAGAATAAAGGAAAAACGATGGTCTACATGCCTCTGTGTAAGCCCTAGTTTCTTGTATATGTTCTTTTCATGGTCATCATGTGCAATGTAATTTGCAGGCAACAAAATTGTCATACAGTCAGAGTCAAATGACGGTTCTCTAAATTTTCTCAATAGTGTTCCTCGAAAAGAATGTAGCCTTCCCTCCAGGGATTCCCATTTAAATTCCCAAAGCATCTCTGTAACACTTGTGTGTTATTCAAGCCTATCATTAATAAATATAGCAGCCCACCTCTGAATTACTTCAATGTCTTCCTTTAACCCTGTTCTTGAGTACTCAAAACAGGTCATACTAGGATCCTCTATGCAATCTCTTTTACAGATGACCCACACTTTCCTAGAATTCTCCCAATAAACTGAAGTCGACCATTTGCCTTTCCTACCACAATCCTCAAATGCTTGTTCCATTTCACAGCACTTTGCAACATTCCGCCCAGACATTTAATCGATATGACTGTGTCAAGAAGGAAACTACTAATGCTGTATCCAAACATTACGGGTTTGGATTTCTTACTCATTCACATTAACTTACATTTTTCTACATTGAAAGCTAGCTGCCATTCACCACACAAACTAGAAATTTTGTCCAAGTAATCTTGTAGCCACTTCCATAAACTCGTACTTCCTTTAACAGTATGCAATGGGGTACTGTGTCAAATGCTTTCCTGAAGTCTAGAAATATGAAATCTGCCTGTTGCACTTCACCTATAGTTTGCAGTATATCATGTGAGAAAAGGGCAAGTTGAGTTTCACATGAGCAATGCTTTCTAAAACCTTGCTACTTCATGGACATAAGCTTCTCGGCCTGAAGAAAATTTTTTATATTCTAACTGAGAATATGACCAAGGATTCTGCAACAAATCAATGTTAGGAATGTTTGTCTGTAATTTTGTGGGTCCATTCTTTTGCCTTTCTTACATACGGGAGTCATCTGCACATTTTTTCAGTCGCTTCCGACTCTGAGCTGGGTGAGAGAGTCATGATAATTACAAGCTAAGTAAGAGGCTAATGTCACAGAGTATTCTTTGAAAAACTGAACTGGGATTCCATCCGGATCTGGTGACCTACTTGTTTTTAACTCTTTCCATTGTTTCCGTATGGCAGGAATGCTTATTACTATGTCATCCATATAGGAGTCTGTCCAATGGTCAAATGACGGTATGTTTGTACAATTCTCCTGTGTGAACGAGTTTTTCAATGTTAAATTTAAAGCTTCAGCTTTTGTTTTGGTATCTTCAACTGTCACACCAGACTGGTCAACAAGTGACTGGTTGGAAGCCTTCGAGCCCCTTGGTGATTTTACATAGGGCCAGAATTTTCTTGGCTTCCCTGCCAGGTCTTTTGCTAAAGGATGATGGATGGTAATAGTTGTATGCTTTTCACAGAGGCATGAAACTCTATTAACTTTATCTTGTCATCATTTGCGCATTCTCTTTTGAGCTGAGAGTAAACAGCCTCTGCTTCCTCAGCATTTTCCAAATCTCATTATTAAACCATGGTGGGTCTGTCTAAGTGAAACGCTAGTAACTGCTTAACTGCTCTTTCTAGCAGAAACATTCTCCTAGCATTCTCAATTGATTTATCAACTTTCGCAAGCATAGTTGCTACAGCGACCTCATGATTTCTATTCCTCGTTTCTATATCGATGTTGTCAATACACTCTGCCCCATTTGTAGCTACAAGGTCTACGATATTTCCACTGCATGTGGACTGCTGAACTAGCTGCTCAAGACAGTTTTCAGAAAACTGTGTTAAAAACTAAGTTGCATGACTGTCTGTCTGTACCCCTGCAATGAATCCATAGACATCCCAGTCAATACTCGGTAGGTTAAAGTTGCCTTCAATAGTATTGCATGATCCAGGTATTTATGCGCTACTGACCACAGACTTTCTTTGAATCACTCTACAACTGTCACAATTGAAATGGGTGGCCAGTAAAAACATCCAACAATTAACTTGTTTTCACCTACATCTGTTTTACGTGACCAGATAACTTCACTGTCACACTCAACTTTAATCTCAATGTTGTTGTTGTTGTGGTCTTCAGTCCTGAGACTGGTTTGATGCAGCTCTCCATGCTACTCTATCCTGTGCAAGCTTTTTCATCTCCCAGTACCTACTGCAACCTACATCCTTCTGAATCTGCTTAGTGTATTCATCTCTTGGTCTCCCTCTACGATTTTTACCCTCCACGCTGCCCTCCAATACTAAATTGGTGATCCCTTGATGCCTCAGAACATGTCCTACCAACCGATCCCTTCTTCTGGTCAAGTTGTGCCACAAACTTCTCTTCTCCCCAATCCTATTCAATACTTCCTCATTAGTTATGTGATCTACCCATCTAATCTTCAGCATTCTTCTGTAGCACCACATTTCGAAAGCTTCTATTCTCTTCTTGTCCAAACTATTTATCGTCCATGTTTCACTTCCATACATGGCTACACTCCATACGAATACTTTCAGAAATGACTTCCTGACACTTAAATCAATACTGGATGTTAACAAATTTCTCTTCTTCAGAAACGCTTTCCTTGCCATTGCCAGCCTACATTTTATATCCTCTCTACTTCGACCATCATTAGTTATTTTGCTCCCCAAATAGCAAAACTCCTTTACTACTTTAAGTGCCTCATTTCCTAATCTAATTCCCTCAGCATCACCCGACTTAATTAGACTACATTCCATTATCCTTGTTTTGCTTTTGTTGATGTTCATCTTATATCCTCCTTTCAAGACACTGTCCATTCCATTCAACTGCTCTTCCAAGTCCTTTGCTGTCTCTGACAGAATTACAATGTCATCGGCGAACCTCAAAGTTTTTATTTCTTCTCCATGAATTTTAATACCTACCCCAAATTTTTCTTTCGTTTCCTTTACTGCTTGCTCAATATACAGATTGAACAACATCGGGGAGAGGCTACAACCCTGTCTTACTCCCTTCCCAACCACTGCTTCTCTTTCATGTCCCTCGACTCTTATAATTGCCATCTGGTTTCTGTACAAATTGTAAATAGCCTTTCGCTCCCTGTATTTTACCCCTGCCACCTTCAGAATTTGAAAGAGAGTATTCCAGTCAACATTGTCAAAAGCTTTCTCTAAGTCTACAAATGCTAGAAACGTAGGTTTGCCTTTCCTTAATCTTTCTTCTAAGATAAGTCGTAAGGTCAGTATTGCCTCACGTGTTCCAGTGTTTCTACGGAATCCAAACTGATCTTCCCCGAGGTTGGCTTCTACTAGTTTTTCCATTCGCCTGTAAAGAATTCGTGTTAGTATTTTGCAGCTGTGACTTATTAAGCTGATAGTTCGGTAATTTTCACATCTGTCAACACCTGCTTTCTTTGGGATTGGAATTATTATATTCTTCTTGAAGTCTGAGGGTATTTCGCCTGTTTCATACATCTTGCTCACCAGATGGTAGAGTTTTGTCAGGACTGGCTCTCCCACGGCCGTCAGTAGTTCCAATGGAATATTGTCTACTCCGGGGGCCTTGTTTCGACTCAGGTCTTTCAGTGATCTGTCAAACTCTTCACGCAGTATCGTATCTCCCATTTCATCTTCATCTACATCCTCTTCCATTTCCATAATATTGTCCTCAAGTACATCGCCCTTGTATAGACCCTCTATATACTCCTTCCACCTTTCTGCTTTCCCTTCTTTGCTTAGAACTGGGTTTCCATCTGAGCTCTTGATATTCATACAAGTCGTTCTCTTATCTCCAAAGGTCTCTTTAATTTTCCTGTAGGCGGTATCTATCTTACCCCTAGTGAGATAGGCCTCTACATCCTTATATTTGTCCTCTAGCCATCCCTGTTTAGCCATTTTGCACTTCCTGTCGATCTCATTTCTGAGACGTTTGTATTCCTTTTTGCTTGTTTCACTTACTGCATTTTTATATTTTCTCCTTTCATCAATTAAATTCAATATTTCTTCTGTTACCCAAGGATTTCTACTAGCCCTCGTCTTTTTACCTACTTGATCCTCTGCTGCCTTCACTACTTCATCCCTCAAAGCTACCCATTCTTCTTCTACTGTATTTATTTCCCCCATTCCTGTCAATTGCTCCCTTATGCTCTCCCTGAAACTCTGTACAACCTCTGGTTTGGTCAGTTTATCCAGGTCCCATCTCCTTAAATTCCCACCTTTTTGCAGTTTCTTCAGTTTTAATCTACAGGTCATAACCAATAGATTGTGGTCAGAGTCCACATCTGCCCCTGGAAATGTCTTACAATTTAAAACCTAGTTAATCTCAATAGAGAGAATATTTTTGTCAAATGCAATGAACATTATCCCTCATATGGCCTCTAACCTGTCTTCCCGATATACGTTCCACAACTTGCTAAATATCTCAGAACTTTCCACTTCCGTTCAGCCTCTCGGTACTGAGAATAATTTGAGTGAGAACTTTCCTGGAGGGCAGTAAACTCAGGAACTTCGTTACGAATACTTCAACAATTTACTAATGAAATTTTGACAGTCAATGTGTCTTTATCCTGAACATGGTCTGACTTCCCTTGTTGTGCATCAACTGACGAGTCTTCATCAGAGTGCTTCAAACTACTGCCTAGCCTAAAAAAAAACCACTACATGCACTTCCTATGTGTAGTACACTTCTGTCCTAACAAGGGGAGTTCTACAAATTCCTAACCGATAATACAGGTCTAGAAATTTGCATTTGAGTCCATCACAGACTCGACAAATCCCCTGCTTGAGACTCCCCAATTTGGCTGCCAACAAAAGGACCCTGAACAACTCTGGGAGCAATGCTGCAAATTTTGAGCTCTCCTTGCACTCCACATGAGGCCAGCGGCATTGACCACTTTTCCACCTGTATGAACTGAGTATGGCCTCAGAATCAATGCCACAGGTGTTGTTGGTGCCGGCATGAGCCAAAACTTGCAGACAACTGCACCCTGTGCACTTGAGAGTCACAGGCAAGGCTGCCTCAACATCTCGAATGAGGCCTCCCAGCAGACACAGTGAATGTACATTGGCTTTCTTTCCAGCCCTGAATGCTATCTGACTAAGGGGCTTGACAACACATCTAGCACTGGAGCTCCTGATAACTAGTAAACCCTTCCTCCTTACACCCGCTCAGGCCCTGATGAACAACTAGCCACCTATCCACTCATAGGATGAACACATGAGGCCAGACAAACAGACTCCATATTGGCTCTCCGCCTTGAGTGACGTAAATGCATTATCCCCTGCCACTCACTCTGCTGTGAAGGCAGATCCACCGCGTTGGGTACGCTAGGAGGTGCCTCAGTAGCAGAGCCTGTGGCAAAACAAGTGACACCCGAGGTGTCCCATGCGACACGCCCGTTTCTCTGCCCACCATTACATGCTGAGGCAGCAGCCTGAAGGTGACTGACATTAGCCAAATGCGTATTCAACTGTTCACAAACTGTGGCCAGTTCCTTCTGCGTCCACTCACAGCATGCACACATCCTACCTATCCTAACAAGACAAACTGAAAATGTAAGCTATAAAAGCAGACAAAATCCTAGATATGCAACTTGCTACCCTCCTGGTAAGTCACCAATGGACACTGATGCCTCAATGAGTTATGTACTGGCTGTTTAGAAGAAATGAAAACTGTATTACAAACTGCTCGAATTTACACTTACAAAATGTGAGTTTACATGTCCTAAATGGAAACATGCATGAAATTTCAGACATACACTATGAGGAAAAGATAATCACTTAACTTGATGACCTGTAGATGTGTATACACTGAGAGCTTGAGCCCGACTGTTGTTCGTCATCGGCATCCTCTCTACCCTCCTGTAACATCTTGTGCCATCAGTAAGTCATGTTTTGGGACATCACACCATAACCAAATGTTTGTTTAAGCATTGTGACGGTCTTTGAGCCTGTTTTTCCTAACTTAACACAAAATTTAATGGCATGTTGCTGTTCAGTGAACTGTGGCATTTTGATCTCCCAATGTGTCACTTGAACACAGGTACACACTACAAGGAATCCACACTGGACAATGGCCAGCAGGTACCTGGCAAGGAATGTGTTGCCTTCCCAAGAGCCTCCACCAGTCACAACACTGTAATCTTCCGGGTTGGCAGGAAACAATCATTCAACTTACTTTCTGGACACACCCAGTACATTATTAGAATTTAAAAAGGCTATACAAATACCTGGGGGATATTGTAAAATTCTGGTGTAAATCCATACTGCTTCCACACCTGGTGATAATTATGTAAGGACTTCATTCCTTTACTAACTTCACCTGGAAAGCACAATAATAGTATAACACCTGAAAAACAACATACATTGAACTTAATGTTGAAAGAACCAGCTTACTTCTTTATGCAACTATCCAGATTGGTTCAGTGACTGGTTTATTATCTTCTTATATGCTAATTGAAGCAAGTCATAGACTGAATTTTTTAATGTTATTGAGAAGGCTTTTTATACACAAAGTAAAAGTGTACTCAACTCACTGTGATACCTTAAAGGGCTCTGGTGTTACTACCAGCATATGGAAAAAAATGAGGATATGATGATAGAAGAGACTGACAATGTCAAACATAACAAATTCAGTTAGGAAGAGCAGAGTAGCAGATTATAAAACTACTGAATTTCCAAAACAAATTATTATTTGGAATTCATATGTTGTTTGACACAGGAGACCTAAAGCAAACTGGCTTATTCCCATTCCACAAAGCCACATGATATCACATTTGAGGGACCTTCATATGCCAAACTAAAGTTTTTCAAATATAAAAATGTATGTTATGAATTCAAGAATGTCCTGCAGCAACCTGTTACAAGAACTGGTATACTAACTACTATGGTTGTTTCTTAATGACATTTAATGTATTATTCCCTGCCATGGTCAGGGTGGAGACAAGTGATGTATGAAAATGTTAAACTTCAAAGATATTTCATATAAAAACTTTTAATAGTCCAAATCAGAATATTTTAACAATCGTCAATCACTAGTTTTAGCTGAGCAATGTTACAGAAATTGGTCATAAAGGGCAAAATAGTGTAAAGCACACTGGCTAATTTAACAACCCAGTTAGTATAATGAAAGCAGTTTCTAGATCGCAAGATTGGGCGAAACACATCATTTTCAACACAGCACTTGCTTGTGTGCTAAAGTGATCACAGGACAGGAAAAGTTTTGCAACTGATGAAACATTATATAAGTAATACCAAAAATACTTATATACAACCAGGTATTAAGAAACTCGACATAATGCGTCATTACACCAGTGTAAGTTTATGAAGACAGCAATGAGACACTGCACCCATTTCGACAGTACCGAGACCCTGTAAGCATTCCATTAACTGTTGTATATTTGCCTTCACTTACTTCCTGTTAAATTTGCCAGTGAGTTTTACATTTTTTCCCCCCCCTTCACGTGCAATTTTCTGAAACATTTCAAATCTGAAGCTGGCTGACTGCTTAGCCAAACTCTGATCACTGATTGTTAAAATATTGTGAACTGGACTATTAAAGGATATTATATAAAAAATACTTAACATTTAAAATTTGTTGCAAATGACATTATTTTTTTCCAAAATACAATTTACTTCACAAATTCAATACTAGAAACAATAAAGTTATGTATAAAGACTTAAAAGCATTTAATTGGATAAAGAAGAAAAGAAAAAAGGTCAAATACTAATGAACAAATGTTGTCAGTACATTGACAGCAGCCAACAAAACTTAAGTTACTAATGGAAAACAATTATGTAAATTGAAGGAGGAGGAGGAGGGGGGGGGGGGGGGGGGGGGGGAAAGGAAAGGAAAGGAAAGGAAAGGAGCAGACTGTTGGTAGCAGCTGCATCAAGAATTTGAGCAGGTGCAGCAGCAACAATGAGCAAAAATGTATGCTGGGCCAGGATTTGAATCCGGGATCTCCTGCTTACGAGGCAGTTGTGTTAACCACTGCACCACCTGGACACATTGTCTACTGCAACTGCATGGACTATCTCAGCATGCCTCTCAGCCAACCCACATTCCCACCAAGAGCCTCCTATCTGCAGTCACTATCCATGTCTTCCATGCTCGCTAATTAGCTCGGATGTAATTGTGCATCCACACTGAATGAGGTGGATTCATTGCCCATCGAGGCGAATCAATTATACGAATGGGTAATGTCTGTTCTTTCAAGCATGTCTGAAAGAACACACACCATGCAGTCACATAATGAAGAACAGTTTTAGAACAACCTGAAGGGCTTATTGGTGACTAATTCCTTCTAATCTGCCACAGTTATTTAATAATATTACATGATGTAAATTCTATGTAATATTCAGTTTTTGCACATCTCAAAAACAGCAACAAGTTGAATTTGTAATTTTGTTTTCTTTGATAATGCCTGACTATAAAAGCTTGGGAACTGTTTTAAATGCAGTAGTATACATTGTACTTCACCACTGTATTATTCTGAAAACGAATTTCTAGTTTTTTTCCCCCTTCTTCTTCGTGTTGTCCACATCTTTGCAAGCAACTTCACTATCAATATGTTAATACCTGTATGTTAAATAAACACAAAATCTAAGCATATTAATTCTTATGTAAAATATGTTTTGTATACTGTATTTTCCTGACATTTTTTACTTACATGAGGATCTGCATATTATGTATCTATGGAACAAATATCATACATAATTTAAAATATATTGCCAATGTTTGTATTGAGGGACTATTCATCTTTTTCCAAACATCTCATTCAATTAACAAAGGGAAGGAGTAAATGTGGCTACTCATTGAATATTTGAGGCACTGAATCATCTAGTTGGTTACTAGTTCGATGTGTCAGATTCATGATACATGTTATAATGTGGAACATTTCAGAGGAACAGATTGTAGAGCTGAGACTTTTCTCAGCCTACAACAAGGTATGTAGAAGCAATGGCTTTAGCCCTGTCCAGCCAGCTGACAAAGAGTGTGTGTCTAAATAAAACTTAATTTACATTTCTGATCAAAGATTCAGACTGCTCCTAAAATTACGAATCTAATGATGTACGTCATGGGTTGCTAAGATTATTAATTCAAAAGTCAATGAAATTAACTGATACATAAATAAAATCAAATCAATTTTCCTCAGCAATCAGAAAGCACAGTGGGCTTGCCTAAACAGAAATACTGTGTTGTTGGGGGGGGGGGGGGGGGGGGGTGGAGTAATTTTCTAGACCACAGAGTAATTATTAATAATAATTTGCAGGATGAGAAAACTCTGTAGAGGTTTCTGAACCATTACTTTGAATTTAAAGCCACAGTTACCTCGAGGTGCAAGGATACCAGACCTAGCCACCTACAGACATGGCAATCGTGACAGAATTAGATAATTAGTTTTGTGTAATAGCAGATTTCGCAAAGCAGCTCTGTTTGAAAGTGTGTTCCCAATGGTTTTCTGTTAGTCACTCCTGGCTGAACACTAGTAGTGACTAGGATCATTCCTTTCTCCCTTCACACATTACTGTACACTGTTACTGTGATTTAATAACCTAGTTTAATGAGATAGAGATTTTTAGCTATTGCTACTAGCAACCAAAAGACAGTCATAAAAGCAACTGAGAAGCCAGGCAGGCAGCCACCTGACAGAGAGGGAGAATGAGCACTCAGCTGGGCCAACAAACCTTCGCCTCCCACTGTTTTCGAGGAAGCTACTCCTGTGTCATGACTGGTTCTATTACCTGCATGGAAGAGGTACAGCCTGCCTTCCCTGACTCTCAACAGCCATGGGTGCATCCAGGGCTGACCACATGGCTGTGACCAGCAAACTGAACGACAACAATGTGCTGGCCCATGATGCTGCCACCTCTGACATCACAGGCTATGGCTCACTGCATGTTATCAATGGCGAATGTGGCGCAAGACCCTTTACTCGGCCAAATGCAGATGTAATCAACAACAAGAATAGTACCATTCTGTAAGCAGCTGTTGCCAGGGGCAATATACATGCTATATCAGGTTAGCAGTTGATGAGTACCGACACAAAGTATGAATCTAGAAGCTAATTAACTGTGCTAAATGCAGAGTCTAGGGAGCAAATTGTAAAGTTATGTGCTGAATAGAAAGGGGAATTACAGATGCGAAACATGCATTTAGAGACTTAATTTCAAGCACAAATTTAAAATTGTCAGATTGTTTTAACTGAAAAGTTAGAAGCTGACAGTGAAAGAGTAAGAACTGAGGTAAATTCGAGGTTGGAACAGCATTCAAAATTCTTAGAAACAGTTAGTAATTCATTTGCGGAGGTCATCCAGGTTCACTGTGTCAAAGTATTGATGCAATCAGAAGCTCAGGTCCTAAGACTGAGGGTAAAGAGCTAGCTGCCTTACAATGCACTAACAGAGTCAAGGAGACTATCAGAAGTCAACTCATAATAGAGTGCTATCAACAGGAAGTTCATGGGGGTAGATGAACAATTTATTTCCACACATCTACATCTACATGATTACTCTGCAATTCACATTTAAGTGCTTGGCAGAGGGTTCATCAAACCACAATCATACTACCTCTCTACCATTCTACTCCCGAACAGCGCGCAGGAAAAACGAACACCTAAACCTTTCTGTTAGAGCTCTGATTTCTATTATTTTATTTTGATGATCATTCCTACCTATGTAGATTGGGCTCAACAAAATATTTTCACATTTGGAAGACAAAGCTGGTGACTGAAATTTCGTAAATAGATCTCGCCGCGACGAAAAACGTCTTTGCTTTAATGACTTCAATCCCAACTCGCGTATCATATCTGCCACACTCTCTCCCCTATTACGTGATAATACAAAACGAGCTGCCGTTTTTGCACCCTTTCGATGTCCCCCGTTAATTCCACCTGGTAAGGATCCCACACCGCGCAGCAATATTCTAACAGAGGACGAACAAGTTTGGTGTAAGCTGTCTCTTTAGTGGACTTGTTGCATCTTCTAAGTGTCCTGCCAATGAAACGCAACCTTTGGCTCGCCTTCCCCGCAATATTATCTATGTGGTCTTTCCAAGTTGTTCGTAATTTTAACACCCAGGTACTTAGTTGAATTGACAGCCTTGAGAATTGTACTATTTATCGAGTAATCGAATTCCAACGGATTTCTTTTGGAACTCATGTGGATCACCTCACACTTTTCGTTATTTAGTGTCAACTGCCACCTGCCACACCATACAGCAATCTTTTATAAATCGCTTTGCAACTGATACTGGTCTTTGAATGACCTTACTAGACAGTAAATTACAGCATCATCTGCGAACAACCTAAGAGAACTGCTCAGATTGTCACCCAGGTCATTTATATAGATCAGGAACAGCAGAGGTCCCAGGACACTTCCCTGGGGAACACCTGATATCACTTCAATTTTACTCGATGATTTGCCGTCTATTACTACGAACTGCGACCTTCCTGACAGGAAATCACGAATCCAGTCGCACAACTGAGGCGATACCCCATAGGCCCGCAGCTTGATTAGAAGTCGCTTGTGAGGAACGGTGTCAAAAGCTTTCCGGAAACCTAGAAATACGGAATCAACTTGAGATCCTCTGTCGATAGCGGCCATTACTTCGTGCGAATAAAGAGCTAGCTGCATTGCACAAGAACGATGTTTTCTGAAACCATGCTGATTACGTATCAATAGATCGTTCCCTTCGAGGTGATTCATAATGTTTGAATACAACAGATGCTCCAAAACCCTACTGCAAACCGATGTCAATGATATAGGTCTGTAGTTCGATGGATTACCCCTACTACCCTTCTTAAACACTGGTGTGACCTGCGCAATTTTCCAATCTGTAGGTACAGATCTATCGGTGAGCGAGCGGTTGTATATGATTGCTAAGTAGGGAGCTATTGTATCAGCGTAATCGGAAAGAAACCTAATCGGTATACAATCTGGACCTGAAGACTTGCCCGTATCAAGCGATTTGAGTTGCTTCGCAACCCCTAAGGTATCTACTTTTAAGAAACTCATGCTAGCAGCTGTTCGTGTTTCAAATTCTGGAATATTCCATTTGTCTTCCCTGGTGAAGGAATTTCGGAAAACTGCGTTCAATAACTCCGCTTTAGCGGCACAGTCGTTGGTAACAGTACCATCGGCACTGCGCAGCGAAGGTATTGACTGCGTCTTGCCGCTTGTGTACTTTACATACGACCAGAATTTCTTCGGATTTTCTACCAAATTTCGAGACAATGTTTCATTGTGGAACCTATTAAAGGCATCTCGCATTGAAGTCCGTGCCAAATTTCGCACGTCTGTAAATTTTAGCCAATCTTCGGGATTTCGCGTTCTTCTGAACTTCGCATGCTTTTTCCGTTACCTCTGCAACAGCGTTTGGACCTGGTTTGTGTACCATGGGGGAAGAGTTCCATCTCTTACCAATTTATGAGGTATGAATCCCTCAATTGCTGTTGCTACTATATCTTTGAATTTGAGCCACATCTCGTCTACATTTGCATAGTCAGTTCGGAAGGAATGGAGATTGTCTCTTAGGAAGGCTTCTAGGTGACACTTTATCCACTTTTTTAAATAAAATTATTTTGTGTTTGTTTCTGGTGGATTTGGAAGAAACGGTATTGAGCCTAGCTACAACAACCTTGTGATCACTAACCCCTGTATCGGTCATGATGCTCTCTATTAGCTCTGGATTGTTTGTGGCTAAGAGGTAAAGTGTGTTTTCGCAACCATTTACAATTCGCGTGGGTTCGTGGACTAATTGCTCGAAATAATTTTCGGAGAAAGCATTTAGGACAATCTCGGAAATTGTTTTCTGCCTACCACAGGTTTTGAACAAGTATTTTTGCCAACATATCGAGGGAAGGTTGAAGTCCCCACCAACTATAACCATATGAGTGGGGTATTTATTTGTTACAAGACTCAAATTTTCTTTGAACTGTTCAGCAACTATATCATCGGAGTCTGGGGGTCGGTAGAAGGAGCCAATTATTAACTTAGTTCGGCTGTTTAGTATAACCTCCACCCATACCAATTCGCACGGAGTATCCACTTCGACTTCACTACAAGTTAAACAACTACTGACAGATACAAACACTCCACCACCAATTCTGCCTAATCTATCTTTCCTGAACACCAGCTGAGACTTCGTAAAAATTTCTGCAGAACTTATTTCAGGCTTTAGCCAGCTTTCTGTACCTATAACTATTTCAGCTTCTGTGCTTTCTATTAGCACTTGAAGCTCAGGGACTTTCCCAGCACAACTACAACAATTTACAACTACAATTCCGACTGTTCCTTGATCCAAGCACATCCTGTATTTGCCATGCACCCTTTGAGATTGCAGCCCACCCCGTACTTTCCCGAGGCCTTCTGACCTAAAAACCGCCCAGTCCACGCCACACAGCCTCCGCTACCTGTGTAGCCGCCAGCTGAGTGTAGTGAACTCCTGACCTATTCAGCAGAACCCGAAACCCCACCACCCTATGGCGCAAGTCAAGGAATCTGCACCCAACACGGTTGCAAAACTGTCTGAGCCTCTGATTCAGACCGTCCACCCGGCTCTGCACCAAAGGTCCACACTCGGTTCTGTCAACAATGCTGCAGATGGTGAGCTCTGCCTTCATCTCATAAGCAAGACCAGCAGCCTTCACCAAATCAGATAGCCGCTGGAATCCAGAGAGAATTTCCTCAGATCCAAAGCGACACATATCATTAGTGCCGACATGTGCCACCACCTGCAGCTGGCTGCACCCTGTGCTTTTCATGGCATCCGGAAGGACCCTATCCACATCAGGAATGACTCCACCCGGAATGCACACGGAGTGCACACTGGATTTCTTCCCCTCCTTAGCCGCCATATCCCTAAGGAGCCCCATTACAAGCCTAACATTGGAGCTCCCAACTACCAATAAGCCCACCCTCTGTGATTGCCCAGACCTTGAAGGCTGAGAATCATCCTCTGAAACAGGGCAGGCAGCTGCATCTGGCTCAGCCAGAGACAGTACCTGAAACCTGTTTGTCAGACGCACCGGGGAGGCTTTCTGATCAGCCTCCGGGGATGTCTTTCGCTGCCTGCCACGCCTTGGAATGACCTCCCAATCAACCACAGGCGAGGGCTCAGCCCCACTGCGGGCAGCAACTGGGGCAACCACAGCGGCAGACCGATCTGGGGACAGACGGGACGAGGTTGAGATCCCAGTGTTACACAAGTCCGGCTCCCCACAGTGGTGCCCATTGGCAACAGCCTCAAGCTGTGCGACCAAAGTCAGTGCAGCCTGCAGCTGTGAGCGAAGGGATGCCAACTCAGCCCTCATCCGAACACAGCAATCACAGTCCCCGTCCATTGTAATCGATGTTGAACAACAGTTACTGAAACACGAGTCCGTGCCTAGATAACGCAAGAGAAACATGCAAAGAATGTTATGAACTAACCTGTACAAATGCCTAGCGACTGCACTACAATCTGCCTGAATTTACAATTACAGTAACTAAAACTCGAAATTACACCTCCTATATGAAACTCACATGCAATAAGTAAGAATCTACGAAGTAAACACAGAAAAGAAGCTATATATGTATCTTTCTGCGCTGTCGATGTGCACCAACTGGGAGCTCAGGCCACAAAAAACATTTGCATCATCTCAGTTCCGAGAGTTCCAGAACCTGTACAGAAAATTGGAATATAGATCAACATAAACATCATTTCCTCCCTTTTTATTCCTTATGGAAACCACACACTGTGTGTTGTATCACCATACAGTGAGATCTTCACAGGTGGTGGTCCAGATTTCTGTACATGCCAGAACCTCCAACACCCAGTAGCACATCCTCTTGCATTGATGCGTACCTGTATTTGTCGTGGCATACTATCCACAAGTTTGTCAAGGCATTGTTGGTCCAGATTGTCACCCTCCTCAACGGTAATTCGGCATAGACCTCTCAGAGTGTTTGGTGGGTCATGTCGTCCATAAATTGCCCTTTTCAATCTATCCCCTGCATGTTCAATAGGGTTCATGTCTGGAGAACATGCTGACCATTCTAGTCAAGTGATGTCGTTACCCGGAAGGAAGTCATTCACAAGATGTGCACAATGGTGGCACGAACTGTCATCCATGAAGATGAATGCCTTGCCAATATGCTACTGATATGGTTGCACTATCGATCGGAGGATGGCGTTCACAAATCGTATAGCCGTTACTGCGCCTTCCATGACCACCAGTGGCGTACGTTGGCCCCACAAAATGCCACGCCAAAGCAGCAGGGAACCTCCACCTTGCTGCATTCGCTGGACAGTGTGTCCAAGGTGTTCAGCCTGACTGGGTTGCCTCCAAACACGTCTCCGACGATTGACTGGTTGAAGGCATATGTGACAATCATCGGTGAAGAGAACGTGATACCAATTCTGAATGGTCCATTTGGCATGTTGTTGGGCTCATCTGTACCACGCTGCAGGGTGTCGTGGTTGCAAAGATGGACTTTGCCATGGATGTCGGGAGTGAAGTTGTGCATCATGCAGCCTACTGCACACAGTTTGAGTTGTAGCACAATGACCTGTGGCTGCACTTAAAGCATTATTCAACATGGTGGTGTTGCTGTCAGGTATCCTCAGAGCTATAATCCGTAGGTAGCGGTCATCCACTGCAGTAGTAGCCCTTGGACGGCCTAAGTGAGGCATGTCATTGACAGCTGCTTTCTCTCTGTATCTCCTGCATGCTCTCCTCCATGTCGGAACATCATCATTTTGGTTCACTCACCTGGACACTTCCCTTGTTGAGAGCCCTTCCTGGTACAAAAGTAACAATGCAGACGCAATCGAACCGTAGTATTGATCGCCTAGGCATGGTTGAACTATGGACAACATGAGCCTGGTGGAACGACTGGAAGTGATCGGCTGTTGGACCCCCTCCGTCTAATAGGTGCTCCTCATGCATGGTTGTTTTAAATATTTGGGTGGGTTTAGTGACATCTCTGAACCGTCAAAGGGACTGTGTCGGTGACACAATATCCACAGTCAACGTCTATCTTCAGGAGTTCTGAGAACTGGGGTGATGCAAAACTTTTTTTGATGTGTGTATTAAGAAACAGCAAGACTGCCAACAGACCACATTTTAGTAGCTACATGAGCAGGTAATGGAAACAAGAATGGTAATCTTGGGTCACACAGATCTTTTATGTGAGATTGAGACAAGGGTTAACAGAGCTGAGGGAAGACTTGAAGAGTTCAGAATGGGAGTAACACAGGAAATTGCTATAGCGGAGACATTTGCCTCAAAGTATGAGGTGTTTGGTAATGAATTAGAAAATAAGTTAGTCTGTAAAGTTTTGAGCACTACGACATTCCTGAATGTCACAGAACTTGGTGCAGCCCCAGCATGCAAAGTCATTTCCAGCTGTCAGGGAGGCTGCAGCTAGTGGAAGCAGGGAAAGGCAGGGCAGTGTCTCAGAAATAACATTGTCTTCCCCTACTCCCCTGCCACCCTCTGTGGTGTACATTATGCCACTGATCACTGTTTTACATCCTTGCAAAACATAGGGAATGCTAATGAAGGCATCTCTGGATGAGCTATTAATGAACCAGTGCAAAGTCAAGGTTATTAACAGAGCCACCAAGGGGATAGGAACACGATATCTGCCTAGGATGAAATTAGGGAGGAAGCGCAAGTTCACTGCTGGTGGCATGCTCCACCACAACCTGCAACAGATATTACTGCAACCAGAGGGGTAGTTATGATCTCCGAAATAAATATGGAAAAGTAATGCTTACAGGCTTTCACCGAATCAGTGTCTGCCAGACAGCAGCGAACCCGGTTGAACAATGCTTTTGTGAGGTAGGCACACTAGCCAGAATACTCTGTCCAGAGAAACATATGAGAGCTATGAATAGTATTTTAAGCAAGAAATCAAGCTTAGATGCATTTACTGCCTGTATTGTCCAAAGAACTCATTACAGCAGGATGCTCTAGACTGGCAAAATGGTGTCACTGAGGGAGAAACACAACCACTAGAACATTCTTAACGCTATTTTGTTTTAAGGTTTTGATCTTTGGACAAGAAATTTAAGATTTTTCTTTTGTAAAATTCAACTTAAGATGTGTACACTCAAAATCCTGGTGTCAGAAATGTTCACTCACAACTGAGCTCACAGAGTTGCCTGTTGCTGGCACTCGTACTAGGAGTTTAAAACAGAAGTTGAATGATTTTACCATAGTAGTTTGCTACCATAATGCTGAAGCAATGACAGCTGGCTGCAGGCTGGCACCTGCCAGTTTCACAAGGAAGTGCCAAACAGTTGACTGAGATACCTGGAGGCTGTTTTGCCAAAGTAAGCTGAGTGCCAGTTATACAGATAAGAGATTTGCTGGACACCAAACTGGCACCAGCTGCACTTGAAAAAGACATGCTGGCTGCCAGGGAAGCTGCTCGCCCCCCTCCCCCAATAGTCTTTGTCCCATGATAACAATGCCTCCCGTGGCCTTTACTGCCCTCCATCAGTAATGAAAATGTCAGTGAATGAGATGGGAAGGCAAACTTGCTGGGCAGGGCCAGTGATAACATTGTGATTGATTCTCTTTGACATCCAATGCAGCTAAGTGAATCTAAGTACAGAAAAGTTGAAAAGGGAAATCTCCAGCCAAGTGACGGAAATTCTATTAACTCATGGGACAAAGACGATTGGGGGAGGGGGGGAGCAGCTTCCCTGGCAGCCAGCATGTCTTTTTCAAGTGCAGCTGGTGCCAGTTTGGTGTCCAGCAAATCTCTTATCTGTATAACTGGCACTCAGCTTACTTTGGCAAAAAGTAATATTCTCTTTTCTTTTCATGAGCATCCTTCAGTGTAAGACAGTGGTACCAAGACCTGATTATAAAGTATTGAGAACAATTTATTCAATCAATAAAACATATTTTTCATTCAATTGTAATAAAATGGGGATTTCTACAGGAGGACTGTGGATGAATCCCCTGAAGGAACAAAATTCCAAAACTGAAACTAGGTCTGTCTGAAGAAAATGATTCCTGTGTTGTAGCAAGGTATTTATTTATTGCTTATTTAGCCTGAACAAATACACAATAAATAAATAAATACCTTGATACAACACAGAAATCATTTTCTTCAAATTAACCTAGTTTCAATTTTGGAACTGTGTTCCTTCTGGGTGAATCCGTACAGTCCTCTTATTCACAAATTATCACTAATTTAATACAGCTGAATGGAGTATACATTTTACTAATCGAGTGAATTATTTTCAGTTCTTTATAATCAGTTCTTGGTCCAACTATATTATTCCAAAGGACATTTACCAAAAGAAAGAAAAGAAATTCTGTGACACACATCATCAGCAATCTTCTATACTTGAGAATCTAGTACTGGTATCCCTTTAGAACACATTTTTGGCTAGACTCGAAGTTTCGTTACATCGGTAAACGGTTTCAGTCAGTTCAATGGCCATCTTCAGACTTGTAAGGGTTTACAATGAAATGCAGGTAAACACATCAATAACCAAACCAAAACTGTTGTAATATAATTAAATAGAGTATATAAATTACACAGTAATATCAATGCTGTTAAGTAATTAATGACATTTTTGTGTACAACACATACAAAATATCGTAATTTAAGGAACCTACCCATAATCCCAGAACTTGCAACATTTTAGACGTTGTATGGGGTACTGAACCTCTCACATAGTCCAAAAAAATGGTGCAGAATCCCACGTGTATGATGATCTTAATATCTAATACATAATATCTATATCTCATATCTATATCTAAAAACAAAGATGATGTGACTTACCAAACGAAAGCGCTGGCACGTCGATAGACACACAAACAAACACAAACATACACACAAAATTGAAGCTTTCGCAACAAACTGTTGCCTCATCAGGAAAGAGGGAAGGAGAGGGAAAGACGAAAGGATGTGGGTTTTAAGGGAGAGGGTAAGGAGACATTCCAATCCCGTAGTCTTTCCGCTCCCGGGATTGGAATGACTCCTTACTCTCTCCCTTAAAACCCACATCCTTTCGTCTTTCCCTCTCCTTCCCTCTTTCCTGATGAGGCAACAGTTTGTTGCGAAAGCTTGAATTTTGTGTGTATGTTTGTGTTTCTATCGACGTGCCAGCGCTTTCGTTTGGTAAGTCACATCATCTTTGTTTTTAGATATATTTTTCCCACGTGGAATGTTTCCCTCTATTAATTAATATCTATATCTAATAGATAATAACCATAAGCAATATAACACACCATCCTGCATGACATGGGAACCAGTTGAAATAATCCCACCGACAGAATCAGACAGACTAACTGTCATAGCTCATTTAGACCTTAAGTCGTAGTTATTGTCACCAGATGGCAGTATAGTATTGCAATTTGTGTGTGATGTTATACCAATGCATATTCCATTATAAGTTAAATAAAATACACCAATTACCTAAAATCTATTACCCATTAGACTATATGCCATACATAATTTGCTATAAGAAAATGCCATGGGGCAGAGCAGGACCAGTACAAAAATGGATATAAACAAGCTGACATCCAATAATATGTTAAAATATATAAACTGCACAGACTTTTACAGTACAAGATTCAAATTAGTTTTAACAAATTTGTTACATGAAAACACCATGAGGTTGAGCAATATCAGTGCAATAAGTTCATATAAACAACCTGTCTCTACCAGCCATATAGGCTAGAATACACTTAGTCAATAAGGCATTAGATTTTACAACCAATAGCGAGAACTGTAATATGTACCACAAAGTCTACATTACGTAAGTGTTACACTAAATTTAGTGTATGGTAACATTTTAAAACACAACTTACCTTAAAATTATATTCTCCCATTAGTTTCGAGCAAATTGTGGAGAGTCCCTGATGGATAGCAAGCAGTTTGATATTTACATTATACTTATTTTATTGTGACACAGTAAAAATACCACATTTAAACAACCTGACATCCAGTAACTAGTTGGATAAGATCTTTTAGGAACTACTACATAACAGGACCTACTACATAAACAGGAGAGGTACATGATGACGTGTTATGAAACCAGAAATATATTTCTAAACACGTCTCTACCGGTTTTATGCTGTTACGGCTTGTTGCTGGGTTCTGTCTGCATGAAAATGGACATAAAAACGGAGCAACGAGTTTGTGTGAAATTTTGTTTTAAAACCAGGAAATCATCTTCCTAGACTTACGAACTATTAAAAACAGCTTTTGAAGATAACTGTACAAGCCAGTGAAGTGTTTTTGTCTGGTTCAACAGATTTAAAAATGGCCGTGAATCATTTGAAGATGAACCACGGTCTGGCCATCCTCCTACCTCAAAAATGAATGAAAATGTTGTGAAAGTTCATGACTTAGTGCACTCTGATCACAGACTTACAATTAGGGAGACGACTGATGAACTAAATTTAAGTTTCTATGCAGTTCAGTCAATTTCAACTGAAGATCTGAACATGCGTCGAGTGTCCACAAAATTCATTCCAAAAGTGTTGTCAAGTGACCAGAGACAATACTGACTTGAAGTGTGCCAAGAACCGATTAATCGGACTGAAAATGACCCAAATTTGTTAAATAGGGGAATTACAGGTGACGAATCGTGGGTATATGGATATGATCCTGAAACCAAAGTTCAGTCTTCGCAATGGAACACTTCTGTGGTTCCACAACTGCCATATTCCCCTGATTTGGCTCCTGCAGACTTCTACCTGTTTCATAAACTGAAAGTTTCACTGAATGGGAAGCGATTTGACTCGATTGAACACATCCAGGCAAACATGGAGAGCTTCCTTAACACACTTCAGGAAAAAAATCTTCCAGGAATGTCTCCAAAAGTGGAAACATCATTGGAGTCTGCTTGCTCAGTCAGAAGAGGACTCCTTTGAATGAGATGCATCACAGTACCACCATTGTACAATTACACACCCATTCTCAAAACTTTCTAATCACACCTCGTATATACTCTGCCTGATAATACAGAATAAAAGTAAAGTGTCTATTGCTGTAGTGATTTCATCTCCTCTGGCACATAGCCAATAGAGATATGTATATGAGCTACAATACAAGGTTCGCAAGACTTAACCATGTATCTGTTCTGTTGTGTCATGTAATACTGAACACAGGAGTAATACCTATTATTATTGTCAAAATGTATTCTGGCATACGGCTGATAGAGACAGGTGTTTTAGAAATATATTTCTGTAGGTTCGTAATAAGTCTCTTGTAGCTATCCTGTTCATGAAACATAATGTAGTAGCTCCTATCCATTTAATTACTGGATGTCAAGTTGTTTATATGAACTTATTGCATTGGTACTGCTAAGTCTCATGGAGTTTTCATGTAACAAATTTGATAAAACTAATTTGAATCTTGTACTGTAAGGATCTGTGCAGTTTATATATTTTAAGTATTTTAACATATTATTGGATGTCAGCTTGCTTGTAAATGCATTTTTTATACTGGTACTACTCTATCAGATGGCGTTTTCATATAGCAAATTTTAATAAATGGGCTCTAATATTGCAGCTTAATTATCTGTGCAGCTAATGCTTTAAGTACTTAAGCCTATGTAACAAGTTCCATTATGTTATGTTATCTACTGTTACATATGACACACAGTCTAATGGATACTAATAGATTTTAAGTAATTGGTGTATTTTATTTAATTTATAATGGAATATGCTGTGGTGTAACTTCATATGTTAAATTATTATACTGTACTGCCACCTGGTGACATTAACATAAGGAGGTCTAAATGATTTGCGGCAGTCAGTTTGCTCTTTTCCATCAGCAGAACAATTCAACTGGTTCCCACATCATGCACAATAGCATGTTGAATCGCTTATGGTTATTATTTCAGAAAGTGAAAGGTTATCTTACAAATGGGATTCTGCAACGCTTTTTGCATTATGTGAGAGGACTCAGTACTCTATACAATGTGTAACATATTGCAAGTTATGGGGGGGGGTAATGTATGTACAGAATAATGGTGTAATGTTAAAGGTATGTTTACACTGGGATACATGTATCACGTCATGTATGAGCGACATGTCAATTTGACATGTCGCGATACATCACCTCATACAAATATTCACGGAACTTGTATGTGGACCCTCGAGTTCATACATGTCGCGTATACATTTTGTATATCACTTTTTGGCCATATTCGCGACATGTATGAGCGACATTTGAAGAACTCGCACACGCGCAGTACTATCATTTCCTGTCGTCTTGTTGCCTGCCGCTTATTTTGCCGCTCATATGCGTAGTACCAGGCTCGCGTGATCACTAAAGGTGCGTTTACACTGCGATTTGTATCGGCACATGTATGAGATACATGTATATGCGACTTTGAGACATGTATTGCGACTTGTATGAGTTGACAAGTATCAATTTCATACATGTATGAGTGTGCGTTTACACTGATTTGTATCACTGTGTGATGGCTTCCGACGATGATTTGGAAGATTTCACATTTTTATGTGCTGGTACACTTGCTCTTTTGGAAGATGATAGGAAGAAAAGGCGGAGGAAGCGTAGATGGTGGCAGAGAGAGCTTCTTCGCAAACGCGCTACTCACGGAGCTTACGCAATTCTCGTTCAGGAATTAACGCTAGAGGATGGCGCATATTTTAGAAATTATGTTGGGATGAGTATGGAGGATTTCCGCAGTTTGATATATATACATATATATAATACATATATATATATAATACATTATATAATTTTTTCATGCATCTGGCACGTATATCAGTTTTTTGCTATTATTCCGGCGGCCTCGCGTGATAATGTTGACAACGGATGCTAGTGCCGACAATTGTGTGTGAGACGTTGGCATTAGCAATCGCGCGACAATGCAAATGTTTTGTCATGAAATCTTCGTTTTACAAGGGCAATTACTTTTAACGAGCGGACGAGGGTACATACAAGTAACTGTCAACCAGGAACAGCAGCACAAATTTTCTACCGCGCCGTTGATGTTGCCAACATAACCACGTGAGGATGCTGGAATAGGAACTAAAATTTTAACGGCACATACATTTTGCAGCATAAATTTCTCAAATTTTGCTGCAATGGGTTAGCTTTTAGTTCTTTGGATCGACTGACATGCTTCACTCAGTAATACAATATCACAATTTCTGAGGACACTTTCTTCACTGTAAAGATATCCAAGAACATTAATTTGTATTTAGTTTTATTAAGTAGTACTTGACAGCACATTACATGCAAACATTTATACATGTTTTTAAAGAATACATAAATTATGATGCATTTGCATCTATTAGTTCATCGTTTGCCTCCTGCAAACATCTGTATATTCCGTTCTCAAGTCTTGCCATAATTCTAGTATGGCCTTTTTCATACAGAAATCTGAGCTTATTGGCGACCAAGTCACCCAAGTGGGTAAACTGGTCCCTTTTTCTGCCTGATAAATTGTCGCCAACTTTTCTTAAGGTCTGTAAAGGACCTTCTCGGTCTTCATCCAGGTCTCTCCCGGCTCTCTTCAGAGCACTTGATCTACCACTTCCACTCGGACTTGGAGTGGTACAGGGTGACACGGTTGCACATCCACTTTCATGTGGAGGCACAGAGATGACTGGAGTGGCTTCCACTTCCACAATGTCTTCTGGGGGCATGGCAAATGTCACCTCCTCCATTTCTGTGACATCGAAAGGGAAACTAATGCTTCCTTCTCCTTCTCCTTCACCAACTCCTTCTGTGGCTGGGGCTTCCATGACCTTTAAAATACATAACACATTTCTAAGGCAAAGTGAGCTATATGTTATACATACATTATAATCAAAGTATCTTAATGTATTTAGAATTTTTTTGAGTGTCCATGCGTAAATTAAATTAAAAGAGTAACAATTTTCTTTCCAGCTTCCTGCTACTGCAGAGGAATGGCTGAAAACTGCCAAAGAATATGAAGAAAAATGGAATTTCCCCAGGTGTTTGGGAGCTATAGATGGGAGGCACATTGACATTGTGGCACCATCCAACAGTGGAACAGTTTATTTTAATTATAAAGAGCGCTTCAGCATTGTTTTGCTAGCAATTGCTGATGCTAATTATAGAATAATTTACGCTGATGTTGGCACGCAGGGGAGGATTTCAGATGGTGGTGTCCTTAAAGACACCACATTTTACAAAATGTTAGAAACCAAAACTCTAAATATTCCACCATCAAGTCCTCTTCCTGGTAGGAGCAAGCCTGTTCCATACGTTTTCGTCGCTGACGAAGCCTTTGGCCTAGAGGAAAATATTGTGAAACCATTTCCAGGTCTGCATGAAAAAAATAGTTGGCAACGTATTTTTAACTGTAGAGCATGCAGGGCAAGAAGAGTAATAGAAAATGTATTTGGAATTATAAGTGCTGTTTACAGAGTGCTGAGGAAGCAAATGCTTCTCAGTCCGGAAAAGGCTACAGTGGTGGTACTAGCCTGTGTTTATTTACATAATTTTCTTCAAAACAGAAAATCTCAAAGTTATTGTCCAGCAGGAACATACGACAGAGAGGGAGATGATGGCAACGTAATACCTGGATCCTGGAGGGACACCCCTACTGTGCTGGAGCCACTGCCCAGAACTGGCCGAAGAACTTCATTGCTGAATGACAACAGAAGAGAATATGCTGAATACTTCTGCAGTATTCAGGGCTCCATCCCATGGCAGTATGGAAAATAAGTTCCACATCATTGTTAAATGATGACATAAAGTAATATGCTCTATTCTTCTGCAGTATTCAGGACTTCAAACCATAGCAGTATGGAGAATCATGTTTTTCAGCGAAATTGTAAATATTCACATTATGTAAAGCATTAGCACAAAAAAATGTTGCCAAATATATCATTAATAAAATAATATAACAAATTTACTTACTGGTACTACTTCATGTGTGCTCCTATGAGAGAGTGGTTTGTAATTGTCTCTTATGAACTGCATACTTTCAAAAGCATACCATGAAGTGTGGTACACATTGCTTGTAGCACTTCCAGTTCCTTTGCTGCTCTTCCTTTTCGCTAACTCGCGACTATATTGGCTTTTTAAATTATGCCACTTGTCCTCACATTCCTTCCTTGACACGTTAAATGCCTTGGCAATTTCCTCCCACTCGTCGTACCTTTTCCGAGTGTTCTTATAGTCTCGTAGTTTCACATCCCATATACAGGGATGCCTGCGCACTGCCTCTATAAAATGCAGTGTATTTTGTTTGGACCAAGAAGTCATGGCAAATTTTAAAACACGCGGGCCCAACACACGACACAATACACAAATAACTACACAACAAACGACAGTCGGCACCTCCAAAACTCAAACAGCCGCCAAAGAGCCTGGTACTACGCATGTGCTAATCGTCAAAATAAGCGGCAGGCGACAAGATGACAGGAAATGATAGTACTGCGCATGCGCGAGTTCTTAAAATGTTGCTCATACATGTCGCGTATATGGCCAAAAAGCGATATACAAAATGTATACGCGACATGTATGAGCTTGAGGGTCGGCATACAAGTTCCGTGAATTTTTGTATGAGGTGATGTATCGCGACACGTCAAATGTCGCTCATACATGTCGCGATACATGTATCCCAGTGTAAACGTACCTTAATGCCAACGTCTCACACACGAATGTCGGCATTAGCATCCATTGTCAACATTATCACGCGAGGCCACCGGAATAATAGCAAAAAATTGATATACGTGCCAGATGCATGAAAAAATTATATATTCTATTACATAACCTGATATATATAAAACTTTTACCTTCACTTCTTCGGATAAAACTTGCACAATGGCCTCGCAAACACAAAGAATAATGTTACATATGGCACTTTTTGATATTCTATGCAGATACATTAACGTCGAAAAGGAATCCCCAATGGCCAAAAAAACGCAGTGTTACTGTCAACTAGCCGGCCAGGGTGCCCGAGAGGTTCTAGGCGCTACAGTCTGGAACCGCACGACCGCTATGGTCGCAGGTTCGAATCCTGCCTCGGGCATGGATGTGTGTGATGTCCTTAGGTTAGTTAGGTTTAAGTAGTTCTAAGTTCTAGGGGACTGATGACCTTAGAAGTTAAGTCCCATAGTGTTCAGAGCCATTTGAACCATTTTTTGAACTGCCAACTGATCCTCTGGTGGAATCGCTTCCCGAAAGTTTGTGTTGGTTTTGGACACAAGAGGAGCCACAAGAGATAACAAACTGCGGAAATCCTCCATACTCATCCCAACATAATTTCTAAAATATGTGCCATCCTCTAGCGTTAATTCCTGAACGAGCATTGCGTAGGCTCCGTGAGTAGCGCGTTTGCGAAGAAACTCTCTCTGCCACCATCTACGCTTCCTCCGCCTTTTCTTCCTATCATCTTCCAAAAGAGCAAGTGTACCAGCACATAAAAATGTGAAATCTTCCAAATCATCGTCGGAAGCCATCGCACAGTGATACAAATCAACCAGTGTAAACACACACTCATACATGTATGAGGTTGATACTTGTCAACTCATACAAGTCGCGATACATGTCGCAAAGTCGCATATACATGTATCTCATACATGTGCCGATACAAATCGCAGTGTAAACGCACCTTAATGACAACTTTGGATCAGTTCCATAAATTATTATATTACGTACATGTCATACACAAACATGTGATTAGCTACTTAACAGCACTGATGTCACTGTATAAGTTATATACTCTATTTAATTGTATTACAGCATTTTTGGTTTTGACCTGTATTTTATTGTAAACCTTTACAGATCTGAAGATGGCAACTGAACTGTCAAACTGGTTACCTATGTAACAAAACTTGTGATCTAGACAATAAAGTGTTTTAAAAGGCTACTAGACTCACAAAAGATTAATATTACGACACTTTATATAATACATAACACAACAGAATAGGTAGTCCTATAAGGAGGACTATTTGCTGTAAATATTTTGAGTGCTGATATTAGTGTCCTGATGTGTATACAATGTTCCTTTGTGTGTGTGCTTTTATCGCTTTTCATACTGCATACACCATGAAAGATTTTGTACCTTTAGTGATGACTGTCTATCTGGTCAGACCCCTTTGTGAGGGTGTTGGAGATCAGAGACTTTTCTCTGACCTCCAACAACACATGCAGTAACAATGACTGCAGCTCTGTCCAGCACCCTGACAAAGAAAAAGTAGCGAAAAAAAATTAATTTATGTTTATGATCGCAGATTCAGACTGCTTGTAAAATTATGAATCTAATGATACAGATTGCACTTTGTTCAGATTATTACTTCAGAAGTCAATGAACTTGATGTACACATGATACCAAACCAATTTTCCCCAGCAGTCAGAAACCATCATAGACTTGCCTAAACATGAAACTAGTGTTTCACTGGTAGTAGAGTAATTTTCAGACCACAGATTAATTACTGGCGAAATTCTCCAGAAGCTTACAAGCCACAGCCATTATTCTGAATTTCAAGCAACAGCTACCCTGAGGTGCAAGGATATCACACCTACTGACCTTCGTGGAATTGGCTTGTTTCAGTCCCCAACTTCAATGCTGGGAGGTCAGGCTATCATGGGCTGGTTACATTGGTCACAAGGTCCTCTTTCCACCCACAGATGCCAACTGCAGTGCAGCATCTGCACTGGCAAAACAGACAAGATATACTCGCCAATTGATTGCAGTTCTCAGTAGGAGCCACTTCATGAGAGCACTAGAGTGGGTGTCGCTGCCATTTTAAAATCTGTGTGCACGCTTCCTGTACTTGGTAGCAGCCATGAAATGAGGAGCTTGTGTTAGTACTGTCTTTGCTCAGTAATATGTTTGCATTTATTTTGCTCGTTGTTCCGGCGTAACATCAAGTGCTGGTACATCGGCCTGGAACGATATGGCAGAGAAGGCTGTGAGACGTCAGCCAATAGAAAGCTGACTAGGATGACACCATTACAGGGGTGACACCTATATGAAGAAAACATAAACACTGCTCCAGATAGCCTTGGCCGCACTAGAAGACAAGCCGTGATCCTAATGATTTAGCCGTGATTTGTAATCTATACTAATTGATTGATGGAAATTGTATATATCAAAGAACAGTGATTATTTGCATGTCACCAATTTCTTGCGATATCTCTTAGTAAAAAAAACCAAAGTTAAGTATTGTCAATCCAGCCCCATTAATAAGATTTGCTTGAATTGTTGTTTAGCTATCCGAGAAACCAGCTTCCTAGACATCCTATATTACACAAGTGGGCAGGCGTCCACACTCCTGATTTCTTAGCGATGGTTCTGATAGCATATCAGTTGATAGGCAGGGCAAAGCTATTCACGTTTCCACGATACACAGTTTGTGCTGCCCCTACCTGGGCTTCATTCAATCCACCTCTCCTGCTGTTAGCCATTTCCAAATAATTAGCTAGTTTGCACTCCCCCTCCCCCCTCTCTCTCTCCCCCCCCCCCTCTCTCTCTCTCTCTCTCTGAAAAAAGGGGTTGGATGAGTTCTTCGTACTTAGCATCATGGGTTCAGAGATCCCCATTATTTTGCCTTGTCCTGCAGAAAGAAGTTTTCATGTCAGCTATTGCTTCAATTATGTGAGGATTAACTGCAAACAGAATCTCGCATTGTATGTGATTTATGGTCAGTATATGTAAATTTTTACCAAGTTTGTCTGTCTTCTGGTCTGTAGCATTCTCTGTTGGCTCAAGTCCTGAGCCACTATGGTTGAGTCAGCCAAAGGCTGGTAGGTGAGACTAATTGTTCCAGCTAAGTGCAGATACACTATGTGATCAAAAGTATCCGGACGCCTGGCTGAAAATTACTTACAAATTTGTGGCACCCTCCATCGGTAATGTTGGAATTCAATATCGTGTTGGCCCACCCTTACTCTTGATGACAGCTTCCACCCTTGCAAGTATAAGCTCAATCAGGTGCTGGAAGGTTTCTTGGGGAATGACAGCCCATTCTTCAAGGAGTGCTGCACTGAGGAGAGGTATCATTGTCGGTCGGTGAAGCCTGGCACGAAGTCGGCGTTCCAAAACATCCCGAACGTGTTCTACCAGATTCCGGTCAGAACTCTGTGCAGGCCAGTCCATTACAGAGATGTTATTGTCGTGTAACCACTCTGCCACAGGCTGTGCATTGCGAACAGGTGGTAGATTGTGTTGAAAGATGCAATCCCTATCCCCGAATTGCTATTCAACAGTGGAAAGCAAGAAGGTGCTTAAAATATCAGTGTAGGCCTGTGCTGTGATAGCACTACGCAAAACAACAAGGGGTGCAAGCCCCCTCCACGAAAAACATGACCACACTATAACACCGCCGCCTCCGAATTTTTCTGTTGGCACTACACATGCTGTCAGATGACACACACCAGGCATTCGCCATACCCACACCCTGCCATCGGATTGCCACATTGTGTACCGTGATTCGTTACTCCACACATTTTTTCACTGTTTAATTGTCCAATGTTTACACTCCTTACACCAAGCGAGGTGTCATTTGGCTTTTACCGGCTTGATGTGTGGCTTATGAGCAGCTGCTCGATCGTGAAATCCAAGTTTTTCTCTCCTTCCGCCTAACTGTCATAATACTTGCAGTGGATCCTGATGCAGCTTGGAATTCCTGTGTGATGGTCTGGATAGATGTCTGCCTATTACAAATTACGATCCACTTCAACTGTCGGCGGTCTCTGTCAGTCAACAGACGAGGTCAGCCTGTACACTTTTGGCTGTACATGTCCCTTCACGTTTCCACTTCACTATCATATCGGAAACAGTGGACCTATGGATGTTTAGGATTGTGAAAATCTCACATATACACGTATGACAGAAGTGACACCCAATCACCTGACCATGTTAGAAGTCCGTGAGTCCCGCGGAGTGCCTGATTCTGGTCTCTCATGATGTCTAATGACTATTGAGGTCGCTGATATGGAATATCTGGCAGTAGGTGCAGCACAATGCAACTAATATGAAAAATATGTTTTTGGGGGTGTCCAGATACTTTTTATCACATAGTGTATTTTGATTAATTCCACATCCATCCATTTATCACACTAGTATCGTAAATACCGCCTAAAAAATCTCTAGACATATTACTATATTAAAGTGTCCCACTGGATTTTTCTATGTGTACATAAAGGCTAATGTCAAGAACTCTTGTAGGTGTTTTGATACAGTTTTCACAGACAGACAGATTACACACACACTAAACTCCCTTGGGAATGCAAGACAAGTCATCTGGCTGCCGATACTTGGCGTTGCCTGCGAAGTCGGAGGATATATTTATCTGAAAAAATTTTTCTATGGCACAGGAGGAGTTGTTAAAGAGTAACATCTTTAATTCGCATTGGAAGATATGTCTGCTATCCATCAGATACTTTGTAGATGCATACTTCACCTCTTACAGTGCCTAAGTTATATTCACTGAAGGTTAATGCATATCTTTTTCCTTCTAGTGTTGTAGGTCTGCTTGTGAATATCTCTGTTATTCACAAACTCAAAATGGATGGTTGATCACAAATTTCGTAAGTGAAGAAATATACTGTGAGGCTGTGATTAATATCTCCACAGTGAATGAAACCATGCAAAATATGTTAACTTACTGACTTCTGTATCCAAAAGTTAGCAATTATTCTTATGACAAAAGTGGTTTTCCCATTTTAAGTTTCCATCACTAAGCACACCTAAGGACTTAAAATTTTCTACCTTGTTTATTATTTCTTGTTGGTATAGTTGGTTAATAGGTTGTGGGATATCTTGGACAGTACAAAACTGGATGACATGCATCAAATGCATACTATTGTAATAATAATTCACCAGAGCTGCTTTATTCTTCTATTTTACTTACTGCTACTGGTTTCAAGTGGATACTCATTTTCAAGCTGTGCTTTTTCCAAAGGTTAAAGCTCATTCACCTGTGCAAAACCAGTCAGTCACTTTAACAAAACATTATTTACTATCTTCTCTGTTAACGGCTTTTTGCTCAGCTATAGAACAATGCTTGTACCATCTGCAAACAGAACTAATTTTGCCTGATGATTCAAATAAAATGGCAGATCATTACCATAAAACAAGAATAGTAGTGCGTCAATGATTTGAGTCCTATGGGTCTCCCACTATAATACCTCACAACACAGATGATATGGCATCCCTCTTTGTATTATTTGAAAAGCCTAAAATAACTTTCTGCTTTTTTTAAAAAATAAGAATTAAACCAGACAAATATAGAACTATGAAATTCATAAATACCATACATATGTCACAGATTATTCAAACTGGCATTATTTCATCATCTAAAATTTTATTAAGTGTTCAGTAAATGTATAAACAGTTTTCTCATTAGAGTGGTCCTGCTGAAATCCAAAGTGTGATAATGTGGATATACCATTACTACATAGATGGGTGACAACCATGGAGTATGTTAACTTCTAAAAAACTTCAGAACATAATGTAAAGAGTGGCACTGGGCAGTAGTAATTGATACCTGCGAAGTAAGCCATCTTATAGAGAGCCCTAACAACGGCATATTTAAACGTCTGGCAAAACACCCCAAGTTAATGATGCACTGCACAAGTGATTAAGAATATTATATGGCCAATTTTTTTTCTGTCTTGTTAGAGGCATTATTCAATCTGTATGAGCTTTTACTTGTTAGACTCTTGATGATCTTCCTTACTTCAGAAGGGGAGGTGAGATTAATTTAAGAAATCTGTACACATATAAACAAGGCAGAGTTCTGAAAGCATTTGTCAAAAGCTAGGAAAATGTTCTCAGTTTTGTTTACATGACTACCAATGATTCGATGTCTCAATTGTATAGTAGGTTGTTAACTTTATTATTTGCTTAAAAATCTAACTTACTCAAAATTCTCTCTTACAGTTTTAATTCCATTAAGTCTTACATATCAATTTTTAATCTGCAGGTACAAATGGACAACTTCTACTAAAGTATTTTCAGCAAAATTACAAACAGTGGAAGGAGTAAAATATAGCAGAGGCACTGACAATGCTTGGTTGAAGGCATATAAGAAAGATTACAGATATTGCTCAACTTTTGGACATTCCATCATGGCTGCACTGTCTGGCAATGGGTCTTGCTTTATGTACTCACCCAGTATGTCCTATTCACCCCTGACAGAAGTACACATTATCCTATCAGAGACAGTGCTACCTGTAAAAGCAGTCTTGTCATATACCAATTCTGTTCTAACTTCTCCACAGCAAATGTCCTCCCAAACAAATGGCCGCCACGAAACTGTGGCAAAGAGCAGAGTTGACCACCAACTGGCAGAACACATTGCTATACTAGACTTCAAGGGCTGCCTCAAACTACATACTGTATGTATCCTATACCCCCACATTCTCCTCCTCCTCACTATACCAGCTTCTCGTAACTTCATAGAAGGGAATTGTCTTTACAATACATCCTTTGATCCTGCAAGCCTTCCAGCTGCAATCTCTGTTAGTGCTAGTCCAATCCCTTTCTTCATGTCTCCATTTCATTAATCTTCCTGGGGACTTTTTCTTCATCTGTTTCACGACCACCGGCACCACTGACACTACCAGCCAACCAACTCACTCCTTCATGTGCTATATGGAATTTCTTCTGCATGCATCACAGAGGGATCGCCAGTGCCCCATTGTTGTCCTGTGTGTTTGCCTTACCCCTTACTGTCAGTCTCCGTTCTCTAAACCACCATTTTACCCTCCCTTGCAGTTTATTCTTCTTATCAACTCCATGCAACACTATCTTTCACCACATGAAGGGTGTCACAGCTAGAGCACTGTAGCCATGTGTGTATGGATTTATTACACTCTGAAAGAGTGTGCTATATGGAATTTCTTCTGCATGCATCACAGAGGGATCGCCAGTGCCCCATTGTTGTCCTGTGTGTTTGCCTCACCCCTTACTGTCAGTCTCCGTTCTCTAAACCACCATTTTACCCTCCCTTGCAGTTTATTATTCTTATCAACTCCATGCAACACTATCTTTCACCACATGAAGGGTGTCACAGCTAGAGCACTGTAGCCATGTGTGTATGGATTTATTACACTCTGAAAGAGGATATATCTTAAAGCTCGGCAATGTTTTTAACTTTGCTTATGTGCCTGTCAACTGCTCAAAATCTCAAATACACTATGAGTGGGTTACCCTAGATTCTTTCTAACTTGTATTCCACCCAGGACTTTTTAGTGTCATATCAAACACATGACAAACATAATTAATTTTTTTTTGCTACAAAAAGAGGTGTTGAATCCCACACAGGTGCATTTAAAAAGGTATTTCTTTATTTTTTTAGGCTGGATAGTTTTCTGATGTGATTTCATGCGTGCTGCTCCAGCTCCTGGAGGGCAAGGGTTTCAATCTGGGAGATAGAATGCAGGATCCTTTTTCTTTGTGCCTGTCTGCGATGCAACACCTCTATTTGGAGAGTAGCAGTCTATCATATCATCTACAGTGGAACTTCAATTTTATGTTCTCTGATTTTGTGTGTTTCACAATTCTACACCATAAATTCCTAGCCCCTGTGAAAAAGCCGTAAGATCAATGCTAAAAATTCTCCAATTTTACATTTCTTCCTAGTAAGGTTTGACTCGATTCAAAGTTCTTAATCGATGTCTCACCTGACTTTCTCTAGTTTTCTTCCAATTACATTTGATGTGACTGGACAAGTTATAAATGGCACAAAAGATGGGTGGTTCACACCACAAGTGGTGGCAGAGTTAAGGGAATATTTTAGGCTGTTATGGAGAGGGCACGCATGAGAGAGAAAATGTTTACGTAATCCACGACCGCTGTTGCCAACACAACTTGCAACATTTAGCTTCACCGCACAATTATGATACAACTACTGCTAGGTTGCAGCGTTAATGGAAGAACAAGACAGTCAACGCGAAGTGTTCTGAACTGAGACAATGCTGGCCCAGCCACCACCTTTCCTTTTGCCCCCTATAACTCAGTCTCATCTTTTTGCATGTACTTCTGATATACTGTATTCAGCAACAATATCAATTGTCAACCTCTTAACTTAAAACACTAAGCCCCAAAGAATATGCTCAGTCATAATCGAGGAAACGTCGCCCATTTCTGGCTAGTGAACTCTTACTGGCTGGCGACTTGTTAAGTCACCCAGTAACTAGTACAGCCACAGCACCACAATAACACATGTAAAATGAGCTCGCCTACTGGAAGTGTGGAGAGGGGGAGAGGCCATTCAATGACAGGAGTGCAGATAGGGGGTGAAAGCATTTTTTGAAGTGTTGAAAACATACTTTTCATACAGGTGAAGTGCTATGACAGAGATGTCACCGAGAAATAGAACAAGGGTTTTGCAATAGCACATTCTAAAGACTTTGTTCAAATCTGACACAATACATTTGCAACAACTATATACACTACTCATGTATGTACTTTGCACCTTACACTGTAGATAATAAAGACTGGTTGCTGTGATAGGGGCATGAAGTGAAACCATTGCATCTGAGCTTTCTTTCAAATTTACTTTTTACACTTTTACAGAAATTCACTAAACCAACTTCTAATAATCTTGTAACGTCAACTGGGAAAGAGAACTCATTTTTTTGTGTTTCTGTTTCTCTCATCAAACCTAAAATAACACTTTAAAAGTGTGATCATATGAAGTGCAGCTCGTAAAAAAAGCATCAAACAATAACAGCAATGAAACTTCCTGGCAGATTAAAACTGTGTGCCCGACCAAGACTGGAACTCGGGACCTTTGCCTTTCGCGGGCAAATGCTCTACCATCTGAGCTACCGAAGCACGACTCACGCCCGGTACTCACAGCTTTACTTCTGCCAGTATCTCGTCTCCTACCTTCCAAACTTTACAGAAGCTCTCCTGCTCAAACTGTAAAGTTTGTAGCTCAGATGGTAGAGCACTTGCCCGCGAAAGGCAAAGGTCCCGAGTTCGAGTCTCGGTCGGGCACACAGTTTTAATAATCTGCCAGGAAGTTTCATATCAGCGCACACTCCGCTGCAGAGTGAAAATCTCAATCTGGAATAAAAGCAATGTTGACTTAGTTTGTCACTAAGCAGATATCCGCATTTATGCATATGCTTTTCCACTAACCCGATGTGTGTTTTTGGTTTAATTCAACATGTTCATCACTTTTTGCTAGATGAACACAAAGGATGATCTCTCAAAAATGCATATTTGAATGTATAATTTGTGGTTGAGCATTATTACAATTACCTTGTACCCAGACACTATTTTCAATTTTTTGACAAGTTTTTACTTGCTATTCCACACCAGTGATTTTTTAATAAGTGATGAAATTCATTACCACAAATTATTGTACAAACATTGTGTTGTACATTTAATTTCCTTCACTCAGACAGATTTTATACAAACTATTGGAGAAGATTGCAATTTTTAATCACATATGCCAACTGCACTTTTTTTGCTCATATTTTTGGGGGTTTTAACATTTTCTTCAATTCTGTTTCTTCCTCAATTTTCCGTTTTTTAAGGCTGGACTGCACCAAAATGTATAATAAGGGTTTCCCTGTATTGTTATTCCTTACTAGACTTTTCACTGTCATTTTTTTTGTTACATATTTTTTGGGTATAATACAGTGTGTCTCATAAACAGAATTGTATGTGGAATCTCGGCCTGAATTCACAGGAAAAATTTCCTGGTGTGCCTGTTCCCAATGATTAATGAAGAAATTTCAAGAGACTGGATCTGTGTTACACAAATGAAGCTCTAGAGAACCTAGTGTTTTAACCAAAAATAAATTGGACAAGATAGGGGAGGCCTTTGAAAGAAGTCTGAGAAAATCTCTGCACCATTTGACACTTCAGACTGGTATGTCAAGAGCATCTGAATTGAAACCATACAAAATAATGGTAACGCACCAACTGAGGAACTCAGATACTGTTGCTCGATCTCATTATTGCACCTGGATTATACAATTTGTACACAATGGGGGAAGTTAATCCTGAGGGGATTTTTTTTCTGATGAAGTATGGCTGCATTTGTCAGGGTACATAAATTTCCAGTACAATCGACATCGGAGCTCTGAAAATCCTCATGAATTACATCAACAACCTCTGCATGACGTGAAAACAGGAGTGTGGTGGGGAATTAGTGCAAGACAAATTGCTGGACCAATCTTTTCCCACAAAACAATATATTCTGACAGATATGTGAACAATATACTGCACCCCCTTTTTTTGAGAACTAACACCTAACGTCACCCTCCCCCCCTCCCCCCATGAACCATCGACCATGGACCTTGCCGTTGGTGGGGAGGCTTGTGTGCCTCAGCGATACAGACAGCCGTACTGTAGGTGCAACCACAACGGAGAGGTATCTGTTGAAAGGCCAAACAAACATGTGGTACCTGAAGAGGGGCAGCAGCCTTTTCAGTAGTTGCAGGGGCAACAGTCTGGATGCTTGACTGATCTGGCCTTGTATCACTAACCAAAAAGGGCCTTGCTGTGCTGGTACTGTAGGTTAGAAAATTTAAAAAGGGAAATGGATAGGTTAAAGTTAGATATATTGGGAATTAGTGAAGTTCGGTGGCAGGAGGAACAGGACATTTGATCAGGCAAATACAGGGTTATAAATACAAAATCAAATAGGGGTGATGCTGGAGTAGGTTTAATAATGAATAAAAAAGTAAGAGTGCGGGTAAGCTACTACAAACAGCATAGTGAATCCAGTATTGCGGCCAAGATTGACACGAAGCCCACGCCTACTACAGTAGTACAAGTTTATATGCCAACTAGCTCTGCAGATGACGAAGAAATTGAAGAAATGTGTGATGAAATAAAAGAAATTATTCAGATAGTGAAGGGAGACGAAAATTTAATAGTCATAGGTGACTGGAATTCGGTAGTAGGAAAGGGAGAGAAGGAAACGTAGTAGGGGCAAGAAATGAAAGAGGAAGCTGCCTGGTACAATTTTGCACAGAGCATAACTTAATCATAGCTAACACTTCGTTCAAGAATAATGAAAGAAGCCTGGAGATACTAGAAGGTATCAGATAGATTATATAATGGTAAGACAGAGATTTAGGAATCAGGTTTTAAATTGTAAGACATTTCCAGGGCAGATGTGGACTATGACCACAATCTATTGGTTATGAACTGATTAAAACTGAAGAAACTGCAAAAAGGTGGGAATTTAAGGAGATGGGGACCTGGATAAACTGACTAAACCAGAGGTTGTACAGAGTTTCGGGGAGAGCATAAGGGAACAATTGACAGGAATGGGGGAAAGAAATACAGTAGAAGAAGAATGGGTAGCTTTGAGGGATGAAATAGTGAAGGCAGCAGAGGATCGAGTAGGTAAAAAGACGGGGGCTAGTAGAAATCCTTGGGTAACAGAAGAAATATTGAATTTAATTGTTGAAAGCAGAAAATATAAAAATGCAATAAATGAAGCAGGCAAAAAGGAATACAAACGTCTCAAAAATGAGATTGACAGGAAGTGCAAAATCGCTAAGCAGGTATGGCTAGACGACAAATGTAAGGATGTAGAGGCTTATGTCACTAGGGGTAAGATAGATACTGTTTACAGGAAAATTAAAGAGCCATTTGACGAAAACAGAACCACTTGTATGAATATCAAGAGCTCAGATGGAAACCCAGTTCTAAGCAAAGAAGGGAAAGCAGAAAGATTAAAGTAGTATATAGAGGGTCTATACAAGGGCGATGTTCTTGAGGACAATATTATGAAATGGAAGAGGATGTAGATGAAGCCGAAATGGGAGATATGATACTGCGTGAAGAGTTTGACAGAGCACTGAAAGACCTGAGTCAAAACAAGGCCCCAGGAGTAGACAACATTCCATTAGAACTACTGACAGCCTTGGGAGAGCCAGTCCTGACAAAACTCTACCATCTGGTGAGCAAAATGTATGAGACAGACAAAATACCCTCAGAATATAACAATTCCAATCCCAAAGAAAGCAGGTGTTGACAGATGTGAAAATTACCGAACTATCAGCTTAATAAGTCACGGTTGCAATATACTAATTCGAATTCTTTACTGACAAATGGAAAAACTGGCAGAAGCCGACTTCGGGGAAGATCAGTTTGGATTCCGTAGAAATATTGGAAGATGTGAGGCAATACTGACCCTACGACTAATCTTAGAAAATAGATTAAGGAAAGGCAAACCTACGTTTCTAGCATTTGTAGACTTAGAGAAAGCTTTTGACAATGCTGACTGGAATACTCTCTTTCAAATTCTAAAGGTGGCAGCGGTAAAATACAGGGAGCAAAAGGCTATTTACACTCTGTACAGAAACCAGATGGCAGTTATATGAGTCGAGGGACAAGAAAGGGAAGCAGTGGTTGGGAAGGGAGTAAGACAGGGTTGTAGCCTCTCCCCGATGTTGTTCAATCTGTATATTGAGCAAGCAGTAAAGGAAACAAAAGAAAAATTCGGAGTAGGTATTAAAATTCATGGAGAAGAAATAAAAACTTTGAGGTTTGCTGATGACTTTGTAATTCTGTCAGAGACAGCAAAGGACTTGGAAGAGCAGTTGAACGGAATGGACAGTGTCTTGAAAGAAGGATATAAGATGAACATCAACAAAAGCAAAATGAGGATAATGGAATGTAGTCGAATTAAATCGGGTGATGCTGAGGGAATTAGATCAGGAAATGAGACACTTAAAGTAGTAAATGAGTTTTGCTATTTGGGGAGCAAAATAACTGATGATGGTCGAAGTAGAGAAGATATAAAATGTAGACTGGCAATGTCAAGGAAATCGTTTCTGAAGAAGAAAAATTTGTTAACATCGAGTATAGATTTGAAAGTCAGGAAGACGTTTCTGAAAGTATTTGTATGGAGTGTAGCAATGTATGGAAGTGAAACATGGACGATAAATAGTTTGGACAAGAAGAGAATAGAAGCTTTCGAAATGTGGTGCTACAGGAGAATGCTGAAGATTAGATGGGTAGTTCACATAACTAATGAAGAGGTATTGAACAGAATTGGGGAGAAGAGAGATTTGTGGCACAAACTGACTAGAAGAAGGGATCGGTTGGTAGGACATATTCTGAGGCATCAAGGTATCACCAATTTAGTATTGGAGGGCAGCTTGGAGGGTAAAAATGATAGAGGGAGACCAAGAGATGAATACACTAAGCAGATTCAGACGGATGTATGTTGCAGTAGGTACTGGGAGATGAAGAAACTTGCAGAGGATAGAGTAGCATGGAGAGCTGCATCAAACCAGTGTCTGGACTGAAGAGCACCACAACAACAACAACAACAACAACACCTAATGAAAAGATGTACGGTTTGTAACGTTCCCTGGCAAACTCACGCTATTAATGAACAAGAGTTTATTTGTACCATATACGCCGCTCTGAGCAGGTTGTATATACCGTAATTATTGAACAAAAAATATTATTGAATTTTGTGTAAAAGACATTTGTTATTATCGTAATATTTTTTGTAGTAATATTCTCTCTGTATTTAGGATAGTAATTTTTCTATATTTGTCATGTGATTGTGAAATGTGTCAGTATCTGCGATAACAGAGATGTGAAATTTAGCCAGAGGAGAATAATATTGTCAAATTACAAAGAAATGTTAATAGTCAGCAGTAGTATAAAAGAACCATGTACAGAGTATTCTTTGGTCTTCTCTGTATAGAGCTGAATGCGAGAGGAAGCTGTGTCGAAGCGATTTATCAGTGGTTAGACTTCTTTTGTCTCTGTCTAGATTTAGCCGCCATTAGAGGAGGCGTTACAAATTAATGTGAGTTCAATTATTGTTTGATCTAAATATATCAGAATTTATCAAAAGTGTGTATTATTAATGTAAATTAGCTTGCCCATGTCATCTATAAAATTTCTTTAAAGAATTTTCAGCATTTTTGGCGGTGTTGCTGGGCTGTGCCGCGACCGATCGATTTGCAGCGGCGGCACATTTAAAAAATTGTTCCGCTAAAGGAAAAATCAACCAAACCCGTAAATCGGGAACAGATAGATAAAAATTAACAGTGAATTAAGAAATTGTCTTTTACAGTGATCCTGAGACTGATGAATTTTAAACTAATTATACGTTTGTGCATTCGTAGGCGGATAGTTAATGTTAGTTAACATTGAAATTTAACAATTTTGGTTCTTTCAAATAACTTAAATGTATAGCGAAGTAGGTTTGATCAGTGATAATTAAATGTCGGCTTGGCAATAATTAACCATTTTCTGCTAATAGAGATAATCTTGTGTTCCATAGCTAACGCCGGGATAGAATTCAGTAAATATTTAAAATAAAAAAAAACCCACTGCATTTAGAAAATGTGTGCCAAGGCCGAATTATGTAAAGGATTTAATTCTCAACTAAATATTCTTAATCAGTTAATATGAGTTCACGTAATCCTTAAATGTACGTAATTCTTTTGAAAGTGAAATTTTTTTATTACCACACGTAAATAAGAGAGAGGTTCTACAACAAAGTTCATACTTACAGAAGACAGTTAAAGAGAGGCAAATTAATTAACTAAAAGCAATAATAATTAATAATTTATTCTTTCACGAAAACAATAGCAATTTCGTTAAATTGGCGCCCAACGTGGGGCTCGAATATGCAGTGGCCACTAAATACCCATGAGATAACTAGGGAATTATTATAGTCGAACTTTGTTGGAGAACATTTAATAATTTTTCCATGTATTGTATGTATTGCATAAACAATATTGTGTGGTAATACCTGTATATGATTTTTTGCATGAGAACACTATATACCCAGAGGCAAGCTGAAGAAGAGAGCTCATTATAGCGAAAAATTAATTACCTACCACAATATCAGGGGGCAGCTGCACCCAAGATAGATCACCAAAAGGTAAAGCTACAGTGTAGTTGTCCTGTGGGTAGTAAAGTAGCCTCAGTGCAGTGTTCTCGGATCATTAGTGGTGTGCTTGTTGTTAGTGTTTTTTTTTAAATAACAGGACATTTGAGTAGTTAGTCATTGTAGTATATAATAAGTGTGTTTCAATAAATGACCATTTCTTGTGTGATTATGTCAGTGAAACTTGAGTGTTAGGATATTTAGTTCAGATTTTATTTCTTTTGTTTACTATGGTTAGATTGTGTAGTCAGAAGGATATCAACATGGATAATGAACAACAGTTAGTAAGTAATGATACCGAGTTAGAAAGTGGGACACAAAGTAATGTTAGTGATGTAGTTCAGGAAGTACAATGTGAGAATCTGGGGGCAGAAGGGCAAGAAATGTTGCCACTGCCACCCAGTGATTCAGTTGATAGCGGAAATACTGTGCCACCCGCAAGCACTGGACACGGACCAGAGAGTGGTGAGGTGTCAGAAGTGCAATCATTAAGAGTTATGTTCGAGCGCATGCTCAATTTCCAAGCTGAATTTGCACGTATGCAAGCAGAACGTGAAAGAGAACGTGATGCTAAACAAGCAGAGCGTGACCGACGCCGGCATGAGAGAGACTTGCAGTTAATGCAATCTTTGGAAGCTATGCAAAGTGAGATAGTTAGTTTGAAACAAAACTATGAAACCATACCCAAAAAGGTGCAAGAACTAAGCGAAAGAGTAGATAGTATCGAAGTGGCTAACGCCAGTATCGTAGATGAAATCAGTGTACTGACCAACAGGGTGGAACAATTAGAGATTGACACAAATCAAGTAATTGAGCACAAAGTGTCCGAACAAGTGCACAAAATGGAAAGCGAATTTATAAAGGAAATAGATGAGAAAGTGCACGCCACGATTGAAGCCAAAGATGTGGGCTCAAATGCGGAAGTGCAGAACCTGAAAAAGGTGGTACACACTGACATTCTGCTGTGGCAGCGGAATGTCAACCGTCATCTTGCCGAAATAGAAATCAGCTTGTGGCATGACGACTCACAGGTGTATGTCACGCCAGCCAGGTCCAACAATGATAGGCATATAAATACAGCAGTAAAAAATTGCGACTGCGAGACAGAACAGGCAACCAATGTAAGCGAAACAAATAAATGTCATTCCAAAGTAGTGATTGAAGAAAGCCTGATTAGAAACCGACAGTTTCAGATCTTTACAACGGAGAAGACATCTGTTCAACCTGTAGTGTTTATCAAGGGATTTAGAAACATTTTGCCTAACGTTTGGAGTCATACACAGAAAATACAGTTCGTTATGTCTTACATACAAGGAGATGCTGCATTATGGGCAACCGAAGCAGCTGACAGTTGCGATACATATGAGCAATTTGAAAAGGCATTCTTGGCCAAATATTGGTCAACATGTATTCAGGAGAGATTACGGAAGGAGGTATATAATCCAGAGCCGTATTCTCCACGATTAGGCAATTTGCGAAAATATTTTGAGAAGTACATTAATAAGACCCGTTACTGGGACGAGCAGATTTCATCCCGGGATTTGATCAGACTTTTGAAATCACACTTGCCGATACATGTAAAGGAAAAACTTATACACGTGCCGGAGAATGACATGGAGCATTTCTTGTCTGTTCTGGACTCAATTGACCTGATTCAGGAGGACGTTAAGGCAGCCTCTGAACAGGCTAGAAGTAACGAAAACGGTTATAGAAATGGTCGAAATAACACGCCTCCACCAAATAATGGAAACGGCGAAGATAACAATAGGAGACAAGATTATGTACAAAACGGGAATAGAGGTAGAGACCGGAACGGCAATAGTCCGCCGGTGAATAATGACCGGAAAAGGAGGTCTGATGACCGATATGAAACAGGCCCACCAAGCAATAGTAGATGGAAAAATGCCAGGGGGCCGTGGAACACTAATACCTATAATGATGCAAACCGAACTTGGCCACAGAACCAGAGGCCCAGTACGGACCGGCCAAACAGTGAAGGATATGACAATAACCGACCGCCGCCACAAAACGCGCCAATTGCGCAACTGTGGCGGCCGACGCAACACAACTTACACATAGTGGAGGTCAGTGACACAGAGCAGCCACACCCATCCACCTGTAATAATTCAACAAACTAGATTCAGCTGAGATACCCTCTCCATCGTCGGCTGAGGTTTGGAGTGAGAGCAGCCCGACACCGAACAAAACATTGGGAATTTGTATCCTCAGGTATAATGACGGGGTACAGATGGGACATGAATTGATAACTGAACCATCCACGTGCATAAAGGAGCACAAAGACAAAGTACAAGCGATAATAGAGATCAAAATTAACAATATTGATGTGCAAGCGATCGTAGATACAGGTGCTACTGTCAGTGTCACGAGTATGGACTTATTCAAAGTACTGGGGAAAGAAAGGCGTATGCTGACTTTTCCTGTGAACAATTGTAAAGTCACTGGAGCCATAAGTGCACAGCGACAAATAATTAAACTCCAAGTGCGGGTAGAGATGTATATAGGGGAAGAAGCCATAGCGTGCTCATTCCTGGTAGTAAAGGGTTTAAGGGTAGCCTGCATTTTGGGGGTAGATTTTTTGAGAGAAAGGGACGCAGTAATCGACCTTTCTCAGGGAAAATTGAGTTTGATGAATGCTGGTAGGAGGATAGAATTGTCCATGCTTAGATCTGAAGAGGTACCTGTGCCTAATTGTAATGCTATTAACATAAAGTGTAGGAATCAGTGGATACTACATTTAGACAATTATTGTCAAGGACAAAATCTCTATTATCCAGACGTACAAAGTGATCAATTAGAAGCAAATGTGGACGCACTAGTGAACAAAGTATCACAGTCCGAAAATTTGAACTCAATGCAACAGCAGGATTTGGTACAGTTATTAACTAACTATGCAGATGTATTTTCAGAACGACCAGGAATTGTTAAGGGATATCAGTACAATATCGAGGTGAAGCCTCACAAAACCTACTGTCGAGCCTCATACTCCATTCCTTGGTCCAAGAAGGAAATAGTAGCTAAAGAAATAAGAAAACTGATCGAGTGGGGAATAATAGAACCGTCTTTGTCCCCTTATAGTAGTCCTTTGGTGGCGGTAGCAAAAGCAGACGGACAGGTACGGTTAGTATTAGATGCGAGAGACATAAACGAAATTATTGTACCTGTCAGGACTCATCCGGAAAACTTAGATGAGCAAATTCAAAAATTCCATGGAGTGCAATATTTGACATCTATTGATATGAAAAGTTCATTCTGGCAAACCCTCTTCACACCCGAGTCGAGGAAATATACTGCATTTATATTTGGGGGAAGGAGCTACCAATTTAGGGTACTACCTTTCGGCTTAAATGTAAGTGCAGGAGTTTTCATAACAGCCCTCGACGCAGTTTTAGGTCCGGATTTGCTGCAAAGGGTAACAGTATATGTAGACGATCTGGTGATTGCTACTGCCACCTGGGAGGAGCACGTAGAACTACTGAGTAGAGTCTTAGAAAGGTTTAAGCAAGCGGGAGTAACAGCGAATCTTGAGAAATCCAAATTTGGACGTAATCAGATTAAATTTCTAGGTCACATAATAACACCACAAGGCATCAAGCCTGACAGCAAAAAACTTGACGCAATTCGTGGGTTCCTAGTCCGAGAACTAAGAGACAACTCAAAGCGTTTATAGGTCTTGCATCCTTTTTTAGACGGTTTGTTCCAAACCAATTAATGAATAACGAATCTTTATTGAGCCTGTTGCGTAAAAATGCGCACTGGGTGTGGACAGAAGAATGTCAACGCGCATTTGACGCTATCAAAAACGCCTTGGTGAATGCAAACATACTGCGACACCCAGACATGACAAAAGATTTTTGCATAGCGACAGATTCGTGTTCATACGATCTGGGCGCTTGTTTATTTCAGTGGGACAGGAGCAACGACCCCACAACAATCAATGTAATCGGATTTGCCAGCCGCACACTAAACAGCTGTGAGAGAGCATATTCCGCTACCGAATTAGAGGCTCTTGCAGTGGTTTGGGCGGTAAAGAAATTCAACTATTACATCTATGGTAAAGAAGTCAAAGTATTCAGTGACCACCAGGCTCTGAGCTATTTAATGTCTTGCAAATTATACCATACCCACTTGCTAAGATGGAGGTTAGCATTGCAGGAATATAAAATTAAGATTATGTACCTAAAAGGACAAGATAATGTTGTAGCTGACGCCTTGTCGAGGCTTCCACTAGGGCAATCCTCAATGTCCAAGATTTTGGAACAATCGGAGGAATATCGAATACTGTTAGTACAAGATAAGGTACATAGGAGGGACTTTTTACATATGTGTAAGAATATGTCTATATTGCAGGAAACTGATCCGATTTGGCGAGATATCATTAGCAAAATTAAAGAAGGAACCAATCTTAAAAGTGTTCAGAATTTCAAAATAATAGATGATATTCTGTATTATAAAACGGGTGTGTCAAATGACCATGGAGTCGTGTGTATACCGCAACAGGCTATCCCAGCTGTAGTGTGGCACACTCATTTAGCATGGGGTCACGCTGGGATAGGCAAAACAATAAGGATTTTATCCAGATTCTGTTACTTTAAGGGAATAAGCCAGCAGACTCGCACCATTATCAGGACTTGTCCTCTGTGCCAAAAAGCTAAGTTTCAAAATAAGTCCACAAGGTTTGAACTGCATCCTATAGTGCCTCATCGGCCACTTCAGTTAGTATCATCGGCCACTTCAGTTAGTATCTGTAGACATAGCAGGACCCTACCCACGAGCCAGGGGTGGATTAAAGTACATTTTAGCGGTGTATGACCTTTTCTCTAAATACTTAAAAATATACTGCCCGCCACTGCTCGTGGAATAGTTAAATGGTTAGGGAAAGAATATTTTACACAAGTGGGTAAGCCTGAAGCGATAATATCGGATAATGCTTCCTATTTTACAGGCCATACCTGGAAAAACTATTTACATGAACAAGATATAAAGCACATACTAATATCCCGTTTTCACCCACAAGCAAGTTTTGGAAGAGAGAACATTTGGAGAGTTAAATAAATTTTTCAGGTTATACATTGCATATAAGCACACAAGATGGCCAGATCTGATACCTAAGTTTTTGGAAATTCACAATGCAACCCCGCATGCTTCTACGGGGTATCCACCAAACGAGATTATAATGAATAATAATAGAGTTCTGAATGAGTGGCTGGCACCTTTGCCTAAGGTCCCAGTCATTCCTGAGCCTAAGGAAGAGAAGATAAGAAAAGCAGGGTGCAACCTTACCAGGTGCGCTCAGAAAAGGAAAGAAAAATATAATCGACATGTGACGAATAACCAAAAATTTAGTGTTGGGGACTTGGTACTCTTACGCAATCATCCTAAGTCCTCGGCATCCTTGAAACAGAATAGCAAGTGGCGATTGGTGTACAATGGACCTTTTAGAGTAGTAAGTGTGCCACATGAGTGTAGCTATCTCTTAGCAGATACCCACTCAGGGAGAGTACGGGGACTGTATCCGCGTAAGGATGTAAAAATATTCCTACAGTAAAAGACTAATAGTCCTATGTGGACACCATTCTTTTGTAAATGAATGAACATTAATGATGTGTGATCTGTAGGGATAATGTACTAGTGTAGAAGTATTTAGTTATAAGAATATGATTGACTTTCTCTTTTGTTTATGAATATTTGTGTTATGTCTTCTTTTAATTAATGTTAGCTTAAACATGCTCTAAATGTCTGCACAGATAACCTGATTAGTGCAATTATTTATAGAGTTAAATTGTGACAGAGATCAGTCAGGAGGAACATTTTAGTAATGATTAGTTTGTGTACTGCATAATATTCTATGTGTGTGTCAAACTTGAAATATTTCTTGTACAATCTTTTCTATTATATGTGTATATATGTGTAGCTGTCAAATTGACAGATTTGAACCCAGAATAATATCAATAATATGAGGCCCTGAGAACTTTATTATCTAACCAATGTTATCAGAGAGAATAATGCACCCAGTAGTGACCCGAGGGCACCATGGAAGGCAAACTTATTGCAAATTTAAGTAGCGCAAAGTTACGCACAAAGAAGCTTCAATTGAAGCATGTGCAGATTCAATCAGTAAAAAAGGAGCTAGCCTGATACAGTCCAAGTCAATTTTAGCGTACAGAGACTACACTGTAGTTACGCAGGACCTTGCAAGTGAAGTAAGACATAATTTCAAAGGAGTTATTGAACAATATGCCTGAATCCGGCTGGAATGCACAAATAAAATCTACTCGAACACGAATATAGATGATTTTTGGGCAAACTAATACGAAATTTTAATATTTGTTACCATGTACGCAAATATCACACACCTTGGTAAAGAGTTACGAATGTGCTGTTACAAAAATTGCACAACGGACATTGTAAATAAAAATAAAGGAACTTAAACAAAAGTGCAGTATTGTGTGGCAGAGACAGACAGTGACTGTTAAACCTGCAGCAATACGTCACGAAGTTGTTGTGTATAAGTAATAAAAAACTGTATCATCGCCGTGTGTGCAAGTGGAAAAGGAACTAGCACGACACGAACAGTGAGCCGATAACGGACGGTGGACCAAGTTAGTGTCAAACTTTAATTCTTTGTGTGTCAAGGGACGCTAGGAAAGCGCATTGACTACAGAGATACATTTTGTCCTAAGGTGAAAACTTGCGTGTGACTAATGACAGGTCATGACATGGTGAAAAATATTGTGTGCCCATAAAACGTGTTACTGTGACAACGAAACATTGTGCAAACCAGACTAGTGAAGGCCTACTGAATAATAACTGCCAATAACTGTGTGCGTTTTTTTTCCCACAGCAGGAAAAATGCCCATAAGGATAGTACACTGTTTGTGAACTTGTCGCATGTTTGCTGGAGCACTACAAGAAGACGTCACATGGCTCGGGCGAGCTGATATACAACGCGCATCCGGCTACATCAGCCATGCAGCGGCCGCAGCAGCCCGTAGCGGACCAGACAGCCACACGCCTCTCCGCGCCGTAGCTGTCAACAGCGGGGGCGGTGACCTACACGGAGCCGACGCGCCGCGCCGAGCGCCGCTCAACAATCACTTCGCACCGCTCACCAACTACAGCATTATTGACTTTTTCCAAAATATTTACATAAACTGCATAACATGTCAATGACTCCATTTTGATAAACATTGAACATTTATTATGTATGTCCGTAAACTGATAAGAGAAAAGAGAAAATGAACACTAACAAGTGCAAGAGATGAATTTGTAACATGTAGGTAGTGGAAACATTATGAAAAGTGATCCTGCGCTAAGTGATTTTAAAAAAAAAAAACTAAGTGATATATCCTAGGACAAGTGACCTTGCAGTATATCGTTGAACTGTATGTGACTGTGATATTATGTAACCATTGATGACAAACTGTTAAATCAATTCAAATAAATGACTGTTAAAGAGACAATATTAATCATGAACCAACTGGGATGGCTGGGCTCCGGCACAGTTTTGCCCAGGTTTCCTGTCTGCCTTCGCCCAAATGGGGGAGCCATGAACATATATAACCCTGGGACTAATTAAAAGAGCCATTCCATAAAAAAATAAAGAATTGTAAAGAACGTTACTGGCACCATTGTGTCAAAGTATAGAAACTCTTTGCCAAATGCTGCCAGGGGGCAATGTAACGTTCCCTGGCAAACTCACGCTATTAATGAACAAGAGTTTATTTGTACCATATACGCCGCTCTGAGCAAGTTGTATATACCGTAATTATTGAACAAAAAATATTATTGAATTTTGTGTAAAAGACATTTGTTATTATCGTAATATTTTTTGTAGTAATATTCTCTCTGTATTTAGGATAGTAATTTTTCTATATTTGTTATGTGATTGTGAAATGTGTCAGTATCTGCGATAACAGAGATGTGAAATTTAGCCAGAGGAGAATAATATTGTCAAATTACAAAGAAATGTTAATAGTCAGCAGTAGTACAAAAGAACCATGTACAGAGTATTCTTTGGTCTTCTCTGTATAGAGCTGAATGCGAGAGGAAGCTGTGTCGAAGCAATTTATCAGTGGTTAGACTTCTTTTGTCTCTGTCTAGATTTAGCCGCCATTAGAGGAGGCGTTACAAATTAATGTGAGTTCAATTATTGTTTGATCTAAATATATCAGAATTTATCAAAAGTGTGTATTATTAATGTAAATTAGCTTGCCCATGTCATCTATAAAATTTCTTTAAAGAATTTTCAGCATTTTTAGCGGTGTTGCTGGGCTGTGCTGCGACCGATCAATTTGCAGCGGCGGCACATTTAAAAAATTGTTCCGCTAAAGGAAAAATCAACCAAACCCGTAAATCGGGAACAGATAGATAAAAATTAACAGTGAATTAAGAAATTGTCTTTTACAGTGATCCTGAGACTGATGAATTTTAAACTAATTATACGTTTGTGCATTCGTAGGCGGATAGTTAATGTTAGTTAACATTGAAATTTAACAATTTTGGTTCTTTCAAATAACTTAAATGTATAGCGAAGTAGGTTTGATCAGTGATAATTAAATGTCGGCTTGGCAATAATTAACCATTTTCTGCTAATAGAGATAATCTTGTGTTCCATAGCTAACGCCGGGATAGAATTCAGTAAATATTTAAAATAAAAAAAAACCCACTGCATTTAGAAAATGTGTGCCAAGGCCGAATTATGTAAAGGATTTAATTCTCAACTAAATATTCTTAATCAGTTAATATGAGTTCACGTAATCCTTAAATGTACGTAATTCTTTTGAAAGTGAATTTTTTTTATTACCACACGTAAATAAGAGAGAGGTTCTACAACAAAGTTCATACTTACAGAAGACAGTTAAAGAGAGGCAAATTAATTAACTAAAAGCAATAATAATTAATAATTTATTCTTTAACGAAAACAATAGCAATTTCGTTAAAGGTTATTTCATGCAGGACAATGCAAGACCACACATCGCCAATGCTTCTATGACAGCAATACGAAGTGTTTTTGATGGTAGGATAGTTGACTGGTCTTCTTGTCCTCCAGATCTTAATCAATATGATTTTTGTCTTTGGGGAATGTTAAAAGATAAGGTATATGCAACCAATCCCCACATGCTTGAAGAGTTGGAAGACCAGGTTTGGCTAGTCATTTCCCAATTTCAGTAGCTAAAATTCATTTGAGTGTTTGCTAAAGTTCCAGGAGAAGTCAGGCTGCTCTAACCACAGAGGGAAAACACTTTGAGCACCTACTAAAAATAAAGGTAAGCAGGGGAAGCGTGCACACAGCTGACTAATGACAACAGAGAGTTGATTTATTCCATGTGTTCTGTAGGATCATCTATTTTTATGCACTCAGCTCTAAAAAGAGCTTGTGGTTTACATTCACTGTCATCTTTATAATTTGGGCTCAAGGCAAGGGCAACCTCTGCTCTTTCCTCCAGAACCCTAGCTACCTTCCTAGATGTCATGCTCCACATCCCAGATGAGTAAAAAAAGGAGGGTAGAGGGGGGGGGGGGGGCGGGAGTGGGGGTGGAGGGGGGGGAGCTGTCTTCATATCAAATTCACTAACCACCAACAGCACTTCCATTTTGACACGTGCCAACCATTCCAAATTAAAAGATCCTGCCCTATAGCCTTGGCTTCCAGGTGTGTCACATCTGCTGTGGACAACAGGACTAAGCCAAATATGCTGATAACCTGGCAAAAGCATTTACAGACAGATCCAGCTAACCCTCGTTACTTAGAAGAACTCTTCTTGTCACTCAGCCTTTGAGACACTCAATCACAGCCTTCACTCCAGGCTTTGACTGCCTCCACTATGTCCTGAGATAAGGTATAACCTAATACAAATCAAACTCTCAATCACTCAAGAGTAATATTCTGTTGCTCAGCCAAATATGAAATAGTCTATTCCACCCTCCTTATGCCAAGCCTGCTTCCAATCCTGCACCACACGGCTCATTCCTCTGTCAGTGACCCATATGAAAGTCTTCTCCTATTTACTAACCCATCCATCACCTATTACTACATTCCAATCAAACATTTCCTATCCTATAAAGTGTAGCTAATCAATCAAACATTTCCTATCTCATAAAAAGCAGCTATGTTATTACCAACTGTGTTGCTATCACTGTCCAGCTTTCTTAGTGTAAATAACAATGAACAACCTGTCTTTCTGTGGTTAACTGAAATCTTCAATGACCCAGTTGCTGAACATGCTGTATACTACAACACTACTTCAGTACCTGTGCTCTCTGGTTACTCGTCTATCATCGCCTGGATAGGAACTGTCCCAACTGAATATCCTCTGTTCACGCAATCTCTCTGATCTAAGGCTTTTCTAGTTCATTTCCACTTCATTACCCTTAATTCAATTTTCCTTTGTCCAAACCTTGTGCTTAACTTCCCTCAGTCCCCGTATTTCACTTTGAAAATAATAACCTCTGCTCTGTGATTTTAGGGCACCAAAACCTAACCCCTACAAAGTCCCACAGCATAACAATGTATGTCCAACACAACTTTGTGGAAATATGCAATCAACTCCCCAAAATGTCCCATCTAGAGTAACTGCAAAATATTGATTAACCTCCGGCCTTTCAGTTCATTACTACTCTTGTTAAAAATTGTTGGGTTTTTGCTTCAATTGTGGACATTTCCTATAGTTTTGTTCTCTTTAATGGACTGTAATTGCAACTATATCTATGGTGAAATCTCTTGGCATGATCTCTAATTACTAGTGTTCAAAACATTCACCGAGTACCAAATTATGCTTGAGTTACAGGACCACACCCACTCCCTAAGTGACAGCCAAACTAGGGGAGATGCTTATTGCTGATGCAGCCCCAACAAATTCTCTCATTAGATGGAAATATCCCACTTACTCAATGATGAGAAAATTACACTCATAAAAGAGTGTTCTCTCAAACTGCTCTTGGAAAAAACACGCACACACAAAAATCAACCTACCAATGAGACTGAGCACTCCAGGCCAGTAAGCTTCAAGGGACTGGAAAACAGGCAGTGTCACCTGCCCCTTGGACATCGACACCCAAAGATGCCAGTCATCACGACTCAAATATTTATCAATAGCTGAACGCCCTTCTTGAAACATGCGCATCAACTCTGGTCTCTGCAATAATATAGCTCCCTTTGCAAGATATTCATAATAAGAATCCACTCCAGCACCTATTCCAGCATCTTGTGCAGTCCATTTACCAGTCTGCACATCAATATGATTTCCCACTAAGCCAATTGCAGAGCGATGATTATACAAAGCATGAAGTGCATTCATTGCCACCTGCAACAAACAATGTATACACTACATCAGTGTTAAGATATTCATAATAAGAATCTACTATGACATGTTGTAGAATCCCCTTGTCAATCTGTAAATCAAGATGATTCCCCACTATGCCAATTGCACAGAAATGGTTATACAAAGCATGAAGTGCATTAATTGCCACCTGCAACAAACAATGTACATTATATTAGTGTTACATGGGTAAGGTGCTGCTACACTACAAAAGGTGGTTAGCAGCAATTCATTAATCAGTACATGGCATCAGTCATTCCACGTCAAATTAACACAGGTGTCAATCCAACCACCACCAATTTTCATCATATTTGGTGTGTTCATTGCACATGACAACAGAATGAAAAATGCCAAATTATAGAATTGCAGCACAAGTACAACCTAAGCAGTGGCCACAAAAAATTTTCAGATAATTTTGTAAAGGCCTGGGAACAAACTTTCAAATAATATGCAATGTGGACATTCGAGCAATTTACACAATTAAGGCCAATGACCTTATTCTTTTGACATTAAATACCTCAAAGCACGTCACCTTCAAAATTCATGAAAAAATATATCTCAGGTTGGGATGATATTTGGCTCAACTTTTGCAACACTAAGATGAGGGGAGGGAGGATTTTATGTCTACCTCTTGCAATAAAGTCTTCTACCAGATTCCATAAATGTTTTAAATTTTTAAGTCAACTTAATCCAATTTCAGTGTTACTAGCAGATTGCTACTTACCGTAAAGAAGACAGTTAAGTGTAGACAGATACAATTAAAAAGACACTTACATAATGCTTTGGGCCACAGTCTTCGTCAGCAAAAGAGAAACATACCTTTCCAGACCAAGCTGCCGGAGTTGTGGTCATGTGTGCATGGGTTTTGCTTGTTTGTGCAAATGCGTGGTGTGTGTCACTCTTTTGCTGATAAAGGCTGTGGCCGAAAGCTTTATTTGAATGTCTTTTAATTTTGTCTGTCTGAAACTTAACATATCTTCTTCAAGGTAAGTAGCAACATATCTTTTCCTACATTGTTGATATTCCTATCTGGAGTTTCCATTGTTTGATTTAGTCTTACTAGTAGATGTGACTCTTCGTAACTAATACCATTGAAGATTTTCAGGTTCAGGACACTAGTTACACATCAATATTTCTTTACAAGATATGTTGGGAACAGTAGTCAACAATAAGTAACAAAATTCGTAATTTTTTTAGGGGTATCCCACCCATGGTTGTACATGTTATTGAAAGTGCATTGATATTGCTAAGAGACTACTAAAGGGTATTTTCAGGTTCTTGATCCTACTCTTACCTTAGTACTGCTTTAAAAACTCTCTCTTCAATATAAGTCAAAAACAATTAACAATTTTTTTCAAATTTTTTACGGGTGGGCGCAAAGTACCACTCCCCCACCCCCTCTTGATAACATGTTACTGCATCAAAATTACAAAGTACTGGAAAAGGCATTAACTATTTAAATGGTAATGTGAAGATGCCAACAAAACATGCATGCAAAGCATGAAAAATAGGTTAAATTTACACAAACGAACAATGACAATGACACTTTCCTTGATGCTGATCTCATCCTCATACTCAACGAAGGTCAGCTACACACTTCTGTGCACATGAAACCTACTGACAAACAACAGTACGTACATTTTGACAGTTGCCATCCTTTCTGTGTCAAATGCTCCCTCCCATAGAGCCTTGGCAATTGAGGCAGAAGTGTTTGTTGAGATGCAATATACCACCATTCTCACCTCAGCCTTCACTGGATGTAGTTTAAAAGCTGATTTTTGGGCTATCACATTCAATCCTAGTACTGCTGATTCCTCCAAAAAAAAAAAAAAACAACTTCAGAGCACACCACTGGTCACTCAGTATTATCCTGGTCTGGAATGTATTAATCAGCTACTTTGACAAGGCCATGACTTCCTAAGATAATGTCCTGAAATGAGATCCATTATGTCCGAGATTTTGCTCACTACACCTAGAGTAGCTTTTTGTCGCCCTCCCAATCTCTGCACTATCCCTGTCAGACCCTATGCTCCTTCTGCACCAATCTCCTCACTTTATGGCTCCTACCCTTGTGACTCGCGCCGCTGCAAGACCCGCCTTATGCACCCTCCTTCCACCCTATTCCTGCCCTGTAACTGGCAAAACATATACTATCAAAGGGATAGTCACCAGCAAAATGCCGTGTCATATACCACCTGCTATGTATACACTGTTCAGCCTTTTACATTGGCATGACTACCACCCAGTTATCAGTCAGTAAGAATGGGCATAGGCAGAAGAGGGCTTATACAGGCAACACACAATATCCTGTTGCAGAGCATGCTATACAACATGACAGCCATGATATCGGTGCCTGTTTCACCACATGCACCATCCGGATTCTTCTCCCAGACACCAGTTTTTCAGAACTCTGCAGTTCGGAACTAGCACTACAAAATGTCCTTGGTTCTCGCCACCCACTCGGCCTTAATTTACGCTAATTCCTCCTGTCTCAGTATTTCTTCACAGTAGCTACTCCTTTCTTAACTCCATTTTAGTGTTCTACATCTTTCATTTTCTGGCTTGTTTATTTTTTGCTGTCCACTCCCCCCCCCCCCCCCCCCCCCCACCTCTTCTGGGCGACTTTTCTGAACTGTACCACTTTTATTTAACATCTACAGTCCTTTTCCTTCACCCCTCTTCTGTTCCCTTCAACTCTTCTGCCAGAATAAAGAGCCACTGACTCCGAACGCTTGGAAAAGTTAAATCCTTTTGTGTGTGTGTTCCCCTACTGCTGCTCGGTGAGTAGATTTTTTTCATCTATCCGTTTACATTATATTATCAATAATTGATTATTTTTGGTGAAAAGGATAGACTGCTACTCATCATATAGCGGAGATGCCGAGTCACAAACAGGCACAACAAAATGAGTATTAAACATGTAAGCTTTCGACGACCCCCCCCCCCCCCCCCCCCCGCCACACACACACACCTGCGTGCGCATGCACACACATGAGCGCTGTGACTAGCTGTCGAGGCCAGACTCTGGCCTTGGCAACAAGAGACAATGGTCGTGTGTGTGTGTGTGTGTGTGTGTGTGTGTGTGTGTGTGTGTGTGTACAGGCTTTTTTTTGTCTATTTCAGAAGGAGGCCTTCTGGCCAAAAGCTTACATGTTTAGTAGTCATTTTGTTGTGCCTGTCTGTGACTCATTATCTTCGTTATATCATGAGTCCTTTTCATAATACTGTCAGTACACACAGGGTCATGTTTAGGGCAGTCAGGTATGGTAACAAATGAAATATGATCTATTCCACAGGTTTATGGAGATTTATAATATATAGCACACAGATGTGGTCTGTGCATTGTTACAGTGATAAAAACATTATTATCTGCAAAATCCCATATCACACTGTATCCATTGTCACAAAGTGTCACATTCATATACTGTAGAAATTCAGATGATTGGATGCAGGAAGCCCTTTTTTTCTTTTTTAATTTGCCTGTTAGATTTTCCAAGATGTCTTTCACAGAAGACAGACACATGTCCACAGTCTGAATGTTATTTGATCAATTCCATTTATGTCACACTTACATGCAGGGTGAAGGCACTGTGTGACTGGCAACAGATGAGGGAAGTATGTGTGCCCACATAAGCGGTGAACTAGCAGCATATGTCTCAACCAGATTCAGTAAAAGGTGTTATTTTAAGAGTTATGACTGGACATGAGCATTTGTAGTAAAGTTTTGCAAATTTTGAACCCTTGCATGACCAACAGCTTCAGACTAATTTGGATTGCTAAAAAAAACTATTGCTTTAACTTAGAAACTTTGCATTCAACTAAGTTATTTGATAGCTGTATCTGTCTGTCATTATTTCACCTACCAGAAAAGGAAAGTTGCTACTCACCATATAGTGGAGATACTGAGTCGCGATATGCACAACAAAAAGATTCACACAGTTATAGCTTTAGGCCATTAAGGCCTTTGTCAGCAGTAGACACACACACACACACACACACACACACACACACACACACACGCACGCAACTTGCACACACATCTGCAGTCTCACAGAACTGAAACCACACTGTGGCAGTGTGGTCTCAGTTCTGTAAGACTGCAGACGTGTGTGTGTGTGTGTGTGTGTGTGTGTGTGTGTGTGTGTGTGTGTGTGTGTGTGTCTACTGCTGACAAAAGCCTTAATGGCATCTCCGCTATATGGTGAGTAGCAACTTTCCTTCTCTGGTATTGTTACATTCCATCCTGGATTTTCCATTGTCTGATTATTTCACCTACATTATATTATAGGCAGTGGATGACAGGATGTGAGACTTTATGCACAGATTTGTGTTAAACATTGGATGAGGGTAGACAAAAAAAAGCTTGATCTAGAATTATTTTCAAATTACATAACAAATAATTAGGCTTCTGTCTTCACTACAGTGATAAGAGACTACATTTTCATTACAGTTCTATACCTTAAGACAAATTAACCATACTCCAAAGCAACTGATGAGACATATTGTTTGGCAATATCAAAGCCACCTCATAGTAGTTTTCATACCAATGGCATTATCATTACACAGTACAGAAGCAATTAGATGTTGAGGAAGATGATATGCAATAACATGGCCTAAAATTTAAGTAAAGGAGAGTGATCTGATGTTCATAATACGAAAAATGGACAGACGTAAAGTAAAAATGATACTGTATGAGGTATAGCTGACAATGGTGGAAAGTTTAAAGGGCTTGGGGAGTATAATACAGTAAAATGGAAGAAATGAGTGATTGATAGATAAACAGGGTGTATACGCGGACAAAGAGAAAAAATTCCCGGATTTTTCCCGGATCTCCCAGTTAAAAATACATTTTGTCCCGGGTGAAAATACACTATTGCATGTTAAGTGACAGTATACTTTCCCTCGTAACTGTAAAACTTATCCTTTGATAGGATATGGTTTTATACAGCAGTGTAGAATTTCCTGGCAATTTAGAAAATGATACTCAGGGGGGGAAAAGATCTTTGATGTGCAGAAACATGTACGCTGCATATTTTCGTACTACTAAAGTATAAATTCAAATTCCCCAACAGGAAAAGTTAATGGTTTAAATTAATATACGTAGTGTTGCTACAAGAAAAGCAAAGCTTTCGCAAATAATATTTGTCTCAAGATTAATAAGCTATAAGAGAGGGTAAGCTTTCACTTATAATGTTCATCTGTTTAGCGCATGTTACACATTAATATGCATCACACAAATACGCCAGCAAAATTTTTAATACCGACATAAATCTCTGATCTTCTGGGCTCGAAAGTCTTCTAAATAGCTCTTCATCAAAGATTTGATTTTTAAAAGAGACCAAACACTCTGTGGTTTAAAAAATCCATTGTACATTCTCGCACATAGTTCATCTTGCGTAAAAGGAAATTTACTTCGAAAATAACACTTTCCTAACAACAATTCTCAATATTTTCCCGTGACCTGTTAGAAATAGATTCATTTCAGCAGTTGTCAGAGAGCGCCAGATAAGAGACATCATCGCGCTTGCGCAGCTACGGTAATGTAGGAAGCCCATATGTTCGTACGTGTAAAACATTAAAGGAGCTTACATTATGTCATAAAAGAAACAAGACATCAGAGGATACTCCAAGAGCGTCAGAATTTTGTGAACCATACCAAAATGCATAGTTCACCTAACAGTGTACATTGGTATGTCCAGATTCTCAATGACGTAGGCCTCGACCAAATATGAAGCTTTTCAGTGTGGTTTTCGGGACATAAATTTTCTTGGAGTACCAGTACTGTATTATCTCATGTTAGGTTCTTTATTATGGCATAACCCCATACGTGCTAGAAGATGAAAATGTGCACCTGAAATGCAGTGAACAGTTGAAACTAGCCAATAGTGTGGAATAAATTGACTGCCTCAGCAGGACAGCTTAATAAAAGCCAAATTTATTTATCAAACCGACAAAAATAACTTCATTGTTCTGTAAGGCGATTAATGCTTGACTGTCAGAAAGGTGGAAATAAAATAAAATCTGAAACGAGTAGCATAGTTTACCCTTCCGTAAATATGAGAATGTATTTTAATTCACTTGATAGCTCCCAGCCACAGAAATCCGTCTTGTTTTCATTTGACGTGAGAATAGTAAATTAAAAGGAAACTGAAAAATCAGTATATGTAAAAACGGGTCATGTGGAGACTACTCCCCCCTCCCCCCAACTATAACTCAGACTGCTCTTTTCAAAAATAAGTTCATTTTGTAGCGCACATCTTTCTGAAGAGTCTGATACATAAAAGATATATCTTAGAGGATATGTACGACACGTTATTTGGTCTTAAGTGTGCGGTGGGGAGCCACGCATCTTCAAACAACATTGTTATACCATCAATATATTTCGCTCTGTGGAACTCAAACGTGTATATTTTGTAATGGATGCCATCAAACCATTTCAGGACAGTGGAAATTAAAATGTCCTGTAGCGCCTCTCCTGCTCCCAGTCGGCTGGTTTGACATCTGCCCCCCCCCCCCCCCCTTTTTTTGTAAAATAACCCTCTCGCCATTAATACAGGATAGGATTATTTGTAACCAGGAGAACAAGAACTCTTCAGAAAAACGGGACTCATAAAATTAAATATAGGACACCTAAAACCAGTAAGGACAAGAGACAGGCAAGACAGTACACATTTCTTCAATCCTTTGGTCCTAGTGATTTTTCTCTCTAATCTTGCTACAGTTTCACATGGCGTGCTTTCCTTTCTGTGAAAGGACTATTACCTTATCAAAGTTCATTAAACGTTTTGCTACATGAAAAATGGAAACGTCGCTGTCTAATACTGAAAAAGCTGTTAATACAAATAGTATCCAAGACTGGTGTGGTTTCTCGAACTGATTATGTCTATTTTGTCACTGTGTGCTGGAGAAAACAAAATAGGCCTTTCTAATATTTCAGCAATTGTAACACACACAAAATAAGCGAGACTGTTTTAGCAATAATGATCATTTTTATAATACGTCAGAATATAATTCACGAAGTACCAATACGAAATACCTATTTGACCTACTACAAGCAAAAAGCTTTACGTTAGGAAACAGTTTCACATTTCATTCATATGCTCCAGTTTCTCATGCACGAGACCGAAAAGTAGTAGAACGAAATTTTTGTATAAATTTGAAATTGTCATATTCCTCCATAATTTGTGTGATGTCCCTGTTTCTTCTCCTTCCTTATTCTAACAAATGGTCTTGTCGTCACTAATTCTGTAACTATTTCTACCACTGTCAATACTCATTCTCCAGTTAATTTCACTAACCCTGCCACAATCACCGGTTTAGTTATCCAGCGATTATTCATACAATGCGTTTTCCGTGCTACTCGCAGAATGGAACTCGAGCGGCTGCTAGCTGGGGACTACAACTGGCCCTGTCTCATGTAGCGATCTGGTCAAAAGATTTCTGTCAAAATTTCGCTTTCTTGGATACACCGAAAAGATAATACGTAATCTTTCTTACCTGTTAGTCGTTTATTTCCACTCTGGTAGTCTGAATCTATGGATTTCGCTAGTAATTATAACAATGCTGAACATTCGCAAACCTAAACAACCACATAAACAAGCAGCACTTGGCATTCACCGGTTCGGCTTTATTCCGCTCAGCTCGTATAGCCCCGTCCCGTTTTGTCTGCAGGAAAGTTTATTTCTAGATGTGACAATGATTCCCTTGGCAGAGACATCAGGTACACTATACACACACTCAAAAATCAACTTACAATTCATTCAGAAATCAACTTAGAATGTGTTTAAAAACCATCAGGGGTGCATTTCAAAATCATATGAATAATCGATAGACCGATGTGCGCTGGATGCTGGGTGCTTTATGGAACACGTTTTTTTTCTTCCTCAAGAATATGAAATTGCCCCTTCCCTCGTAATTGCCACCCAGTTCAGATACCCCAGTTTGCCCTCACTCCCCACTAGATCCGGGCCTGCTGCACATGCGTGAATCTGGCAGCTTGGGCGCCCCAGTAAAATTTTTCCGGGTATCATGTGGCTGGTTGCTGCTACTACTGCTTACACAGCCAACAGCCACATTTCTGTAGCCAGAAGCGGGAGAAAGTACTACATATACACGACTCAACTGTGCGTGTGCATGAGCCCACTCGTAACTGATTAAATGAGTCTAATGAAAACAGTTGTGACATCACGCTCATAGAAGGCAATTTGTTGTTATGAAGCATTGCATAGTCTTCCGAAAGCCTTTGACATATTTTGCTGCTGGCAGACACTTCTACGAGCACTGTGTTATTTTATATGCCGCATTTTCTTTGCAATTTAAGTTTTATTTTAGTTTTTTCTCTTGTTCATGTTTTAATGCTGCAGTATTATTTTGCAGTAGCGGGATACAGTAATATCCTTTGTTAGAGTAACAGTTCTTACCTCTGAAAATTACAAAAATTTAACGGAAAGCTAGAACAACGAAAAATTCCAGGATTTTTCCCGGATGAAAAAATTCCCAGGTTTTTCCCAGATCTCCCAGTTGTCCCGGGTTGTATAAACCCTGATAAATGAACAGGCAAGACAAGCTGATTGTTTTATGTGAAGTGTGAGGTATGATAAGGGGTAAAGAAGTCTCTTGGAAAAGTAACAATGTGATATACTAATCATATTATATAATATATCAATTCTGTTGTATCTTGCAGAAATATACGTCATGAAGAAAAAGGGAAAAAAATAAGGTGTGAGCAAGTGAGATGGAGGTTTAGAGAAATGTGATGGTTCCAAAAACGGTAAAAATGAGATGTTGGTTGATTAAGGAGATACCACATGAGGATCCCCTACAAAAAAAAGAGAAAAGTAGAGTAAAACAGTATGGGCATATGAAGAGAGTGGATGAGACATGAATGCCTCTTAAGACGCACACGTTGAGATGAAAGGCAAGAGATACAAGTGGCTAAAAAAACTGAAAGAAAGGACGCGGAAGAGAGAAGATGACTTGGCCAGAGTAACAGTAGAGAGGAAAACTGGAGAATATGAAGAGGTTGTGTTCCAAGATTACAATGGTATTATTCTCTCTATTATGAAAGCTATTAGTTCCCTTACTTCCACAACTACAATAACTTTCTGTAATTATCTTTGCTGTCATTAAAGTACTTGCCTTTATGAAACTTCTTTAGCTAGTGAAATTGCTTTTATTCTTCTGAAAATGTCCCCTCATTTTTTCTTTGAAATTTCTCTTTGTGCTTTTTTCCCCATGTTCTGTTGTTTCAGTTCATTTTTTGTTCACAAAACGGTGATTCTCAACAAGTGTTCTGAACACATCTCTGTCCTGTGTCATGCCACCTCCAATGCCAATTCCCTGAAGATCTCTACAGTTTCAAGCAGCCAACAGTTCTTAGATTTTGCTGAGATAAGAAGATAGAGACTTCTTTCAATCAGTATATCATCGTTCAGTATGAGAATGTGACTGAAAAATTTTAATCACCTTTAACTGTACGTGTCAGACATTTTCTCAATATGATGATATAATTCCAGGTACCTACTTTTCATTAAAAATTTCCTTACGTTTTATTTCTGCCAAGATAATACTGAACTCTCAATTTTTAGGTTTGATTGTCAGTGCTGTGAAATATGCCAAATGAACTACATCACTAATATGCGTGGATGTCTAAATATACCAAAATCTTTTTTAACATTAGGCATGTTGCTACTTGTAGAATGAAAAAATACATTACCTATAAAAAAGACAGACTCAAAAGTGAAGCAATAAAATAAACACCAATACAAAATAATGACTAGAAGTTTTGTCTGATGAATAGTCAATTTTAAAGCCACAGTACTGTTTCAAGAAGTTACAAACACAAGTTTTCTCAAAAATTTAGTTATAATGCTGGCTGATTGCAGGAAAATGCTGGATCAACCATTTAAAGTTACATTTGCTCCTGTCATTAAAATTTCCTTTTACTACAATTTAGTTACTATTTATTCTACAATAAATTGAATAAATACGGACGGAACAGTTCATGGCTGTACTGTCAGTTCATACTGCCCAATGGGCACAATATTTTGGTGATACGACACATTGCTATTATCAGGTGTGCTGACAAAAGAACCGGCAGTACACCTGTGGACTGTTCTATCAACAAACATGCAGGAAGAAACTGAAGAATACTGACTGGAACTGGAAATGAGGATTTCCAACTACAGAATAAAACAAACATTTTGAGTAAAACTGGCCACAAACAACCACAGGGGAAAGTCAATAAATAAATCACAAATGCTAGTTTATCTTATACCATGTTTAAATTACATGCACATATTTTGCCCAAGAGATAGTAGCACGTGTATGCTTTGTTGTAGAGGCTGTGGGACATCGCATGGCAGCCAGTGCAAGATGCTGTATGAATGTACATGAGTAAAACAGTGTACAATCATGAGCTTTTTGTGGGCTAAAGAACTGTCTGTAGAATAAGGGCATCATGAAATGCATCCTGCGTATGGTGGCTTATCTTCAAAAACTGTGTTCAGTTGGATCTAGGAGTTTAACAAGGAAAGGCAAACACCAGAGTTTGGGAGCATCCGTGTCATCCTGTGGCTGTGGCAACTGAACCCACATTGCAATGTGTGGAACAGATCTTTTGTAATGAGCAGGGTGTTACAATCGATGATGTAGTGGGTGCTGTAGGCTGTTCAAATGGAACTGCTTTTATATGAGCAGTTTAAGTTTCATGAAGTTTGTGCATGGTGGATCCCCTTCAAGTTAACTGAAGAGCACAAAATGGACAGAATGGGTCTTGCAGCACCTTATTCAGTATTCTGAGGAAGGAGAGGACTTCACAGCATGGACTACTGCAGGTAATGAGTCTTGGGTTCACACTTTCAACCAGGATCCAAAATTGTCAACATTCAATCTCAAAAACAAAAAATCAAAAACAAAAAATCGAGACCATTCCATCAGCCCACAAGGTTATGCTCACCCTGTTTTGGGACGTCCAAGGGGTCATACTGATGAAATTCTAGCACCATGGCAAGACTGTGAATTCCATGTCATATTGCACCACTCCACAGGAGCTCCGACAGATCATCTGCCGCAAATTGACCTGGCCTCCTGACAAATGGAGTGATTCTTTTGGATGACATGCCCGCCCTCATGCAGCAATACAAAAACAGGAGTTGTTTTGAACATTTCATTGGAAATGGCTAGAATATCTGCCCTACAGTCCTGACATCCCAGTGACTTTCATCTGTTTGAAACCCTAAAATCTCATTTGCATGACCAACATATTAAAACTGATGATGGCATAGCCAAAGAGGTTACATATTGTGACAGCAGTCAAAAAACTTCTTCCCTGCTGGTTATCTAGGACTTGTAAAGAGACAGAACATGTGTCTGAATGCAGAAGGTGTCTCTGTAGAAAAGGGAAATAAATTTCAGCTATTTATGTTGATTACTATTGCCTCTAGCCTGTTTTGTGACTTATTTATTGACTTACCCTAACATGTAGCAGCAGAGCATACCTCCTCAAACACTGGGTCACCTGTAAGCCTGGAAAGGGTCCCCATTTCAAGAATGAATGTGCCAACTCCAGCAGTACATGTGACACTTGTCTCACCAGGTGGCACTCCATAACGCAGATTCACTGTACCATATGGCATGCCAGTTGCTGTGTCAAAGGCAGCCAATAAGCGACGAGCCATATCCTCAGCCAGGTGCAGTAAAGGTCCATTGCAAGGCCAACCAGGCTCAACAGGAACTCCAGCCCTGAGAAGAAGTGATAGTTATCACAATTACATGTAGAAATACATACTTTCCTTAGTGACCTCCAGAAATAATACTTCACTACATTTACTAGGTGTTCATCACAAATGTCAGGGGGGCTGACATTTTTAAATGAGCCAGTCAACGCGATTTCACATCCCCAAAACTATTCCTAACTGTTTTCAGATCCTTAAACTGGGACAATTCAGACGGAACATGTGTTAATAAAAAATATCTGGTCTTAGTAATTTCTGCCCATAGTGCTGATAAACTTCAACTGCAAATGGAAATACTTAAAAGAGTAATTTTCAAAGTAGCCCTAAAAATTAACTGTAAAATGACTAAGGTAATGTATAATCAAAATACAGAAAATGAAATATTGCATATTAACAATGAAGGGACAGAAGGAATTTATGAATTTTTATATTTAGGTCAGCTGAAGGCAACAACTGGATGGACAACAAACAATACAAACAGAAAAGTACAAATAGTCTGAATGCTTTAGGTATATTAAATAAAATTCTAAAAACTAAATTTTTGATGTCTCTGAACTGGACAATTTACAGTAAGGTTTGGTTCGGTTCGGTTCGGTTCGGTCCGGTCCGGTCCGGTCCTAACATGCGCTGACACACAAACACGCGGCTGATTTCAAAATAGTTCAGATGATGAGTAGTACAGCACATTAGTTGCTGCAGTTACTCTCTCGCAGGCTGTTTCAGTTTCAGATATCCTGTTAGCAGATGTTCATCGGCAGAGTTACACTATTCAAATGTTTGTTGTTGTTGTTGTTGTTGTTGTTGTTGTGGTCTTCAGTCCTGAGACTGGTTTGATGCAGCTCTCCATGCTACTCTATCCTGTGCAAGCTTCTTCATCTCCCAGTACTTACTGCAACCTATGTCCTTCTGAATCTGCTTAGTGTATTCATCTCTTGGTCTCCCTCTACGATTTTTACCCTCCACACTGCCCTCCAATGCTAAATTTGTGATCCCTTGATGCCTCAGAACATGTCCTACCAACCGGTCCCTACTTCTTGTCAAGTTGTGCCACAAACTTCTCCTCTCCCCAATTCTATTCAATACCTCCTAATTAGTTATGTTATCTACCCATCTAATCTTCAGCATTCTCCTGTAGCACCACATTTCAAAAGCTTCTATTCTCTTCTTGTCCAAACTATTTATCATCCATGTTTCACTTCCATACATGGCTACACTCCATACAAATACTTTCAGAAACAACTTCCTGACACTTAAATCTATTTTCGATGTTAACAAATTTCTCTTCTTCAGAAACGCTTTTCTTGCCATTGTCAGTCTACATTTTATATCCTCTCTACTTCGACCATCATCAGTTATTTTGCTCCCCAAATAGCAAAACTCCTTTACTACTTTAAGTGTCTCATTTCCTAATCTAATTCCCTCAGCATCACCCGACTTAATTCGACTACATTCCATTATCCTTGTTTTGCTTTTGTTGATGTTCATCTTATATCCTTCTTTCAAGACACTGTCCATTCCATTCAACTGCTCTTCCAAGTCCTTTGCTGTCTCTGACAGAATTACAATGTCATCGGCGAACCTCAAAGTTTTTATTTCTTCTCCATGGATTTTAATACCTACTCCGAATTTTTCTTTTGTTTCCTTTACTGCTTGCTCAATATACAGATTGAATAACATCGGCAATAGGCTACAACCCTGTCTCACTCCCTTCCCAACCACTGCTTCCTTTCATGCCCCTCGACTCTTATAACTGCCATCTGCTTTCTGTACAAATTGTAAATAGCCTTTCGCTCCCTGTATTTTACCGCTGCCACCTTTAGAATTTGAAAGAGAGTATTCCAGTCAACATTGTCAAAAGCTTTCTCTAGGTCTACAAATGCTAGAAACGTAGGTTTGCCTTTCCTTAAACTTTCTTCTAAGATAAGTCGTAAGGCCAGTATTGCCACACATGTTCTATTCACATAGAATTGAAAAATCAATTATATCTGGATAATTTTTTAAGCATGCAAAGTTATCTGGATGAAATTAAAAGATGAAGAAAAATGAACTGAGTTATCTCAACGATTTGAACAGTACACAATGTTTCCTCACTGAATCACAGCTATCGATGGTAAACAAATCAAAACACAAAATCCAGAACAATCAATTTCCTTGTATTTCACTGTTAGTATTATTGGTGCTGTGTGACTCTGATTATTGTTTCATATATGAAAATTCACTGAAAAATCTTTTGATGTCCAGCACAGAACAACAGTCTTTTCATTACATCTATGACTCAGTGCCACCTCTATGTGGTGAGTAGCTTTTCATATTGTTGAAAAATCATTGTATCTACCAAAATTATGACCGTTAATGGAAAAACACCATATGGCACTCCCTTACGTGATTGTAGGCAGGGCTTAATTTGGGGCAGAGAAAGCTGGAATGGTTTTCCAGCACCTCCCAGAGATTTTTTTTAAAGTCTCTGGACCAAGTTGGCATTAGAGATTTAAAATAATACATGTGTATTAAATAGCAGCATAATTATTATTTGAACTGCGCCAGCAATGGTGAATGTGACAACAAGTGACCAGTGTGATGCAATGGGCAGGTGTGTGTGTGTGTGTGTGTGTGTGTGTGTGTGTGTGTGTGTGTGTGTGTGAGGGCGCGCGAGCGCAGTAACAATTTTAAAACTGGAAAGGAGTGAAAAGGGGGGGGGGGGGGGGGGTCTGAGAGGTGGCATGGGATTGTGTGGTTGAAGAGGTGCATTCCAACAACCAAAAACTAAAATTTTAGAAGTTAGGCATTGATTGTAGAAAACAGCAGACTTATGAAAAAAGATTGAACTTTCAGCTAAATATGTTGAGTATACTTTTGGTACAACTTGTAGTAAGTGCAGAATACTACACTGCCCAAGAGACATCAGTGTGAATTGTGCTCAACACATCGTAAAAGTGATTACAGTACTTCATAACTGTGTTCGACATAGAGAAGGATTTCTACACAAAGACAACTTGGAAAGATCTATCTCCCCAAAATGGCCTAACCACTTCATAAGCAGACAATATTCTGTCTAAATTAACCCACTACTTTTTCAATGAAGATGGACTCGACTGTACAGATTGTACCTTATGAACAAAAGTACATTTGTTATGAAGTTTTTCTTACCCATATTTTCCCCTTTATCTTGAGTTATTTCCCTCACAGAAGATGAAAACCAATTCTTCTCACACTCACTATCTAAAGATTTAATTTTTCTTGGTACCCTTCTGATGTCATATTCTATATGGCCTTTCTTTTCTAGTACATCAGTTAGTAGCTCAATGTTAATATCTCGCCTTCAGTTTCACTCATTTTTCTCAACAAAGAAAAAGTAACACACAGAAAATGTGTCTGGTCATGATGGAAATACATGGTCAACTGAGCAGCACATGGGCGCCATTTACTTTTCTAACCCTGCGGCAAGGCGTGTTCATCTGCGTCTAGAGAATTTTTCCATGAACACTGCATTAATGTCATCAGCATTCATATAGTAAGTTGAAAGTTGAATGATAGATGGCTAAATGTGTGATTTGAAAACATGACTTAGATTTCCATCACTTGAACTTAGCCTAACAGAGTATTGAAGGCTCTGATGTACGGTGGTGAGACATATACGTCTAATACAAAAACCATTCAAAACCGGGGGTTTCCAAGTGAGCAGTGGAGAAATGCACATAGGGAATTATGAGATGAGAGAGGAAAATAAACAATAGGGTGGGGTGGAGGGGAAGACATAAAAGCAATGACTGCAATGAAGTGGGCGCGATATGTATCCATATGCAAATGGAAGGTGGATGGACGGAGGAAGTTCTTACTTGGATTTTAGGAGGTTAGAAAAACCCCCACACTACAATCTGAAGGTAGGTGGGTAGACAATGTTAGAAAATGTGCAATAAAAAAGTCTAGGTGTGGCCTTCACCCAGCAATGGATGCCAAACTGACAATTATATGTATTCCATGAAATGTTAAGGTGGACAGCTAACTTTTCAGTATATCCGACAATAGTATCACTTTTCAGTTCAAAACTTTAAAACATACTCCACACTCATTATATCACCATTTAGAGTAGATAATTGATATTCTGCTTATTGCTACACTGTTAGTTTTTAGAACATGGTAAATGCAGTTAAAGTGTGACATGCTTTAGTTGGTAAAGCATGAATAATGTACATGTTATGGAACAGCATGCTATTATTAGCTGAATTCCTTCCACTTGAATGTCAGTAAGAAGGTGTGCCACAGTTGAGAAGCTGGCTTAAACAAATTATGAGTTGTTACTCTCTGTGTTCTCAGAATACTTGCTGGTAGATATGGAGGACTTCACTCTGTTCAAAGTATCTCATTATGTTTCAGTTCCAAACATGTTATACACTTCAACAAAACACAATATCAATGATATTGGATGTTAGATTTGTGAATCAATTCTGTTGTCCTCCTCACAGACAGGAGGGATCTATGCTATTTTCCAATCACTGTGCTTGGTTTTGTTCCAGGGATTTATAGCATATTATAGTTAAAATGAGAGTTTACTCATATGCAGATTCTGTATAAAATATGACAGAAATCCCATCAGGCTCTGGAGCCTTGTTTAACTTTTGTGATTTCAGCAGTTTCTCGATGCCACTAACACTAATATCTGTTCTGTCACTCATCTCTGCAGCAGTGTGAGAAGTTAAGTGGTTCACAGCATCAGTATCTACCTTAGCAAAGATACATTCAAAACCTGAGTTCAGTATTCTGATTTTGCTTTGCTACCCTTAATTTCAATTCCCATGTCATCCATGAGCGGCCGGACACTAACTTCAATGTCGCTGACAGCCTTTCAATACGGCCGGAATATTTTGGATTTTCTGCAAGATCTTTCAATAATACTCTGCTACGATAGTCACTGAAGACTCCACATGAGATCTTTCAACAATAATCTGCTAGGGCAGTCACTGAAGACTCCACATATGACCCTCTTGACAGCTAGAACAGTTTCATTCAGTGTCTCTCTTTCTATGGCCATATGCTTTGTTTTACCCTGTTACACATAAACAATTGTTTCTCAGAAGTTGTTTATAGTAATTATATATAGCATGGATTGTCCCTCCCATCATGAACTGTTCTACTAGATACACATATATCCAGTGTCTGCTCCACAATTCTTTTAAACTTAAGCCATATTTCTTCTACATTCTCCTGTCTGGAGGTGTGACACAACTGCCTCTTATCAACTTAACACCACAGGAAAAGACTTCCTTACATTTAAATTTATATTAGATGCTAACAAATTGCCCATTTTCATATGTGTGTTTCATGTTATGGTCATTCTGTGTTTTATATCCTCTTTACTTCAGCTCTCATCAGTTATTTTGCCACCCAAATGCCACAACTCATTTAGCACTTTTAGTGTGTCATTTCCTAATCTAAAATCCGCAGTATCATCTGATTTCATTCGACTATATTCCATTACTATTGGGTGTTTCTTTTTTAGTTCATCTTATAACCTCTTTTCAAGATTATACATTGCAATCAACTCCTCTTTCACGTTTTTGCCATCTCTGACAGAGTTACTATGCCTTGGCAAACTTCAAAATTTAATTTATTCTTCCTGAAATCCAATCCCTTTTACAAATTACACCCTCTCTTACATGATCCCTATTTCATTTCGTGTTGCTAACACTGTACTCACCTGACCAGAAATTCTATTTTTCATACCACAGCATTTAACTAATTTTCACTATACATAACATGGACCTATCCATTTTTTCCCAAGTTCCCTAATCTACCTGTTTGGTTAAATTAACCACATTCCATGCTCTGAAATGAAAACTAGCAACTCAATTTATGCAGAATTTATGCTGAATGAACAACACACTGTAAACAATAACAACTTGAAATTATTTTATATCTGCTGTACTACTTACCTATAAGATAATAAGTGAGCACTTAACAATCCTCCTATAATGCGAATATTGGTTTCAAACACAGATACATTAATATTTGCATCAAAATTGGCATGAGTGGTGACTATGTTCACAACTCGCTGGAATTCTGTGTAGTTTCCCATAACAGCCAATGTATCAAGAGCATCAATCAGTGTCAATGAATAACTGCAACAGTGACACAAAGTTGAGTTTAGTATTAACAAACAACAAAAGAAAACAATTACACGAATATCTGAAAGTTGCTGACAGATTAAAGCTGAGTGCCTGAATGGGGCTCGAACATGAGACTTTTTCCTTTCAGGGCTAGTGCTCTAGCAACCCACAACCCACCTGCAAAGCTTCACTTACACCATACCTCTTCTCTAACCTTACAAACATCACAAGAAGTTGTTCTACACACTTTGTGGGGCTAGCACACTTGGAAAAAAGGACACTTAACAGAATTTTAAGACAAGTGCTGTGCTTGTACCACTGTTGGCTAAAATGGAGTGCAAATCCTAAGATAATCAGTCTTTCCTATCAGCTAGTAAGATGTCATGTTGTTTTGAGGTAGTCAGAAGACAGGTTTGATGCAGTTCTTCATGCTAGTCTAGCATATAAAAGCCTCTTCATCTCTGCGTAACTACTGCAACCTACATCCTTTTGAACCTGCTTACATTATCAAATTAAAGGTTCCTTGATGTCACAGAATGTGTGCTATCAACAGATCCCTTCTTTTACTCAAGTTGCGCCAAAAATGTTTTTTCTTCTGTTGATCACTCATGTTTCATTTCTGTACTAGGCTACTCCAAACAATTATTTTCTGAAAAGATTACCTAAATTAAGTTTATATGTTATAAACCATTTTTCCTTTTAGAAATGCTTTTCCTGCTATTCCCAGTCTACATTTTTTATCCTCTGTACTTTGGCCATCATCAGTTATTCTGCTGCCCAAATACAAGGGAAAGGGGGGGGGGGGGGCGGGGACCCCTCACCGGCTGCTTTGCATGTCCCATTTCCTAATCTAGTTCCTTTAGCATTATCTGATTTAATTAGAATACATTCCATTATGCATGTTTTACTTTTCTTGATGCTCATCTTATAGCCTCTTTTCAAAACATTATCACATGCATCCAAATGCTCTTCAAAGTCTTAGCCAACCCTGAGAGAACTGCAATTTCATTGCCAGACTTCAGATTTCTTCACCCTGAATTACAGGTAAAATTTGAGGCACTAGAACGTTTACATAGTTATGGAATTTTTCGCTGCAGGAGGAAACTTTATCAACACGTAATGCCTTTTTCTGGTTAAAGAAAGCATCACTAATTTTCAGTGCTTGCTTGACAAAAGAACTGCCATGGCCATGTAGTTTATTTAATGACAACTGCTTGTTATCCAGTACTTCAAACTTATCCATCACTTCCACCCAATCTCCTCCCACTGACAAGCCATCCTCTTACTTAACAGCACAATGATAGCACACTAAGACATAATGCATCTAATTACAGAGCCTCATCACATTTCTGCCATTGTTGTGTGTTTGTTTTATGTAGTCTTAGGTATTTGAAATCTTTTTGTATGGTGTGTATTTTGTTTTTCTGCCTGTACAGTACTGACAGTCAGAATGACAGAAACATTCTGCTATAGTGACTTCTCATCCAGTCCATTGCCTCAATATTGCGTGCAGTTCTGCATCATAATCTGTTAGTACTGTGGGGAGGTAAAACATGAAGTGACATTCAAGGAAAACAATGTAGCAGTGTTGAGTATCACCCTGCTTACATTCAAGAATCTATATAATTATGAAATAGAATTAAAACTGAAGATGAAACAGTTTTTTTGAGTAAAAGATATTTTTGCTTCTCATCAAGTCATGAAGTTTAAAATCACTCCAGGCCTCTGCAGTCACCAGGGCGACAATTTAATCCATCCCTTGCTCATCTCCATATGGTTCAAGAAAAACTGATAATCACTAAATTTTGACAACACTCGCTACATACAATTCAGTACTGCCACAGAATTTTACAAGCTACTCAAATAAATAGAAATGAAAAGAAGGAAGTGATCACAGGTCTCACAATCTTAACTAGAAAACTCACACCTGGGGACTTATGAAGCACCTCAGTTTGATCAGATTTGCAGGTACACAGCTACTGCTAACTATCTTATTCTGTGTATTTAATTTCACTAATCAGTTGTGGCATCATTCCTTGGAGAAACTCAAATTACACAGATACTATTTTCAGATTATAGAACCAAATAAAATAAATTTTTTTCTGTTGAGAAACTATTCCTATTTCACTGAACAGTATCTGCAGACAAACTTATAAAACTAATATTTCAAGTTATATTTTATAAGAAGAAGCAAATGAAAATGAGACAGACAGAAACAAGTAAGTAAACTGTTTATTATTTCAAAAGTAATTTCTGTTACTGTTAATACATTTATCCTACTGTGAGAGAAGATGGTCAATATTTTCATGGAAAAACCTTTGCGGCTGCCTATGGAACTGTGATTCTACATCTTTGTCTGAAGCAACTCGACAGCAACGAAAGTCTTTCTTCAGGCCTCAAACATGTGGAAATCGTGTGGATAGAGACTGGGACCAAATGGAGGATATTTTAAGGACTTTCCAGCAAAACTTCAGCAAAACAATAAAAACAAGGGGCACATCAGCTCCAGATAAGTCATAATGCCCTTCTTCTTTGATTGCAAGGGCGCACTGCTCACTGACCTCAGGGAACACAGCGTCTCAACTACTGCACGGGGGACACAGACCCCTTGCAAAAACTGAAGAGTGCCACCAAGTCAAAATGCCCACCAATGCCAACATAATTCTGTTGCAGGATAATGCTCATTCACATGCTGTCGAGGTCGTTTCAACAATGCTGCAGAAATTTTGTTATGTCCATGCAGTTGTGATCTCTCACCATGTGATTTCTGTTCTAACTCCACAACACTGTATTTTACTGTGTGAACAGTACACACACGTGGAAGGCAAGGTACAATACAATTAGTAATAACAAGTAGCCAGTGGAGCCTTGCACTCCAACCTATATAGTCATTAGTTCCAACAGAGGGTGCAGCCGGCAGGCTGCACTTACAACTGTTGTCATATTAACAGACTGGATGGCCTCTAGTGGCCAAATCAAGCACAAACTTCACACACAAACTAAGAAGTGGTGCACACACTAATTTGGTACTTACAGCACTCCTCTTCCTTTGTGAAGAAATGAGGACTGAGCTCATATCCATGTCCTCCGTGGTCGACATAGGTTGGTGAGTCATATGATGCACTGCCACTGATGCATAATATCAGAAGTAGTGTGAGTATAGACACTACAGTGACTGCCCACCTGTGAGAGGCCATACGGTAGGACAGGTGACGCTGGCACAACTTCAATTTCCATGTCCAAGTACAGCCCCGGGGAAGGAGGTTGCAGTGAAGGCAGCAAAACAGGTGGCACTGGATGGGATGGAGGCAGCGGCAGAACAGGTGGTGCTGGGTGTGATGAAGGTGGCAGCGGTGGAGGCATCAGCTGTGACAGTGTTGGAGCCAGAGTCCTGCTGTAACCCCCAACAGCTGAAGGGGGCACCTACAGCAGAGGAGACATTGGCAGTGGTGGGAGAGAAGGCGAGGGCACTGACCAGGATGTAGGAGATGGCCAGGTGGACAGAGGACACGGCAATGGTGGAGGCGCACCCCATACGCAGCTGCCCACATGAGATCACAGCTGGTTAAAGTGTCATGACACCCTCTCCTCAGCCATGTGGATGGTGCAGAGGCATCAGCCACAGGTACTCTCGATTACCGCTGGCACAGATTGTGGCCAGCAGCCAAACCTGCAAGCCAAAACAGCTGTACCAGACTGGAAGCACTGCAGCACTGCTGCTAGTGGATGGCCTAGTGTTGTCTGAAGTAGATGAAGCAGAGTCCAGGGTTGACAACCATGCATCAACTCTGCCAGACTCTTATTGCCAACAGCAGTGAACTTATAAGAACTGAGAGGCTGCTCAAGAGCTATTTCCAGTTACATATCCGAAAAACATTTTTTGATATGCGTCTTAAATGTTTGTACTAGTCATTCTGCTGCCCTGTAAAAATGAGGGGGGAAAGGAGGTACCACGACACAGTAACACCACTTTTTTTAATTTTTTTACTTTTATTACAAAAGTTGTTCATGTTCCTGAGATATGAACTGGGGGCCATTTACTGTAATTAACATACACAGAAGACATTCCATTGCAAAAATTTTTGACAAAGCTGAAATTATTGCCACCGCAGAAGTATGTAGACAAGGCACCACATACAAACTTAGAATAAGCATCAATTACAAGCTAATAGAAGTTCAACAAAAATCCCACAAAATCTACATTAATTTGTTCCCAAGGCTGTTGAGGATCAGGCCATGGTGAAAAAGAATCATGGGAAGTTGCCTGATGGGTGACACTGTGGGCATACTGCAACGACACACACTATTTCCCCATCGACACCTGGCCAAAAAACATGTCTGGCTGCTAATGATTTTGTAGTGACTCACCCTAGTGGTCTACAAGTAATAAGCACATAACCTCACACCACGTGGCAGATGGGACTACAACCCAGGGAGCTGAGGCCTCTGTAGCTAACAGCAGCACTCCACCCCAAAGAGAACAACAATTTTGTAATGCACAATAATTTCTCAAAGTATCAGAAACACAACTCGGAGGTTTGTCTGGCCAACCATGTTGCACAAAAGAAAAAACTTTACTTAAAACATCTAAATGGAAACAAAGTAGTTCCTCTTTATCAAAATCTGGATCCGTATAAATTGGCATATGGTGTCAGCATTTGCACTTTATGCTGTAGGTTGAAAATGTATTTTGTAATTGTATTGTGACAGGAAAGGAGCCAACCACTGTATGCAATGTGTGGCTTTGTCTGACCAGAACACCAAAGGTTACAAAGAGACACCAGTGGTTTGGGATCTGTGATCACGTGGAACTTACACCTGTACAGATTAGATTAGATTAATACTTGTTCCATAGATCATGAATACAACACTTTGTAATGATGTGGAACGTGTCAGGTTAATAAAAGATGTCTGTACAAGATATTACATTACACAAAATGTTGCATGACACTAATGTTTAAGTTTTTTTCCCCCCTTAATTTATATCTAAAAATTCAGCCAATGAGTAGAAGGAGTTGTCATCTAGAAATTCTTTTAATTTATTTTTAAATGTTAGTTCGCTATCTGTCAGGCTTTTGATGCTGTTTAGTAGGTGACCAAAGACTTTTGTGGCAGCATAATTTACCCCTTTCTGCGCCAAAGTCAGATTTAACCCTGCATGGCGAAGATCATCCTTCCTCCTGGTGTTATAGCTATGCACACTGCTATTACTTTTGAACTGGGCTGGATTATAAACAACAAATTTCATAAGTGAATACATATACTGTGAGGTTACTGTGAGGATCCCTAGATCCTTAAATAGATGTCTGCAGGATGACCGTGGGTGGGCTCCAGCAATTATTCTGATTACATGTTTTTGAGCAATGAATACTTTTCTACTCAACGATGAATTACCCCAAAATATGATGCCATATGAAAGCAGTGAATGAAAGTAGGCATAGTAAGCTAATTTACTGAGATTCTTATCATCAAAATTTGCAATAACCGTAATAGCATACGTAGCTGAACTCAGACGTTTCAGCAGACCATCAATGTGTTGCTTCCAGTTTAACCTCTCGTCAATGGACACACCTAAAAATTTTGAAAATTCTACCTTAGCTACAGACTTCTGTTCAAAGTCTATATTTATTACTGGAGTTGTGCCATTTACTGTACGGAACTGTATATACTGTGTTTTATCAAAATTTAAAGAGAGTCCGTTTGCTGAGAACCACTGAATAATTTTGTGAAAAACATCCTTTACAATTACATCACTTAGTTCTTGGTTTTTGGATGTTATTACTATACTTGTATCATCAGCAAAAAGAACTAACTTTGCATCTTCATCAATGTGGAATGGTAAGTCATTAACGTATATCAAGAACAGTCAAGGACCTAAGACCGAACCCTGTGGGACCCCGTACTTGATAGCCCCCCAGTTTGAGGAGTCAGCTGTTGTTTTAACATTACATGAACCACCTATTTCGACTTTCTGTATTCTTCCAGTTAAGTATGAATTGAACCATTTGTGCACTGCCCCCCTCAAACCATAATGATTTAGCTTAACTAAAAGAATTCCATGATTTACGCAAGCAAAGGCCTTTGAAAGATCACAAAAAAATACCAATGGGTGACGTCCGGTTATTCAGAGCATTTAATATTTGATCAGTGAAAGCGTATATAGCATTTTCTGTTGAAAAGCCTTTCTGAAAACCAAACTGACATTTTGTTAGTACTTTATTTTTACAAATATGGGAGGCTACTCTTGAATACATTACTTTCTCAAAAATTTTTGATAGAGCTGTTAGAAGAGAGATTGGGCGGTAGTTGTTGACATCCGACGTATCCCCCTTTTTACGCAATGGTTTTACAATGGCATATTTCAGTCTATCGGGGAAAACACCCTGCTCCAAAGAGCTATTACATATGTGGCTGAGAATCCTACTTATCTGTGGGGAACAAGCTTTAAGTACCTTGCTGGAAATGCCATCAATTCCGTAAGAGCTTTTACTTTTCAGTGAGTTTATTATTTTGCTGATTTCAGAGGGAGAGGTTGGTGGAATTACAGTTGTTTCAAACTGCACAGTTATGGCTTCTTCTATTAGTAGCCTTGCCTCTTCTAGTGAAGATCTAGATCCTATTTTCTCCACAACATTTAAAAAATGATTATTGAAAATATTTTCAATTTCTGATTGTTTGTTAGTACACTTGTCGTTCAGTTTTGTGGCACTAAAGTCTTGCTGTGCTCTTGGTTGCCCTGTTTCCCTTTCAATAATATTCCAAATTGCTTTAATTTTATTATCAGAGTTACTGATCTCAGACATGATACACATGCTTCTGGACTTTTTAATAACTTTTCTTAGTACCGCACAATAGTTTTTATAATACTGAACAATTTCGGGGTCAGTACTCCCTCTTGCTGTTATATACAGAGAAACATGACATTTTTTGAGAGCATAGAGATCACCATAGCTTCTTCCCCTATCTGAGAATATGTTTATGAGAAGGATGGTGCCAAGGCCGCACTGAGATATGTCTGTCACTAACGTGCTGGCCCAGCTGGAAAGTGACTGAACATGGGAGCTGGTGCAGTTCAGATTTCAATTAGAATGCCCAGTCACAAGCTGGGGCACACCTTTTTTTTTTTAAATAATGTATGGAGCAGTTGTGGTGCAATAGCAGTGTCTGGTAGTATGTAATGTTTCCTGAAACTGCCTGTAATTCCTTGATGGACGTGGAATGTTGCAATGTGGCAATAGCATCAATATGCTGGCGCAATGGCTTAATGCCTGCATGACACTTCAAAAGTCAAATAAATAATGGATGGTTGAAAAACTGTGTATTGTCCAAATTATACTTTAACCCTGCAGACTGTAAAATAGAAAATGGAGGACGAAGACTCTTCCTTTATAAAGGCACCACACACTATTATGTTATCTAAATAGTTGATGCAGTCTGGAACTGACGCAATAACTTGCTCTAAAAAGTGTTGAAAAGTAGCTGGCGTGCTTGCTATACCAAATGGCAAACCTGGTATTAATAAAGCCCAAATGGGGTATTGATAACTAAAAGATGTTTAGATTCCTCATTGAGTGCCAGCTGTAAATACACCTCTGTCAAGTCAATCTTTGAAAAATAATGGCCCCCTCAATAATTTTGCTAACAGCTTATCAGGGTGCAGAAAACGATAGGTATCAATGACAGACTGCATTAATAGATTTGTTAAAATTGCCAAAGAGTCTTATTTACCAACAGCTTTTTTGACTATCACCAGTGGTGTTGACCATTCACTGGAAGAAATAGGTCAAATAACATCAAGGGATTGAAGACACTCTGATTCTCCTTTTACTTGATCCCATACAATTATGGTACCAGGTGGACCTGGAAAAAATGAGTGGACAGTCTGTTTCATAATAATATGAAGTTGAAATTTTGTTGTACAACTCAGTCCTGGAGAAAATTGAGAGGAAAATTCAGCACAGAGGACATCTTAATTGTTGATCTAGAACTTGATCAGAAACCAAATGCAGTTCATTATTAATAGAGAATACAAACAGTTTAAAAGCACCCAAACCAAAAAGATTTTCAGTGTAAGCAATGTCCACAACTACGAATTTTAAAGAATGAACCACAGCCTTATAAGTCACAGGTACAGAAAACTGTCCAAGAATGGGAATCTGTTGTTTGTTATAACTCACCAGCCTCCGTGATACTGGAGTCAGAGGTGGAGAACCCAAATCCACATAAGTCTGACAATTCAACAATGTTGCTGCATTCTCAATGGTTTGTTAAACACAGGTACTTCAGTGTATACCTTGCTTTGAGACACTGACACAACTGACACACTGTTCACACCCATGTTCATTTCATTTCCACTCACGTTTCTACAGAAGCAATGTGTCCTTTCTTTCTTTGAGTCATTAGTCTTCTGACTGGTTTGGTGCGGCCCGCCATGTATTCCTCTCCTGCACCAAGCTCTTCATCTCAGAGTAGCACTTGCAGCCTCCGTCCTCAATTATTTGCTGAATGTATTCCAATCTCTGCCTTCCTCTATGGTTTCCAACCTTTGCAGCTCCCTCTAGTACCATGGAAGTTATTCTCTGATGTCCTTTCATCCTGTTCTTTCTCCTTGTCAATGCTTCCCACATATTCCTACCCTCTCCAATTCTGCACAGAAACTCCTCATTCCTTACCTTATCAGTCCACCTAATTTTCAATATTCATCTGTAGCACCACGTCTCAAATGCTTCGATTCCTTTATGTTCCAGTTTTCCCACAGTCCATGTTTCACTACCATACAATACTATGCTCCAAATGTACATTCTCAGCAATTTCTTCCTCAAATGAAGGCCTATGTTTGATACTTTTCATTGATATCCTTTCACCCTGGATTCTAATTACATTCCTGAACCTTCCTTTTATTTCCAACATTGCTTCTTCAGTGTACAGATTGAAGAGTAGTCCCGAAAGACTACAACCCTGGGTTACACCCTTCTTAATCCGAGCGCTTCGTTCTTGGTCATCCACTTTTATTATTCCCTCTTGGCTCTTGTACATATTGTATGTTACCCCCCCCCCCCCCCCCATCTCTCTCTCTCTCTCTCTCTCTGTCTCTCTCTAGCTTACCCCTATTTTTCCCAGAATTTCTTCCACCATTTTACAATGTGGAACGCTTTTTCCAGGCCGACAAATCCTATGAAAGTGTCTTGATTTTTCCCCTTAGTCTTGCTTCCATTATCAACCACAATGTCAGCATTGCCTCTCTGGTGCCTTTACCTTTCCTAAAGCCAAATTGATAGTCATATAACATATTCTCAATTTTCTTTTCTATTCTTCTGTAAATCATTCTTGTAAGCAACATGGATGCTTGAGCTGTTATGCTGATTGTGCAATAATTCTTGCACTTGTCAGCTCTTGCAGTCTTTGGAATGGTGTGGATGATGTTTTTCCGAAATTCGGATGGAATGTCCCCAGACTCATACATTCTATATGCCAATATGATTAGTTGTTTGTTGCCACTTCACCCCATGATTTTAGAAATTCTGATGCAATGTTATATACCCCTTCTCTTCTTTTAAATCCTGATTCTAATACTGGATCCCCTGTCTCTTCTAAATTGACTCCAGTTTCTTCTTCTATCACATCAGACAAATCTTCCCCCTTATAAAGGCATTCAATGTATTCTTTCCATCTATCCACTACATTTAACAATGGAATTCCCATTGCATTCTTAACATTATCACCCTTGCTTTTAATTTCACCAAAGGTTGTTTTAACCTTCCTATATGCTGAGTCAGTTCTTCCGACAATCGTTTCTTTTTCGATTTCTTCACATATTTCATGCAACCATTTCACCTTAGCTTACCTGCACTTCCTATTTATTTCATTCCTCAGCAACATTTTTGCATTTTTTTCTATCATCGATAAACTGAAGTTTCTTCTGTTACCCATGGTTATTTTGCAGTTACCTTCTTTGTATGTTTTTCTTTCCAAATTCTGTGATTGCCCTTTTCAGAGATGTCCAGTCCTCTTCAATTGTACTGCCTACTGTGCTAATCCTTGTTGCTATATCTATATCTTTTGAGAATTTTAAACCTGTCTCATCATTCCTTAGTACTTTTGTATCCCACTTCTTTGTGTAATGATTCTTCCCGACTAATCTCTTAAACTTCAGCCTACTCTTCATCACTACTACATTGTGATCTGAGTCTATATCTGCTCCTGGGTACACCTTACAAAACAGTCTCTGATTTTGGAATCTCCGCCTGACCATGATGTAATCTAACTGAAATCTTTCCATATCACCCCGCCTTTTTCAAGTGTACGGTACCTCCTCCTCTTGTGATTCTTGAACATAGTATTTGCTGTTATTAGCTGAAATTTATTACAGAACTCAATTAGTCTTTCTCCTCTCTCATTCATCATCATCATCATCTTGGACAGTTTCCAGCCACTGGCTGGGTCTGTCGGGAACACAAGCCTCTCCATCGTGTTCTGTCTTTCCACCATTCCCCCTCTTCCACCTTCGTCCAGTTCTCTCCTCTTCTCGCTACACATTCCTTCACTCCCTTCACCCATCTATCTCTTGGTCTTCCCCTGGGCCTCTTCCCCTCCAGTTGCAGATCAAACATCCTCTTTGGAATTCTTCCCTCATCCATTCTCTTCATGTGTCCATACCACTGCAGTCTTGATTTTTCTATCCTGTCCTGTACTGGTTCCTCCTTTAGTCTTTCCCTCACATACACATTTCGCAATCTGTCTCGTCTTGTTACACTCAACCTGCTCCTCTGGAACTTCATTTCACTAGCTTGTATTCTACTTTTGTCGCTTTTATGCATTACCCATGTCTCACTTCCGTATGCCAATATGGGGACAAAGTAGGTTCGGTATATAATTCCCTTGGATTTCTGTGGCACCTCCTTGCTCCAAATAAGCCCCCTAATGCATTTGAAGAACTGCCCTGCTTTTCTGCACCTTTCATTTATTTCCATTGCGTTTCCCCCCTTACTTTCAATCATGCTTCCCAGGTACTTGAAGTTCTCTACCACTTGTAGTTTTACCCCTCCACAAGTTATATCCACATTTGGCCTATTCTTCTTCCTTGTTGTGACAATTATTTCACTTTTCTTTGCACAGAAATGCATTCCATATTGTGCTGCCGTTGCCTCCCATACATCTAACTGCTCTTGCACCTCCTTCTCGCAATTTCCCCATAACATCAGGTCATCAGCAAAAAGCACTGCTTTCATTTTATGATCTCCAATCGCATCTGATACTTGCTGTAGGATTTCATCCATAACAATAATAAACAATAAAGGTGAAAGTGCACTTCCCTGTCGCAGCCCATTTTCCAGCTTGAACCATGCAGTACGTTCCCTCCCCACTTTCACACAACTCTCACTTCCCTCATACATTTTTCTGACTTTTTGTGTTATCTCGTCATCTATCCCTTTTGCTTTGAGCACATCCCAGAGCTTGTCCCTATAGATACTGTCATACGCCTTCTCAATATCTAAAAAGGCCATGATTAAGTCCTTCCCGTACTCATAGTGCCTTTCCTGCAGTTGCCTTACCGCAAATATGAGGTCCGTTGTTGATCTTCCCGGTCTGAAACCATACTGCTCCTCTTGCAGTCTACTTTCAATACTGCTTCTTATTCTCTTCTCCAGGATCTTTTCATACATTTTTCCACAGTGGCATAGCAGGGTAATTCCTCTGTAGTTCTCACATCTCCTTTTATCCCCTTTCTTGAAGATCGGGACTATAATTCCTTTCTTCCAATCCTCAGGAATTCTGTTCTCCTTCCACACCACCCTCAGCACTCTGTATAGCCACTGGGTTCCTACTTCTCCTGCTGCTCGTATCATATCCACTGTTACTTCGTCCCAACCTGGTGCCTTGCCCCCTTTCATCCTCTTTATGGCTTCTTCCACTTCATTCCAAGTTAGATCATCAATTTTCCCACTATTATAATCGTCTGCTGCCTTAGGCTCTCCATCGCTGTTAGTTACCCGCTTGTCGGCATTCAACAGATCTTCAAAGTACTCCTTCCAAATCTTTTTGAGCTCATGCATTTCCTCCAAAACTCTTCCATTATTATCTATGATCCTCAGGCACTCGATTCTGTCGTTCCTCTTATTTCTTACCATTGTGTAAAGTACTTATTTGTTCCCTTCACTGTCCTCTTCTAACATTCTTGTCCATTTTTCCATCCACTTCTTCTTCTCCGCCCTTACTATGGTCTGTGCCGCTTTCTTGCTTTCCTTATATTTTACCCTAGCTTCCTCTGTTCGGGTCTGGAACCATTCTCTGAAGGCTTTGTTCTTTCGAAGTACTGCCTCTTTACATATGTGGTTCCACCATGGGGTTTCCTTAATTCTCCTCTTTGTGCCAGTTCTTCCGCACAAAGTCTCAGCTGCCTCAACTAGAGCCCTCTTAAAATCTCCCCATTCTTCTTCCACTGTTCTCTGATCTTCCTTTGGCAGCTTCTTCCTGACCAGTGTCTGGTACTGGGTCCTCCGTTCATCCTCTTTCAGCATCCATGTCTTCAACCTTTTCTCCTGTATGTCTGTTGCCCTCCTATCTTTTTTCTCTCTCAGGGTGGCTACCAACAGCCGATGGTCACTGTCTAAGGCCTCAGACGGAATGACCTTAACATCTGTGAGGCTGCTCATCATCTGCCTATCCACTAGTACATAGTCTACTACTGAAGTTTGGGACCAGTCTCCACTGTACCAAGTCTCTCATTACTTGTTCCAATCCCAAACTCTCCTGTAACCTTTTCTTCTACTTCTTCCCCTACAACTGCATTCCAGTCCCCCATGACTATTAGATTTTCATCTCCCCTTACGTACTGTTTTACTCTTTTAATATCCTCATATATTTTCTCAATCTCTTCATCTTCAGCCTGAGGCATCTGCATGTATACCTGAACTAACATTGTCAGTGTTGGTTTGCTGTCGATTCTGATATGAACAACTCTATTGCTGAACTGTTCACAGTACCACACTCTCGTTCTACCTTCCTATTCATAATGAATCCTACTGCTGCTATGCCATTTTCTGCATCTGTTGATATGACCCTATACTCATTCTGACCAGAAATCCTTGTCTTCTTTCCATTTCACTTCACTGACCCCTACTATATATAGATTGAGCCTTTGCATTTCCCTTTCAGATTTTCTAGCTTCCTTACCACATTCTGGCTTCTGACATTGCATGACTCAACTCATAGAATGCTATCCTTTCACTGGTTATTCAAATTTTTTCTCATGGCCACCTCCCCCTCGGCAGTCCCCTTATTACAGCACCAATTACATCTTTCCCAGTGCTTGGGAAACATGGTCCATTTGTGTTGAATGAAGCAGTATGGGCATGAAAGCAGCAGGGCATGAGGATGTTGATGTTGCGACTCAGACTACTATTGTTGTGAACGATGATGACCTATAATATGCTGAGACATCTGTTGGACTGCTGCAATAGCATCTACGTTCCCTTGAGAACTGACTGAAGGCTGGGAGGGGTGAGAGGAACTGATTTCTAAAACTTTGTACCAGGCTTCTATCTGACTGCCTGCAGCCCGTGAAACTTCAGATAACTGAGTTATGTTCAATACTTCCATAAGTGTAGGATTCTCACAATGTAGACCTCACTCTCAAGCTTCCCTATCAGGAACAAAACATACGATTGTATCAAGAACCATTTGACCAGCACAGGATTCCTTAATAACACTTGTCACAAAATTATGACAACAGCTAAGTCCATGTAGTACTTCTGTGTGTGCCCTGTACAACTATTTTGGCCACTTTTGGCAGCAGTGAAACTCTACACGAATAGCAATAAAGTGAGTATGTTTACAGTGATAGGTAGAAAGTAACTCACACATCTGATCAAAAGAAAGACTTGAAGGTGGTTGTAAGGGAGCGAGCTGACACAATAACTGATACACATGAGGTAAAATCCATGACAAAAAAAGAGCCTTGCAAAAGTTCACGTCTATTACCCCAAATACCTGGAAATGTTGTTGCAGATATTTTTTGTAAGCATCCCAGTCTTCTGCTGCAATGTCATATGCTGGAAATGGCGATGGATATGTTGTTGGTGGGGCAGCAGGTTGTAAGCACTGCCTCTAAAGAAATTATACTGAAAAGACCAATGAGTAAACTGGAACATGTGGAGTCAAATACCTTTCTTATCGACAAAAAGTGTTCTAACCCAAGAACACTGTACTTTATTGCTTGAACAGTACAAAAATATGAAAGCAATGTACAATACAATCAGAAATACACAAGTGGCTGGCAGGGCCTTGTGCTCCGGCATATGTAGTAATTAGTTCCAACAGGGGGTGCAAACACCAGGCTGCACACGCAAATGCTGTCACTTTAACAGGTTGAGTGGCCTCTACTGACCGAATTGAGCACAAACATTCACATGCAAACTATAAGTGGCACATACACTATATTGGTAGTTACAGGATTTACCATACTTTTGGAGTGTCGAAGAAAGACATTCGTGATCATCAATTTCCTTCGGAGAAGAGGTATACACTGGTTACAATTGTGGTTCCACAGGCAACTGCGAACATTTTTCCATAGTGATTGTCTTGTCTCAAAGTGGGATAAATCTATTAACAGTTATAGCAATCACTGTTGAAATAATAAATAGTTTTATTTACTTTTTTCCACCTGCCTTGTTTTGATTTGACTGACCCTTACAATTAAAGTTAACACTTCAACACAAAAATATTTCACAATGTTACATCAAACAACGGAAAATCCAGGATGGAATGTAACAATATCGTGAAAAGGCAAGATGCTACTCACCATACAGCAGACGTACCGAGTCGCAGATAGGCACAACAAAAAGACTCTCACAAACATAGCTCTCGACCAGTAAGACCTTTGTCAAAATTAGACGACAAACACACACATACACACTCACACAAAGGCAACTCTTACACACACACAATTGCAGTCTCAGGCAACTGGAGCCACACTGCGAGCTGCAGCACCAGTGCATGATGGGAATGGCAACTGGGTGGGGGTAGCGAGGAGATGGATAGTAGGGGTAGGGGTTGCAGACAGTGCCAAGCTGTTGAGGAACACACAGGGACGACGTGGAAAGAGGGTGGGGCAGCTATGTGCACTCGGGAGGTTACACGGAGGGCAGTGGAGAGGTAGGGGGGGGAAGATAACAGAAAAGGAGAGAAGTAAAAAGACTGGGTGCGATGGAGGAATGAGGGCTGTGTAGTGCTGGAATGGGAACAGAGAAGGGGCTGGATGGGAGAGGACAATGACTAACCCGAGGCTGTAGGGTTACGTGAACATAGGATACATTGCAAGGAAAGTTCCCATTTGCACAATTCAGAAAGGCTGGTTATGGTGGGAGGATCCATATGGTACAGGCTGTGAAGTAGTCATTGAAATTAAGGATTTCATGTTTGTCAACGTGCTCAGCAACAGGGTGGTCCACTTGTTTCTTGGCCACAGATTGTTGGTGGCCATTCATGCGGACGGACAGCTTGTTGGTTGTTACACCCACATAGAATCTTGCACAGTGGTTGTAGCTTAGCTTGTAGATCACATGACTGGTTTCACAGGTAGCCCTGCCTTTGATGGGATAGGTGATGTTTGTGACCGGATGTTACATGTTACAATGTTACAGCATTTCACTGTCATTCATTGTTCCCTATCTACTCAACAATTTCATATGTACCATGTCTTGCAACATCTTCTGATTCATTCATAATATAAATGTCTATTGTATTAAAAACTTGAGTTATTTAGATTCACAGATTTTTAGAATGGTTTATGTACTAAAAATTGCAATTCTGAGACTTTTCTGAAAGATCACATATAAAATGTGTAAGACAATATTTTTTTTTCTGTGGTAGAAGAGTGGAACAGAATATTGCCATGAAAGCAACAGTTAAGTATAAAATGCATACAGATAATGAAAACATTATGACAGGAACTGCATAAACAAAGCAATCGTTATTAAGATGTCACAATCAATTTCTTTCGTAATAAAGCTCTATGGACAGAAGAGGGTTCAGAGCCACAAACATAAGAAAAGTGGTACTGCCTATCACTGGAAACGTGTAATGCAGTTCAGTGAGTCTAACTGTACATTTTCTTCAACTAGTCTATAGCATGTATTTATGGATAACACCACAAACACAGAGAAAGTGTGTGTTTCAGAATATTTGTGCAACATGGGAGCCTAAGGGAGATTCTTTGGGTGTAGTGCGATAGTGTACTCCTTTGAAAACTTGGTTGTGGTGACAGGCTGATCTGTAGTGGCTCCGAAGGCATAGGTTGGGCTGGAAGGTGACAATTTGGTTGTGCGTTGGCAAAGCCGTGAATGAAAAATACAAGTCACAGCAAAGACTGATTTTTAGCGTACTATGTTTGTGCTATATTTAATTAGTTTTTCATAATACAAACTAAAACTGCAAAATAAATTCAAAAAACCTATATTAGATGACTGACAAGTTTGTGGTGAGTATTATGATGCAAATTATGTACAAATATCGGAGTCAATGGAGGCGTCCGATCCAACCTGTTGGCTTTGACCCATGACTTAAGGGTGTTGCGGTGAGTGATGTCATGAAGGCACGGAGTTTAGTTTATAAGTGTGTTGTGTTTGTAGATGTCGTCTTGTTGCGGATGGTGGTGTCCTCTGGTGGTGTGTGTATGGTGCGCATGTTATGTGGTGTATTGGGTTGATTTGGGTGTTGGTGCTTGAAGGTGTGCATTTTTCGGTCGTGACTGTTATAGAAGAATGGAAATTAGTTCTCGGTGAGTTAAGAACTAAGTTTTCGTTGTGTTTATGCTATTTGTGTTGTCGTTTGATATTATTGGTTTTGCTGTTTGTAGTGCGGTAAATAGTTTAGTTCAATTTGTCGCTTCTTTCGCTAGGTATGGATATGACTTCTAAGTTTAATGGTGAGAGTCTGCGGGCTGAAATGGGGGATGACATGTTGCCCATCATTAAGTCTCTCTCTCTCTCTCTCTCTCTCTCTCTCTCTCTCTCTCTGTGTGTGTGTGTGTTGGTGGTTGATGTTTTGGTATTGGCACTTGTGGTTGATTTATGTGTGTATCTTAGGGGAAGTAATCTATTTCAATTTTTTTTGGTATTGTGAGCTGTTGTTGACTTATATAGGTCAAGGGAAGTGTTAGATTCCAATGTGTCGTAGCAATGTGTACTTTGGTATTGTGAGCTGCCGTCGACCTATATAGGTCAAGGGAAGTGTCCAATTCCAATTTTTGGTTGTTTTAGATGTTGATTTAGTGGTATTGACAGTTGTGGTGTGTTTATAATTTTTGGAATAGTTTGCTTTTACTTTGTGGTATTGGCAATTGCGGTTGAGCTAGGCCTAATTAGGTTAAGGGAAGTGGCCGATTCCTGGCAATATTGTAGGTGAAGCGGAATTTAGGAATTTTTCTAGTGTTTTTATGTCATCGTTATGTGTGGTTTGGGATCATGGTGTGTGTCTGTTTGTGTTTATATTTAGTTTGTCCCTACCCAGAAACCCCCAAATTTCCGCACTGGTCCCGTTAGTTTGATTATATTTTTGGAGGGAATGTCTTTGTTGGTTTTATATGTATTTTCGTGTTTGTTGTCGTGTTTATGTAATGACGTCATAGGTGCCATATTGGAGACGTTGAGAATGGTCATTTCTGCCATACTGGTGATGTCATGGGTCAAAGCAGACGGGTGGAATCGGACGCTTCTGTAATCCCCATATATCATACATAAACTATGAAAAATGAAAGGGGGTCCACTACTTTACTTTTGATGATTCTTTAGTGGTTTTGGTATTCATATTATGGTTTTTCAGTGGATTACAGTAGAAGGGAAGATAACTGGTCACATTCTTTGACTGCACAGTTCCCTTTGGATGGAGAAACACAAGCAACCTCACAAAGAATGAAGGAAATGCAGGCTTCAAGGAAAGAACAGTTCACTGCTAAATTTAACAAGACTTAATGTGGTCCAAGATGGCCCCCACAAAATAATAATAATAATAATAATAATAATAATAATAATAATAATAATAATACTGTAGTAGTTGTAGTAGTAGTAGTAGTAGTACCAAGTGAGTACATCTATCAATCTATTTGGATATCAGGGAAAACATTAGTAAATGTTTCACTAACAATTCTACCATGGAACAAGAGCCAGTTTGCACTTGAATTTGCTAAGGAAAAACAAACAAGAAAATAAAATAAAAACAAGGGATAAAGTTATATAATAAATTGCCCAATGAGATAAAAGTGATTACTAAAATACATTTAGGCTACTTAAAAACAACAGCTAACACATAATGTAATAGTAATGCAAACTACACTGAGATTACTTTTATAATAGGGGTTAATAACAAAAAGGGATAACTACAACACCCTGTCAGGTAATGCTTTTTCAAGCAAATGTGCAAAGATCTATAGTTCATAACAGTAATGTCAACTGTCATTATTCTGAGATGAAATCTCACTTCTAAGCAGGGATGCATACTCAGTTTTTCAAATAGATTGAAGAGAGGGAATGGAAACACACATGTTCATGGACCTGGATTCACCAGCAGGTGTCCATAATGTGTGCAGTGCAAAACCATGTTTTCACCATAAGATCCTTGGGGCAGATTATGTATAATCAAAAAACATTAAACTGCGGAGAGCAACTGAATGAGACAGTGAAGTTGTTAAGACACTAACTTCATGTTAACAAAGACGAAGTTTTGGATAAAGAGGATATTCAATACTAGTTATCGACTTTGACCAGTGATGTAGGACATGCCAGCGACAAACACTGTAAACAAATTGGCGACTATAACGTGATGTCAGTGGTGATTTTTTCTAATAGGCTACACTACAGATCAGTGTATTAAAACAATCAGGTTTTTTGCTTTCACACTCCTTGGCTTTGCCAACTAACATTATGTCACTCATCAAAGCTGATGACTGGCATCAAATATTCCTCTTGACCCAGAGTTTCCTCTATCCAAATGATGGAATATGAGATTTTAATGTCTTGTTGACAGTGCTGTTATTAGAGGCAGAGCACAAGCTTGGATTATGAAATTACGGGGAAGGTAAATGGCTATGTTCTCTGCAAAGGAATCATCTGGATGGTCAAACAATGATTGGAAGTTCAGTCCACCCATACTGATTTAGGTTTTCCTTAAGCTTTATATGGTAAAGGCTGAGATGGTTCCTTCAGCAAGACCACACCTAAACCCGTCCTATCCACATTTAATATTCTGTGTGTTTGCATACTGGAACTTTATTGCCACTGTATAATGATGACTAATCAAATATTAACACTTACGAAAAGGATAGATTGCTACTTACTGGAAAAAAATGACATGTTCGTTTGCAGACACATGCAACAAAAAGACTGTTATAACTTGAGCTTTTGGCCAAAGCTTCTTCAGGAACACACAAGCAGGCACACCTCATGCACACACAATTGCTACCTCCATCGGCTCTCGGCCAGAGGCAGCGGTCATGTATGCATGACGTGTGCCTTTCTGAAGAAGGCTTTGGTTGAAAGCTCAGCGTGTAACATTCTCTTTGTTGTGCCTGTCCGCAACTCAACATGTCATCTTTATGGTGATTAGCAAACTACCATTTTTTTTATAACTATTGATATTCCGACCTAGAATTTCTACAGTTTGAAATCATATATCATTATGAGATGATCTCTGGATGAATGAAAACTTAAATAATAATAAAAATAAATAAATAAAACCACATGGTGACAAACTGAACATCAATTTGGAATAGTGGGCATTTTTCCATGTTTAAGAACTCATCCATGTCATCCACGAGAGCAGAATAGGTCATCCAGTTAACAATTCATTTCTGCTGATATAGGGTCTACACTGAGACAATAATAAAGTAATTAATATATTGCAATCCTGAACCATCTACAGTTTTTGTAAGTTCCTTTCACGTGCGTTATTTACTTCCATATCAGTAGATTCATTATTCTTCGTGTATTGCTAACTAGTCACCGAGGTACCTAAATAATGGTTCTGTATGGAGTGAACTATCTACAAGCTATGAACCCATATGAAAGAATGTAACACGAGGACGCAAAACGGTAATTATTTACCTGCCCCATGTGTCCATTCCATCGCAGCTGAGTGGGCGTAGTTCGTCATATGGGTATGCATACCGCAAATAACTGTCATAGGCATGTTGAAACATCTGTCGAACTTCCTCCCTGTATATGTATCATAAAAAAATTCGACGTCGTTACAAATTTAGCGAGTTCTAGATTAAAACACTACTTTTAAAACTTTAATGTTTGCAATCACTAACCGTAAAACTTCCAAATCCTTCTTCTCATATTTCCTCAAGGAAACTACACTATCAGCAGTTAGTAATATTGTGAAACATAAATATATGCCACTCACAATGTACTTCACATGTGACATTTTAACAGTATTGGAGATGTTACGGTCCAAACAACCAACACATGTCTCACACGTTAGCACACACTGCTGTAAAGCAATATTTTACTGTACGAGGTAGGTAGGAACAACAATCAAGCTACATTGTAATTCAGTAAGTATTGCGAACGCAAATTCAAGAGTTTCTATAATAGCTGTGCGTGGTTTCTGCTAATTGTGTAGAACCGCGTATCTCTTTAGCACAGTGTGACACTCGACGTAAATCACAGGTATATTTTATTTAATATGATCTGACTTTACGTTTTCCTACACGTACTGTACCGCTAAATAACAACTGACATATGAAGTTGGTGCACATTGCAGTTCCAGTCGATCTTTGGGGTCGACTGTCCTATGTTACGCTTCCCTCACTGTAAGGCCGGTATTACACTATCAAATTTCTTTGTCCAAAATCTTTGTCCAATATCTTTGTCAAAGATATTTGATAGTGTAATAGGGATCTTTGACAAATGTCGTCCAATATTTGATCAAATCTAGGCCGAGGCCGTATATTTGATCAAAGAAATCGCTTGTCTTCTGTTCACTGCAATGCGATATGTTACCACGCGGAGCGCTAGCATCGCTGCAGCGTTCTGTCGTCTGTAGTGTTTTTATAACCATTGCCGGTAAATACAATTGGTGTGTGCCGACAACTACAGAATTAATAGAGATGTCTGAAGCTTATCAGGCGCTTTACAACGTGAGGCACCCTGAATAAAAAATAGATTAAGAAGATTGGAGACCTAACCTGACCTAACCTAACATAACATAACCCTCTCCTGTAGCAAGGAATCGGAGTGTTATAGTGAGCCTGTCTTCTGAAGATGTAGCAGTTCTTAAGTGAAAATTGTGCTTTGTGATATGAGGATATACTTCATTGAGCACATACAGAAATGTATGCTCATCCATTCTTAAGTAATTGATGTACGACTTGACGTCTTCCACTGTAAGCTCACGTAACAAGTTTTGTTGAATGCTTTTATCGTGTCGTCGTAAAACCCACGGCTTCACCCAGATTAGATTAGTTTTTCGTTCCATAGATCCGTGCTGAGGAGATCCTCGTGGATGTGGAACATGTCGATTTTTTTAAGCTGAAATAAAAATACTAATAGTATGAATAAATACATCATTTGTTTCTATTAAAAATTTCGCCAATGGAGTAGAAGGAGTTTGCCAGTAGTAAGTCTTTCAGGCTCCTTTTAAACTGATCTTTATTTCTAACTAAATTTTTTATGTTTCCTGGCAAATTATTGAAGATGAGTGTTCCTGAGTAGTGGACCCCTTTTTGAACTGAAGTAAGTGTTTTTAAGTCCTTGTGCAGATCATTTTTGTTCCTGGTATTGTATGTATGAACTGAGTTGTTTGTTGGAAAAAGAGATATATTATTTACGACAAATTTTATTAAGAAGTAAATATACTGAGAGGCAGTAGTTAACCTGCGAGCCGGAAGTATAGTGAGACTGTCATTTGGGCCTACGAGAGTTATAGTTTTTTTTGTTTGTTTCTCATGCCTAGATAACTGTACAAACATATCGTTGCATGTATTGTAATAATCATTACATATAATGATCCACATGCAACAATATCTCTACGGAAGTATCTAGGCATGAAATACAAAACAAAAAAGCTAACCTGCAAATCTCGTACGTCCAAACGACAGTCTCACTGTACTTCTGGCCCGCCAACAGTTTCATTTTCTTTCTTATTTCCCCCCGTACCGATGCAAGAATCTGAAGTACCCAGTTCTTTGAAGAGGTTTCTGCAGGAGGTCCGTGAATTTACTCCACAAATAATACGTATTACACGCTTTTGGACCTTGGAAACTTTTGTTTGACTTCAAGATTTACCCCAAAATATTATCCCATATGACAATGAAAGTATGCAAGCTTTTTCATTTTTATGTTGCCTATGTCTGCTAACACTCGAATTGCAAATACAGATTTGTTAAGGAGTTCTGTGGTGTGCTCCTCCCAACTGAATTTATTATCAAGTTGTAATCCCAGGACTTTTAAGACTGTCAACCTCGTATGTATGGTTCCATTTTCTCCCCCCACTTCTTTTCCGCATGTGCACACAATGCAATTGGAGTACGTAGAACTCCTGCGGTTAATAACAAGTTGTTGTCAGCCATCTTGAACTTTGACGAAAAATTTGATGACAGTGTAATACCCCTCGTAGCGCTACGTCAAAGATCTTTGTCCAATATATTGGACGGAATATTGGATCACATCTTTGATCAAATCTTTGACAAAGAAATTTGATAGTGTAATACCGGCCTAAGCATTAAGAAGGAAACAGTGTTTACCGGCTGGGCGTGCTATGGGTGTGTGTGTTGTTTCTGTCGTACGTAGAAAACATCGTTAAGGTTGTTAAAGCGTGCGTTCATGTTATTGTTGCATACTAATTAATGAATGCTGTATAGTGAAACTGTGATAATACTTGTACTACCAGGAAGGTAGGACTTTATGTAGAGAAAACACTTTTATGCAAGCATGTCACAGAAGGGCCAGAAGAAGCCTTCAGAGGCATTGAAAAAGGAGGACATACTGCAGGCAGTGTTAATAACGGATGATTTCAGTGCAGCTTTTGAACCGATAACATTTTACAAACCAGCCGTAAGTGTTACCATATGGACTAGCATTAATGTAAATTGACATCTTTTGACAAATTAAAATAATGTTTAACCGTTTCTGTTTAGTCACTCCTACCATTGGTAAATACAACTCTCCTGGATTACACATTGGAGTTCTTAGCACTTGGTGGCGTTCAAGAAGTGATAGTTTTCTGTTGTTCTCATACAGATGAAATAAAAAACCATATAAAGTAAGTAAAAGTTGTGTAATAGTTTTTAAATAATATCACTGGAGAGGTAACAGCCTACAGATCTGTCAACAAAGATGATGGGTGTCAACACCATTCACTGTAAAATTATATGCTGCAGAGAAAACAATTACATGCACCAAGGTAAAGTGGAGCCTCTGGTCCACTCTTATCCAGTCAGTCCCCATTCCCCCAAGCTTCCTTTACCCTCTGTTCATACACACCTAATTCCAGCGACTGACAAGGAGGGAGCAGCAATTTGTAAATAAAAGAGGGTCAACTCAAGCATAATGAAATTTTGCCTGAAGACGAATGTGGCACTTATCTAGTGTATGTCATGGCATTTCAACATTGTCACCTTGCCTTTTCATTGAGTGTAGGGCTTCCCAATATAGGGATGGGTATAGAAATCGCTGCAAAGCATTTCCGTAATAGTTCGTTGGAGTATTTGAAAATTGAATTTCAGCTGAAAGTAATTTTACATTTATGATCTATATTTGACTGTCACTTATACAAAGTGAATGAAAAATGTATTATGCTTCTTATTGATTACACTCATAAAACTGTTGCAGGAAAAGCAAGTGGAATGACAGCCTGTCTCCCATAACTATATCAGTTATAATATCTGAAGGATGTAGATCACTGGGGGATGCAATGAGAGACTTGGATGCAAAAGGAGTAATAAGAAGTGACTTCATTCTCCTTTTTGGTACCACTGTGGCCAATCTCCATTTTCAACAAGCTCTGGAAATACATAGGTACCGCATATCATACAGTTCTAATGTCATTAGGTATCTCCTACAAAAAACAAAAAAATAAAACAGGAAAATGTTGCTTAGGAAGTTTCAGAAGCAAGACAAAGGAGCAGTTATGACATTATTGTATAAAGAAGCCGGTCCAAAGCACAAGTCTCGCTCACGAGAAGATGAAACGGTAATTGCTGTTGATCACACTAGCAGCAGAATTGTGTTCCACCAGAAGGTGGGACAGTTAAAAAGGATCAACTTCCCATTGGTAAGAACATGAAAGGCTCATATCCTCAACTTTTATAAAGTTTACAAGGTATCTGATCTTTTATTAATATATGTGTTCTATAGCTGAGAAGTATTACAATACTGGTTTAACAAAGTCACACTGAAAAGGTATGATCAAGCTAGGCATTACAGTCTTCAGTGGCTAGAGTGTGTTATTGGTTCCTCCTCTCCCCCCTCCTCCAGTCCGTGAAATCTTGGGTGTGGCAGTTCAAACTCATTGATTCATTCTGTAATTTCCTCCACAACCTGAAAGAGCCTTGTTGTGCTAGGGAGACAAGGCAATCTTGTACCTAGAGCCATACATCTTTTGGGGGGGGGGGGGGGGGAAATGTAGAGATATTAGTATTTTGTTACTCAGTTGGTTACAAGTTCTGTGAAGAGTTAGACAATCCATAGTTGGAGGGAACTTGGCAGCCGTAAGAGAGGTGAAGGACTTTTTATGTTTTTTGTCTTCAGCACTTTTTGTGAGGTAAGCACTATCAATTTTTACATTGTGTACCACACAACTTAGAATTTAATTATTAAGTGTTCATAAATTGTAGTTTTAGGTTGTCTAAGAATTTGAGGTTATTCCAATCATATTTGCATATTATTGTAAACATCTATAATGGGGTGAACTGTAGAGCAGTGGTTGGAGCTAAAGAGAGCATAAGGGCATTGGTCACTGCCAGTTATCAACATGCATGATCTGCACTTAAGTAGATGCTGCCGCATCTGTGTCGTGAAGCCTTGTGTATTGGTGCCCTGGGACTAGCATGGCATTCTGGAAGCCACTCTAATTTGACCAGCTTCTGCATGACAACAGCTGCTTTGATCATTGCCTCTGTTCCAAAACATTTCTGCTTGACACACAAATGTGGACACTTCCATAAAATCAGCTGGCAGCAGCTAAATTTGAACATCTGCTACACCAGTTGTTATTGTCGAATAGCAGAGTGTCAATGTGGTGTCTGGTGTGTGTTAGAAAGCTCTGTGCTGATGTCACCTGGCCTCAAATCACTGTCACAGCATCAACATCTCAGCTCTCAGGCACTTTGCTGCCTTCATCAAACTATGACATGGGGGTCCAGCCATTCGCATCTCTGTTGAGCTACCAATGTAGGACCCCTTCACTCTGAATCACTGGGGCAGAACACTGTCTGACATATTCACAGTGGACTGGCCACACAAAACTGGTATGCTATGGGCCAGGTAATGCAAGCCTCCCCTTGACACAGTAGCCATAGTGGAGGCGCATCCTCAGTACTCTCACATATGTGCGTGGGTTGGAGATGCCGGGCCTGTGTATTTACCTTACTCGCCATAAATACCAGCAGCTTAGACGTCCAGTGATGGTAAACAAACAGCAATGAACAAGTTCTTGTATCTATGAACTGTCTTCTCCTGCTGCACCTGCATCCATCTTCTGCAGAGTATCGCCACTCACACCCAGCCATCCTAGAAACCCCATTATAATTGATGTCAGATGTGTGTCTTCTCCTCCTACCCCATTGTAATTAGTGTTACAAGAACTGCAGAATATGTATCAGGGTAACAACATGTAGACAGCAACCACTTCCATGGTTCTATAGTAAGAGACATCCTACACAGCAGTATGTTTAAGTGCCAATTTTAGAGTTTTTTTTTCATTTTGTGTATGTGGGGGGGGGGGGGGGGGACCTGTATGTTTTTTTTGCTAGTCTTTCTTTGTGCTTTTTATGTTATTTTGGTACACTGCATACTTGTGTTGCTATTAAGTAGCCAGTATGGATAAACAAGTTTTGGCTTAAGATGCAGTTCAGCATGTGATAAATCAAGTAGCTCAGTCCCAACCAGAAATAGGATGACTAAAAAAGAAAGAAGAACAGGTAACGGTCACATCCTTGAGCACCTATCCTTGACACTTAAACTGCTTTGTTGCTCACCCCATTTACCAGGAAATTGGAGAAAGATATGTTTGTGTTTTTTGACTGTTTAGGTACAGCTTTCAGGTTGGGAAATTGGAGTAATGAACAATTAATGAGTGTCGCTAAATTGAAGTTAGTTGGAGATGGGAGGGCATGTGTGATGTGCCATGAAAAATTAATAGAAGCAAGGTCATTTGGAGTCTTGAGGGAAGGATTAATAGAGAAATATAGGAGGAAAAATACATCGAGATACTACTGTGAGCAGCGAAGGGGATGTTCTGGAAACATGAGGAATTGGTAGAAAGTTTTGTGGACTGCATTCACAAAATTAATATCTATACATTTGAACTCACTGAGGATGATAGTGCGAATAAGGCCATATTACAGAAGATGAAAAAAGAGCAAGTGATGTGTTTTTACCGGGTGTGCTGCCAGAAATGTTATGTAAGGTTTGTAGGGAATTACAAAGACTCTTAAGTGAAGCAGTAGAGACTGCAATAGCTCTTCCTGAAATTGATGTGGTCACCAAACAATGGGAAAAGAAAGTATTATTTAATACAGATATCAAATGTTTTGGATGTGGTTGTATTGATCATATGAAGACTAATTTCAGGGAACAGCAGTGTCAGGTATGTAAATGTTTTGGACATTCTGAATGGAATTGTATGAACGAAAGTTTGCAGAGGTAGAGGAGGTGGTTACAAGTCAGACCTCATACCCTACCATTAAATGGCGCAGGGGCAATGTGTCCATTTCACAGTGCAGTGTAATGGTAAACACAGGTCACTTCTGTGAAGAATCAGTGGCATACTTTTTTCTGGCTGGTTAACGCAAAAGAAAAGTTGGGAAAATTCTTATCAGATATGGTATCTCAGGTGTCTGTGGCATGTAGGAATGTACTTAGTAAAGTATAACTCAGTCTGCCACACTGGAGATGAAGCAGTGTTGTTGGGGAGCATTATGAGCACATAAATATCGTAGAATTCTGAATAGGAGGGAGAGTAACTTCCAGGTTATGTAGACGTTTTCCTTGTGATTGGCAGTGGCTACAAAGTTCTATTTAGTTCGTATTTCCTGGTTTCGCATAATGCCAAAAGCATCATATACTAGATCTAGATGGAACACTATTTCATCACGGTTTTATGACCGGAAAACCACTACTGTCGCAAGGATCACCCCCCAAGGCCAGAAGCAACCACCTAAACTGCGACAATGGCACAGGGTGTCATACCGAAAGACAATGGAAAATCCAGGATGGAATGTAACAATACGAGAGATGGAAAGTTGCTACTCACCATATAGCGGAGATGCTGAGTTGCGATAGGCACAATAAAGAGATTCACCCAGTCATAGTTTTCGGCCATTAAGGCCTTTGTCAGCAGTAGACACACACACATACATGCACGCACGCACACGCTTACGCAAGCGCAACTTGCACACAAGTCTGCAGTCTCAGAGAGCTGAAACTACACTGCGAGCAGCAACCCCAGCGCATGATGGTAGTGGCAGCTGGATGGGGCTAAGGAGGAGGCTGGGGTGGGGAGGGAGAGGGATTTTATGGTGGGAGTGGCAGACAGTGAAGTGTTGCAGTGTAGACAGAGGGCAGGAGAGAAGGTGCGGAGGTGGGTGGGTGGGGGGGGGGGGGGTAGGGGGTAAGTAGCGGAAAAGAGAGAAATAAAAATAAAAAGAAATTAAAAGACTGGGTGTGTCGGTGAAAGGACGGTTGTGTAGTGCTGGAATGGGAACAGGGAGGGGGCTGGATGGGTGAGGACAGTGACTAATGAAGGTTGAGGCTAAGAGGGTTACGGGAACGTAGGGTGTACTGCAGGGAAAGTTCCCACCTGCGCAATTCAGAAAAGCTGGTGTTGGTGGGAAGGATCCATATGGCACAGGCTGTGAAGCAGTCATTGAGATGAGGGGTATGATATTTAACAGCGTGTTCAGCTACAGGGTGGTCCACTTGTTTTTTGGCCACAGTCGGTGGTTGTTCATGCGGACAGACAGCTTGTTGGTTGTCCTGCCTGCATAGAATGCAGCACAGTGGTTGCAGCTTAGCTTGTAAATCACATGACTGGTTTCACAGGTAGCCCTACCTTTGATGGGGTAGGTGGACTGGAGTAGGTGGTGGTAGGAGGCCCCATTGTGGCCGGTTGAGGGATGAAGTAGTGAAGGCAGCAGAGGATCAAGTAGGTAAAAAGACGAGGGCTAATAGAAATTCTTGGGTAACAGAAGAAATATTGAATTTAATTGATGAAAGAAGAAAATATAAAAATGCAGTAAATGAAGCAGGCAAAAAGGAATACAAATGTCTCAAAAATGAGATCGACAGGAAGTGCAAAATGGCTAGGCAGGGATGGCTAGAGGACAAATGTAAGGATGTAGAGGCTTGTCTCACTATGGGTAAGATAGATACTGCCTACAGGAAAATTAAAGAGACCTTTGGAGAGAAGAGAACTACTTGTATGAATATCAAGAGCTCAGATGACAACCCAGTTCTAAGCAAAGAAGGGAAGGCAGAAAGGTGGAAGGAGTATATAGAGGGTTTATACAAGGGCGATGTACTTGAGGACAATATTATGAAAATGGAAGAGGATGTAGATGAAGATGAAATGGGAGATAAGATACTGCGTGAAGAGTTTGACGAGCACTGAAAGACCTGAGTCGAAACAAGGCCCCGGGCGTAGACAACATTCCATTAGAACTACTGATGGCCTTGGGAGAGCCAGTCATGACAAAACTCTACCATCTGATGAGCAAGATGTATGAGACAGGCGAAATACCCACAGACTTCAAGAAGAATATAATAATTCCAATCCCAAAGAAAGCAGGTGTTGACAGATGTGAAAATTACCGAACTATCAGTTTAATAAGTCACAGCTGCAAAATACTAACGCGAATTCTTTACAGACGAATGGAAAAACTAGTAGAAGCGGACCTCGGGGAAGATCAGTTTGGATTCCGTAGAAATGTTGGAACATGTGAGGCAATACTATACTAACCTCACAACTTATCTTAGAAGAAACATTAAGAAAAGGCAAACCCACGTTTCTAGCATTTGTAGACTTAGAGAAAGCTTTTGACAACGTTAACTGGAATACTCTCTTTCAAATTCTGAAGGTGGCAGTTGTAAAATACAGGGAGCAAAAGGCTATTTACAATTTGTACAGAAACCAGATGGCAGTTATAAGAGTGGAGGGGCATGAAAGGGAAGCAGTGGTTGGGAAAGGAGTGAGACAGGGTTGTAGCCTCTCCCCGATGTTATTCAATCTGTATATTGAGCAAGCAGTAAAGGAAACAAAAGAAAAATTCGGAGTAGGTATTACAATTCATGGAGAAGAAGTAAAAACTTTGAGGTTCGCCGATGACATTGTAATTCTGTCAGAGACAGCAAAGGACTTGGAAGAGCAGTTGAACGGAATGGACAGTGTCTTGAAAGGAGGATATAAGATGAACATCAACAAAAGCAAAACGAGGATAATGGAATGTAGTCAAATTAAATCGGGTGATGCTGAGGGGATTAGATTAGGAAATGAGACACTTAAAGTAGTAAAGGAGTTTTGCTATTTGGGGAGTAAAATAACTGATGATGGTCGAAGTAGAGAGGATATAAAATGTAGACTGGCAATGGCAAGAAAATCGTTTCTGAAGAAGAGAAATTTGTTAACATCGAGTATAGATTTAAGTGTCAGGAAGTCGTTTCTGAAAGTATTTGTATGCAGTGTAGCCATGTATGGAAGTGAAACATGGACGATAACTAGTTTGGACAAGAAGAGAATTGAAGCTTTCGAAATGTGGTGCTACAGAAGAATGCTGAAGATAAGGTGGGTAGATCACGAACTAATGAGGAGATATTGAATAGGATTGGGGAGAAGAGAAGTTTGTGGCACAACTTGACTAGAAGAAGGGATCGGTTGGTAGGACATGTTTTGAGACATCAAGGGATCACAAATTTAGCATTGGAGGGCAGCGTGGAGGGTAAAAATTATAGAGGGAGACCAAGAGATCAATACAGTAAGCAGATTCAGAAGGATGTAGGTTGCAGTAGGTACTGGGAGATGAAGAAGCTTGCACAGGATAGAGTAGCATGGAGAGCTGCATCAAACCAGTCTCAGGACTGAAGACCACAACAACAACAACAACAACAACAACAAGTGTGCCCCCACTGAGAGAATCTCTGCTCTTGTAGATCAACACCTTCAACCTATTACCCGGAACCTGACCTCCTATGTAAAAGATACCAACCATTTCCTCGATCCACTCTCCACAGTTCCTTTCCCTTTACCACATGGTGCCCTGCTCACCACTATTGATGCCACCTCCCTGTACACTAACATTCCTAATGCCCATGACCTTACTGCTATCGAACACTACCTTTCCAATCGCCCTATGGGTTCCAAACCAACAACCTCCTTTCTAGTCTCCATGATCAACTATATCCTCACCCACAATTACTTCTCCTTTGAAGGCATTACCTACAAACAAATCCACTGTACGGCTGTGGGCACCCACATGGCACCATCCTATGCCAACCTGTTCATGGGCCATCTAGAGGAATCCTTCCTAAAAACCCAGAATCCTAAACCCCTCACCTGGTTCAGATTCATTGATGACATCTTTGCTATCGGGATTGAAGGCGAGGACACCTTATTCACATTACTCCAGAACCTCAACAACTTCTCCCCCATTTGCTTCACCTGGTCTTACTCAACCCAAAAAGCCACCTTCCTAGATGTTGACCTCCACCTCAGAGATGACTACATCAGTACTTCCATCCATATCAAACCAACTAACCACCAGCAATACCTCCACTTCGACAGCTGCTACCCGTTTCATACCAAAAAGTCCCTTCCGTACAGCCTAGCCACCGGTGGTTGTCGCATCTGAAGTGACAAGCAGTCTCTCTGTAAATATACCGAGGGTCTCACTGAAGCCTTCACTGACCGTAATTACCCTCCGATCCTTGTACAAAAACAAATCTGTCTTGCCTTATCTTTCCAGTCTCCCACCAACTCCCGAAGTCCCACAGTCCGGCCACAGAGGAGCATTCCCCTTGTAACTCAGTACCATCCAGGACTGGAGCAACTGAATTACATTCTCTGCGAGGGTTTCGATTACCGCTCATCATGCCCTGAAATGAGAAATGTCCTACCCACTATCCTTCCCACCCCTCCTAACGTGGTATTCCACTGTCCACCGAACCTACACAATATACTCGTCCATCCTTGCACAACCCCTGCTCCCAATCCCTTACCTCATGGCTCATACCCCTGTAATAGACCCAGATGCAAGACCTGTCACATACATCCTCCTACCACCACCTACTCCAGTCTGGTCACGAACATCATCTATCCCATCAAAGGCAGGGCTACCTGTGAAACCAGTCATGTGATTTACAAGCTAAGCTGTAACCACTGTGCTGCATTCTATGTAGGCATTACAACCAACAAGCTGCCTTTCCGCATGGACGGCCACCGACTAACTGTGGCCAAAAAAACAAGTAGACCACCCCGTAGCAGAACACGCTGCCAAACATGATACCCCTCATCTCAATGACTGCTTCACAGCCTGTGCCATATGGATCCTTCCCATCAACACCAGCTTTTCTGAATTACGCAGGAGGGAACTTCCCCTGCAATACATTCTACATTCCCGTAACCCCCTGGCCTCAACCTTCGTTAGTCACTGTCCTCACCCATTCAGCCCCCCCCCCCCCCCACCCCGTTCCCATTCCAGCACTACAAAGCCATTGTTTCACTGCCACATCCAGTCCTTTAATTTCTTCTTACTTTTATTTCTCTGCTTTCCGCTACTTGCCCCCTCCCCTCTCTGCACCTTCTCTCCTGTCCCCCGGCCCTCCATCTGAACTGCAACACTTAACTGTCCGCCACTCCCACCATACTATCCCTCCCTCTCCCTGCCCCAACCTCCGCCTTACCCCCACCCAGTCGCCACTCCCATCATGCACTGGTGCTGCTTGTGTCTACTGCTGACTAAGGCCTTAATGGGCGAAAACTATGATTGTGTGAATGTTTTTATTGTGTCTATTGCGACTCAACATCTCTGCTGTATGGTGAGTTGCAGCTTTCCATCTCTCGTATTGAAAATTAATCTGGGCCACTGTAAGAGCTGTTCTGTCAGTTAACTTTTTCTTTAGTTGAGCCTTTGCATGAGAATGAATAATTAGAAAACAGTGTATTTCAGTTCTTCAACTGCTTTGTAAATTTCGTGGAGCATGACATCCTGATTTCTCATGCAGTTTAAGTGTTCTGTTTTGAAGAAATTTGTATCCATGTGTGAGTAATACATATGAAAATAGCAGTGTGACCATCACTACTGAGAGACAAATTCTGCTCTTCCATGCAATAAAATGCACTGTGTACACAACTCTTCAGTATCATATTCTATATTTCTTCTGGGAAAATCATTAAGCAGTAAGTTCTCCAGAAGCTGAGGCTCAGTGTGTTGGTTCTTTGATCCCAGTTTTTTTTTTACTAGCTGTGCTCAACACCTCATTGTACAGTATTTTGATACCTTCTTTTGTTGGTGCATTACTGTCAGTGTGCAATGCATGTTTCCAGGTTATGGTAATGTTGTACAGATTCCAGTCATTTTTATAGCTCGGTTGTGAATGATTCACCCCATCTGAGTAGCTGCATCTCTAATATAACCTTTTTCTTTATTATTCTGCCAGAAATTCGGTGCTCTCTCCACATCTCTCTTTCTCCTAGACAGATATTTTTGCCTCTTATGCTTTCAGCAAGTTATCTTCTCATGTCAATAATGCTTCATCATCTGTTATTAATTGCATTTTACCTATTAAGAGGGGTTTGTGCTTTCATTCATGCTGCAATGTAGTGTCACCTGTGAGCGAGTATTGTACATTACATGGTATTGCACATGCAAAATTCATAATTTTATTAACCAAGACTGTAGTTCGTTCTTTGAATTTCTTGTTCAAGCAGAAACACATACTCGACACTTCTTTTCCTATTCAGTTGCAAGATTTGTGCCCATATGAGCATGAAATGCACACAGGTTTTGACACTAGTGGTAATGGCTGCCATTGCAGACAAATCATTTCAAGCATTGACTTTAACACTGTGTATAAAGAAGGAAAAGAAAACAAAATGCTGGCGCATGAAATGGTTGAAATTGAAAGACAAATATATCCATGAAAATCTGCTAAAGGAATTATTACTATCAGAACCTAATGATTATATCAGCTTTCTTTGAACGGACAGTTAGACTTGTAATAACTGAGTTACTCCGCCCTCACATTGTAAAAAAAGGCATAAATATGCAAAAATTTATTGTGTTCTACTTGGTCATCTAATGACAGTTCATTAAAATATCACATCTTCGGAAGATATACCTTGTCCTGCTTGTATGTTGTGTGTACATACCTCTTCCTACTTAATATATGGCTGGGAAAGAACACCTGTACCATTTTGGTAATTGCTAATACTATTTTGTTTTTAATTCTTGCTTGCGGTTTCCGTAGATGTAGAAACTCAGGGTACAGTGAGATAAAGTGTAATTTTTATTTATTTTATTTATTTATTTATTTGGTAAATTGTGCAGTTAAACATTAACACAAGCAATGTCTGCCATCTTGTCAGACCTGCTGTCAATCAAACTTTCCCTCAAGCACATCAAACGACACTGTACATGGTCAAATATTTGCAAATGTATTGTAGTAAAGTCTGGCAAACTAATTGTGTATGGAGTACTTTAGCTTCCCAAGCAGAATTTTATGACTGCTGCTGCTGTTGATGGTGATCAAGGGTTTGAAGAGACTAAATATCTAAAGACCCAGGATGGAATCTGTGTACCCTGTGTGTCTGCATCTAGAGTTAATTCTGTGTCCAAGTGTGAGGACGTATTCTAAATGTTTTAATAATCTGAGGTGGAAAGTGGGTACCACTCTGATATTCCCTTTGTGTGGTAAGGGAAACCACCTGAAAACTACATTCACCCTGGCTGGCTCACCAGCCCGTGTCATTAGTCCACAAGACAGATTCTGTCTGGTTCAGATCAGCTACCAAAAACGTGGAACCAGTGCACTAACATGCATAGCTATCTGGACGGGTACAACTTTGTGATTTACGCAGTCAGAGACCTCGTCAAGATTACAGAAAATACCAACAGGGTAAATTTTTTCTTTACTCATACCAGAATTGAGTTCATGAGATCTGTAGAGAAGCCTTCATGTAAGCTAGAGCGTTTGTTAAAAGCTTTTTACCAGAAAAGCTTTTCAGTATTCTGTTGTAAAATACTTTCTCAAAAATTTTTGAGACCATGGGAAAGAGGGAAATCTATTATAGTGGCCAGTTGTTTATCTCCCCATCTGTGTATTGTTCTTACTACTGCATACGTCGGTCTTTGAGGAAAGACAGCTTGTTTCATTGAGTGGATACAAAAGTAACTCATGCTTGCTGTTACAAGTCAGTGATTTTTGTGATCTCTCTAACAAATGAACTGGCAAAACTGATGACTGCTGGTAAGAGTATGTATTACTTGTCTATATGAGTTCATTGAATCTGCTTTTGAAGGACCACTTTTTTCCATGCTTTCAGATACTGTTACAAAGAATTTATTGAATTTAGTATCCAGTAATTTAAATTTCATACCACCTTTGTCACCGCTACTGTCATCTGAAAAGTCAATATTATTTGTCTTGCTGAGTTTATTCATTTCATTCCTAATAAAGCTCTAGACTGTCATTTGAACTGTTTGTGCATAGGACATGGTTTATGCCTTGTTGATGACATGCTGCACATTTTTGCAGTACTGCTTGGTGTGCATTTTTAAGCCTTGATTAGAATTAGTCCTTGTATTAAATAAAGCTCTCTTTTTCTTGTACAATATGTTTAGATCAAAGATGTTAGCCATCTTTTTTCCCTGACTTCCACTGTAAATGTCCCTGATACAATGTAAGGGAAATTTGCATTCATCACATTGTAAGAAGGTTTTTGGGAATGAATTGAACTTTGCATCTATTGTGTGTCCTTGTTCTTCCCATTTTTCACCCTATAAGTTCTATCTGACTGGTGTCACTAAATCAGCATTTATAATTGTATGAAAGTTTAACCCTCTGCAATTGCTTAATGAAGTTCGAAAACATTTACTGTTAGGGGCCTATAGACTGTCAGAACTGCTGTCTTGTATATTTCCAAGTCTACTACCAAATTACAGCATCCAGACAGCTGTTTAATGCTGTATTGACTGATGTCTATAACCTGGGACTTTATTTCACTTTTGGGTACAGCGCCATTGCGCCTTACATACATTTGTTCACTTCCTGTGACTTCCAGCTGGTGTTGTGTCATGCATATTATATCTGTAGAAATACCTTTAGGTTTTTCAGTATCCTGTACTGATATGAGAAACCCATGTTTCTTATTAACCAAGTGTCTTATGTTTGGATGGGAAAGTCCAAATGGAATATGAGTGTTAACCTCTTTACTGTCAAAGCTTACATTTTCTCATATCTCATTTATCGTTGCAGCTGTGTTTATCTTTATATGTGAACGAAGTCTTTCATGGCAACACTGTTGTATTAAACATTCTCAGACTTCTTACTGCATCAGTTCAGGGTAGAATCTCAAGCTTTTGATGATTACCTTCGTTGCCTTTATCACCCTCAATTTTAAACAGACACAACATATTCAGTTCTGCACATCTAGAGATACTATACCAATGATACATGTAACACATGATGAGGAAGTGATAAAAGGGTGGAAACTTCAAAATTCTTAGGGGTCCTTATTGATGAGAATTTAAATTGGAAATAAACACATTTTGGAACTCCTAAAACAGCATAGTTTAGCCACATTTAGGTTTAGAATCACTGCAAATTTTGGGAGAGGCAAATCAGTAAGTTGACTTATTTTGCATATTTTCATTCAATAATGTTATGTGGAACTATGTCCTGGGTAATTCATCTTTAAGAAAGAAAGTCTTAATTGTGCAGAAACATGCTGTAAGAATAATATGTGGTGCTGACTGACGATCATCTTGTAGACATCTATTGAAAGACTTGGGCATTTTGACTACTGCTTCACAGTATTTATTTGCTCATGAAATTTGTCATAAGTAATCCACTACAGTTCAAAAGGAACAATGAGGTACAAAATTACAATACCAGAAGGCAAATGACATTCATTACTCTATGTGGAAGTTGTCTTTTTGTCTATAGAGGGGGGTGCACAATGCTGCAACAAACATTTTTATCACTTACCTAATGATAAAAATGTGTGACATACAGTGAAGAAAAATTTGATGAGAAACTGAGAAAGTTTCTCCTTGACAACTCCTTCTATTCTGTAGAAGAATTTCTGTTACTGTAATGTGTAAAACATGGTCGGTAGGAATTACTAACTTACTAACTCACAAAAAACAATGACAACTTAGAAATGTTCAGAATGTAACCATACATTGATATTAATTTGTGATGTGAATATAAAATGACTCATACCACATCATTATGATCTGTCATGCAAAATGATCCATGGAACATGTAACTAACTAATATGTGGTGTGTGATCATCCCAGTCTGTTGAATGACTTGTGACATCCTGCACTTACACATTCATTGGAACACTTCAAACCAGGCTTGTTGTATTGCTCAATGAGTGACACAATCTTCACATTTATGTGAGGAGCATTCTAAGTGATGTCTCTGATGTTATCCTCAATTGAATTATGCTCCAACCTTGCTCAGAACATCCTCAATAACCACTACACCATCTCTTTTACCAAGCTCTTTCTCCTGAGAGCCTATATCACAGGTGACATTGCTGAGCCCTGTACTTGCTCTTAAAAAAAACTAGTTACTGTGTATTCATCACCTCGGAACATCTGTACAAGTTCAGACAATCCCCTCCCATGACTACTCCTTAGCAGAAGGACTATCTTGGTCTTTTTAACCCCCTGATTGCTCCTAACTTTACCTTGCATTTTTTTCCACAGTTGTCCATTGTGAAGATTTTTTAAAATTACAATTATGCAGCTTCTGTGGCTTTATTTAATGAAAGTGACTGACTTACGATACTGGCAGCAAAACCAAAGATGGTGGTACCACCTGTCAGCTTTGACTCATGATGTCATCAAGATGGTGGACACTGTTATTTCAAACTTACAGAATATGGCAACCGTGTCATCACTCATTACATGTGCGGATAGATTCAAATTATATGAAAAATATTTAGTTGCAAAACTAACATGAAACTAGCTGGAGAATTGTGGGAATTTGGGGTTTTGGACAAGGACAAACTAAATATACGACAATCTTAATAATGTAAAAATACCAAAACAAATACTAACACAAAAAAATCACACAAACAAAATCCTTGGGGGGGGGGGGGGGGGGGGGGCCAGAAGTGGTATCAGAAATTTCACTTCTTCAGTTCACATATGTATCTGAAAGAAGGACATGGTACAACAAAACCTAAACTTAACTAATATTGAGAACCTAACCTCATCAATATAGGTGGTAAAACAAATTTCATGCTACCTACAATTACAATACACACAGTTTGTTTTGGGTACCTTGTACTATAAAATATAGTTCTACTCTTCATTATGGTAAGCACCGAGGATACCTGCTGATACCTCCTGGACTGTGAAGATGCTGCTGTGCCTCTTGCACCAAGCCCAGACTCCATTCCCATCACTTTCAATGCTTCTCAGCCCATCTTAAATGCTAAGTCAGAAGGCATTACTATCATCTCTTTTACATCTTGACCCATGATTTCTTGTGAAAGCGGAAAACCATGATTATGTATCTAAAAACAAAGATGATGTGACTTACCAAATGAAAGTGCTGGCAGGTTGACACATCATCTTTGTTTTTAGATATATATTTCCTACATGGAATGTTTCCCTCTATTAAAACCATGATTATGTATTGAAATGTTGCAAGGTGTTATAGTTATTCCCTTTCATTACTATCCACTACTCTAATTAATTGTGTAGTGGGCATTACTTGTGAAGAACATTTTAGATACCTTTTTAAATAAACGTATTTCAGTAATATTTTTCATTTCATATGACCAATTTGTTGTACAATTTTGTCACCTGATACAAAATGCTGTTTTGAGAGTTTTATTTGTTTTCCCTGCATAAATGTAATTCCAAACTGTGTTGTTCCATGAGTATGCATAGAAATTGTTTGTGAATTATACAATAATGTTTTCCCTGATAGGTGCAACAAATTAGTAGATATATTCACTTGATGCAGTAAGGATGCTTAGCTTTTTTAACTAGATTTGTACAGTGAACCCAACCACTACTTCCAGTTATTATTCATACAATCCTTTTCTGCAGTTTAAAAACTGTGTCCATGTGTTGCACCTGCGATCCCCATGAAAAAATCCTATAGCTTAGAACTGAATCTACATATTCGTAGTATGTTACCATGAGACATTTGACTGTTGTAAACTTATGCTAGCACCCTGAGAGTACAATATGCTGAAGACATTTTTTTGCTATTATCTTTGTGTGTTCATTCCATGTTAGCTGACAATCAATGTCCACCCCTAAATATTTTGTTTGTTACACTATGTATAGATTTATCATGTATGCTTAATGCAACAGAGTTGTTTCCCTTTGTTTTTCTGAAATGCATACTACTTTTTTCTTTATGTTTAACATTAATTTATTGCATACTGCCCAGTCTTAAATATCATTGAGGGTTTTATTTACTTTCTGTAACAGGTTTTCTGGTATTTTATCAGTAACTATGATGTTACTGTCATCAGCAAAGAGAACTTTTTCTCTATGTTTTACACTGTCTGGAAAATCTTTGATATATATTAAGAACAGAGTTGGACTCAATACATTACGCTGAGGAACACTTATATTTTTCTTGTCTGACAGTCTTCTTCATTAAAATTTTACCATCTACAGATGTGGGAACAATATCCACCTTTTGCACCCTGTTCTCCAAATAATACTAGAACCATTCATTCACTATTCCTCTCACACTAAATGCTGCATTTTCTTATTAATTTAAAGCTGTGTTGTGGGAAACATCATAATTATGCTTGGTGTGCAAGTCATTGAGGGTACTACATGTGTTTTAGGAAGATATTTCTGTAGCTTTCCAATGATACTATAGAAATAATCCTTTACAAAATTTGCTAATTCCTCAGGACTTTCTATTATTCTACCCTCTTTTTGGATTTGTGGGGTGTTATACTTGTGTCTGCCTTTTCCAGTTTCTTGTTTTATAGCAGCCCACACTACTTTATTTTATTTTCTGCATTATGCATTATTTTGTCATTAAATTATTTTTGCAGCAAGCAGTGCCCTCCTGTATATTTTTATACTTATTATAGTACTCTAGAGACTGCAAAGAACTGAAAAAGTGTCTACGATGACCTTCTAATACCCGCAGATATCCATCCGTTTTCCCTAGCTGCTGCATTGGGAGTGGTTACTTTAGGAAATACATACTCAGCAATCAAAGTCAGCTGACACACAATTTCAGCAGTCTGGTGATAGCAAAAAGAATGTCATCAACACCATCTCTTGCATGACCAATCTAGGCTTCTCAAATCAAGAAGCACTCTGGATAGAACACCATATGATCCTCCACAGACAACACCTCTTATACTGGTGCCTGATCTGAGATTCAGCAATTTTGGTTAATCTTAAACATTCCCCAGAAATTTAACACTCCAGTACTCAGCAATTAAACCAAATAACTGTAGGAATTTAATTGCTGTCATCATGTCATCCCCCATTGCCACATGCATGAACTCAATTTTCATACCTGCAAGTCACAAAAAATGAAACATAAATGTAAAGTTCCTGCCATAAAGAACATACTCCACTAATAATTCCAAACCTGAAAATGAAACTATCATTCAAAATTGTCAACATCAAAATAACTCGCTAACAAATCACGACAAACTCTTCTAATATTATTCTCAGAAACAGCACTCAAGAAATCCAGTGAATCACAAACAATTTAGAAACATAAACATCTACGTCTACATATTCGTCTACATTGATACTCCGCAAGCCAACATACGGTGTGTGGCAGGGAGTACTGTGTGCCACTACTGGGCATTTCCTTTCCTGTCTCACTCACAAATAAAGCAAGGGAAAAATGACTGTCTGTATGTATGCCTCCGTATAAGTCCTAGTTTCTCAAATCTTATCTTATGCGCAATGTTGGCAGTGTAAAATCATTCCACAGTCAGCTTCAAATGGCGGTTTTCTAAATTAACATAGTAGTGTTTTTCAAAAAGGACATAGCCTTCCCTCTAGAGATTCCCATTTGAATTCACAAAGCATCTCCTTACGACTTACATGTTGTTGGAACCTACTGGTAACAAATTTAGGAGCCCGCCTTGGGATTCTTTAGATATCTATCTTGAATCTGACCTGGTATGCATCCCAAATGCTTGAGCAGTACTCAAGAATAGGTTGCACCAGTGTCTAAAAGCAGTCTCCTTTACAGGTGTACCACTCTGTCCTAAAATTATTCCAGTAAAACGAAGTTGAGCATTTGCCTTCCCTACCACAGTTCTCACACACTCATTCCATTTAATATCATTTTGCAATGCTACACACAGATATTTAAATGACTTGACTGTGTCAAGCAGGACACTAGTAATACTGCAATCAAACATTACAAGTTTGTTCTTTCCACTCATCAGCACTCATTCACATCTATCCACATTTAGAGCTAGCTGCCATTCATCACACCAACTAGAAATTTTGACTAAGTAATCTTGTATCTTCCTACATTCACTCAATTTTGACACCTTACTGTACACCACAGCATCATCATCACACAATCACAGATTTCTGCCCATCCTGTCCACCAAATCATTTATGAGTATAGGAAACAACAGCACTCCTGAGAATATCCTTGTCTCTGATGAACATTAACCAATGAGGACAACGTACTGGGTTCTATTACTTAAGAAGTCTCCGAGCCACTCGCTTATCCATGAACTCATTCCATAAGCTGCTACCTTCCTTAACAGCCTGCTATGGGTCACCATATCAAATACTTCTCAGAAATCTAGAAATGTGGAATCAGTCTGTTGCCCTTCATCCATAGTTCGCAGTATATCATTGCTCTAATTTTACAGGTCCTTTCTTTTACCCTTCTTATATACTGGAATCACCTGTTCTTTTTTCCAGTCCCTTGGGCCTTTTGCTGGGTGAGAGACACATGATAAACACAGGCTAGGTAAGGGGCCAATGCCGTGGAGTACTCTGTAAAACAGAATTGGGATTCCATCCGGATCTGGCGATATATTTGCTTTCAAATCTTTCAGTTGTTTCTCTACATCAGGGATGCTTATTACCATTTCATACATACGGAAGTCTGTCCGATGGTCAAATGATGGTATAATTGAATGATTCTCCTGGGTGAATGACTTCTTAAACATGTAATTTAAAACTTCGGCCTATGTTTTGTTATCTTCAACTGTCACACTAGACTGGTCAACAAGTGACAGGATGGAAGCCTTAGACCCACTTAGTAATTTTACATAGGACGAGAATTTTCTTGGGTTCTCTGCCAGATCTTTTCCTAAGGTATGACGGTGCTAATAACTGTATGCTTCATGCATAGATCTTTCCATGGACACATAAAACTATTAACTTTTGCTTGTCATCATTCGCACACTCTCTTTTTGAACCAGGAATGTAACAGCCTCAGCTTCCTGAGCATTTTCCAAATCTCATTGTTAAAGCATGGTGGGTCTTATCCATCCTTAATCCACTCACTAGGCACGTAATACTCCAGACCATCATTCACAACCTGCTTAACCTTTGCCCATAATTTCTCTCTGTCCGTCTCCACTGGAACTAAGTGATGTCAGTTCACCGCCTAAGTGAGATGCTAGCAACTGCTTAACTGCTCTTTCTAACAGGAACACTTTCCTAGCCTTCCTACATGATTTATTAGCCTTTGCAACCATATTTGTTATAATGGCATTACGATCACTGTTCCTCGTTTCCATACTGACTTTGTCAATAAGCTCTGGCCTATTTGTACTACAAGACCTAAGATATTTCCTTAGTGTGTGGGCTGCTGAGGTAGCTGCTCAAGACAATTTTCAGAAAACGTGTTCAAAAGTATTTAGCATGACTGTATTGTCTGTACCCCCCACAGTGAATCCATAGACATCCCAGTCAATACTCAGTAGGTTAAAATCGCCTCCAAGTAGAATTGCATGATATGCATATTTCTGAACTACTGACTGTAAACCTTCTGCGAGTGACTCTCGAACTGTCACAGCAGAGTCAGGTTGGTGGTAAAGACATTCAACAATTAACTTATTTTCACCTATATCTGGTATACATGACCAGATAACTTCACTGTCAAACTCATCTTGGGCCTCAGTGAACACTCCGCCTCCTATAACATCTAATCTGTCTTTCCGATATACATTCCATGACTCGCTAAATATCTCAGAGCTTTCCACCTTAGGTTTCGGCCAGATCTCAGTCCTGAGAATAATTTGAGTGTGAGAGCTTTCCTGGAGGGCCGTAAATTTTGACATTTTACTGATGAAATTTTGATAGTTGATGTGCCTTTGCTTTGAACGCCACCTGACTTCCATTGCTGCATATCGACAGGCAAGTGTTCATCAGAACACCTCAAACTACTGCCTTGCCAAAAAAAGTCTAATGTGCACTCCACAAGTACTCTGTTATCTGAGTAACTGCTTCCTTTGTGTAGTGTACCTCTGACCTTTGAAGGGAGTCTACAAAACCCCATACAACAACGCAGGTCTAGAAATCTGCTGCCACGATCATGACAGAGTCAACAAAGCCTTTGGTTGGGACCCTCCACTCAGCTCCAAACCAAAGGATCCCGATCAGCTGTGAGAACAATGGTGCAAATTGTGAGCGCTACTTGCACCCCACACAAGGTCAACAGACTTCACCACCTCTGTTCGTCGCCTGTACGAACTGAGGATGCCTCAGAACCCAAGCAACAGTTGTCGTTGGTGCTGACGTGAGCCACAACTTGCAGATGACTGCACCCTGCATGCTCGATAGCCACAGGCAAGGCCGCCTCCACATCTCAGATGAGGCCCCCCTGGCAGACACACTGAGTGCACATTGGCTTTCTTTCCAGACCTGAACACTGTCTGCCTAAGGGGCTCCATAACACACCTAACGTTGAACTCCCAATAATTAGTAAACCGCTCCCCCGTATACCTGCTCGGACCGTGCTGAGGAGTGGCACCTGTCCTCTCTCAGAGTGGATGAGTGAGACCAGGCAACTACTCTCCACATTGGCCCTGTGCCGGAAGCGACACGAACGCAGTTACACCCACCCACATTAAAGGCCACCGTCACACATTCCAACATACCCATTGCAAGCACAATCCATTTCAAACACACCACGCTACTGTGATGTCATACAACATAACACATTATGGGTCAAAGCAGGTGGGTGATACCGCAAATGTTGCTTGACCTGTACCAGTAGATACTTATACAAAAGAAACCTGGGTATGTGTGTATTAGTCTATTAGCTACTTGTTAAGTTACCAAATATTTCCGTCAAAACATGATGTTTCCTGTATGTGATTTAATTGCCATGCACTATTGTTGAGACTCAGATCAAGTTAAGTTGCATTAACTACACAATTTTGAAGAAAAGAAATATTTTATTCAAATATTGTAATGAAACCAGTTCCTTTGGATGGAGCCTTTATAGGATCAGTTTGTTGTTCATTCATCTGTCCGTCCATCTGCCCAACAGTTATGACCCCTTTTTCTCAATAACTGGTTGATGTATCAAGTTGAAATTTATGTCACATGCTAAGGTCTGCTTGGCGTTGTAAAAATTTTAAGCTTCTAAGTCAGTGCAGTCAAAAGATACAGGCATTCTTTGATACTGGCAAATTCACTCATCAAAACCTGTAGGGTACTTCCTGCTTACCTAGAATCATGAAATTTGGCAAGAAGCGAGGTTTCATAGGACATGCAAAAAACCTGGAAATTGTTAATTTGTAGTTATGTCACCTTTTTTTTTTTGCAAACTTGCACTGCATTTATAATCCAACAAAAATCTCAGGAACTCCTATAGGAATTTTGATGTGGTTTTTAGTAATAGAAAGATTCACGAGGAAGGTTTGTGTATATAATTTACAAATATTTCATGCAAAAATCGAGCAGTGGAGAAAAGCCAGGATGGAATGTAAAAGTATTATGAAAAGGAAAGTTGCTACTCACCATATAGCAGAGATGCTGAGTCTCAGATAGACACAACAGAAAGACTGTCACAAACAAGCTTTTGGCCAGTAAGGCCTTCATCAAATGATAGACACGCACGCACACACACACACACACACACACACACACACACACACACACACACACACACACACACACACAGCTTCAGTTGCAAGAGACTGCAATCATATGTGTGTTAGCTGCATTTGTGTGTGTGTGTGTGTGTGTGTGTGTGTGTGTGTGTGGTCTATTTTTGACAAAGGCCATACTGGCCGAAAGCTTATTGTGACAGTTTTTTATTGTGCCTATCTGCGACTCAGCATCTCTGTTATATGGTGAGTAGCAACTTTACTTTTCATAATAAAAATATTTGATGCTAATTGGTTGAGGTATGATGAAGTGAAGTCCCCTGCCTCTGTGAAAACAATGTCTTTACCATCTAGCAGTGCAAAAGCCACCACGCAGTATATGACAGAGGGAACGTTGTAATGTTACTAATTATTTCCTTTCCTGTTCCACTCACAAATAGAGAAAGGGAAAAAACAACTGTTGGTATGCCTCTGTGCAAGCCCTACTTTATCTTATCTTACATTTGTGGTCCTTATGCGAAATGTTTGTGGTAGCAGTAGGAATGTTCTGCAGTAAGTTTCAAATGCCAATCCTCTAAATTTTCTCAATAGTGTTCCTCGAAAAGAACATCATCTTCCCTTGAGATATTCCCATCTGTGTTGCAGAAGCACCTCCATAATACTTGCTTGTTGATTGAACTTACCAGTAACAAATCTAGCAATCTACTTTTGAATTGCTTCAAGGTCTTCCTTTAATCCAAACTGGTGGGGATGCCACACACTAGAGCAGTAACCAGGAATGGGTCGCACTAGTGTTCTGTATGCAGTCTCCTTTACAGATGAACTGCACTTTTCTAAAACTCTCCCAATAATCCTGAGTCAACCATTTTCCTTCAGCACTACAATCAATACATGCATGTTGCATTTCATATTGCTTTGAAACGTTCGACTAGATATTTAATCGGTCTGACTGTGTCAGGTAGCCATAATACCGACCACCGATCGCACAAAGACAGTACTAGCATTGTAGATCCTTTAAAGCAAAATAATACTAGTAGTTGATGCAGGATTGCACTTGCAATATTTGTGGAAAGCTCCTGAAATCCCTTAAAATATCCATTGAAGCATTCCACAGAACAATTAGACATTCATGTAACAACAATGTTGGTGAACATCTTGTACCTTTGAAGACAACGCTGATATGTCATGATTACTTATGTCTTGTCTGTCTCCTTTCAAGTGAAGTGAAACAATTTACAGCATTCTTACATTATCTCATCTCTACCCTGAAAGCCATCTTGCATTTTGTGACAAATGTTATTTCTGGCACCACTATAATTTCCGCCCTTTCCCATCTGATTTCCAGTCAGTATACAGGAAGAACAGCAATCAGTTAACTTCTGTATGAGCCTTGATTTCTCTAATTTTCTCATTGCAGTAATTTTGGAATAGAATAGAACAAAGTCATATGACATTTATATACAAACATTTGATTGAAACATTGGTGACTCGTCAATGAATAATTTTATGCCTACATAGCTATACAGCAAAAAAAGAGACATTGAAAGAAAGCATATGCATGCACCCAGAAGCACATTACAGCATAAAAAGATAAATACATGTTACATTTCTTCCTGTTTCTTAAAATGTTCCACAGTGGTTGAAATTTTTTCTTGTGAATTATTTTTCATGTTTCTATCTGTTGTTTATAAATATGGACACACATAAAAAGAACACTTACCTCCATAAAAATGGAACTAGTGTATACATGTGGACACTTAGATGCATAGTTTACATACATACATATTTCATAAGTGTGGATACATAAAATGAATATACCTTCCTTAAAATAGAACATATGCATACATGTAGGACACAATGTAGGAAAAAAACCAAATTAAATATCTCCTACTTGTGTTCCTCATTTACAAAATAATTCATACTAGTAACATTTGCTTTTTAAATATTTTTCAATGTTTGGTCCTGTGGGTTCAAGCTTGCAGTCCTTGAACTTCGGCCATATTTTATTGCTAAGATTCAAAGCCATGTAATATGGAGTATTTTCAGATGTCAGTCTGTGGCAAGGTTACATGTAATCTTGTGTATGCCTTGTTTCATAATCATGGGAAAACAATTCCCTTCAAAAAGATGTGGGTTTTTTAGCCCAAAGAGAAGTGTTTCATATACAAACAGAGAAGGCATTGTCAATAAATCAAGGCTTGCAGATAAAGGATTGCATGATTGCTTATTGTTTGTTCTAGTCATAGCTCAAGTAATTTTTTTCTCTAGTTTGAACACTCCCAGATGGTTTCCTTTTTCAACACTCCCCAGGGGTATTCTTGCTTGTGTTTCCTTCCAACTAGAGCAGGCTGTCTCACCCTTATGTTGTATAACTATCCTCTGTTTACTATTTTTAAGATAGGACGAGAACCAACTTAAAGATATTTCATGGAAGTCTTAGGAATAACATTTGTGGATTTTGTGGAGCAGCTGCTTATGGTTTACCATAACAAATGCTTTAGTGAGGTCACAGAAGATACCAGATACTCTCCTTATTTTTGAGGCATTTGCTTTCTTTAGTGATCAGCTCATTAACAGTGTGCACAGTTCTTTGCCCTTTCCTAAATCCAGATTAAGAATAATGATATGTTTCTGGGTACATTTTTCTAATTGGTTATACACTATTCACTCAAGTATTTTAGAAAAAATTGAAAGTATTGATTCGGGGCAAAAATTTCCTTTCTCCTCTTGTCTGCCGTATTTGTGGATAGGTTAAACTTTCGCATGTTTCAGCCTGTCCGGAAAACAGTCCTCATCAAGTGATTGATGTATTATGTAAGAGAGTTGGGGTGCAATATTATTATGTCTTGCTTTTATTGTTTTTGTTGGAATTTCATCCCAGCCCACAGTTGTAAGATTTTTAAGGGATTTTATAATGTTAGCCACTTCTTAACAGGCTGTATGAGTTAACTTGAATTCTCCTGGTCTGTGTCACATTATATTGAGGTTTATGTTTGGAGCCAGGAGATAATAAATTTTGTTTGAATCTTCACATATATGTCTGGAGTTTGTAATCATTTCCCCATCAATTGCTAATTTAGGATTAAAAGCTTTGTTTTTCCCAGCATCTACTTCAATGTTAACAATTTGCTATACAGCTTTTGATTTATTTATGGCATTTGATATACAAGGGTGGTTTGAAAAGTTCTCAGAATAGAATAGAAAAAAAGTACTTACATCACTGAAATTTTTTTATTTTTCAATGTAGTCTCCTTGTAAATTAATGCTCTTGGTCCAATGATATTTCAATGAGTTGATCCCACCTCAAAAATGAATTTTCTCCAGGCCTGCAAAATAGTTGTCAACTGAGGCTACCAATTCTTCGTTTGAAGTGAATCTTCATCCACCAAGAAAAATTTTCAGTTTTTGGAAGAGGTGGAAGTCTGACAGACCCACATCAGGTCAGTAAGGCAGGAGTGGCAACAATTCATACCTTAGTTCGTGTAATTTTCCCATGACGACGGCACATGTGTGTGGGTACACATTGTCTTGATGGAAGGTGACTTTCTTCCTTGTTAAACCTCGCCTTTTTTCATGTATCTTTTGTTGCAATTCGTCCAGGAGGTTAGCATAGTATTCTCCAGTAATTTTTTGCCCAGTGGGGAGATAATCTTTCCTTCTTTGGTGGCGGAGAATCTGCATGTTTCCATTGCTTTGACAGTTGTTTTGTCTCTGGGGTACAGTAGCGCACCCAAGTTTCATCTGTAGTCACAAACCAGAGCAAAAAATCTTGTTCGTTTCTCCTAAAACAGGTCAAACACTGTTCCGATATGTCCATTATCATGTGTTTTTGATCCAGCGTAGAGTCAAAGCACCCATCTTGCAGATAATTTTTTCATTTCTGATTCTTCAGTTAAAATGTCATATACCCTTTCAGATGACATCTGGCAAGCGTGAGCAATTACAGGCTCTTTCAATATGCGATCCTCCATGGCCATTTTCTGCACTTGTGCAATGATTTATGGAGTAGTGACACGGCCAACCACTGTGCAGATCATCATCTAAGCTCTCCTGATCAAATTTAAATTCATTTATCCACTTGGCAATGGTTGAATATGAAGGAGCAGAGTACGCAAGTGTATTCTGCAAATTGGCATGCATGTCCTTTGCTTTCATACCTTGCTTTACGAAGTACTTAATCACTGCTCGAATCTCGATTTTTTTTCCATCTTTGCAAATCACTATGCGGGAACAACAACAGAGCCACATCACTGTTCCAGCTCTCTTCCAAGAGCAGTGATGTGGCATGTGTTTATGGACAACAGTCCAATTTATATCACGTGAACAACTCATGGAACTAGCACTGACCTCTCGTGATTCCGAGAACTTTTCAAACACCCTCATATATTTACTGTCTGCCATTTGTTTTGCCTCTTTAACGACCCTGGCAAATACTCTTTTGTATTTGTTTGCATACCTGACCAACTCTGCATCACAGTTGATCTTTGCTTCCATATGTAGTTTCCTCATCCTAATGCTAGAGATCCTGATGCCTTCAGTTATCCATGAGTCCTTTTTACAGTTTTTGTCATGTGCTGTTATAAAGGGGGAAAATTCATTGAGAACACTCATGAATTCTGATAAAAAAGCATTGTAGTTTGTGTTCACTGAATACCGGTTGCTGAACGACCAGAAAGTTTCATTTAGTCTTGAGACAAATGTTTTCACATTTTACTGGCTGAAGTTAGTGACTCGTTTTAGACACAGTTTTATCTAAATTTGACACAATGAATTAAAAAGAGCTGAATGATCAGATATCCCTGATTCTAAGATGAAGATTTCTGTATCGCCATAGTTGATCTGCTCACTATATTATCTATACATGTTGCAGAAGATGCTGTTATTCTAGTGTACTCACTAAAGTTTAATGTTAGATCAGTTGTAGATCGCAAGTTCTTCAGAGAAATGGCAAACCTGTCATCAGCTCTTACTTATCTGTTGAAGTCAGAGCAAGTTATGATATTTTCACATAACTTTTTTACCTGCAACCTACTCAGCAAGGGTTCAGATTCGTCTAGAAATGTACATATAGCTGAATATAATTAATACACCATATTCCAAAAATTCAATGCAGCAGCTTTCAAATATTAGCTCCCTAATCAATCAATTAAAAGTTTGACTTCAAACCTTAATGAGTTCTCCAGTAGAGTGCATGATCGCCCAAAACCATTTTTCTACAAAAACTCACTGCTTAATTGTAACCTGAAAGTGAATTTATTAAGCATGTAACTTTTACAGAATTTGTGTTTTCCAGAAATACTTCTAGTTCATACAACTTGTTCATCATTCCTACTGATAGACTACTTATATTAAGGTGCATTATGAAATTATTATGAACTAAATCAAACAGAGAATCATTCAGTTGGTCATCAAATGTGGCACCTGCATGGGTCTTTAATTCTAAATTGCATTCCGGTGTTATTTTGTTTCTTTTGAACTAAATTCCATTGGAACTGGTCCATTCTGTTCGTTTCCCTGTGAAGGAGCACCCGGCACAATATTAGCTCTATTTCTACTTTTGTTGACGAGAGAAATCTCTTCAAGAATATTGCCTATGTTAGAAACATTACCATATTTGTTGATATGCATTCCATGGTGCGTAAAACAGTTTCTTTCATAGTTAGTGTTGTATATCACCTTAATAATCACAAATTTGGCGCAGAATCTTTTCTGCTTCAAATTAGTTAGTGCAATATCTTTGTTAAGGCACGGCCAGGCTGGTAGGTCATACTTTAGGGGCAAAGTTCTTATGATGACACTGGTGAAATGCAAGAACTGCAGCACTGTAAACAGCTTCTTTAATAAAGGCACTAGCTTCATTTCTGAAGATAATATTAGCCCCTCCTATGAGCACAACACAATCGGTCCTTGTGAGATCAGAACATTCTTCGTTAACACTCACCATTCTGCAGTCGAAATTTGCTCCAGGTTTTATGGTGCCAGAAACTTGAAAACTGTCGTTCACATTGTTTATCAATAATTCCAGAATATTGCATGCATGACCACCGCAAGTGAACAGAAGTAATATGTTTCCTAAATATTCCTGAAATATACTTTCTTAGAATTTTAACCGTAAATTTCTCCATGATGTGGGCCTTTTCTCCACTACTGTCTGGAACTGGAGTATGATAAACATCTTTATAACACTCTTGTGCTTACTAAACAAACCAGCAATAAATTGTGTCACTCTTTATTTCATCTTTTCTATTAATCCCTGTAATAAGGATCTCAGACTGAGATATAATATACAGAGAAACAGTCAGTTTTTTTTTTTTTTTTTTTTTTTTTTTTTTTTTTTTTTTTTTTTTTTTTTTTTTTTTTTTAAAGCCGCTACTTTTGTGGATGAATAATGTTTTATGAGGACTCTTCCATGAGTCTCAGCCTTGCACCTGCTTTTCCCGCAGTTGCTTTTATGTGTCTCCATTCTCTTTAGTTTTGCTACAGGAATGTGAGACGGACAAAATCATTTGAGCTATGGGGGGTTTTGGATAGAAGTGGGTAAAATTGCAAGAAAAATAATACAAAACTAACTATTTTTAAGGAACTGGCACACACTTCAAACGTACAGGAAGTAATTCTCAAGTTCCTTGTGTATTATCTTTCCTCCATCTTAAATTATTTGTATTGAAACCACAGCATGTCTTGACACTTTTCCTTTCACCATGGCTCAAATGGCTTGATACATCTCATGACGATGATGATGATGATGATATTTGGTCTGTGGGGTGCTCAACTGCATGGTTATCAGCAACCATACAAATTCCCAAGTTTTACACAGTCCAGTCTCGCCTCTGTCGCGAATGATGATGAAACGGTGTGGACAACCAGCCCCAAGTGGAGAAAATCCCTGACCTGCCTGGGAATCGAACCCGGAACCTTATGAACCAGAGGCAGCAACGCTAGCTGTTATACCACAAGCAGTGGACATATATCTCATCAGACATTACTTCTGAAGCATTATTACTTTTTAATTGTGTGCATTATTGATTCGTCTCATGAACCTTACAAATATTTACGGAAATCTTTGATTTTTTGTGCAGTTCCAGCTCCATTGTTAATTATTATGCCAATTGTAATTTTAATTGATAAAATGGAATGTCTGCCAAACATAACACATTCTCTAATTTCTTAACATTTTTATTGTTTTTAATTCTTTCTCTTACCAAATTTACGTTGTGTTTTCTAGAATCTCTTGTAAACATTTCCAAATAATATTGTTTATTCACTGTATTCTATCAGGTTACTTAGCTAAATAACTGCCTTCTTTATCTTAGTCTATGTTTTCTTCATTTTTCTCCATTTAGAAAACTAACAATGAGTTTCACATTTTTTCATCTATTCCCTGTAATTTGTTCCACTTTGTTGTTAGATCTATTATTAGGGGTTTTGGTAATGAAGAAGGGACAAAGAGCTTAAACAAATTCACCAACAGTTATCATGCTGCAGAACTGTGATGCATTTATGAACAGCAGAAAATAAAACAAATGGACACCATGGAGTAACTGCAAGTTTTATGACCGAAACTTGAAAACTTCATATATCGGTACTTAGTTTCCAAACCTCGGTTCATGAGCCATCACCAACTTTTTGATATTGTTGCTGCCATCATCAAATTTCTGTTATTGATAAATTTGACTTCCAATAATGATTTTTGAACTATTTTGTTGCAGTGTGTGTTTCTGACTTTTAAGAAAGAAGCAAAATTTGTTTGTGTTTGACATTCGCATTATCTACTTTTTAGCCAGAGGGGAAAATTATAATTGATTACTGGATCATGAGATGACACTATAATTTCCCCTGTACAGAACCCCTTTTTTTCAGAACCAGATGAATGTAGCACATCTTTTCGGGATACTTAGGTTCAACGCAACCTACCAATACTGGATATTGACTTTGTCCTATAACATGATAGTAATATGGTTTGTGACGTCATATGTGCACAGCCAGGAAGAAAACATAACACCAACAATATTTCTTTTGTGTTTGCATAGTGTTTTGGGTTGTGGGTTGCGTTGAGAGGCTGGTTTGTGGTGTAGCCTTGGGTATATGTAAGGTTAGAAAGTGACAGTTTGGTTGTAGGTTGGTTATGCCAACAAATATGAATAAAAAATCTTAAGTGTGCTGACATTCTTATCTGTACCATAGCCTGAAGTCTAGTTTAGGTTGACGATGTACATTTAGTTGGCACAGTCATATCAAACACTTGAATTGATCTGGTACTCAAGTGCTAAGAAATTATTTTTGTTTCCACTGCTGATAATGGTGCAGGAATGTTCAAGGAACAATAATATTAGCAGATGCAATAACAGTGTCACGATGTCAAACTGTGACAACCAGGAAGCCTTCAGTTATATACTTAAGCTTAGTCTACTCACACAGTATTTTATTCAGGACTTGGACTTTAAACCTCATCGGCCCAACCAAACGGAAGACAAAAGAGCTACAATGGACTTTTCTGTGTTTACATCTACAAAATGTTTCTTAAATTGTGAGGTGACAGAAAGGAAACCAAATGTATGATTAAAATTGTGCTTATTTGTGTTTGTGTGTATGGGAAAAGGGGGGGGGGGGGGGGAGAGACCATGTACACTAGTATAAAAGTACAGGAACTTAACTGCTCATAGTATCCCAAGAACACTTTGGACAAACAATGACCAGAAAATACATAGAATAAATCACTCAGTTGAGTAAAGCATCAAGGATTTCCTCTTCCATCAAACTGGAAAGGCTTACAGAATTAACTTTTTGTTAATTTTTTATTTCAGGAAACGTTTATGGATCATTCACAGGTGGAAGTTCTATATAACCTCCAAGACACACAAATCTGTATTTGCTCTCCTGCAGTCCCACCATTGTTTTCAGACAACTTTGATTTTCAAACACGTGATGACTTTGTACGTGGGTTGCTTATGAATGAAGAGATACTGTCAAGCACAATTTACTACCACAAACTGCAGGGGCCAGAATATGCCTCTCGGGTTAGCAACTGGCACATGTATCAAGCAGTCAGGTATGCAATAAAACTTATTATGATACAACTATTGTCACATGATTGTTTTGAGTATTTTAAAATTCTTGTGTTTTTATTAAAAATTACTATTTAGCTGAAAGCACATCAACATTCATACAAAATGTAATGGAAATATTACTTTTAGCTTTAGGTAAAAAGAGAAGAGGGGTTTGGAGGTAAAGGAATAATCAGAGATTAAGACTGGCCTTTCAGTACACCCTGGCCAAGGGAAATACAGCAGAATGGAATAATATAAAATTACAAACAAAATCACAACAGAGGACATTTGAAAACTTGGGACAGTAGAAGTAGCTTCATCCTAGATAAAATCTACTTCATCAAAAGGGTGCAAGCTGTACCAGGATCATTATTATATAGTAGCATATAGTATTCAACTGTTCAACTTTCGTTTTTGCCACAATGACAAGTAAGCTCCCAGTAAGAATGAACAGCTAGTACTCTCTTATCTACACCTATACTCTACAAGCCACCTTATGGTTTGTGGCAGAAGGTACTTCTTGTAGCACTTTAATTCCCTCCCTTTTCCTGCACTACGTGTAAATGGTACATGGAAGCTGTTCCTTTTATTTTTCGTGTCACATATCATTTTCTCATGCTTTTGTGAATTTTCTATTTTCTGTTTATTGTCTTTTCTATTCTTATATTTCTTTATTGTTTCCTTTTTCATGATGTTTCCTTATCCTTTTCTCATTTACATTTCTTTTCTCAGTCTTTCCTTAACATAACACGAACTCATCATTTCCCATCTCTGTTTCTTCCAACATCTTGATCTGCTACTGCTTGTTGCTTTTCTATTTTTACTTGATTGTAATATTACTTCTTTCTGTTGTTTCTGGCAAATATATTTTTTCTTCTTTCCACTTCCTTGTGCCATATGTTGTTGTCATTTTTCATTTTCAGTGTGATATCTTTCCTTTTCCCCATGTTGTGGCAACTGGTATTAGATATTATAATTTGTATAGTTTTTCTGGTATTTTGACATCTAATGAAATGAGTAAAAACAATTATTTGTTTTTAATCATTCCATAATTTTGCTTGTAATATTTATCTTTGGTGTTGGTGCACATGACATAGTAACTCCTTTTATGTGTACTCTAGAGTCAGAAAGGAGAATCTTTTCGTCATTTGGCCAAAATTTCTTTTCTGATCATCAGTACCTGTTCACATTTATTTACACTGAAGATGAAAATTTTGATGATTTGCCTTTGTGTTAAAGTGAATTCAGGAAACTGAAACAGTCCCAACGTTGTAAGAAAGGTAAAAGGTCTGACTCATGACTTCATTGGAATTAGGGTTAACAGTTGATGATTGACATGAGTATTTTTACTGAACTGAGAGATAGTTACATTTCAAATCACCATATTCCAAAGACAGTGCCAGTTATGAACCATGTTCTGTAACTGTGATGTCATCTTTTGAAATAGATGACTGGGATAGACATAAAACTTAGAAGTTTGTGATAAAACGATATAGTGGTAGTTTTATACCTGTTATCTCAAAAGGCCTATGAAGCACCAATGACTTCTGTAAAAATAAACAGTTATTATTGCAAATTGAGTTGCACACATTTTCAGTATGCAAAATGCAGTTAACATAGAAACAATGGATTACAAGCAGAACCCAGTCCTCCTCCTCCTCCTCCTCCTCCACCTCCACCTCCACTACCACCACAACTGCATCACCATCACAATACTTTTTTGTAGAAATGATTTTTTGAGAAGCCCAGCTTTATTAATGTAATTAATGCTGTTCCACAGAGAAATAAAATTACAGATATAGTTGATGTTAAAATGCAAAAACTCTTTAAAAATCTATGTTATTCTCCATAATAGTCTGTTAACTGAATACTTTTGTGAAGTACCTTGATCTGCACAAAATAGGATACTTTTGAAGTAATACAACATCGTTCACTGTGTTTTACTTCCACCAAATCACTTTTTTAAGGCTTCAGTGAAAAAAAGTAGTCACAGAATTATAATCTCTGGAGAACAAACTTTGATAGGCAGCAGTTCATAGTGCAGTTATGTCAGTTTATATTATGATATTATCTATATCAACCACATACCATGACCTGATTGAATAATCATTGCCTTCTTTAGTGTTTGTAAGAGAAATTCTAATATTTTGATTAATCCTCATTCTCTTACTGAAAATAATTTATCCACATTCTATAGACCACAATGTAGTGCTTGAAAAATTTACATTCATTGTATTTCAACATTTCCAGTGACTACTGGGTAATTCCGTACTATTCAGTTTTGGCTCATACATTAGCAGTCATGGCACTCGCCTTGCTAGCAGCTTCCTGATACCAACCTTTTTCTTTTTTTTTTTTTTTTCCTTCTGTCGTATAAAATACCTATTCACTTAAGATGATGTCTTGCTCTTTCATGGAAGTCTACTTGACAGTGATCCAACACACATGTGGAATCTGTTGACCATCTCTTCAGTTTCTGTATCCACTGAATGTGGCTAGGCATCTAGCAAGACACGAGAATGAAATTAAGTAAAGTGCATTGGACCATCAGATGCAGTTGAACGGCGTAACCTTAATACTCTCTCAGGTTTTATTTGTTTGCTTTATGCTGTAGAGGTAGTGGTCAATCTTCACTTGTAATTATCATCATATTACAGATTTTATATTTAATGTCATCAAAGAAAAGTGCATTTATTTACTTCACACATTCTTAAAATTTTCTAATGAAGTAAACAAATTTATCGGAGTATTCGTAAATAAACACAATGTTACAGATAAAACAAAATATGTGAAATCAACAGAAAATGTGGTATGGAAGAGCAACAATATGAAAAGGATAGGCTGCCACTCATCACATGGAGGTGGTGCTGAGTGGCAGACAGGCACATTGAAAAGAGACTGCTAGATATTATTAAGTATCAGACTTAAGTCATTCACAACACACATACACACACACACACACACACACACACACACACAAACAAAATTGTTGTCCCTGGGTGTGAAGGTCCAGAGGTGACAGTGGTCATGTGAGTGGTGTGTGTGTGTGTGTGTGTGTGTGTGTGTGTGTGTGTGTGCGCGCGCTCTGTTTACATTTACTGAAGGACTTATTCTGATAATTGATGTGTGGCAGCCGTTTTTTTCCAATGTGCCTGTCTGCCACACAACACCTCTTCTTTGTGGTGACTGGCAGTCGATCTTTTCATATTGTTGTTAATAAAACATGCAATTTAGAGTCAGTATCATTTCGTCACTGACTTACTAAATGTTCCTCATACTTTCACTTTCATGTTTCTACAAATTAAGGAAATAGATACTTAGAATAAAACATTTGAAGTAAGTAACAAAAAATTCATATGTACATGTTTTTCCAGCCATGATGTAATTCATCGATGGACGTACCCTCTGGTTCCTGATAGTCCATTCAGTAAACAACAGGAACCTTACATGTTTCTGCGGCACCATGTGTATCGTAAGAAAGATATTACATTAGGCATGTAAGTGTCTGTAACCACCAAATTACGTATTATGAAGTTCAGAATATGTTCATAAACTTGTCAAGGTTATGATGATTACAGGGGCTGCATTCTGGAAGAAGACGTTGTAATAGATGAGAAAACAAATGTAGGAGAAAAAACTTATATTACACAGTCTGTCATTGGTAAAAACTGTACAATTGGGAAGAATGTAGTTATGACCAATGCTTACATTTGGGACAATGTGATTATTGATGATGGCTGTCTTGTCTCACATTCAGTAGTTGCAAATGATTCAGTGTTAAAGAAGGGCTCAAAACTGGAAGAAGGCTGTATACTGGCACCAGGAGTTGTTGTTGAAGAGGAGTCTCATTTTAAAGGTGTAAACCTTGTAGCCAGCGCTGTGGTAGTAAAAGATGATTTTGGACATGATAAAGGTAAGAAAATCGTGAAAGTTTGTTAATTCTGTTCAAAATAGTTTTAACCTTATCTTGCTGCTGAGCTGATACGATATAGTGTAGAATGTATTGCAAGTTCATTGAGACTAGATATATGGTTACTTTTCCAGTTTTACCAAGGCTTTATTTATAATGTAATAGTGTAGAACAATCACAGGTAACAGATGAAGAAGCCGTTGGTAACATAGCCATGTGGGAATTTCCACATATGGTGGTTGCAGACAAACAGTCAAGGTGGACCAGCTTGTGAGACAGTGCAGTATGGCCTAGGAAAACATGACAAAGAAATGTTTACCAAACTTTTGATGTCTGATGTTATTGACTGACGGAGAGCAAGCCACTTAACCACAATATTAATACAGTCTGACACAGTAATTTGCTTAAGACATTTTCACAAAACCTCATGAACACAACAACAGATACTGAAAGATTGGTAAATGTTCAGTTGTCACATCTTCCCCTCTCTGACTTGCATCGTATTGTGTACTGGACCATGGCAGTAGGTTTAGTCAGCTACTGCTAGTGTACTGCATATTCACAAAGAAATCTACAAAGAGAAAAGAGAGAGGGAAAGCAGCATTATGAATGATACGAGCTGGTTCAAATTAATATTCTGCAGTATTCAAGTTACTTAGATGTTCTCTGAATTATACAAGGGTCATCCAAAAGTCAAGAAAACATAATTGCATGAAAAGCCATATTGGCCACAGATACAGAAATCTTTCAGCTATGTTACCCTCAGTTGCTCAGAGCTTTAGTTCTCTGGGCACGGGCTTTTTGACCCCAGGTTTCCTGAGCTGGGGACTGGTAAGCATTGCCAGTCCTCTTATCATGGAAGGCTCTGGTCCTGCTTCAGTCACCATCCAGTGGTGTGGCAGTGGAATATTGTGTGCCACAGGAAATGGGAATGTTGGCTTAACCACCCTGATTGCGAGCATGGTAAAATCCTCAGTGCAAGGTGACCTGCTTGCTGATGAGATGCATGGCTCTTGATGTGGAATGGTCTTTAGTGGGAATCCCCTGATGAAACTACTGCATCTTTATAATGCTTATTCAGCCAAGCGTGTCTCTGTCTGAGTGGACCATTATTTCCCTAGCTGTTCATGGGAACATGAACCATGGACCTTGCCGTTGGTGGGGAGGCTTGCGTGCCTCAGCGATACAGATAGCCGTACCGTAGGTACAACCACAACGGAGGGGTATCTGTTGAGAGGCCAGACAAACGTGTGGTTCCTGAAGAGGGGCAGCAGCCTTTTCAGTAGTTGCAAGGGCAACAGTCTGGATGATTGACTGATCTGGCCTTGTAACAATAACCAAAACGGCCTTGCTGTGCTGGTACTGCAAACGGGTGAAAGCAAGGGGAAACTACGGCCGCAATTTTTCCCGAGGGCGTGCAGCTTTACTGTATGATTAAATGATGATGGGTAAAATATTCCGGAGGTAAAATAGTCCCCCATTCGGATCTCCGGGCGGGGACTACTCAAGAGGATGTCGTTATCAGGAGAAAGAAAACTGGCGTTCTACGGATCGGAGCGTGGAATGTCAGATCCCTTAATCGGGCAGGTAGGTTAGAAAATTTAAAAAGGGAAATGGATAGGTTAAAGTTAGATATTGTGGCAATTAGTGAAGTTCGGTGGCAGGAGGAACAAGACTTCCGGTCAGGTGACTACAGGGTTATAAACACAAAGTCAAATAGGGGTAATGCAGGAGTAGGTTTAATAATGAATAGGAAAATAGGAATTCGGGTAAGCTACTACAAACAGCATAGTGAACGCATTATTGTGGCCAAGATAGATACAAAGCGCACACCTACTACAGTAGTACAAGTTTATATGCCAACTAGCTCTGCAGATGACGAAGAAATTGAAGAAATGTATGATGAAATAAAAGAAATTATTCAGATAGTGAAGGGAGACGAAAATTTAATAGTCATGGGTGACTGGAATTCGTCAGTAGGAAAAGGGAGAGAAGGAAACGTAGTAGGTGAATATGGATTGGGGCTAAGAAATGAAAGAGGAAGCCGCCTGATAGAATTTTGCACAGAGCACAACATAATCATAGCTAACACTTGGTTTAAGAATCATGATAGAAGGTTGTATACATGGAATAACCCTGGAGATACTAAAAGGTATCAGATAGATTATATAATGGTAAGACAGAGATTTAGGAACCAGGTTTTAAATTGTAAGACATTTCCAGGGGCAGATGTGGACTCTGACCACAATCTATTGGTTATGACCTGTAGATTAAAACTAAAGAAACTGCAAAAAGGTGGGAATTTAAGGAGATGGGACCTGGATAAACTGAAAGAACCAGAGGTTGTACAGAGTTTCAGGGAGAGCATAAGGAAACAACTGAAAGGAATGGGGGAAAGAAATACAGTAGAAGAAGAATGGGTAGCTCTGAGGGATGAAGTAGTGAAGGCAGCAGACGATCAAGCAGGTAAAAAGAAGAGGGTTAGTAGAAATCCTTGGGTAACAGAAGAAATATTGAATTTAATTGATGAAAGGAGAAAATATAAAAATGCAGTAAATGAAGCAGGCAAAAAGGAATACAAACGTCTCAAAAATGAGATCGACAGGAAGTGCAAAATGGCTAAGCAAGGATGGCTAGAGGACAAATGTAAGGATGTAGAGGCTTCTCTCACTAGGGGTAAGATAGATACTGCCTACAGGAAAATTAAAGAGACCTTTGGAGATAAGAGAACCACATGTATGAACATCAAGAGCTCAGATGGAAACCCAGTTCTAAGCAAAGAAGGGAAAGCAGAAAGGTGGAAGGTGTATATAGAGGGTCTATACAAGGGCGATGCACTTGAGGACAATATTATGGAAATGGAAGAGGATGTAGATGAAGATGAAATGGGAGATACGATACTGCGTGAAGAGTTTGACAGAGCACTGAAGGACCTGAGTCGAAACAAGGCCCCCGGAGTAGACAACATTCCATTGGAACTACTGACGGCCTTGGGAGAGCCAGTCCTGACAAAACCCTACCATCTGGTGAGCAAGATGTATGAAACAGGCGAAATACCCTCAGACTTCAAGAAGAATATAATAATTCCAATCCCAAAGAAAGCAGGTGTTGACAGATGTGAAAATTACCGAACAATCAGTTTAATAAGCCACAGCTGCAAAGTACTAACACGAATTCTTTACAGACGAATGGAAAAACTAGTAGAAGCTGACCTCGGGGAAGATCAGTTTGGATTCCGTAGAAATACTGGAACACGTGAGGCAATACTGACCTTACGACTTATCTTAGAAGAAAGATTAAGGAAAGGCAAACCTACGTTTCTAGCATTTGTAGACTTAGAGAAAGCTTTTGACAATGTTGACTGGAATACTCTCTTTCAAATTCTAAAGGTGGCAGGGGTAAAATACAGGGAGCGAAAGGCTATTTACAACTTGTACAGAAACCAGATGGCAGTTATAAGAGTTGAGGGACATGAAAGGGAAGCAGTGGTTGGGAAGGGAGTAAGACAGGGTTGTAGCCTCTCCCCGATGTTATTCAATCTCTATATTGAGCAAGCAGCAAAGGAAACAAAAGAAAAATTTGGAGTAGGTATTAAAATCCATGGAGAAGAAATAAAAACTTTGAGGTTCGCCGATGACATTGTAATTCTGTCAGAGACAGCAAAGGACTTGGAAGAGCAGTAGAACGGAATGGACAGTGTCTTGAAAGTAGGATATAAGATGAACATCAACAAAAGCAAAATGAGGATAATGGAATGTAGTCTAATTGAGTCGGGTGATGCTGAGGGTATTAGATTTGGAAATGAGACACTTAAAGTAGTAAAGGAGTTTTGCTAAGTGGGGAGCAAAATAACTGATGATGGACGAAGTAGAGAGGATATAAAATTTACACTGGCAATGGCAAGGAAAGCGTTTCTGAAGAAGAGAAATTTGTTAACATCGAGTATAGATTTAAGTGTCAGGAAGTTATTTCTGAAAGTATTTGTATGGAGTGTAGCCATGTATGGAAGTGAAACATGGACGGTAAATAGTTTGGACAAGAAGAGAATAGAAGCTTTTGAAATGTGGTGCTACAGAAGAATGCTGAAGATTAGATGGGTAGATCACATAACTAATGAGGAAGTATTGAATAGGATTGGGGAGAAGAGAAGTTTGTGGCACAACTTGACCAGAAGAAGGGATCGGTTGGTAGGACATGTTCTGAGTCATCAAGGGATCACCAATTTAGTATTTGAGGGCAGCGTGGAGGGTAAAAATCATAGGGGGAGACCAAGAGATGAATACACTAAGCAGATTCAGAAGGATGTATGTTGCAGTAGGTACTGGGAGATGAAGAAGCTTGCACAGGATAGAGTAGCATGGAGAGCTGCATCAAACCAGTCTCAGGACTGAAGACCACAACAACAACAACACTGTTCATGGGACCGAGATTGGCCCCTCAAAATTTTCATCCTCTCCCAGCGGAATGGATAGGCCACCCAATCACACAAGAGGTCTCATGGGATGAGCCCTCCAGATTCTGAGTTTCTCCAGTGCAGTTCACTATTTAGTAAGAGAACACATGCTGCAGGTCAGACTGCAGTTTTGGTATTTAAAAGGAGAAAGTGAAGCTAGGAGACCATGTCCCCTTTTTACATTCAAAAGGATTTAGAGGGGATTGCAGGTACATTTAAATCTGTTAAATAGTTGTTCAGCGGGACACTGCTGGTCAAAACCTCAAGTTGGTAACAAGAGACAGATCTGCAGAAAGCCAAAAGCTTTGGGGAATGTGACACTGAAACCGAGCTGCACACTACATTGAATTACAGAAAAGGTGTTGTAACAAGCAGGGATCTGGTGGACATTCCCAAAGACAAACTTAAAGCTGAAGGTATTGTTGACACCCAAAATATATTGGAAAGGGTGGATGGCGATCTGATCAAGTCAGATTTCTTTGTTCTTACTTTTGACAGCATGACACTAGGCAGGTTTCCTTTGCCCAAGTGTAAGAAGCCACTTGTGGCAAATGTGGTAAGGAGTCATGTATTCATCTCCTTTCAAGTGTGTGAATTGCTCTGGGAATCACCCTGGCTGGAGTAGGAACTGCAGTGTATATCTAGAAGAATTGAAGATACAAGAGTTTCAGACTACAAAGAGCAACCTGTATGGTGAGGACAAAAAGATGTATAAAGCCACTCTGTTCCCTCCCCTCCTCCCCGCAAACACACACACACACACACACACACACACACACACACACTCTCTTTCTCTCTCTCTCTCTCTCTCTCTCTCTCTCTCTCTCGCTCTCCCCCTACCTCCTCTGCTTTGGTTCTTAAACAGCTAGTTCAGGAAGCCGAAGTCTCCCCAGAGAGAAAATTAGAACTAAAGTCAAAGACAAAGAGTCAGCTGCTGATGGAGAAGGGAAGTAAGCAGTCTGGCAGTGTAGACTTCGCTCTCTCTGAAGTCTCTTATGATTTGACCTCAGAGCGAATAGTCCTTCATGTCAGCCTAGGGCACTCATCTCACACCAGGACTGAGCCTCAACCCCCTGTGGGCTTCCCTTCCTGGTGGAAAGACTGGCTGAAAGTTCTACCCTGGTAAAAGGCTCCCATACTACATTGCAACATCAAAGGGTTCAGGACCTATGTGGAGGAACTGAAACTCCTTGCACAGGAATACCCCTGTGCATGTGTTTTTTCAGGAAACACATTTTAAAGAATTTGGTGCTCTGTATTACGGAGCTATACCAACCTGCAAGCAGTTGCAGCTGAAGTTCATGTGTGTCATAGGATCACTGTCTGCTTTTTGTACCTACCTCCACAAAATGTGATAGATTTTGATGCTGTAACAGACCTTGTAGAACAAATCCCTTGACCATTTCTCATACAGGAAGACTTTAATGCCCACCATGTATTATGAGGCTTGACCTCTACTTGGCCTTGGTATCAGATTTTGGAGAGCCTCATGACATTTCACAAGCAGAGCATCCTCAGCACAGGCACTCCCACTCATTTCTGCGCTTCTACTTGGTCATCGTCAATTATCAACCTCACTTTCTGCTCTCCGACCATTGTGGACTCTGTTAAGTGAGAAGTCACTGATGATCTTCATTTCAGTGACCAATTCACTCTCCAGTTTCACCTGCTGGATGGAGCTCTCCCGGAAAGGATGCAGCCATGATGAGTGATATGCAGAGTTGACTGAACCCTATTCAGCCAGCTGGCTGTGTCTGAACACCGCAACAGTGTCCCGGAGTGGGGGAACTACATCACATGAGTGATCCACCACGCAGCTGACGACTCCATACCAAAGCCCTCAGGTCATCTTTGGAGGCAACCTATGCCTTGGTGGACTGATTAGTGCCATTCAATAATCCAGGTCAGGCTGTGGTACTGCCATGGCTTAAGTGCTGCCCAGTGGTGGAAGATCTAACAGGCTTTCAAATGTCAAGGGCCAAGGCTCGATACATCATCCAGGAGAGCAAGAGAAGGGCACGACAAGTATACCTGGATACTATACATTGTTCCAGTTGTTCTACAAAAGTATGGGAAGCCATTAGGAGGATTTCCAGTAAACACAGTTGTTTCCTGGCAGTAGCAGTGCTGAAACAGAGGTGTCTCCAAACAATGTCCAAAGAGATCGTCCAGATATGGCAGAGCATCTTGCAGCAACTACTGCCATTGGCAGTGCCAGTCAGGATCCAGCATTTCACCACTAGTGCATGACTGTGGAGAGAGGCCAGTTGGTCTTCAAGTTCAACAATTCTGAGACATACAACTGCCCTTTCTCCATATGTGAGGTCAATTCTGCAATGTCTGAGGCTCATGATATTGCATCTGGTCGCTACCAAATCCAGTACAGCAAACTTTGACATTTGCCAGTGTCAAAGGCAATCCTCTTTAGATATTGTAATTGATGCAGCATGCAGGCCATTTTCCCAGCCCATGGAGAGAGGTTGTTTGATACCTCTCCTCAAACCAGGTAAGGACCGAAGATGTCCCTTTAGTTAATGGAGCATCACCTTACTGACCTGTGTAGGGAAGACCCTGGAACAAATTGTTAACTGTTGTCTAGCCTGGATGTTAGAGGCCAGACAACTCCTTAGCTGCTCTCTACATGGATTCAGGAGATTTTGATACACTGTCAACAGCCTGATCCTGCTAGAGGTGCCTATCCAGCTGGCTTTTCTAACCAAACATCACTATATTGGTGTATTCTTTGACACCACTAGGGTGTATGACACAATTTGGAGACACAATATTCTATGGCAGGTCCACCAAAGGGGCTTCCTTGGGCACCTCTCCAGCTTTATATGGTCCTTTCTGTCTTAACGACGACAGGTACCCAGGGTGGGACTGACTTTTTGAAACCACCTGTACTTTAATATAGGTTAGGGTAGCAGGTATCCCATCCAATGGCCATTCACCCTTGTGGGCCCTTTTTTCTGAGTAATCAATGGAATTCTTTTTAATAATTTTGCATGATGTTCTAGAGCCTTGAAACTGACATTAGCACATATAGCGGTGCTGTAGTGTAGTGGTTAGCGTATGAACCTGAAGTGTGGAACTCTGCGGGTTCGAATCTCATTAGGTGCTTAATATTTTTTTTAATTTTTAAATTGTTATCAAAATGACTTTGATCATCATTTTTATTCAATTAATTGATTTTAATGTAATTATTTTTTTAAATTGCTAATCCTGTGTCTCATCATTTTAATCATTGTATTAACTTTTTCATTTGCTCTTTTTTTTTCTTCCTACCATTGCTTTCATTTTGAATCATTGTGTGCAAGATTTTAATTATTTTCATGTATTTATCACAATATTTAAACATTCGAAAATGTTGACATACCAATTAAAAAACAAAAGACAAAATAATCTATTTAAATTGGCTGTGCAGTGATGTCAAAAATGTAATTTTTTTTCTTTTTTTTTCTTTTTATGTGTGTGATGCACATTGTTTTGGATGCTAACCTTTGTACAAACATTTAAAATATAAATTCCTGTAACATTATTGACAAAATAACCCAAATGAAGATTTAAGTGAAAGAAGGGAGAAAAATGAGGGATAGAAATAACAAATGCAATAACATAAACAACAATATATAAGACAATCAAATGAAAGAAATTATATCGAAATTTATGCAAGAAATAATTAAGATCAGGTGCACAAAGATTCCAAATAAAAAGAGGGTAGGAAGGAAAAATAAGAGTAAATGTAAAATTTAATATGATGATTATAATGAAGTGACAAAGGATTAGAAAATTAAAAAAAATGCTTTTATACCAATTAATTGAATAAAAATAATGATCAAAGTCATTTTGATAACTATTTTAAAACAAAAATAAAAATTGCGGAGCACCTAGATTTGAACCTACAAACTTCAACACATAAGGCTCATAAGCTAACCACTGTACTGCAATGCCGCTGTATGAGGTAGTGTAAGGCTTTGCAACATAATGCAAAATTATTAAACTGCTTTTGTCTATTACGTGCAAATGAGGGCCCACCAGTGTGATTGCCTGCATGTTGTTATACCTTGCACCCTAACCTACATCACTGTATAAGTGGTATCAAAAACTCCATCCCACCTCTGGGGACTTCTCCTTGTAAGCTCTTTTTTAGGCTCGGAATTGGTGACAAGCTGTTAGCTTATTTTGAGCAGGGGAATGGGGTTCCTCAGGGCAGTTTTTTATGTGTTACCCTCTTTACTGTAGCCATAAACAGTATTACATCTATGCCGAGGGGTCCTGTACAGTGCTCCTTATTTGCAGATGATTTTATGATTTTTTGTTTCTCCTTCAGTATTGCAACAGTGACTCATCAGTTGCAATGGCGTTCTTATCTGAAGATTATTGACACTGTCCACTATGAGGGGACTAGGCTGGCTAAGGGTGCTTACAAGCCCTGCCCCATACCCAGTCTCTGTGCTGAGGCTAGTGAACTGCCACTTATCATCTGGCTGCAGCTCTTCATTGTACGCGAGGTATGCAAGTTCCTAAGTACTCCAAATTCACTGGCATGCCTTACCATTACTTGTACAGCTGTGGAACGCCCCTTTACCAATCGTCCGTGGTCAGTGAAGCTGTTTGGAATCGGCGCAAAGGGGGGAACTGGCGTCACTTGGTGTGGAGTAAGTTCAACCCCAAATCCATGATTTTAATCACCTGCCACCCTAGTTACTGCAGATGTCCAATGTGATTTTAGATTTAGTGCTGTACAGGTAAATTTTTTAATACATTGTGTTATGACATTTTAACTGAGCATCACAACTCTGTACCCATATTTATGGATGGGTCTAAACAGGGGGACTCTGTCGGTTGCTCCATTGTTCCCCCTCATCGTGTCTTTAAGTTCTGATTGTCCGATGAGTTTATTGTATTTGATATGGAATTATACACTGTCTTCGGGCAGTGGAGCAAATGAGATGTGTTATGGGTGCTAAATGCTTTGTCTGTTCCGATTCCATGAATGCCCTTCACTCTGTACAATACTTGTCTCAGTAGATAAGGTAATCTAGAATATCCAGGACACCCTCCTGCGACTGCAAAGGCTGGGGAAGGAGGTATATTTCTTCTGTGTGCCAGGGCACGTAGGTATTGTGTGGAACAGAAGAGTGGATGTAGTGGTCAAGTAGGCATGTTGAGATCCTCAGTTAATTCAGTGTGCCATCCCCCTGCATGCTATCGCCCCACTGTTGAAGTGCAGAGCCATGCATCAGTGGGAAGAAGAGTGGCTGGAAGTGACAGACAGTGAGCTGTGTCTGGTAAAGGCCACATCGCCATGGCGTACCTCCTTCCCGCCACACAAGTGGAATGAGGTCTTTCTTACCAGTCTTCTTACAGGCCGCAGCCCCATGGTGCATGGTTTCAAGATCTGTGAGAGGACCCTCCAATGTGTGGTGGTTGTGCTGTACATATCAATGTAAGCTTAATTTCATTAGACTGTGTTTTATTTTCAGACCAGAGTAGCAGATTTGCACTCAAAATAGAGTAACATTCAAACAAATTTGGTGAGAATTTTGAAGGCTTGAGTGACATTTCCAGCTTCTTTCCTAAAAATTTTGGGAGGTTTTCTCAATGTGTTAACATGATGAGTGGCTCACGCATTTCCCTGTGCCATTACTTTAGCTCTTCTGTCATTTTACTTATGTTTTAATCCCAAGTATAGCACCTTTTATGCTTTCTACCTTGTTTTACAGCATGTGAGGTGGAGTGATTGTGTAGGGCAACAGGAGTGAGAAGGGAGTGAGTGTTATTTTGTAGGTTTCACCCGACTATGTGATAACCTTTTTACCCATTTTATGCACATTCATGTCTTTTAATATTTGTAGGGGTGCTGATAACCTTGCTATTGAGTGCCTGTGAACTCAAAAAACAAAGAGTGCACGCACTTGCACACCCACCCACCCACACACACACACCCACACCCACACCCCCACACCCACACACCCACACCCACACCCACCCACCCACACACACACACACACACACACACACACACACACACACACACACACACACACACACACACACAGCTATTTTTTGACTATTCATCATCAGAACTGAGACAGTGTCATATTGTGGGACCAACTTTTGTATTCCTGTGTCAGAGAAGTCTGCTTTAGTCACAATATCATATAACAAGGATTACAATAACTGTGGAAAATGGCTTCTGAGATCCATAATTATGGAACGACAGTTCTTCACAATGCACTGCCCCACCAGCTCCACGAGCTTGTCACTGCTGATGGACAGTAACCCACGGCCCTCTTCAATGCGGACTCTCTGACAACCTTCAGATAATTGTTTGCACCAGTGATGCACCATGTATGTACACTTTTACACACAATGGTTTGAGGGAGGAACAGTTGCTGGTAAACCTCCTTGTGAGCTCAAATCTCTCTAATTTTACCTTCATGGTGTTTTCACAACATATGCATATGGGGAAGCAATATTTTGCTGGACTCTTCTAGGAATGTATGGCATTGGTACTTTAACAGTAAACCACACAGTGATGCAGACTGCCCTTCTGCAGTGGCTGCCACAGGAGCATACTAAGGGAACCCGTAATGAAATGCATTGCTGTTCTTTGGACTTTATTTGTTTGCTCCATCAGTCTTATATGGTGTGGATCCCAGGCTCATCAGCAACATTCAAATATTGGGTCAAACAAGAGTTTTTTTAAGCTACCTCTTTTTTGGGTGGACCACATTTCCTGAGAATCATCCAATGAATCTTGATCGTAAATACATTACATTTGTTTATGTTGTGGGTCTGTTGCCAGTCCCTGCACTGAGTGATCGTTCTTTACAGGTGTTCCTGAATTTTGCTACAATTGTTTATTGTTGCAGGATCATCTGTGTAAAACCTTATGGCACTGATGTCATTATCCACTAGATCATGTATATACAGGATGAACCAGAACTCCACCGACAAACTTTCAGTGCCAGTTGTTTGCTTTCAGTGTTTTGGGAGGAGGTAGTATGGACCAAAACAACAAAAAGTGGCCAGTAAACATGGGCTCTAAAATGAATACCTTAAGAGCTATGAACAAATGTTCAGTAGAAGAGATGTATTTCACAGTAGCAAAGATGGATAAGTGCTCATAGCTCTTGAGTTGTGCATTTAGGGCCCTTGTTTACTAGACATTCTTTCCTTATTTCAGTCCATCCTGTTACCTGCAAAAGTTTATTGGTGGAGTTCTGGTTCACCCTCTATATTGTGAAAAGTGAAGATAGAACAATACTCTCTTGGAATATGATTGTCTCTTGGAATATGATTGAAGTTACTTTTACATCTGAAGATGTTCCCTGTTGAATGACATGCTGTGATCTGTTCACTAGAAACTCATCAATCCAATCACACAGCTGATTTGATATTCGTACACTCACACTTGTTCATCAGGTGGCAGTGCAGTACTGTATCAGATGCCTTCTGGAAGTCGTAGAACACAGCATCAACCTGGGTGCCAGTATCTACTGCTTTCAGGGTCTTGTGGATGGATAAAGTGATTGTTGTTCTTTTTAATACATGTTGATTCCTACAGAAAAGATTACTGGTCTTCAGAAATGTCATAATATGTGAGCATAAAAAGTCCAAAATTCTGCAACATACCTGCATCTGTTTGACAACCTTGATTGAAAACAGGAATGACCTGCACTTTTTTCCAATCACTAGGAATGCTTCACTCCTCCAGTCACCTGTGGTGCAACGCTGCTAAAACAGGGGCAAGTTCTTTCACATATTACATGTATAATTGTATTGCTATCCCTCTATTGAGCAATTTCAGTTGCTTTTCTAACCTATGGTCACTTATTTTGATATCTGTTTTCTGATGTTCATGCGGTGATGTAGAGGGGGAACTACAGTGTGATGTTCCTCAGTGAAAAAGTTTTGGAAAAAGAAGTTTAGTGTTTCTGCTTCCACTATATCATCCTCCGTTTTGCTGCTATTATGATCACAGAGTGTCTGAAATAAGTGCAGAGTGTCTGAAATAAGCAGAAATATCTTCCTGCCTTTCTGTTTACAGCTGTATTCAGTATGCTGTAATGGCCATCTGATCACTGTTTTATGATCACTGGTTCCTTGTTCTGCTCTTATTGAGATGTAAGTTTGGGCCTCTTGGTGACAGGAGCTCTGATACATTACATTTCACCAGTTCATTCTTTGATTAGTTGATGAAGGCAATTTTCGGAAAAGGCATTTAGAAAAATTTCACATGATTCCCTGCCCCTTCTATCCACCTTAATAACTTGAGTCTCCCAGTCTGTAGCTGAATCTCCACCTAATGCTATAACATGACCAGGAAATTTAAGCAAAATATTCTCCGAGTTTCCTCTCAAATGTTCTACCAATACTTCTCCTGAGACAGGGGATCTATAAAAGCAGCTTATGACCATGTTTGAGCCACATTTTAACACATCTTCACCCAAATTACTTTACATTCAGAATTTATGCTGTGCTCACTAGATATTGTATTTTTTATGGTTATAAATATGCGTCCACCACTGGCATTCAGCTTATCTTTGTGATATACATTCCAGTCGGAATTTAGAATTTCATAGCTATTTCAATCTGGTTTTCAGAAAGGTGTCTGTCCCTAGTACTGTGTGGGTAAGTTACAGTTTATAAGGAAGACTAGTTGTGCGAAATTTCTATAGATACTCTTCTCCAATTTGTCATGAGAGATGGTATGCTCTTTAATTAGTGGGGATAGTAGTATTTCCTGTCTGAAATCAGAATGCATCTTGTCAGACCTGTGTTGGGATTTATATATCCTCAAAGAACCACATGTGCATGCCACACATAGTCCACTACCCTAATAGCCAGTTCATGCATGTAGTGCACATCTGCCCTGTTAAGGGGGTCCTACAATTCTCCATCTTATAGCAGAGGTCGATAAACTGCATCAGATCAGAACAGAATCATCTGAGCCTCAGATTTAAGTGTTTCACTCAGCTCCAAACCACAGGACTGCAACTGGTTCTGGTAATTATGCTGCAAAATGTTATCTCTGCTTCCACCCCATGAGCAAGGGAAGCTGTCTTTGCCAAAACAGTCAACCACTTTTAGGAACCAAGGGTGGCCTCCAATCCCAGGCAAAAGGTATCATCTGGACCCACATGAGTCATGATTTGCAGTTGGATGCACCCAATGCAGAGCCTGCTCCACATGTCGGACTTGAACCCTCCAGCAAGTATGCAGGGTGGATCCTGCCCATCTTTCCGAACCTGCACACTCTTCCCCAATGGGCTCCATCACCCTCCTAACATTGGAGCTCCCAGTAACAAGCAATCCCACCCTCTTTGTTTGATGATGAATTTTGATCAGTGCTACATTTTGTACATTAAGAAACTTTATTACAGGCCAGACCTAACAGTTGGCAGGAGAAAGAATAAAAGAATCACTGTTTTCAGCCACCACTGCAGTGCTGCTGACAACAGTGAAGACTTGTGTAGTCTTCATGTGATTCTGATGTAATATTTTTGTCATGCTTGTGCTATAGTAATAGCTAATATGTTTACTTTTTTAAAAAGTAGGAGAACTTAATTTCTGGATGACTCTCGTAACCCAAAGATTGAAGGCCAATCTTGGATTTTCAAAAGAAAGCAGGTCTAATGTGTTACAAAAATGTATAACATCAGAAACTTCTTTTAAATTTGCACTCATGCTCTAGGAGCAGCTTCTTTCTGTAGTAATTAAAATGTCATGGTTCTCAGGGTTGAACCCAGCTATTTCTTAAATTTTGAATAAAAATCGTCAGCAATATTAGCTGTAGACTTCCAGTGTAAGGATTCTGGGCTGTCCTGCCAATGGCCTTGTCAAAGAAGGGTTAGGAAAGAGGAGAGAGTTTCAGGGCAACTGCTTGCCCTAGAGGTGGGAAACTGCTACTTAAAGGTAGAAGAATCAGCAGTGATCAACAGGATAAGATGAAAGATAAAAGATTCCAGATTTCTCCCCTATTCAGTTCTCTGGAAGGGGTGCCAAGAGGGAGCTAACTATGAGAAAGAGGCTGAATGACCAATAAAAGGATAACATACTACAATTCAAATAGCAGAATATAAGAAGTTTGATTGTGGTAGGCGAGCTAGAAAATGTGAAAAGGGAAATTCAAAGTTTCAGTTAGATAGGTTTCCTAGAGGGCCTCAGTGAAGTGAAATGGAAAGAAGGTAAAGATTTTTGGTTAGAGGAATGTAGGATAATATCATCAACAACAGAAAACTGTGTGTGATTAATTATGAATAGGTTGGTACGGCAGAAAGTGAGTTACTGTGAACAGTTCAGTGATATTGTTGTTCTCATCACAATCAGCAGCAAACAAATGCCAACAAGAATAGTTCCGGTATACAAACAGATGTCACAGGCAGAAGATGAAGACACAGGGGAAATGAACATGTAGTTGGGTATCAAAGGGAGATGATAATCTAATAATAATAGAGGAATGGAACATGGTAGAAGGAGGAGGACTAAAAGGCAGAGTTATGGGAGAATATGAGCCTGGTAGTAGGAATGAGAGTGGAGAAAGGCTAATTGGGTCCTGCAATAAATTTCATTAGTAACAGTGAATACACTGTTCAAAAATCACAAGAGGAGGCAGTACACTTGGAGAAGGCCATAAGATACAGGAAGATCCCATCTGGACTACATCATAGTCAGACAGAGCTTCCAGAATTGTATATTGGCTTGTACTGTGTACCAGTGGCAGATATAGACTCCGATCACAATTTGGTTATGACGAAAAGTAGACAGAAAATTAAGATAATCATCAAGAAGACTCAATGTGGAAAGTAATGGGATACTGAGATATTAAGTTATGATGAGATGCATTTGAAGTTCTATGAGGCTGTGTACTATGATAATGAAAACCAAACTAGGTGGTTGGAGAAGAATGGGAATCTCTAAAAAGGGCAAACACAGAATATGCACTGACTGACATAGATAAAAGGAAGGTAAAAGTAAAGAATTGATTGTTTAAAGAAGTTCAAAATGTTAAAGGGAATTCAGGAATATGGAAATACAATTCATTTAGAAATAAAATGAATAGGAAATGCAGGGAAGCCAAGGCAAAATGGTTATAGGAAAAAATGTGAAGAAATCAAAAAAGAAATGATTGTTGGACGGATTGATCCAGCATATAGAAAAGTCAAAACAACATTCATTGGAATTAAAAGCAAGGGCAGTATCATTAAGAATGCAATGGTAATTTCAGTGTTAAATGCAGAGAGAGCAGATAGGTGGAAAGTGTACATTTAATACCTCTACTAGAGTGAGGACCTGTCAGATGGCATGATTGAGAAAGAACTGGGGTTGATACGGAAGGAGTAAGGGTGTCCTGTGTTAGAGTCAAGACTTCAGCAGAGCTTTGGAAGACTTGTAACCAAATAAGGCAGAAGGAATAGATAATATTTTTTGGCAATTGAAGCCACTGATTGTGGCTGCAGTTGCCAGAGACTGCAGTCATGTGTGTGTGTGAGTTGCATTTACATGAGAACATGTGTGTGTGTGTGTGTGTGTGTGTGTGTGTGTGTGTGTGTGTGTGTGTGTTTGTCATCTATTTTGGGTGAAGAAGGTCTTGCTGGCCGAAAGCTTGACAGTCTTTTTGTTGTCCCTATCTGCGACTCAGAATCTCGGCTATATGGTGAGTGGCAACTTTCCTTTTCATAATATTGTTACATTCCACCCTGGATTTTCCATTGTTTAACATTCCTTCGGGATTTCTAAAGTCCTTGGCACAAGTAACAACCAAAAGTCTTAAAGTTAGTGTGCAGAATCTACGAGTCTGTCAACGTACCATCAGACTTTCGGAAAAATATAATCCACACAGTCCCAAAGATAGAAGGGCAGAAAAGTGAGAGAACTGTTGCACAATAATCCAGTTGCTGACTGAAATAATATACAGAAAAATGGCAAAGAAATGTGGGAATCTGTTACATGATTAGCAGTTTGATGTTTGGAAAGAAAAAGGCATGGGAGAGTCACTTTTGACATTGCAGTTGATAAAGAAAGCAAGATATAAGAAAAATCAAGAGAACGTTCATAGGATTTACCGAGCTGTGTGTGTTTGTCATCTATTTTGGGTGAAGAAGGTCTTGCTGGCCGAAAGCTTGACAGTCTTTTTGTTGTCCCTATCTGCGACTCAGAATCTCGGCTATATGGTGAGTGGCAACTTTCCTTTTCATAATATTGTTACATTCCACCCTGGATTTTCCATTGTTTAACATTCCTTCGGGATTTCTAAAGTCCTTTTACAATGTAAAATGGTATAATGTGTTCGAAATTGTAGGAAAAATTAGGAGTATGCTGTAGGAAAAGACAGATAATATACAGTATTTACAAGAACCAAGAGGAAACAAACTGCTCAGATTCATGAGGGTGTAAAGCTGGGATGTAGTCTTTCACTCTTGCTGTTCAGTCTGTGCATCAAAGAATCAACAACAACAATAGAAGAAAGATTCAAGAGTGGGATTAAAATTCAGAGTGAAAGAATATCAATGATTAAATTAACTGATGACATTACTATCCTTGGAAAAAGTGAAGAAGAATTACAGGACCTGTGGAATGGAATGAACTTTCTAATGAGTAATGTTGTAGATGTTGACCCAGGGCAAAACAAAATGTTTCTTGCTGATTGAATTCCACTATGGAGCCAAGAGGGAGATGGGATAGGGTGCCTGTGTTGGCATGTTGGGAGGTGGGGACAAAGTGTATTTGATAATGGTACCCACTTACAAACAACACCCAGTGCAGCATGTGCTACGCTTGACCCTAGAACGATGACCAAACAATGGAACCAAGGATTTGTGGCCAGTCAACAAGTGCAGTTTGCTGCTGTACAAATACATATGAATTTTCTTGATCCCATAAATGATTGCTAAAGCCTTTTCCTCATTTTAAGAATAGTTGAGATGCACCACAGCCAATGTTTTGCAGGCAAAGGTGATTGGCCATTTAGAACTATCTGATAACCCATGTGACAAAAACAGCCACAGTTCCATACTGGGATCCATTTGTCGTGAGTGTCGACTGAAGGCCAAGTGTGTTTGACATTAGACATTGTGCCACCTGGACCATCCTTAGCTGACAAACATGTTGACGGGTGGCCGACCACATAAATTTGATGTCATTCTTGCACACCTGATTTAGGGGATGTGCAATTTGTGTCACTTGGGGAATAAAACTAACTTAGTAAGTGATTTTACCCAAGAACCACTGCAACTGTTGAAGGTTAGTGGGAGTCAGCATGTTAGTGATCAGCTCAGTGTGGTCGCATGTGGGTATGGTTGCTGCGTGATGAAGAATGTGTCCTGGGTGTTTGACATTGGGGGGGTGAAGAAACTGCAATTTTCCACCTGATAGCAAAAACCATTTACCTGGAGCCATTTGAAAAGGAATTTGGAACTCTTGGGGTGTTCTGCATGTGTTGGCCCCATAAAAATCACATTATCCAAGTAAGTAACAGAGTGAAGAATACCTTGAATCAGTTGTTCTAAATACTTTTTTGGAAAACAGCAGATGCACTAGCAACCATAAACAGTGTGTGATTGTACCTATACAAGCTGAATTGCATATGTTAGACTAGCAACTGACAAGATGCATCAATGAGGGCAGTTGCAGATATGCTTCCTTTACATCTGTCTGTGGAAAAGTAGTGGCCCATGGCCAGTTCAGTTAACAAATCCTTTGGGTGAGGCATTGGATAGAGATCAGCATTGGACTGGGGATTTATGGTGGACTTAAAATCACTGCAAATGCATTAAGACCCATTAGGTGTTTTAAGGATAACCATAGGTGTCACCCATTTGCTGGTTGAAACCAGAAAAACAACACCTTGGTCCCAAAAACATCCAAGTTCCACTTAAACAGCCTCTCCAACCACAAACAGTAGTGGGCAAGCTCTATAAAATTTTGGCACTGCTGAAGGTTTCTTACAGATGTGAGCAGTAAAATTGCTTGCTCACCTGAGTGCCTTTTCAAAAATCTCTATGTACAAATTACACAGAGCATCAGCATTAGAAAAGGGCACAATTTGAGAGACAAAATGACTTAGTCCACTACTTGGAGACCAAAACTGGTAAAGCATCTAAGTGAAAATGTTTGCAGCAGAGCAGTTTAGTGTATGTTCGATGTTTTTGTACTTAGCTGCCAGTAACAGTTCTTCAAGGAGAGGAATGACTTTTCGGCAGAAATATGTGACCTGACACTGGGCTCTTCGCAACTAAGGAGAGCCAAGCCACCAATCACACCCTCATTGATTCATGAGAAGGCAGTGCTGATGTATAGCTGGAATCTTGTAGGCCAACTGGAAAGCATCAGGTCCAACATAAGCTTTCACTGTGGTGGGGAAGCCGTCTGCTCTGCATCCATGATGACATGGGCTGATGTGCTGCCTACATACTGCAGTTGAGTGTACATCAAGTCCCCTGTTTGTTGACACACTGCTGTAAGGCGGCCCCACTTACCGCAGGCCCAACAGTGTGCTCTGCAGTGCAGACTGCTGTCTCTGGAGCACTGGCTGCCATATTCAGGGCAAGAATGGAGTTTCTTTGACTTGACTGAAGCATGTTGCAACGCAGAGGGCTTTTCTGACCTGCCTGATTAACATTACAAAAATGTCACTCCACGCTATGAGGGGGGGGGGGGGGGGGGACAGAATGATTGATGTGCTTAAGTCTCTATGTACTTAGGCATTTCTTGAGACGATGGCAATCCAAAAACTTGTGAACTTGGGTGAGGCATAAGAATCAGAGAAAAAAGATGAATTGAAACCATCAATTGATTGCTGTTTCCAATGGTGTCAAATTGTGTTTGATACTTGAAATTCATCAATGAAAGCATGCTGAGCATCAGAAGCAACCTTCAAAAATTTAGTGATTTTTAAGCATTTCACCAAGACTGGGATCAGACATGGCCATAACTTTTCCGTGACCTCCCTGTCAGGTGAAACAGTGATTCCACATATGAAACTTTACAGTTCTGAAACATAAAATTGCACTTACATGTGAGATCCTGCAAGTTGACAACACATGCTGTGTAAGCCTGTCCATGTTGTTTATGACACTGATTAAACTGTAGCTTAGCTGCAATAAGGTGCGTCTGATGCCTGTAGTATTCAGAGTGCTTAGTTCATTCAGAGACCTATTGTTAGGGTTCAAGTAGAAACATAACTTTTGAACGACTTCATACGAACAACTGCCAGTAGATAAAGAACTCTACTGCTTAGAGGAAATGCTATAAGCAAGAAACTGCAGTTTAAAATACCAGAGATAAACCTTTCAGTTCTATAAGCCTCATCACAGCAGATGAACGGAGCAGGGGCGCAACCATGACCACCGACAGGTATTGTTCCTGCTGTTGAGACAAGAGCTGCAGGAGAGCAGCATGCTGTTGTTGATACTGCTGCTGTTGTTGTGACAGCAGTTGCTGGTGGCATTCTTCTTGTGCTTAAACTGTTCGGTAATTGTTGGAGCTGTTGTTGCCAAAGTTCTGGAAAATTGGGATCCATAATAATAACATCTGGTGTGAATTTGTCACCTAAAACACGTTAGGGTAAGATGTCATGACCACTTTTCTGTCCACTCCCAATACAAATGCTTCATCCGTAAACAAAGCCAAGTTCGTCAAGAGCAGATCACTGAATGAAAGCTAATAATGAGAGCAAGAAAGTCAAAGTACAATGCAGGGGCAAAATCCAATAAGTAGAAGAGTGTGAGTGTTGTGTATCTCATGCACAGACTGTATTAGACTGAAGTACAGTTGGCTGCCTGGCCCCCATTGCTGTGGGTGGGTTGGACCGTGTGCATGTCACGCACGCTCTCGGAGGCGATCATCATATGCAGTCTGTAGTGCCTCTGAGCGACTATCGATATTGGCTATTGGTGGGGATATTAAAATCACTCTAAAGAAAACTGTGTGATGATTGTATGGTTGTTTCAAATCTGTAATTTGTATAATTTGTCAATGGTAGGGGCAGAAGCAGTGATAGTGGGTGGATGCACAGAGCAGGTGTTATTTTAGGAATGTTTCAGGAGGACAAGGAATCATGTAATAGATATGATTGTCTGGAAATGTCATTGGCTTAACAAGGATGTTGCGGAGGTTAGGAGGGGGACAGAATGCGACAATGGGTACTTGGGGTGGGAGGTGATATCAGGAGAGAGGATGTCATTTCAAGGCATGATTTAGGATAGACATTTCAGAGTAATCTTTTGAGTCATTCAAGGCCTGGGTAGTATGATTGGCAAGAGGGAAATAAAGTTGACTAATATGACAATGAACAAGGTTTTTAGGCATCTTCCAGGTGGGCATTGGAAGAGTTCGTGTTCAAAGGCTGGGTGGTCCTGAGTGGCAAGGGGGAAAAGAAGTTGACTAATATGACAATGGACAAGATTTTTGGGCATATTTCAGATGGATATTTGGAATAGTTCATATTCAAAGGCTGAGAGCCAATAACTTCATCTTTGAGAACTAGACCAACAAAAGTAACGAGGTCCTTGGATATGGGAGTGACAATGGCCTCAATGAATGCCTTCCCTTATATTGCCTGCACAGAAACGAAATTTCTCAATTCCATATACCTGTAACTTAGTAGATTGGTAGGAGTTCTTTGATAATATATATTTGTGGCCTGAACTTAGGCAAAAAAGTGCAAAGAACAACTCCTTTACTTTCTTCAGCAAACCCCTTTTACCAGCTGAAAATCATCTGGCCCTTCACTTAATCCTGTCCCTCTTTCCTGGGTGTCTACTCTGTAGACTACATCAGACAAACTAATGAACAACAATATTTTTACTTTGACATTTGCTACCCATTCCACATCAGATGCTATCATTCATACAGCCTCAGTATCCATTGTCAATCTAACAAGCAGATGCCTTGATACCTTTACCAATAACTTCACTGTGTCACCCTTCCACCCATATTTCACTGCTCTTGCTCATAAACAAATCTCCTCTAGCCCTTCAATCAGCGTAGCTTCCATTTCAGAAACAACAGAATTCCCACCCTTTTTACAAAGTGCCATCTAGACTTGAACAGATTACTCTTTCAAGAGTTAAGACTTTCTTAAGTCAAACCCTCAAATAAGTTCATTTCTCCCCTTTAGCTTACTCGCTACCCATTGTCAGCTTTGTTGACCTCTTAATCTCTGCTGCATACTTGTCAAACTAATCACCTTCCATAGCCCAAAATTCCTACTCCTTCAATGATTTCTACTGTAAAACTTGTCCAATGCATCCAGTGCATCCAATGTTTGGATTAAAAAAGGTGTAAGACAGAGATGTAGTCTTTTGCCTGTACTGTTTAGTCTGTACATCGAAGAAGCAATGATGGAAATAAAAGAAAGGTAAACAGTGGAATTAAAATTCAGGGTGAAAGGATATCAGTGTTAATATCTGCTGATGACAGTGCTATCCTCAGTGGAAGGGAAGAAGAATTACAGGATCTGCTGAACGGAATGAACAGTCTACCGAGTACAGAGTATGATTTGAGCGTAAATCGAAGAAAGATAAAAGTAATGAGAAGTAGCAGAAATGAGAACAGCGAGAAACATAGCATAAGGATTGATGGCCATGAAGTTGATGAAGTTAAGGAATTCTGCAACCTTAATAGCAAAATAACCAATGGCATATGAAACAAGGAGGATTTCAAAAGCAGACTAGTACTGGCAAAAAGGGGATTGCTCGTCAAGAGAAGTCTGCTAGTATCAAACCTAGGCCTTCATTTGAGGGAGAAATTTCTAAGAGTACAGCATTGTATGGTAGTGAAACATGGACTGTGGGAAAACCAAATCAGAAGAGAATCGAAGCATTTGAGATGTGGTGCTACAGGCGAATGTCGAAAATTGGATGGATTGATAAGGTAAGGAATGATGAGGTTCTCCACAGAGTTGGAGAGGAAAGGATTATGTCGGAAACACTGACAAGGAGAATGGACAAGATGATAGGACATCTGTTAAGACATCAGGGAATAACTTTCATGGCTGTAGAGGATAAGAACTGTAGAGGAGGACAGGGATTGGAATATATCCAGCAAATAATTGAGGATATAGGTTGCAGGAATATTCTGAATGAGGAGGTTGGCACAGGAGAGGAATTTGTGGTGGACCGCATCAAACTAGTCGGAAGACTGATGACTCAAAAATAAAGGGAAAAAAAGGATCATTGAGAGACCTTGTTTCTGGTATCATTTAAGTCTCCAAGCATCCTTGTGTACAGGAACACGCGTAGCATGCTTTACCGTATTTTTATGTGGCAGATTCTTTGCCAATGGGAGACTGCCCATTTAGTTCAAAATTAGTGTTTCATACAGTAGTATTTACCCATAAACCCCCACTCTCGATTCTTTAAATAATTGAACACTCATGTATAAAATGTAAAATCTCCCAGTGTGGTACAATGAAATAATTTTGCAGATACATTCAGAGGTTTATGTGGGTACTGTCGCCAAAATGTGTTGTAAATAGAGCTAGTAGTAAAGAAGTAATACATTAAGACTTCAAGCATAGTGCTGCAGTTTAACCTTATTAACAGTGAAAATGTAGTAAGTGATAAACTTTTTTTCTTTCATCATGTTGTGCAGGGTTCCAGCAAGAAAAAATTTCATTAAGGTTTGAAATTACGTATAATGTTTGTTGGAAGTTGCTGACTTGTCATTCCTGGATGAATAGTCTGGTTAATTTGCCTACAGGAAAATTAAAGAGACCTTTGGAGAGAAGAGAACGACTTGTATGAATATCAAGAGCTCAGATGGCAACCCAGTTCTAAGCAAAGAAGGGAAGGCAGAAAGGTGGAAGGAGTATATAGAGGGTTTATACAAGGGCGATGTACTTGAGGACAATATTATGGAAATGGAAGAGGATGTAGATGAAGACGAAATGGGAGATAAGATACTGCGTGAAGAGTTTGACAGAGCACTGAAAGACCTGAGTCGAAACAAGGCCCCCGGAGTAGACAACATTCCATTAGAACTACTGATGGCCTCGGGAGAGCCAGTCATGACAAAACTCTACCATCTGGTGGGCACGATATATGAGACAGGCGAAATACCCTCAGACTTCAAGAAGAATATAATAATTCCAATCCCAAAGAAAGCAGGTGTTGACAGATGTGAAAATTACCGAACTATTAGTTTAATAAGTCACAGCTGCAAAATACTAACGCGAATTCTTTACAGACGAATGGAAAAACTGGTAGAAGCCGACCTCGGGGAAGATCAGTTTGGATTCCGTAGAAATGTTGGAACACGTGAGGCAATACTGACCTTACGACTTATCTTAGAAGAAAGATTAAGAAAAGGCAAACCTACGTTTCTAGCATTTGTAGACTTAGAGAAAGCTTTTGACAATGTTAACTGGAATACTCTCTTTCAAATTCTGAAGGTGGCAGGGGTAAAATACAGGGAGCGAAAGGCTATTTACAATTTGTACAGAAACCAGATGGCAGTTATAAGAGTTGAGGGGCATGAAAGGGAAGCAGTGGTTGGGAAAGGAGTGAGACAGGGTTGTAGCCTTTCCCCGATGTTATTCAATCTGTATATTGAGCAAGCAGTAAAGGAAACAAAAGAAAAATTCGGAGTAGGTATTAAAATTCATGGAGAAGAAATAAAAACTTTGAGGTTCGCCGATGACATTGTAATTCTGTCAGAGACAGCAAAGGACTTGGAAGAGCAGTTGAACGGAATGGACAGTTTCTTGAAAGGAGGATATAAGATGAACATCAACAAAAGCAAAACGAGGATAATGGAATGTAGTCAAATTAAGTCGGGTGATGCTGAGGGAATTAGATTAGGAAATGAGACACTTAAAGTAGTAAAGGAGTTTTGCTGTTTGGGGAGCAAAATAACTGATGTTGGTCGAAGTAGAGAGGATATAAAATGTAGACTGGCAATGGCAAGGAAAGCGTTTCTGAAGAAGAGAAATTTGTTAACATCGAGTATAGATTTAAGTGTCAGGAAGTCGTTTCTGAAAGTATTTGTATGAAGTGTAGCCATGTATGGAAGTGAAACATGGACGATAAATAGTTTGGACAAGAAGAGAATAGAAGCTTTCGAAATGTGGTGCTACAGAAGAATGCTGAAGATTAGGTGGGTAGATCATGTAACTAATGAGGAGGTATTGAATAGAATTGGGGAGAAGAGGAACTTGTGGCACAACTTGACTAGAAGAAGGGATCGGTTGGTAGGACATGTTTTGAGGCATCGAGGGATCACAAATTTAGCATTGGAGGGCACCGTGGAGGGTAAAAATCGTAGAGGGAGACCAAGAGATGAATACACTAAGCAGATTCAGAAGGATGTAGGTTGCAGTAGGTACTGGGAGATGAAGAAGCTTGCACAGGATAGAGTAGCATGGAGAGCTGCATCAAACCAGTCTCAGAACTGAAGACCACAACAACAACAACAACAACAATTTGCGTGCCATGAATCATGTTGCTTGAAGACATATACACAGTTTCTAACTGTAATACTTGACTTTTTATGTCCAATTTTTAATATGATATTATAGCTATTAATGAGCATATCACAATAGCATTTAAAATTTTAAAGTATGGTTGATAATTGTATGGAATATTAAAAATCACATATTTGTTCCCCCTGTAAACTATTAGGTAGATTGCTTGCAACTGGAACCATGTTTCAAGTTAACCATTTAGTAATATAGACTTTCAGACAACAAAGAACAGATATTTCAGAAATGCCTGCAGTTTCAAAGGAGAAACTGTTAATTCTAGTTCTTTACAGATATCCCTGTTTGGATGATATTACTTTGCTGTGCAAACTTGGGACTGTTCTAACATCAAGTTTATTAAGTGTTAGCTTTCAATGTTTACTAACCAACTGTCAGATTCTCCTGAGAAGAACTGTTTCACAGCCTAATATTGCAGGCATACTCCAAAATGCTGAAGAATGTTGTCAGAGAGGCCAAAGTTAGATGCACAACATATTAAGATCTCTTTTGTGGGAGAATGAAATTGTTAGTGATGCATCAGAGATGAGCAAAACACTTAATAATCACTTTATGTCAACAGTTAAAAGTTGAATTGAATTTTTTTTGGTATGAACAAGAATTGAGATCTTTTAAAAGCTGGACATCTAAAAAATTATGTTACATGTTGTTACAGGAAACAAGCAGAGAAGAATTGGAATTACTTGTTTATTTTCACTCATTTGGGTGGGCCATGTGTAAACCACACAGCATGTGTGTCTGCTGTGCTGAACTGTCATTTGCCACTTCTGGTGTTCTTGGTGAACTTTTGTAGCTGTTTTGTTGTTAGTGCCTTAAGCTTTTTTGGTGGCCCAGTGTTCCTTCATTTTGCTACTATAATCTATCTTGCATACCTCAGACAATATCCGGGTCTGACTGTGGTTAGCTTCTGTAGGGAGTATTAGGAACAGTCTGAACTCAATAGCTAAATGATAGTCACTCCTGCTAGTTTCATGTATTGCCTAATATGAATTTCTATAAGATATTTCTCAATTTGCTTGATCCATCGGAATCCAGTGGCTTTCCCCTTGCTGGCTACTCTGAAGATCTCATAGCACAGCCTATGGGGTCTGTCCTGTACAAGTAGCCATAGAAGGCTATTTGTCTTCTTCTGATCACATCAGCGAGGTTTTCTTGGTGTTGTTGGAATTCAGTTTATACAATTGTCTCCTATCTGGTAGGATCCTTGGTACCATCAACTTTCACAGGAATGTTGTTTCTTGTAATCTGAGGATCTTACTGGGGTTGTCTCAGTTAGGGACTGATGGTCTGACTACTCTGTTTTAGTGTCTTAGTTTGACATTCATCAATAGATGTTTGGAGAGTTACTGTTTCACTGAGATTGTCTGAGATCCATTCTCTGAAGTACTTTACGGATTTGCTCCCTTGGTAGCAGTAGCTCTCTTTGTTCTAGGGGTGTCTTTAATGTCAGCAATAGATTTGGTCTTTCTGACACTGATGAAGATACATGTTTTCGCTGCTATTAAATGCAAGGCTTTGAGTTGCATAGAAGTCTCTTGAACGTTGTTTACCAGTAATGGTCAGATAAACAGCAAAAGCCAGGTGTGGGATCCGTAGGTTGTCTGCTTTGATCCAATGTTTTCTAATAGAACTGGTCCCTTTCTCAATGATTTTTTCCAGGACACAGTTAAATTATATACATGATTACCATCTCCTTACCTCATTTCTGCATTGATTGAGAAACTGTGTGGGACTTGTCATCATATTTAGTGGGTAAGACAAGTTTGTAAGCTCGAAGGGGGACATAAAATGATACTACATATGACCCCCCCCCCCCCCCCCCATCCCCAGCCCCCACCCCCTTGGGTGGGGCAGGGGCAACTTTTAAATCTTAAATGGAAACTCCCATTTTTTATTGCAGATTCGGATTCTCTATAAAAAAAGTAATCAAGCTTTGTCTGAAACATTTTTTCGAACTATTGACAGATGGCACTGAAATCGAGAAAAATTAAAATTGGGGAAGTACTCCGATTTATTTGGAATAATCCGAGAAAGATGCATCAAATCAATACAAAATGTGCACCAATTCTTTCAATACGCCAAATTAAGCTATTTTTTTATGTAATGTATCCTACCCACCACAGTTTTTGATGGAGGAAGTTGGAATGGTATGAAAATGTTGTTAGGTAACTCTTCACAATTGCATTACTCACCTGACTGTGGCGCTACCGTGGCCAAACTGCGAACTGTGGCTCAGTATAAAGGTCGGCGCAATGCGATCAGATGTCACTTAACTTTCAAATTGTGAACCGTAAACATCAACTGACGAAAGTAAATTATTCTTTAGCGAAACATGGCTCACTATCTTCGTACAGAGATTGTTGATATAATGTTAATTTTAGGTGAATACTATAACAATTACACTGTGCCTGCGCAATTGTATGCGGGTCATTTCCCAAACAGATGACATCCAAGCAAAAACATTATTCGAAATTGCACTCAATAAGCTCGAAATGGGTACTTGCACCGTCCACCTTGTCATCGCGAATACAATCAAAATTACGCTTGTACCCTTACCGTTCTTGCCTGTGTTCAATTGGATCCCGAAATTAGTAGTCGTGTGATTCAGAGACAAACTGGAATACTGAAATCAATTGTTTTGAGGATTTTGAAGGCACATAAATATCATGCATATCATATCTCACTGGCACAGGCATTAACACCGAAAGATATGCAAATACACATGCATTTCTGCTAATGGGCCTTGGAAATGATAATAGGTGACAATGATTATTTTTAGATACATTATGTTCACCAACGAAGCCGCACTCAAAAACAATGGTGAATTACATCTTGATTGTCATTATTGATCCCCTGTTAATCCACACTGGCACAGACACGTTGACAATCAATGAAAGTGGTCGTTAATGGTCTGGTGTGGAATCTTAAACGGTTACTTGATAGGACCGTATTTTTTTGACCGAAACGTTACTGGGGAATCTTATTTACAGCTTCTCCGCGATGATTTGTTGGAGCTAATGGAGGATGTTGATTTAGAAACTAGGCAATGAATGCGGTTCCAACAGGACGGAGCAGCTCCCCATTACGCTAAAAATGTGCGGAACATTTTAAATGTACGGTATCCTGGTCGGTGGATAGGACGCAGCGGACCAATTCAGTGGCCTCCACATTCACCAGACCTAACATCTCCTGATTTTTTTCTTGTGGTGTTATTTAAAAATTATTGTTTATGAAAGACAGCCCACAATCAGAAACAATACGGAGCAATGCATTCGAAGAGCATGTGCAGCCATACCACGGAATATGATGCTCAAAACTGTGGACAACTTTCCCAGACAATTGACTTTATGCATTGAAGCAAATGGGGATAATTTTGAACAATTTCCTCATGGCTAATTTCATTAATTAAGCACCCCAAATTGTGAGAGGCAAGGGGACTCTCACTAATGCAGCACCCCAACATGTGAGAGGCAAGGGGACTCACACTAATGGAGCACCCCATGGGAACATTATTCTACTACATCCATGTCATTGTTCCTGGGTAATACTAAAAGTACGATACAGTACATATAGTACAAAATTAGCTTAATTTGGTGTAACGAAAGAATTGGTGCACATTTTTTATCAATTTGATGCATCTATCTCGGATTATTATAAATAAATCAGAGTGCTTCCCCAATTTTACTTTCTTCTCGATTTCAGCGCTATCTGTCAATGGTTTAAAAAAAATGTTTCACACAAAACTTGATTACTTTTTTATGGAGAATACGAATCTGCAATAAAAATGTGTACTTCCATTTAAGATTTAAAAGTTGCCCTGCCCCACCCAAGGGGGTGCAGGCTGGAGGTCACATGTCATGTAGTATCATTTGATGTCCCTCTTTGAGCTTACGAACTTGTCTTACCCACTATTGTTTCCCGATGTATAGTTTTCGAGGTAATCTCATCATAAACTTCAGATGGACCACCCTGTGTGTGTGTGTGTGTGTGTGTGTGTGTGTGTGTGTGTGTGTGTGTGTGAGAGAGTACAATAGTGTTCTTTTAGTATACCTGTGAAATGCCTCTTTATGGTGTAGTCACTTTCCATTCATATTATGATACTCATTTATAAAACTACTTTGTAAGAAGAAAGAGAGAGATAATGAAGACATTCTTTTTCCACTTCCCTTGCTAATACAGTTTACAATGGAATTTGTTTTAGAAGAAACAGTTGACTATGTAGACTATGCTATACTTTTTCTGTAAGTTAGAGCAGTGCAGTATTAGACAAGAAGTTCACTAACAGTTTACTTTGTATAAAGCAAATCTGTAGGGAAAGCTATCCTTTAACATTAACAAACTGAGAATAAATTTGAAACTGAATTGAAGGACTGTTGGAGAAATCAGTGATAGTCTTTAGTGCTAAGTACAAATAGTTTCCATTGGGTAGGAACCATGGACCATGAACCATGGACCTTGCCGTTGATGGGGAGGCTTGTGTGCCTCAATGATACAGATAGCCGTACCGTAGGTGCAACCACAACGGAGGGGTATCTGTTGAGAGGCCAGACAAATGTGTGGTTCCTGAAGAGGGGCAGCAGCCTTTTCAGTAGTTGCAGGGGCAACAGTCTGGATGATTGACTGACCTGGTCCTGTAACACTAACCAAAATGGCCTTGCTGTTCTGGTACTGCAAACGCAGAAAGCAATGGGAAACTACAGCCGTAATTTTTTCTGAGGGCATGCAGCTTTACTGTATGATTAAATGATGATGGCATCCTCTTGGGTAAAATATTCCGGAGGTAAAGTAGTCCCCCATTCGGATCTCCGGCCGGGGACTACTCAAGAGGACGTCGTTATCAGGAGAAAGAAAACTGGCGTTCTACGGATTGGAGCGTGGAATGTCAGATCACTTAATCGGGCAGGTAGGTTAGAAAATTTAAAAAGGGAAATGGATAGGTTAAAGTTAGATATAGTGGGAATTAGTGAAGTTTGGTGGCAGGAGGAACAAGACTTTTGGTCAGGTGAATACAGGTTTATAAATACAAAATCAAATAGGGGTAATGCAGGTGTAGGTTTAATAATGAATAAAAAAAATAGGAGTACAGGTAAGCTACTACAAACAGCATAGTGAATGCATTATTGTGGCCAAGATAGACACAAAGCCCACACCTACTACACTAGTACAAGTTTATATGCCAACTAGCTCTGCAGATGACGAAGAAATTGATGAAATGTATGATGAGATAAAAGAAATTATTCAGGTAGTGAAGGGAGACGAAAATGTAATAGTCATGGGCGACTGGAATTCATCAGTAGGAAAAGGGAGAGTAGGAAACATAGTAGGTGAATATGGATTGGGGCTAAGAAATGAAAGAGGAAGCCGCCTCGTAGAATTTTGCGCAGAGCATAACTTAATCATAGCCAACACTTGGTTCAAGAATCATGAAAGAAGGTTGTATACAAGGAAGAACCCTAGAGATACTAAAAGGTATCACTTAGATTATATAATGGTAAGACAGAGATTTAGGAACCAGGTTTTAAATTGTAAGACATATCCAGGGGCAGATGTGGACTCTGACCACAATCTATTGGTTATGAACTGTAGATTAAAACTAAAGAAACTGCAAAAAGGTGGGAATTTAAGGAGATGGGACCTGGATAAACTGAAAGAACCAGAGGTTGTACAGAGTTTCAGGGAGAGCATAAGGGAACAATTGACAGGACTGGGGGAAAGAAATACAGTAGAAGAAGAATGGGTAGCTTTGAGGGATGAAATAGTGAAGGCAGCAGAGGATCAAATAGGTAAAAAGACGAGGGCTAGTAGAAATCCTTGGGTAACAGAAGAAATATTGAATTTAATTGATGAAAGGAGAAAATATAAAAATGCAGTAAATGAAGCAGGCAAAAAGGAATACAAACGTCTCAAAAATGAGATCGACAGGAAGTGCAAAATGGCTAAGCAAGGATGGCTAGAGGACAAATGTGAGGATGTAGAGGCTTATCTCACTAGGGGTAAGATAGATACTGCTTACAGGAAAATTAAAGAGACTTTGGAGAAAGGAGAACCACTTGCATGAATATCAAGAACTTTGATGGAAACCCATTCTAAGCAAAGAAGGGAAAGCAGAAAGGTGAAAGGAGTATACAGAGGGTCTATACAAGGGCGACGTACTTGAGGACAATATTATGGAAATGGAAGACGAGGTAGATGAAGATGAAATGGGGGATATGATACTGCATGAAGAGTTTGACAGAGCACTGAAAGATCTGAGTCGAAACAAGCCCCCGGAGTAGACAACATTCCATCAGAACTACTGACAGCCTTGGGAAAGCCAGTCCTGACAAAACTCTTCCATCTGGTGAGCAAGATGTATGGGACAGGCGAAATACCCTCAGACTTCAAGAAGAATATAATAATTCCAATCCCAAAGAAAGCAGGTGTTGACAGATGTGAAAATTACCGAACTATCAGTTTAATAAGCCACAGCTGCAAAATACTAACGCGAATTCTTTACAGACAAATGGAAGAACTGATAGAAGCCGACCTCGGGGAAGATCAGTTTGGATTCCGTAGAAATGTTAGAACACGTGAGGCAATACTGACCCTACGACATATCTTAGAAGAAAGATTAAGGAAAGGCAAACCAATGTTTCTAGCATTTGTAGACTTGGAGAAAGCTTTTGACAATGTCGACTGGAATACTCTCTTTCAATTTCTGAAGGTGGCAGGGGTAAAATACAGGGAGCGGAAGGCTATTTACGATTTGTACAGAAAGCAGGTGGCAGTCATAAGAGTCGAGTGGTATGAAAGGGAAGCAGTGGTTGGGAAGGGAGTGAGACAGGGTTGTAGCCTATCCCCGATGTTATTCAATCTGTATATTGAGCAAGCAATAAAGGAAACAAAAGAAAAGTTCGGAGTTGGTATTAAAATCCATGGAGAAGAAATAAAAACTTTGAGGTTCGCCGATGACATTGTAATTCTGTCAGAGACAGCAAAGGACTTGGAAGAGCAGTAGAACGGAATGGACAGTGTCTTGAAAGTAGGATATAAGATGAACATCAACAAAAGCAAAATGAGGATAATGGAATGTAGTCTAATTGAGTCGGGTGATGCTGAGGGAATTAGATTAGGAAATGAGACACTTAAAGTAGTAAGGGAGTTTTGCTATTTGGGGAGCAAAATAACTGATGATTGTCGAAGTAGAGAGGATATAAAATGTAGACTGGCAATGGCAAGGAAAGCGTTTCTGAAGAAGAAAAATTTGTTAACATCGAGTATAGATTCGAATGTCAGGAAGACGTTTCTGAAAGTATTTGTATGGAGTGTAGCCATGTATGGAAGTGAAACGTGGACAATAAATAGTTTAGACAAGAAGAGAATAGAAGCTTTCGAAATGTGGTGCTACAGAAGAATGCTGAAGATTAGATGGGTATATCACATAGCTAATGAGGAGGTATTGAATAGAATTGGGGAGAAGAGGAGCTTGTGGCACAACTTGACTAGAAGAAGGGATCGGTTGGTAGGACATGTTCTGAGGCATCAAGGGATCACCAATTTAGTATTGGAGGGCAGCGCGGAGGGTAAAAATCGTAGAGGGAGACCAAGAGATGAATACACTAAGCAGATTCAGAAGGATGTAGGCTGCAGTAGGTACTGGGAGATGAAGAAGCTTGCACAGGATAGAGTAGCATGGAGAGCTTCATCAAACCAGTCTCAGGACTGAAGACCACAACAACAACAACAACAGGTTTGAATTTCATGGTGTCCATTAGAAACATTATGGTAAAAATAATAAATGCCTGTTCATAGTTATGTCACAGTCTGACATGTCTCTTGATGTTTAATTAGTTGCTGATTGTAAAACATTGGAAAGTAGGTGTAACATAGAAAAAAAGATGTTTTCAGAATTTCACTAGTGGAACTCAAGCAGAAAAATAAGTGAAAACATGTCCCATGACCAAAATACTAACTTTCAATATAACTAGTAAAGTGATGCCGACATGATTCCATTCTACAACCAATATTCTTACTTAACTTTGTATGGTGTCTGTTAAAGTGACACATGGTGGTTTTCAACTGTTAAAAATGTTTCCAGTGAAAAAATTCCTCATTCAGACCAAGGAGCAAAATTGATAAGTTTGAGATTGTAATATTTTGCATTTGTATTTTCACATAAGGAGCATTCTACTGACCAAACAGAGAAGCAGGTGGTGCGGGCACCTCATATGCTGGTTGTTGCTGTGCAATTCAACAGCTATGGACTGCATTAAGATCTTACTGAATTAATTGGGTTAGGTTGTTTTTTAGGTTTATTAATGGTTCGTGAATTAGTTGGAGCTCAGAGCAATAAGGAAGCTGCAAATAATTTTCTCTGTCTGAATCTTTAGAGGAATATAAAACAAGCACTGAAAAATAAACACAATTTTATTTCAATAAAAAAAAAAGTTTATCATAGATTTGGTTCTGGATGGAGATTTTTAGAATAGGAACTGAGTTGGTGGAACAACTATGAAGAAAAAACTTCTGACCAGTAAGACAGTAAGAGGTATGTGGAGACAAAAAATAATTCAGAAACTGAGAGAGGAGCTCAAATTCATACATTTGTATTACACTTAGTAATAATATCAGTATTTAAGAATCTGGAGGATAGAAAACTAGGAAGTTAGCAAATCAACCTGATGGAATAGTTGTTAGTGTTTCACACTGTCAGCACCTGCAAGTAGGAGAGGAAATTGATCATCTGCTAGAAATCTGTTTTGTAATGAAAATTTTGATGTTCATCAATTAAAAGAACACTAATCTACAGGTCTGGGAATTGATACTCAGACAGATGCTATTGCAAAATAGAATGGAATGTAAATGACCTTCAATATCTGGATGGTTAATAAATGCCTTGTTATAATAAATAGTGATCACCCACCCAGATAGCGGTGCATGTTAATGCGCTGCGTCCGGGGCTTGGAGGTGCATCGGCCATGTATTGAACACACCTGATGGATTAATGACGTGGGTTGGCATACTAGTCAGACTGGATGTAGTTTTTAAGCAGTTTCTCAAATCCCACTAGATGAATACTGGGCTGATACCCAGGTCCTGCCTCAGTTACGTGATTCATAAACAGTTAGAAAACTTTGCTCAAACACTATACATAGGCAGTTGTGGCACACATGTTCCATCACAAAGGTTAACAGGGTGGTGACAGGAAGGGCATCCCACAACCTCTTAAACTGAACATGCCAAATCCTTTCCTAACCGTACAGAGAGTCAGGACTTTTCCTAGTCACAGTATCTTTTTGCATTGAAACTTAATGCTGATTACTTTACGTCTAATCTCCACTATTACTGTGACAAAAACATGAAAGCTTGTTTTCTTTGTGTATAATGTAACAGATATCTGTTCCAAATTTATTCATTTATAGAAGGAACGGAAACTCCAGGTAGGAATATCAACAATATAGAAAAGGATAGACTGCTACGTACCATAAAAGAGACACGTTAAGTTGCAGTAAAGCACAATTAAAAGACACTTACACAAAGCTTCCAGTCACGGCCTTCATCACTGCCTTCTGCTGATGAAGGCTGTGGCCTTAAGCTTTGTGCAAGCGTCTTTTTGTTGTGCCTGTCTGCAACTTATCATATCTTCTTTACCATAAGTAGCACTATTATCTTTTCCTACATTGTTCATTTATAGGCAGACTTCTAATAATCTTTAACAACTGCTTCCACAAGAAAACAGTTTTAGTGTAACACAAATAATACACCAAAAAAGGAGTCAAAATACATCCAAGGAAAAGGGAATTCTGTGAAGTGATTTGGACAAACAGAGAAGTAGACTGACTTTATATTATAAGGAATACTGATCTGTCTTAAGAAAAGTGATTAAAAATTTAAAAAAGGAACACTGTATAATGTCTGAATTAATAATTCAGATAATAAAAATACATCTAATGGGTAAAAGTTAAAAGAGAAATGTAGAAATAACTTAACTATTGTGAGGACTTTGCTACTAAGGAAAACAGCAAAACAATAAGTAATAGCAGTCAGCTAGCTGATCTATTTATTAACCACCCAGTGGCAGTAGCTCAGAAGATTGGCATGGTAGTTTTTAGTGATAAAGCAATAGAAAATACATGCAAGAAGTTGTGCCACATATCTACAGCTAAATCACAATTATTCCTTACTCTACCAAAAAAATTAAGAATGTAACTGCCTCTGTCAAAACCAAAGACCCTCATGGAGGTGGTAGTATCTCAAGTAAATCACTGGAATCCTAGTCTTCACATATATGTAATGAATTCAGTCTCATATGCAACACATCATTGTTACAGGGGACATTTCCAGTCTGACTGAAACATGCTATTGTCATATCCCTTCACAAGAAAGGCAGGAAGACAGATACATGCCTGCCATCTCTCCCGATTTAGGTGGGAGAAACCCAATTTTCCACTTTTTTTGCAGACTGTTCCATTGTTGCTCCTGATTTTTACTAATCATTGTTAGACCCAAGATATCTCAGTTTTAATCAATATATGTATTATTAAAGTTTATAGAAATGGGTAAGTGACATCACAGGGAAAGACTCTAGTCAGTTTTCTTGTGTTTACACAAAAATAAGCTGTAGCTTTTGTATCATTTATGTCTCCTGTTTCTCCCGATTTTTGAAGCTGAACCTCCTGGTTTTTTGTTTTTGAAGGTTAGCAGGTACGCAGATATTAATATTTACCAGTCTCACTAATTACCTCCCTCGCAATGGTACTGGAAAAAGATTGAGCATGCAAGAATCATAAGACTCTTCTCTCAAAATAAGATAATTAGTAAGTCTCATATTGGATTTCAAAAGGGCCTCCCCCCTGATCATGCCATTTTTCCAATTCATAAATTAGATTATATGAAATTTAAATTACAAAATATTGCCAGTTGGTATTTTCTGTGACTTTTTAAAAGGGATTTGATTGTGCAGTTCATAGTACACACTTAGAGAAGCTCAAATGTTATGGTATTACAGACTTTAGTTAAGAAACCCAAGGAATGTACACAATGAATCAGTATCTTCACAATGGAAAATAACCACTACACATGTATCACAGGGATTGATACTGGGCTCTTGTTGTACAGTATATGAATGAATTTCTATCGTATATCTAAGAAGCAGTAATAGTTTTCTCTGCTGATGATGTGAGCATTATAACCTTGCCTAATAATTAAAAAGGTAAATAATTTTTTTTTTTTTAAATTAATAATTTGTCTCTGAAAATGCATGGGCTGCCATTGAACTTACATAAAACACAATATATGGAACCCAGTACCATTGCACTCCTGATTGCAACATTACAAATAACGCATGGGGGTAAATCAGTAAATACAGACCTTAAATATCTAACCTTGCAACTTTTGTGTTTAGGACAATATCAGATATTGTAGACGAAAGTCCCAAAAAGTTGATGTACCTTTTGTTTTATTTGCTAATGTCTTATTGCATGATATTCTGGAATATCTAGTCAATTAGCAAGAAAGTGTTTGTTGCACAGAAGTGTTTAATAAGGATAATATGTGGTGTCCATCCTAGAAACTCTTGCAGAAATTTCTATAAAAGTTGGGCTTACTGACAACTGCATCACAGTACATTTACTCCATTATGGAGTTTGCTGCTTACAATCAGTCACAATTTGAAAACAAGAACATTCTTCTGCTTCTTCTTCTTCTTCTTCTTCTTCTTCTTCCATTGGCACTATATCCCAGGATGGGACTTGGCCTCCTTGATGATTTTCTGCCATTCCTCTCTGGACTTCACTGTAGACCTCCAGTTACAGCAACCAACTCGGGCAGTGTCTACTCCAACCTCATCACTCCATCCCAACCTTGGTCATCCTCTTGCTCTTCCTCCTCCAGGTTCAATGCAGCAGTCTTTCCTTGCAGGATCTGTCTCAGCCCATCTCAATCTACACAACTTTATGAACTTGACCACATCATCCTCCATATTGCAGTCATAAAGCTCATTATTCCTTCGCCTTCTCCAACTCCCATTTTCACACACAGGTCCAGACATTCTCCTCAGTATACTTCTTTCATGTGATCTCAGTCTACATTCACCCTGTTTTGTAATCATCCATGTTTCTGAACCATACTTATGTACTTGGTGTATCAGAATTTTATAGAGTTGGTACTTAGTCTTTCGTGATAGGAGCTTGGATATGAAAGGTTGCAGCATTCCAAAATAACATTGTTTAGAAACACTTCAGTGGGCCACAATTTCAGTCAAAGTGCTGCCATTTGCTTCTGTCTTTGTGCCCAGATAAGTGAAACATTCCGCTCACTCAAAAGTCATTCCATTGAGGGTTTTTGTGGGCTCTAAGGGTTGATTTGTACCATCATACATTTACTTGGTCTTTCGTTCATTAATTTTCAAGCCCATCTTCTCTGCTCTCAGTTTTAGAGTTAAGAAGGCATTGTGTAGGTCTCTAAATGTTCCACTCATTAGGTCCAAATCATCTGCATATCCTCCCAACAGTTGTACAGACTTATAGTAGATAGTAACTCTTGTTTGGATACCCGATTCACGCACTACTTTTTTGAGTACCAAAGTGAAGAGTAGACAGAAAAGCCCTTCCCATTATCTTAGCCCAGTTTGTGTGGGAAACTGGGGTGATGGCCTAGGTTGCACTCACACAGTATACTTGGGGTGCCTTAGGATGACCTCAGTCAAATGCACCAACCTCTCAGGCACCCGAAATTCTCGCATTGCCTCGTAAAGTTTAGCCCTATTTATTGCGTCATATGCAGATTTTAAATCAATGAAAAGATGATGCACACCAACATTAAATTCGTTGGTCTTTTTTACTATTTGCCAGAGAGTGAATATCTGATTCACCCAACTGACAACAAGAACATTAAAAATATAACACTAGTAGGAGAAATAACTTACACTGTCCATAACTAATGTAAACAACAAAATTGGCAGCATCAGTCATAAGATGTTTGAAAACATTAATTACAGCAAATCGATTTCACTCACTGTGTGACCACCTTCAGTGTAAATATTAAAGTCTTGAAGACTCGTCTAATAAGAGCGTATATTACAACTTCAGCATGTAATAAGAGCATGTATTACAACATAGCAGCTATAGAACAATTTGTTCAAAATTTATTTGTTAGCTGCTATATTCCTGTATATTGATGCCATGTTGAAGATGTAATATTTGCGCTTGTTACATTAGTCTTCAAGACTAATATTTGCACTGAAGATATCACACAGTGACTGAAATTGATTTTATTTAATGAATGATTCTAAACATCCTACGACTCGTGCTATCAATTTTGTTGTTTACAATACTAATATTGCAGTCATTGAGCACATGGTTCCCAATGGAATCCAACTATCCATAACTCATCTGTATTGTGGCAAATAAAGGAGTAAGATATTCAGCCATAAAAATCTGTTCTCTCCCATGACATAAAGGCTCTAATAGATCATAAAATTAATTCCAAACACAAAATGAAATTGTATCTACCTTACAAGCTGCTCTATTCCAAGAAACTGTACTGTAATTGTAAAGCTTACTTCATAGTGAGAGGTTGACATTATGGTGACAGAACATGCAAATAGTTACCTGACTAACTGTGCCTCCTTTCAGTGGGAAATCCAGGAAAGAATAATTTTAAAAAGCATAGATCACTACTCACCACATAGTGGTATGTCGAGTCACAGACAGGCACAACAAAATGATTTCACCATATGGTGAAGAGCAATCTATCCTTTTCATAATATGCCTACTTTCACTCTGTTACCTTATGTAGTATTGTATCTTGGAGCATTTCTGTGCCCGGGAAATTTGTATACATTTTATAAATTTGAAGCTGTTGTGTTATCTATCAATTAAAGGAGGCATAAAGGTTCTGATGAATCAAAGCAAAAACATGACAGAAATACTTCTTAATGCTTACAATGTTACAACAATTTTAAACTTCCTCACTAAAATTATATAGTATAGTAATAGTATAAGCAGATAACATTTATGTGTTACTTCAGATACATAGTTGGGTACAGTTTCTGGCCATGCATATTGATAAGAACTAACAATGGAAACCATATACTCCCTTTGTCAGAAAAGTTCCAGGACAGGTTTTTTTAAAAAATAGAAAATTGCACTTACCAAGTAATGATCCTATCTCCTTTTGAAGTAGTCCCCTTCCCTATCTATACACAGCTGTTGATGTTTCTGGAGGTCTTGGAAGCAAGCAGGAAAATTTTCAACTGTGATACTTGTAAGCTAATTTATCACAGCTCATTGGACATCTGCTATATCTTGATGAAGCTTTCCTTTCAGTTGCCTTTCCAATTGCATAAACAAGAAAAAATCGAGCGATATGGGATTGCAATAACAGAATGTCTGACCAGATACTCAGTAACAGATAAAGCAATACAGGGTCTTGCATTGTCATGCAGCAAGAACCAGCCCTGAGAATGCCACAAATCAGGGCATTTACATCAAATTGCTTGTCACAAACATTTCAAGACCTTGATGTAAAGAGTTTGTTTTGCTGACCTGGAGAAACACACTCATGATGAGCTGATCCTTCACTATCAGAGAAGGTGATCGACATTGTCTTTCCAGAATGAGATTTTCACTCTGCAGCGGAGTGTGCGCTGATATGAAACTTCCTGGCAGATTAAAACTGTGTGCCCGACCGAGGCTCGAACTCGGGACCTTTGCCTTTTGCGGGCAAGTGCTCTACCAACTGAGCTACCGAAGCACGACTCACGCCCGGTACCCACAGCTTTACTTCTGCCAGTAGAGCACCTGCCCGCGAAAGGCAAAGGTCCCGAGTTCGAGTCTCGGTCGGGCACACAGTTTTAATCTGCCAGGAAGACATTGTCTTTGTTCTTCATGGTTGTCGTTTGATATTTTTTGAGGCTGGTGAACCAGGACTACGCCATTCAGCACTTTGACACTTTGTGTGAGGTTCATGCTAGTAGCACCAATTTTCACCCCCAGCAATAATCCTTCACAGGAATGTGGGATCACATCTAGTTCTACTTAGTAGTTCAACTGACATTCTTTGTCTTTCCTCTTTCTTTCTGTTTGTCTGTTAGTGTGCAAGGGCCAAGTTTTACATTAAGTTTCTATTTCCCTACATACACATATCATTCAAATTGAGTTGTTCTGCTGTCGCAAGCACAGTTACTTGATGATCTTCTTGCAATAACTGCCTAATGTGCTCGATGTCTGCATCAGTATGTGCTGTAGACAGGCGACCGGCTCTGTGATTAGCTTACACTGAATCCCTGCCTTCGTGAAATCTTTTGTGTCACTCAAAAACATGACACACAACCAGCATCCGTTGTCTCTCCTAAGAAATGTGCCAAGAATCCAAACAGTGCGTTGGTAGCACAGCACTGCCATTTAGTCTGTTTGCACAGAAACATGGCCAAGATTATCTCAAGGACATTTTTTTTCCTTTTTAATATTACAAACTAAAAAAAAAAACTGCCCTGGAACTTCTTTGACAAAGGGAGTATGAAAGATAGTACATGTTTCCACATATGATAGTTAATTCTTCGATAAGCTAAGTCCCTTAAAATTAGTGTGTTTGTGTATTTCTGTTCTTCAATATAGCACAGAATTGTATAAATAATAAAAATAATTACATGCTGGAAATAATTCCAAATGAGGAACACCAAGCCAATCAATAGATAAATAAAGGAAAGATGCCAGAAGATGATAGTGCTTCATTTCAAATGATTTCAGCTGGAGGTTAAGTAATACAAAAAGAACTTCCAAAATTATTTACTGTCAGTTGTTTCAGAAATGTGAGACAATTGCCTAGGGATTGTAGATTTTGAGAAAGAGCTGTCTAGAAAGAGCTGTCTTGATTTCAACAAAACCTGTTCTTGGAGCCTTTGAGAAATCAGGCAGTGCTTCAACCAATGTTAGTATAATACAGAATATGTACATCTATATTGCAGCTTACATTAGACTGTAACGAGATTTTGAGAAATTCAGATTTCAAAGAGGATTAGGGCAATAGAGTCAATAACATTTTGAGTGCTCCAGCACCCCTACATGAAATTTTTCAGATCCTTAAACTGGAAAAATAAAGAGGTTATGTGTTAATGGAATATACTTGACCTTCCTTGATTTTACTGGCAACATTATGTGATTTGCTCCTAGTCCAGATAAACTTCAGCACATTGAAAGTAGATCTGAAATCAAGACTAGAATAAAGTATAATGAAGTTATCAAAAGGAAACTAGTGCAAATTAACAATGAAGTCATAGAGCCAGTAGATTAGACTTTCTCTTTAGGGTAGTTGAAAATCTCAACTAGATAGACGTTACAAGAAAGTAGCAGAAAAATAAATGATGTGGAGTGTTTTTGGCAGTCCAAATAGGTTTTCAACACCAAGCTTCCAATGTGTTTGAAATGGACTTGTATGATTATTGACAGTTACCTATTTTGGTTTAGGCCTGGAGACATGAAATTTTAATGACAGAACCATTTACTGACTGAGGATTATGCACCAGAAAAATGAGTGGAAAGGGGGGGGGGGGGGGGGGGGGGAACCAGACAAATAGATTGGGGAACTACATCACAGTATCATGTGTGAGGAGCATAGTTTTGACATTACTGTATTAATTACCTCAGATTATAGAGTCAAATACTTGTGAAAGTTAAAATTTGATGTTGGTTTGAGTTCACGTTATGGTCTAACATACAACTGTAATTTGTCAAAAATGTTGATTGCAGCATATACTCCACTAAAGAACAGAAAAATGTCATTTTATATTGTAAGTAATTTGCAGACTGTTTACAGAATTCAGCTTTATTTGCCTTTGCAGTCCTATTTAGCTATCTAATAAGAATTGGAACATAATATATTTTCTCTACTGTTAGCATGGGAATCATATAATGCAGTTTCTACCTAATAACAGCCAAAAATTTAAAAACATATTTTTCTGGTGGCTGGAATTATAAATGTGTCTGAGAAACAAGCAATTTAGTATATAGGATAGCCAACTATGTTCTGTAAATTTCATGGTATAATGAAACCCAGTTGCTACTTAGATAACTTTTTTATGCAATTTAGACTTATTATGTGCAAAATAAAATAACAATATACTGTTGCTGATCTCCAGGATAAGACACATTCTCCAACATGTACAATACTGAATGTTCCAGGAGGAGTGGTCAATATTCAGAAATATAACAGGAAAGATTATTCGAAGCAAAAAGTCTAGAAAACATGGGCTCTAAAATGCACACCTTAGGATCTGTGAGCACTTTGTCATCTTTGCTACTTCAAAACACATTTCTTCTACTGAACAAGTGCTCATAGGTCTTAAGGTATGCATTTAGCTCGTGTTTACTAGACCTTTTTTGTTCTGAATGATCGTTCTGTAATGTCCCTGAATGTGTACTATTCCTCCTGAATCACCCTCTATAAATAATAGTTTGTTACATTTCACAAATCTGTTAAATTGAATGTATACTGAGAAAATGTTAAAAATACAACAATACATACAGAAGACTGATAATAGGAAAACAATACAGATAAGAAAGGTGCATTAATACATGAATGTTTTGTTTAACAAAAGGAGCATGCTCTGGAAATAAAGAGTAATTTGTAAAATATGTTCTATTGTACTCTTGCGGAATGAGAGAGGCATGTAGGAAAGATTTAGGTGGAGCTGCTCATCGAAGTAAGCATTTAGATGGGAAGAACAGACAGTTTCGGAAAATGTCAGTAACTGGGTGAAGTTAGTTTAGATTTTGGGGCGTATAATATCATGTTTAAACATTCAAAATCAAATGATAGCTGTAATCAATAGTTTATACATTTCAAGACTTCCAAAGGAATATATTTCTGGCCTATGATAGCCAAGGAGAGGACTTGTGATGAGTCTGCTTGGCAGCTGTCACCTTCACTTCCAGCATACCCAGAAAAGTTAGAACATACTCCTGTTCACTAGATAAATATAAAGATAATGCAGTACTGGACACCTCCAAGTTAGATACAATCAATGGAATGAGGAGAGATAAACATTCTATGTGTAATGTAAGCATTGAGCAATACTAAGAACTTGAATGTAATACCTTAGCTTGTGAGTTTTCATTCTTCTTCAGAGCATACAAGCACAAATCACACACATACACAAACATCTACAGTGTCCTGTCTCTGTGAGCAGACAGGTAACTTTATTCATTTCACTTTTGCCTATTACATATGTTTTGTTAAATAGTAGTCTGCGGTAGCCCTCACATAAAATAGTACACTTTTTTTTAAGTATACAAATGTATGCAGCTGTTAAAGTGCAGTGGAATTTCCTGGATTTGTTATAACTTCAGGATGGGTAAAACACATACATCACCTAACTTGGTGGTATACTTTTTGAACTTAGTGCAGGAAATTCAAAATATTCTATGCAACAGTCACAGATAAAAAAATCATACCTTTGTTATAGACCTGTATTGCAGAAGGTTGTTATTTTACTTTATTTCTTTTTGTTCACAATTTCCTAATTTCTTTAATAGAAAAAACTATTATTTTTGTTTAGTGAATTACACTGCTGAAATGAAAGTGTTTTCATTTTGGAGAACTCTTTTGTGTTGCACATATATATGACAAGTCTGGACTTGAACCTAGACATCCACTAAATTGCAAGAAATAGTCATCATATGATCAATAGCAATAAAACAAATGATAAAATGTGCAGAGCACAAAATAGCATCGCATATTGAAAGTCAGTATATGGTAAAACCTCAATGAATTGCAGTACATGCCTTTACACTATGTAACATTCAAGATATCTCCTATCCAGATCTAAAGCTACACTGTATTGGTTACTGCAAGAGTTTCACAGATCTACAAAGTCCCAGACATGCCCAGTGAATGCTTTGTCAAGTAAGTAGAGTAGAAGCAATGATATGCTATGTTGAAAAGACATCTTGTTAGTTCTTTGAAAAATGTGAATAGGAATTGCCCTGTTGAAACACATCCCTAGAAATGTGCTGAAGGAAAGATATACTTTCGGCTATAAATATGTGTTGCACTACTTTACAACAGCTATTGTTCCCTCTGATACCAATTGGCTTACCATTAATTAAGCTTGGTATACATCTGGTGTAATACTGGATAATGCACTGAGGAGAATGGCATATACCTCTATGACGTATTACATTCTCGGCTAAAAATTGGGTGTGACTCACAGGTAAAGACCAATCTGTGTATTGATGGCGCCACCGATTGACAACTATTTGTCATCAGAGGTTAATAAATAAATGTAAACAACACATCTGAGAAACGCAAGGAAGAAATGGTGGTTGAAGGTGGCACTCGTGTAGCAGTGTTGCAACATTTGGCATGCTCTTGTTGAATAAGGATCCATGATCTATCACTGATATTCTGATAATGATTCGTTTGTTGTCCTGTCCTGACAGCACATTTCATGGACAACATTTTGGGTTGTAATTTACAACAGTTCATGTTGGCTCTATTTTTCACACAGCAAACTGTCTTCTTGCAATATTCTTTCAATATTCATAAGTAGATGTGGAAATGTTTTGGTTGTGGAAATGTTTTGGTTGTGGATTACCATAAGAGCCAGCCTAAACACATCAGTGTTGCTTGCATTTATTCCCTGTGTTACAACACACATCATTACTGTGACATTGTCCCATATGATTTGCAGTTTGGTAATACGAAATGAAGCGCCCTGCCGAGTGGTGGACTAAGGTTGTGATTGATTGGCACACTTGAAGTAACACTGTTTGTTTATTGGACATGATGTAAGTCGATACAGTTCAGTGACAAAAGTCCACACATGAAATAAAATGAAAATGTCCTGCTGTGATGATTGAAGAATACAGCGGAATGACCTTCTGGGGCAATAAATAGCCAATGCCCTTGAGGACGAAGTGCCAGTCGTCAGTAGAGGCTGGGGGCTGTGGAAGTGATGTCTTCCAGAGAGGTGATTACATGGTAGTGTCTGGGAGCCTGTGAAGGTGTGGGACAGCACTGTCCACAGCGACTGCAGCAGCGACAGTCATTGTCGTCTGTATCTTAGTCTTACAATGTGACCGGCAATCGGTCTGGAGGCCAAAGGTGAACGGGTTGTCAAGGGGCTTAGTGACCAAAGTACCTGCGCAGAGGTGGGATAATGCAGGGCTGTGCCTGGCCTGCAGAGCATGTCTGCAAATGTGGTGGCTGAGTATGCAGGAGCTTAGCCCTGTGTATACAACACTACACTCTGCAGTCATAAAGTGCAAGAACATGGCATTGTTCAGACTTTGAAAATCTGCTGCTTGATATTCTTTGGTAGCAATGCAGAATAGTTATCTTCAGTGCAGTGTTTACCAATCCAAGTAGACAACGCTCAATATTCTGTGCTTTTGTGCAGCCCTTTTTATATATGCGCAATATATAGAGGATGCTGTTCAGCTGTGTTCTAGAATGTCAATATATCATCAGAATGAATCTTTCTCTCGGCATAGTATTTTGAAACTTCCTGGCTTATTGTAACTGTGTACTTGGATTGGGACTCCAACAAAGAAACTTACCTTCTATGACAGTGGTCTACCTGGCTGAGCTACCCAGGCATGACTGATGAACTGGCTGTCCTAACACTTTGAGGAGAAAGTATGGTAGGGAAAAAATCCTAGCCACAAAATACTTGTAGAAACAAACAAAGCTATGCAGGTGGGATAGTTCACTCAGAGTTTTTTAATCAAAAGTAGTATTTGATGGTTGTACAGTTGGATGTCTCCAGATTAGAAAATCCTTTGTTGTTATATGTGTTTACCATCATTACATTTTGTGTCCATTGATATTTAACATTGATGCAAATTTGTAATTAACAGTTCTAAATTATTCTAATCATGGCAGCTGTACAGGTGGAATTCATGTATGCGCTTCTACAAGAACACCTACTTTCTGTTACTATTACTAAATAAATTTCATTGTTACAGTTGTGAAAGTCGAGAAGAAAGGTGAGAAGTCGTATGTCATCCAACCGTCATATGATTCTGAGTCTGAAGAGGATGTTAGCAATCTACATGATTCTGGCTTCTACACAAAATCTGATGAAGAAGAATATGATGGTTACAGTGAAGAATCATCAGGGAGTGAGGAAATCTCGTATAGAGCGTCCCCTGTTCCAGATGACACAAGTTGTAAGTGTGTCATGTGTATAGTTTTTGTAGTAATGGGTTGTTTGCTGTATGTGTATGTATATAATTGCTGAGATTTACTTACCAATGTCATTAAAGTGTCAAAGTTGGTTACTATGTGTTTTTCTTGTGTGTTTTTTTCCTCCCCCATATACTGAGAAGTATGAAAAGAAAACTTCTTCTAATAAAGTAAACAACTGAGATTGTAGGCTTGTTTGGTACCAGTGCAATATACATATCTAATGGCAAAATAAAAGCTAAGCAATGTAGATGAATCACAAAATGAAGTAATCCTGTTGAGGGTGAACTTCTACTCCCATATGACAGAAGAGCTGTAGTGAAAATGAAGACATTAGGTTTTTGAGACTGAGGGTAACTGGAAACCCACATGGAAAACATACGGCTATGAGGCAACAAAAACTGATTACAGCTTTCTATGCATAAGAATAATAATTGCAATCAATGGCTCTGATATACAATTTCTCTCTGTAAAGTAAAATAGTGTGCCACTCTGTCTCAGCTTAATGCACAACAGATATTTTTAGCAAGAACTTAGCCACTGCAGCTGTTGGTGCATTTTATTCAGAAAGTTAGGCAGAGATCTGTTAAACTGATGTATAAATAAGAAATTTATATCCAAGCACATTTACTCCCTCTTGAGGGGAAAAAATCATATGTTTGAAAGGATTTGTGGTATATTTTCATCGAAAGAAAGAAGATTGGGGTACTTGGCGGTGTGCACTATTTTTACTGTTCTCTAAACAGAATGCTAGTAATTTAAAACAACCATATTCATTAGGCTAAATTGGTAGAGTCAAAGATATGTAAGTGATTTTCTTCTACGACTTTCATTGAATGGTTGATCGACATATAATTCACCCACTCATATTACTTACTGGAGTTTGTTAGGTACACTTTTAAAATTTGTACTGATTACATGTAATAAATATGCCCTGAATTCTATCTACATGCTTGAAACCTACATCAAAACATCAAAATAATGTCACGCACACGTACACTACTAAAAATGACACTACTGCACTTTCCTTACAGCCTAAATCTTTCCAGTTGCCTTACTTGGCCAGTGTTTTATCTGAGTCTATTCTAGAGAAAGTTGGGTGATTCTAAAGAATATATCTGAGGATGGGTCTCAGCATATCTCACAAGAAAGGCTGAAACATTTGATTATATGCTTACAACTTCAAAGAATCGGTTCTGTAAATTTCATGCTGTATAGTCCTTGTCTAAAGCATTTTATAAATTAAAAAATCATGTTTCAACCTTCCTTCATAATATAAGTATTAAAAAAAAGCCAAGCAGTATGACACCTGACTTTGGAACCATAGTTGAGTTGACTATGCAGTTCCATATGATGTCTTCCACTATCTTCTGGACATGTGCTGTATGTTTTATGATCTGGGGGGGGGGAAGCAACTCCTACAACTCAATAACACAATTTTATGTCATAATTTTCATATGTTGGCAACTTGAATCTTTCTTTTAGTGTACATTATTCTGGGAATTTCATTTTTCATTTGTGTTATGTTAATTATTTCATTAATAAACTTTATAATTAGTATCACTTTTTTATGTGAGACATATACAAATTGCTTGTTAATCTGAATTACTTTTCATGGAACATTTCTTATTTTCAGTGTTCTACAATGAAGTTTTGGATTCACTTACAAGGGGTTTTGATGACAAACTGCACTGTGATAATCTCATCCTTGAAATAAATTCTTCTCGATACGCATATAATGTCACCATGGATGAAGTTAATTATCATGTGGTGCGAGCTGTGTTGAACTTGTCAACAGAGTCTTCAGCTCAGGCTTATCTTACAGAGCTTCAGATGCATTTGAAGTACTTCATGCCCTTGTTTAAAAATTACTTGCGGAATGAGAGTGCACAGAAAGAATGTCTGAAGGCAATGGAGGTAACTCCCATTTTATTCATTCTTAATGTACATGTCATGTATTCTATCATTTTAAAATTAGAAGTATATTTTAAGTGTTATGTAAAATGTTTTCTTTTTCTTATTAGTACACAGCAGGCTGCAGAAGTGAAGTGCTGGAAGTGATTTTAAAAATTCTGAAATGGCTGTATGATGCCGATGTTCTTGATGAAGACATTATATTACAATGGTATAAGTCACCAGATGAAGCATCCACTGTCTCTGATGTTGTTAGGAAGAAAGTAAGTACAATTACACAGTGCTCTAACCTCTCTCGTACACACTGTTGCTCCTCACATTCACTTAACTTTTCGCTAATTACTAGTGTTGCAAAAGTAGTTTACAGAGAAATTTTGTCTCATTTGTATCATGTGCTACAAATCTCAACTTTTTTTAATACATCCATTTAGTAAATTGTAGTTTAACATTTAAAATGCAGAAAGAGGGACCACAGATGAATATGTTCACCTGTGTGTGAAGCTTTTAGAGTTATATTTATGTTCATAACTTAACAATTCTCTAAATAGTTCTTCTTTGTGTTGGCTTTATTTTTCTTTGAAAACAAATGACGTTTGAAATGCCCAGTGTAAGAGGAGGTCTAGATATTGTTCTGTTTGGAGTGTGTGATCTTAGTCATTGTAAAAAATGGAAATTTTCAAATAATATTTTAAATTTAAAATATGGGGTTTTGTGTTTTAACTATACAACAGCACCAACAACTGGTGACCTTGGTATGATCTAAACAAGGCACAGATATTATATGATAGTAAAATAGAACTCTGAAAAGCCTCATGTGTGGTTTTGTCAGGTCAAAGCACAACTCACTTTCACAGGAATAGAGAACGAAGCAACCAAATTCAGTTACTTATTAGAAAGTTAAAGCCCCAGTTTGTCAAAAATAAATGTGATCTCGTGAATAGTGATGATAGCAACAAATATTTGCTAACTAAAGAAAGACTGTGAATGACTTTTAAGGATAGTAACAAGTCAAATTAAGGGAGAAGTTAGCAAATTAGAAATTGCTGATATGAGACCCAGTCAGATGCTTCAGAAAATGAAAGGTTATGGAGCAACAAATATTTCAGATAAAATTTTAAAGACACTCTGTCTAGGCAAACTTCCTGGTAGTGAACAAAATATTTCCAAAGAAAATGTGGACAAACTAGAACAAATGGCTGACCAGATGACGGAAATGCAAAGCACTCAGGAAATTCAGTCAATTTCATTTGAAGTTCCCCTGTGGGGTGTGATTCTTCTATAGCAATGAAAGATCTTCTGGTAAGGATCAAAGAGTGCCAAAACAAAGACCGAAAATCCAGATCTAGGAAACGACATTATCACTCATGATGACGTTCTCATAGCAGAGACCACAGCAAGCTGAGATACAATAGTCAGGAAAGTACTGCTACTGTTATTTTCATTATGATTCATATTGCAGAGCTGGGAAGTGTATCTGATCTTGCCAATGAAAAAGTGAGGAAAACTCTCATTGGCACACACAGTAGTGGCTGAGTGTTCTGCCACAGTAGTTATACCAGGCCGCCACTATCAGTTCTCTGTGAGAGATAAAACTTTAGGGTTACTTTTCCTGACTTATAGTGGTGCTGATGTTTCCAATACGTCAGTGTGTCCCAAGGAGAAAGTTAAAGAGGCAGACTAAAAACTTTATGCTCCAACTGGATCTGAGATTACAACTTACAGAACAAAGTTATTGAGTCTTTATTTAGTTTTAAAGCACACTTTTGAGTGGCCTTTTATTTTAGACAGCACAACAATAGGTGTAATTGGTGCAGACTTTCTTCATCACTTTGGCCTATTAATAGACTTGAAGAGAAAATTATTAGTTGACAATAATACTCAGTGACGTGGCTGCACTCCAGTGTACAGTTGATTTGTCTGATTCTGTTAGTTCACACGATGCTAGCTGTAAATACTCCGAATTGCATAAAAAATTTCGTGAACTGACAAGAACCACTCTTATGCCGGGAGAAATGAAGCATAATGTTAAACATTGTGCAACAGCAGTGACCCTCCAGTGTACTCAAAAGCCTGCAGGTCAGATCCAAAAAACTAAATGTGGCTAAATGAGAATTCCAGTTTCTAATGAATCATTATATAGTTTTCCCTTCTAAATTTCAGTGGGCTAGTCTTCTGCATGTGGTAGAAAAGCCATATGGTCAGTTGAAAGTTTATGGAGACTACTGATCTCTTTTTGACTGCAACCTATCTGACTGCTATCCAGTTCCTCACGTAAACAATGTAAATTCCATCCTTGTTGGCAAGAAACTATTCTCTAAAGTCAGTCTCCTAAAAGCATATTACCAAATCCCACTACCTGAAAAAGGAATAAGGAAATGAGTGCTGTGATCACACCCTTTGGACTTTATGAATTCAGTATCATGCCATTTGGCCTCTGGAATGTACCCAGTACCTCTCAGAAATTTATTAATGAAGTTTTGAGAGATTTAGATTTCTGTTTTCCATATCCTATATGACACACTGATAGATTTAACTCTACAGAAGAACACTCTCAGCATTTAGCTATCCTGTTTGAACAATTGAGCAATTTTGGTTTAAGGACTAATGTTTGCAAATATGTGTTTGGAGTTCCAGAAATTAACTTTTTAGTTCATTTGGTTACTCCAGAATGTACCACACCAGGCCCAAACCAGTACAAGTGATAACTAATTTCAAATGCCCAGGGTCTGTGTCAAATTACATCATTTCCTTGGAATACTGAATTTATACTGAAGGCATTTAGAATGTTCTGCAGAACATCAAGCTGTCCTGAAAGATTACTTGAAGAACATCAAGAAAAATGACAAAGTAAGCACTCAGTGGACAAAAGATGCAATAAAGGAGTTCAAAAAGTGCAAAATGGTTCTTGAAAATGCAGGCCATTTAACATTCCTGAATGTAAACAATGAACTTGTATCATTTGAAGATACTTCATTTTGCATCTGGTGCTGTGCTGCAACTAAAAGAAGAAGGAATGTGAAAAGCAACTGGTTTCCCCTCCAGATTTCTCACCATTCCATTACAAGTATTCAGCTTATGATAGAGAACTTCTCAGCATGTATATGGCAGTAAGGTATTTTAAATTGTTTCTTGAAGGGCATTAATTTCCATGTACATTGACCATGCTCCTTCAACACATGCTTTTAAACAACAAAACAATAAAGCAATTTATATGCAGTTCTGTCACCTACAGTTCATATCACAAATTATGACAGATATCAGATTCATTTTGGGACAAAAAGTATGTGGCTGACAACCAATCTACGAGGGCTGTTCAGGAAGTAGGGAATGTTTCTGCCTGATGCCACTAGGCACTCACTGTGCACATATATTTTGGTATGTGTGTGCTTGACAGCTCAGTTGGCATGCATCCGTGACAGTGAGAACATCTCTGCGCGTCTAGTTTTTTTTCGATATTCAAATTTGAAGTGTGTGCTGCAATTGAAAATCCCGCCAGTTGTGAGGTGTGGTCTGTGATATGGTTTTTGTTTGCAAAAAACCTAAAACATATAGAAATTTATCGTGAACTGTGCAGAGTGTACGGAAACAACGTAATGAGTGAATGTTCCATCCGGAAATGGTGCATTTGGTTTAAAAATGGCCGAACCAATGTTCATGATGAAGAGAAGAGTGGATGTCCGGGCATTGTGACTGACAATCTTCTCACTAAAGTTGATGAAACGATTCGTGAAACCCGTCGCTTCACAATAACGAAGATTTCGCTTTCTTTTCCACAAGTTTCATGGACTTTGTTGTTTAAAATTGTCACTCAAAATCGAGGCTACCACAAATTTTGTGCACAATGGGTGCCCAAAATGCTTACAGAGCACCATAAAGAACAGTGAATGGGGGCAATGTTGACATTTCTGGAGGCCTACCACAAACATGGTGATTCATTGCTGGATCAAACCGTAACCCGGTGATGAGACTTGGGTGAAACACGTCAATTACGAGACAAAATTACAGTCCCTGGAGTGGGAGCACATGAGGAACCTTGTCAACAAGGAAGTTAATGGTGACAGTGTTTTGGGATAGGTTTGATTTTCTCAAATGTGGAGCTACCATAAATTCTGTCCGGTACTGTCAGACTTTGCACAGCCTTAGAATAGCAGTTCAAAACAAACGCCAAGGAAAGCTGATGTCCAAAATTTTGTTTTTGCACGACAATGCCCGATATCACATGGCAAACTTAAGATCTCCTTCATTCATTCAAATGGGAAATTTTCCCTCATCCGCCCTTCAGCCCCTATCTTGCACCAAGCGGCTTCCACTTGCTTACCAAGGTGAAGAACTGGCATGCAACGCAGTGCTTTGATGACGACACAGAACTCCAGGCGGGTGTGACTCACTGGCTGAAGTCTCAGGCGGCAGAATTCTGTGACGAGGGTCTTTCAAAGCTTGTCCACCACTATGTCTCAGTGTGTTTGGTGACTATGTGGAAAAGTAGTATGTCAGTCGCTCTTTCAGATGTATATAATCAATTGCGTTTCTTGTTCTTAGCTTTTTTTTTAATGCCAAAACATTCCCTACTTTCTGATATCCCTCGTAGATGCGAAGTATTAGTACGAAGATAGCAGATATTCGTGCGGGTGATGAAGAACTCCAGAAAGTTCGATCTAGTCCTCATACATCATTGAAGTTTAGACAGCATGAAACCCCATAAGATTCTTATGGGGCAATGTGTTGACAAGTAACTTTCATCCTTATTTTCCTTAGGAGTTTAGATACTCAGTATTTCAGCATTGCCACAGCATGATACGGCCTGGTATTAAGTCTTCTGTAAAATTACTCATGCCTTCATTTATTTGGTTAAACATCAAACAAGATATCCAAAAATGAACAAAATAATGCATAACATGCAAAAAGAGCAAAGTACCTGGACATACTAAATCTGCTGTTGGCTAGTTTCCAAGCACAAATGGACAATTTAAGGTGTTACAGATCGATCTGATTGGGGCACTGCCTCCCTCAGATGAATTCGTATACTATTTAATGTGCATTGAACTGTTCAGTAAGTAGAAAAAAGTTATTCCATTACGTGATGTTTGAGCAGAAACAGTGACACAAGCATTTTATAACTCCTGGATCACTAGATTTGTGGCACCTAACCAAATAGGGACTGACCAAGGAGCAAAGTTCCAGTAGGTGCTGTTCTGTGCATTAGCATAGATTTGTGGTACTACGTGCACACAAACTTGTCATATCATCCACAATCAAATGGGAAAATAGAGAGATTCCATAGAACATTGAAGACAGCCATTAGGGCATGTGGTAAAAATAAATGGCGTGACTTAATTCCTACTATTCTCCTAGGACTTTGTTGCTGTGTGAGAGAAGAAAGTAAGTCAACAGCTGCTGAGATGCTGTATGGCACAACTCTAATATTGCCTGGAGATTTCATTGTAATGTCAGAAAACAAACAAGAAATAGATCTTTCGGCAGTCACTTCTCCCTTATGCCAACATATGGATAAACTATGCCCTTCAGAATATTCCCAAAGGGTAAAGGAAATAGCATTTGTTAGTAAAGATCTGCACAATATGACTCATGTATTTGTGAGGAATGACAAAGTTAAAGCTAAATTAGTGCATTCCTATAAAGCCCCCTGTGAAGTCCTGGAGCAAAAAAGAAAATATTTCATGTTAAAAGTTAAGGATGTGGCAACTAGCATCTCACTTGATAGAGTGAAACCTGCATTCATCTTTGTGAACTCAAAACACTGTGGACATTCAGGAAAACCTACAAAGCACTACACTTTTGAATGAGTTACCCATACCTTCAAGAGTCTCACCAAATCGTTACCTGAAGTGGTCAAGTTGTGAAATTCCCTGCAAAGTACAAGTAATTGACAATGGGAGGGGGGAGTGATGATTGTGTTCACAACCTACAATTCAGTAAATAGTTCTTCTTTGTGTTGACTTTCTTTGAAAACAAATGACATTTGAAATGCACAATGCAAAGGAGGTCTAGAAATCAATTGTTCTGTTTGGAGTGTGTGATCTTTATCTTTGTAAAAAAATGGAAATTTTAACATAATATTTTGTATTTAAAATATAGTGTTTTGTGTTTAATTGTGTAAAAGGACCTACACGCTCACTGGCACTTGAAACACTTGCACTGTTATTTTATCATTCATTTTACCCTCAAGGTATTTAATCTCCGAATGCCACATATTTAATAGAAATTGCAACCATCCTCTAAGCTAAGTGACTTTCTGCTGATGAGACTGTACATTAATTTCAACTATGGCTTAATCAGTTGATTAAAATGCATAAAAACAAAAGAGAATAATAGAGCTTAGCATATTACGTTATGTTTTCAATGAAATGCGGAGAAGTCAGATGTCTATTGCTTTTGAATGAATCAGTTCAATTGAAGAACATAGGATTGGGACATCCTGTTTATTATAAGCAACAAATATGCATTTAAAAAGTGATAGGATACATGTATATCTGATGCTGCCGGCATCCAGAATGAAGAGCAATACTGTCAGGTGTTCCAGAAAAATACAGATATTCACCATATAATATAAAAAATGCCCTATACTTCAGAGTATAATATCAACCACATAATGAGGAAAAGAATAGGAATCACACCAAGTCTATTGCCCTTCCTCACTACCTGATGAATTTTACTGCACAAATAGTCATGGTCATGGAAAATATCAAACAGCAAATTCAGGGAAATATCAAACAATGAATAGATTAACCCTTCTAGCCATTAAAAAAGTGATCAGCTATTACAAAATGAGATTCCATGTGGATTTAGTAATGTTATTAGGACACTGAGTTATGAGAATGGTACACAGAACATCAGCAAGTTTCTCCAGCCACAAAAAACTGTGTTGGATGAATGCTGAATTTCTGTAAGCAGTTCAGTGAATTATGACAAAATTCAGATTCTGGTCCATCCACATATCTTTGGGCTTTGGTGGCCAAGAAATAATTGAAGATAATACATAACAAACAAGATTATTAACCAGAACAATACTTGCATTTATAGAATACATCTCCTATTTTCACTCTCTTCATTGTGAGTGTTCAATGCTTGGCATTTTGATGCATACCATTAAACTAAATGATGAAACATCTGACTTACAACAATTTTGTGCGTGTTCGTACATATTACTCTTTTCATTGCAGCTTTGATGTATTCCTTGTGAAGTGGCTTAATTTTATATGTGACTGAAGCACTGCTGTATCAGCTAACTCATGTTTAAGACAAGTACCTTTAACTTTAGAGTGTAACTTTGAGAAAGATATTCTTCATGTCTGTAGGAGTAACTAACAGAAGAAGAAATAATAATCTCACAGAAGCGTGCCTGAAAACTGATTGAACATTATATTCTCTGTCATGACTTCATCAATCACACTGCTGGACACTGTCCAGAAGACCTCTCTGGGGCTCAACTGAAGCACTAATGTGTCATTGTGAGCTGCCATCTTGTGTTACAAATATCACATCATGTAGGAAAAATCAATTGACTGCCACCTCATCAGGAGGTGGTGGAATAATGTATGGTCACTGTGATAAACCCCCTCTCACTGACCATCAAGGAGCGACCATTCAGTAGTGTAGTATGTTCTTGAAATCTGTTTTTTGTTGTTACTGAAGCCTGAATGAATTACAGAAACATGGTATTGCTTAGAAATTCATTTCAGACAGGACTATGAATTAATATTCGATAAGACAGTTTATTTGGACCAAATGATACCATTAACTCCCAATAATGAGTGCAAAATTGAGGGTGCAGCAGCTAATAATTATAAACTCAGTTGCGTATTAAGGCATTAGTAATTTTTCTGAACATTTTGTGGTGTGATATTCAGACATCTGCCCTAGGAAACCTGATGGAAAAATTGATCTCTGAACTTCAACTGTGTTTATTGCTCATTTGCACTCTTACTCGTTTGGCTTGGCACATGAAAGATGTCAGCCATTTATCTCTCTGAAATATGTCAGCCATAGTGATCATTTTCCTCCATAGTGATTATTTTCTTCTTGTCCTGTCCCTTCCTGACTGTCTACCTGTCATGATGGGCTCTCAAGAAAGCTGAATGCTCTCAACTTTTTACACTATTCAACAAGAGAAAATTGACATCATCCAACAGCAGGTCACAATTGTTATGACTATGGAATTATCAAAATTAGTTGTAACACTGACACGTACCAGAATATGCTCCCATGTAATATTATGGAATGAAAGGAAGCGAAGTTGACCAGATTTTTTATTTTTATACAACTTATGCCTGACAAAGTCAATATTGCAAATAGATATTTGTTTAGATATTTCAGTAAGTCTACAGTAAGTTCCTAAATGAATTTATTATTGAGTTAGAATTTAATGCAGTCAGCCTGCTCATCATTATATTTTAATTTTTTTAAAAAATGTGATTTAATACAACACTACAGCTATTTCTCACATCCTACTTTCCAAAGCTCCTTTCTTTCCAATCTTCTGCTTGCAAATTCTGCTCTGATTTAGCACTTCTGACTCTCTCTGCCCTTGTTGGTTTCACGTATCCTCTTCCTGTACTAGTTGGACTCCACTCCACCATCTTCTTAGGCCATCCGTCCTCACCCAAACAGCATACATTTTGATGTCACATCCATTGTTTTGCTTCAGTTGTGTCCAGTAAAGTGGTGTCACAGTACATTCTCTTATGATGTCTTCATTTTTATTTTATTCCATAGTGTTAACTTATAGGAACACCTCCAAAATCCCATCTTCATTGACAATAAGTTCTTCTTAATTCTTTCAGTCACTTCTGATCCATAGTTTGCTATACATTCTACAATAGTTTTAAATATCCTATTCTTTGTTTCTGTTTGTGCTCCACGAAGTTCCAATCAGTTGTTTGATTTGTCTAACTTGACAAATACTGTTCCTAATTTTGCTTTTAATACATCTATCTATGTTAATAATGACTCCCAAATGCTTATAATAAGAGTCCACAGATCTTACAACCCCAAAATATAATGCCAGGTCTTGATTCACTCATCCAATAACCAAATATTTGGTTTTCTCTAAATTAATCATTAAACCCATTCTTGATATTCTCTGTGCAACTTTCTAACCATGTTTTTCTTGATAGGACATCCCCAACTAGTTATGTATATAATTTGTGATTGATAACATTCACTACCATTATAATAAATTTTATTTTCCAATAAAAGGAAAACACAACCAGGTTTTGAGGCAACAATCCCATCTTCAAGTGCATAGATTGACCATACCAGTAAACTAACAGTAACTAGTTGAATAGTATGGACATCTCATGGATCTGAACATGAGATTGTTGTCATGAAACCTGACTGTGCCTTTTTTTGTTGGAAAATAAGACTTATTGCATCTGTAGCAGATGTTATCAATAATGAATTTCTAACCGTGTAACTTGTGTAATCCACATACTCCACAAATATGACTTGGTCATCAGCAAAATGCAAAGTGAAGAGCTTGTCATCATTTAGTGACACACTTATATTATGACAGGAACATTTGCATAATATTAAGTCAGAATTCAAAAATGTTTTAAATAATTAAGATGTTATCATGCATCCCTGTTGTGACCCTTTGGCCACTGGGATCTCTTCAGATATCTTTCTATATACTTTAAATGTACAAGTTGTACCACTACATATGCTGTAACAGCATGTACATAATATAGCTCCTTTCTCTAACACTGCAGTCCACAATTTACACATGGAAATGCCATCATAAGGGTTCTTAAAGCCAATGAAAAGCATATGGGTCTCTAAATTCCAGACCACTCTTTTTTTTTCATGAGCTGTTTTAGGTAAAATATACTGTATGTGCATGATCATGTGGCACAGAACCCATTCTGTTCTTCTTTGTAGATCTATTTTTGTCTACTTATAATGTATTCAGTTATAGATTTTCTCTATGGTGTAGCTTATGTCCATGTTAATTCACTACCAAACCCAACAATGCTTTGCTATTGCCAAATGTGTATGGGAATTGTATCTACATCCTAATGTCCTTCTCCCCACTCTCTCTGTCCTTCACCTACCTCCCACTCCCTGTGTTTATTTTCTACCCCTCCCCTGTCTGTTCATCTCCTGTTCCTTCCTCTCTTTGACCTTTTTGATTGTTGTTGCAACTGAAACCTTGACTGGGAAATGAAGTCACTTAAAATGAATGGGTGCACTGGTTGGGATCATTAATATAAGGGGCACAGGAGAGGCCCCTCCAGCTGCTGGATCTGTGGGGAGAATAGCTTCAGTGACAGTATCCCTCATAGTTTTAATCTGTGAACAGTTAGGACTGTAGTGTTTCGGATGATTCAGATCTCATAGTAGTATTACAATCATAACTCGATGTCATTCCAAGCATGTGTGTCAATTTGTACCTCTCTATCTACATTATTCTGTGATTTATTCAGTTTTCAAATTTATACTGACTTTTTGATCACCCAGTATATACCATATAAAGAGAAACATTGTTAGCAATATCATTTTAAATTTATACACAATAATCTAATAAATGTTCAGACAGATATTAGCTACATATTTTTATTAGCTACATATTTTTAACATATGGTATATAAATACAAGGGCTATCCACAAAGTACATTATGTTTTGGAATTAAAAATAAATAAAGTATTGGAATTTTTTTTATTATATACAGATGAAAGCCACACTTCAATACTACTTTTCTACATAGTTGCCATTTAAATTAAGGCACTTATCGTAGCAATAGACGAGCTTGGAAATTCCTTCGTCGTAAAATTCGGCCGCCTGCGCCTTCAACCACGTGGTTACCTCTTCTTGAAGCTTTGCGTCGTCATCAAAACGCTGCATAGCCAACCACTTCTTCATTGCTGGGAATAAGTGGAAGTCGCTCGGTGCCAGGTTGGGACTGTACGGCGGATGAGGAAACAACTCCCACTTAAAAGATTTGAGAACTGCACGAGTGGCATCTGCCGTGTGGGCCCGGGCGTTGTTGTGAATCAGCAAGATCTTTGAGCCCAACTTTCCCCTGTGCTTGTTTTGTATTGCTCTTCTGAGGTTGTGCAGAGTTTGGCAATACCTTTGAGAGTTTATTGTAGTGCCTCTTTCCCGGAAATCGTATTTCTACCAGGCTACTCATTAACCACGTGTTTGAAGGCGCAGGCGGCCGAATTTTACGACGAAGGAATTTCCAAGCTCGTCCATCGCTACGATAAGTGCCTTAATTTAAATGGCTACTATGTAGAAAAGTAGTATTTAAGTGTGGGTTTCATCTGTATATAATTTTTTAAAAATTCCAATAATTTATTTATTTTTAATTCCAAAACGTATTGTACTTTGTGGATAGCCCTCGTATATACCACACAAAAAGGGAAAAATAGTGAGAAAAACTCAAAATATTCCTGACCGATTTACCTAAGATTTTTACATGGTACTGTAATCAACATTCAGACATTGTCTACATATTTTTAAAATATGTATAGTATATAAAGACCTATATCTATACAACTATAATATATAAAAATAAGTTGTCATTGAACATTGTTGCCAAAAATCTCAAGTAGTTGTTGATAGACTGACTTCACATTTTTACATGATACCCTAATAAATGTTTGAATGCACACTGGCTACACATTTTTAATATATGTTGTAGATAAAAGTATATATACTATGTAAATGGAAAAATGTTTTTAGTAAAGTCTTAAGTTCTTGAACGATTTACTTCAAAATTTTACACAATACTCTAATAAACATTGAGACACACACACGCTATACATTGTTTTAATATATATGTTATATCAATATATACTACTATATACAGAAAAGTCATCATTTAAAAATTTTACCAAAAATTTTTTTACTTCAAATTTTTACATGATGCTTTAATAGACATTTAGATGGCCATATTGTAGTCTATATAATTTGTTATAAAAATATGTATATGGACAAGGCATACTCTACACATTTTTATGTAGCAAAAATCTCAAAATTCTTTTATTCTTTTGACCAATTTACTTCAAATTTTTACAAAGTACTCTCATAAACACTCTGACGGACATAGACTACCATGTTTTCCAACACATAAGGTATATAAATTCAAAAATTTCTTGACAGTTTTATTTCAGATTTGTACATTATACTCTAATAAAAGTCTGGATAGACACAGGCTACATATTTCAGTTTACATAAGTATATGCAACACACAAAGGGAAACATAGTTAACACAAATCTTGAAAAGTTCTCAACCGTTTTACTTTAAATTATTACCCAGTACACTACGAACATGAAGATGGACATAAACTATCTATTTTTTAAACAACAATATACATATTTTCTGCTATCTCCTTATATGTAATTTTAAACAAAAAATGTATATACAACAATGCGCTGTTTTGTTTTCTTCATCACAGTCAGTTTCAATGGGACAGCTGTATTTACAGCTTATCGAGTTACGATTGTAATACTACTATGAGATCTGAATCATCTGGAACACTACAGTCTTAACTGTTCGCAGATTAAAACTATGAGGGATACTGTCACTGATGCTACTCTCCCCACAGATCCAGCAGCTGGAGGGGTCTCTCCTGTGCCCCTTATATTAATGATCCCAACCAATTCACTCATTCATTTTAAGTGACTTTTCATTTCCCAGTCAAGGTTTCGCTTGCAACAACAATCAAAAAGGTCAAAGAGAGGGAGGAACAGGAAATGAACAGACAGGGGAGGGGTAGAAAATAATAAAACCCCATGTCATTCCAAGCATGTGTGTCAATTTTTACCTCTCTATCTACATTATTCTGTGGTTTTCAAATTTATACTGACCGTGTATTTATATACCATGTATATTTGTAAGAAAGTAACATATGTCCATCTGTACATTTAATAGAATATTTTATAAAAATTTTAATTAATTTCAGACTTTTCAAGATATTTGTTAAGACCCTCTTCAATTTATGTTGTGTATAGATACTTATAAACCATACATATTTCAAAAAATGTTGCCTATTTCCATTTTTATGTTTATTTGAATATCATGTAAAAATTTGAAGTAAATCGGTCAAGAACTTATTGAGATTTTTGGTAACAACATTAAACTACAGTCTGTCTTAGTATAGTAGTTATGAGGTGTGTGAGAAAAGTAATGTGATTGATTTTTTTATCTACCAAAATTTTTATTTCTTTCAAACAACACTATTATCTCCTTCAAAATAGTTCAACCTGGCAGCTATACAGCAGCGGAATCGCTGTTCCCAGTCTTGGTAGCAGTGCTGTAAGCCTTACATGTTGGTCACATTCTGTGGAATGTTCTCCAGAGTCCCAAAATGATGCCCCTTCAAGAAATTTTTCAGTTTCTGGGAAAGAAAAAAGTCACAGGGACTTGGATCAGGTGAATTCATGACACATCATTCACTTGTCTGCAGTGTCTGGTCTCATTCAAGTAACACTTTGCCTGAGCCATTCAGGGACACCTTTGTAATACACTTGATTGACAATTGGTCCTGGAGGAACAAATTCTTCATGTACAATTCCCCTATTGTCCAAAAAGCAAATCGGCATTGTTTTGATCTTTGATTTGATTATTCCAGCTTTTTTCAATAGAGGAGATGTCTCAGTGTGCTACTTCTCACTTTGCCGTTTTGTCTTAGGGTCATATTCAATAAACCAGAATTCATCACCTTTGATCAAATGACTGAACCATTCATTGTCATTGGCAATCCTGTCAAGATGATCAGTGCACATGTTTCTTCGATTGTCCTTCTGCTCAGTTGTGAGATTTTTTGGCACAAATCTTTCACATGTGCAAAACATCAGTCAAAATGTGATGTATGATGAAAGTGTTTAAGTATAATAAATCACCCATCATCCTTATTGTTAAATATTGGTCTGATTTCACAAGATTATGTACATGTTCAACGTTTTTATTGGTTTTTGCAGTTGAGGGTCTCCGTGAGCAAGGCTCATGTCAACCTTTTTTTGCGGCCTTCCAAAAATGATTTGTGCCAATGAAAAACTTGTGCTCTCGATAAGGAATCTTCCCCATAGGCCTCTTTCAACACTTGCTAATTCCCTAGGCTTAACACAAAACTTGATAACATAACATTGATCTAAATTCTGCTGTTCCATTTTTGTAATAAATAACTTCACTAATGGCACTCGTAAAATGGCTACACGGAGCAGAAACTTGGACTGAGCATATGGAAGGGATGAACATGCCAGTGTAGACAAATAGAACAACACAGCGTTACCATATCACTCACAGTGTTGTCAAGTCTCATTACTTTTCTCACACACCTTGTAGATGGATATCTTTCTGCTTTAAATAACCACTTTAAATCCTTAGAAAATATTGCTGGCATACATCTATAAGTCGCTTAAAATTCTTTGAAATATATGCTCGGTGGAAACCTCCTACAAGTTGCAAACTGCACATAGTATGTGTAGTAATAGAATATATTTGTTACATTTTTCATTCATGTCATGACCACTGTACACATCACTTCAGTTCAAGTCTTCATTCATGAACCAATATAAATATTGGTGTAATATTGGGTTTCGGTGCAAAACTTATTGAAATTTTTATGAGAATTTACACATTTTGCTGTCTCTTCTATTTTTATATGATGCGTTATGTTGCTGTTACAGGTTGAGCCGTTTATTGATTGGCTTCTAGAGGCTGACGAAGAGACAAGCAGTGAAGATGAAGATGAAGACTGAACACTTGTAAAATTATAAAACATTACACAAAACCATTTGCTGTATTATTTATAAATCCTTTTCCTATCTGTTATCAAATAAAATTATAAGTGCAGTGGTAATGTACTTTTAAATCTTTATTAGATATATTACACTCCTGGAAATTGAAATAAGAACACCGTGAATTCATTGTCCCAGGAAGGGGAAACTTTATTGACACATTCCTGGGGTCAGATACATCACATGATCACACTGACAGAACCACAGGCACATAGACACAGGCAACAGAGCATGCACAATGTCGGCACTAGTACTGTGTATATCCACCTTTCGCAGCAATGCAGGCTGCTATTCTCCCATGGAGACGATCGTAGAGATGCTGGATGTAGTCCTGTGGAACGGCTTGCCATGCCATTTCCACCTGGCGCCTCAGTTGGACCAGCGTTCGTGCTGGACGTGCAGACCGCGTGAGACGACGCTTCATCCAGTCCCAAACATGCTCAATGGGGGACAGATCCGGAGATCTTGCTGGCCAGGGTAGTTGACTTACACCTTCTAGAGCACGTTGGGTGGCACGGGATACATGCGGACGTGCATTGTCCTGTTGGAACAGCAAGTTCCCTTGCCGGTCTAGGAATGGTAGAACGATGGGTTCGATGACGGTTTGGATGTACCGTGCACTATTCAGTGTCCCCTCGATGATCACCAGTGGTGTACGGCCAGTGTAGGAGATCGCTCCCCACACCATGATGCCGGGTGTTGGCCCTGTGTGCCTCGGTCGTATGCAGTCCTGATTGTGGCGCTCACCTGCACGGCGCCAAACACGCATACGACCATCATTGGCACCAAGGCAGAAGCGACTCTCATCGCTGAAGACGACACGTCTCCATTCGTCCCTCCATACACGCCTGTCGCGACACCACTGGAGGCGGGCTGCACGATGTTGGGGCGTGAGCGGAAGACGGCCTAACGGTGTGCGGGACCGTAGCCCAGCTTCATGGAGACAGTTGCGAATGGTCCTCGCTGATACCCCAGGAGCAACAGTGTCCCTAATTTGCTGGGAAGTGGCGGTGCGGTCCCCTACGGCACTGCGTAGGATCCTACGGTCTTGGCGTGCATCCGTGCGTCGCTGCGGTCCGGTCCCAGGTCGACGGGCACGTGCACCTTCCGCCGACCACTGGCGACAACATCGATGTACTGTGGAGACCTCACGCCCCACGTGTTGAGCAATTCGGCGGTACGTCCACCCGGCCTCCCGCATGCCCACTATACGCCCTCGCTCAAAGTCCGTCAACTGCACATACGGTTCACGTCCACGCTGTCGTGGCATGCTACCAGTGTTAAAGACTGCGATGGAGCTCCGTATGCCACGGCAAACTGGCTGACACTGACGGCGGCGGTGCACAAATGCTGCGCAGCTAGCGCCATTCGACGGCCAACACCGCGGTTCCTGGTGTGTCCGCTGTGCCGTGCGTGTGATCATTGCTTGTACAGCCCTCTCGCAGTGTCCGGAGCAAGTATGGTGGGTCTGACACACCGGTGTCAATGTGTTCTTTTTTCCATTTCCAGGAGTGTATTAAAAATGAACCACCTTTTGAGTGCATTTTCATTTTGCAATTACTTATTTTGTCTTGAGTTCTGCAGTGGGTTGAGACAATATTCTCCTTTGTTGAAAATGTTCTGCTTACAAATGGTTTTTGAGAAGCATGTCTTTGGATGCTCTTAAAAATATGTTAATCACTTTCTTATTGTTACTGCGTAAATCAGTCTTGTCTGTAACAGTAAGCTGTAGTATAACCCAGTCAATGAGAACCAAAAAAGGTTGAATGGGGGGAATATTTGTGTAGTCACAAATATTTGCACAGTGGTAGGAGAGAGTGCCATGTACAACATACTAAAAATCCCGACCAGTGGAATTTGGGGGGGAGGGGTTTAGGAGTGAGGATGGGGAGACGTTTAAAGGTAAATTTTTTATTTTCTTCTTGAATAACTGAAAAACCACAGCATCTAGCAAAAATGTTTCCTGGTATAAAATTATATAAAATTTCCTACGAAAAGGTTCTCTTCATTTTTCCTCTAGGACTAACAGTTTCCACATTGCAGGGGATGAAAAAATTGCAGTTTATTAAAAATAGTGTGTTAATGGTATAAAATTAATGTTTATTCTCCATTGGATTGGAATAGATTGTATTCTAAGGTGTCATAGGATGGAGGGGCTGGGAATGGAGGGTAGAAGTGTGAGGGAAGGCATTTTGCTAGATCGTGATTGTATACCTCACACCTTCATAGGTCTGCAAACTGAATGGCAAGCTGCTGAGGCCATGCTCTCTCTGCCATACTTAATCAAAGAAACTACAATGTGTTTCGCAAAGCTATATCAATGCTGCTGCAGACACATGCTGGGGGTCGGAAAGCATATATTCCATTAAGGTATTAACATTACATGGAATACAGGTATGAGATGATAATGCAAGAAACACATGTGGGCATAATCAGCATATACCTCTGCCCACTGTTCCACACTGCTAGAAGGGAATTGATTCATAGTCATCCCGTATGGTAGGCAACTTTCCCCAGTACAAGTGCTGCTTGCTTTTCAGTTTACAGGCAGACTACCTCCCCAGCTTCTTCTATCCAGTTCTATTATGTGTGTAAACAAAGTAACTTCACTGAGCTCATGTTTATGTAGTGGAGCTATTTTCAGTTTATTAATTCAGCACTTAATTGCAGTAGTTCAGTCAGCAATTATGTAAGAATCTCAACAGCTGGAGCCACTATGAAGAGCTTGCACCATGTGTAACATGGTGCCAATATGTATCTGACAATGTCAGTTTCGATGTCTCCTCTATCAAGGGCTGGAACTGGAATACCTTCTGACATCTAAAGAGGTCCAGGGGCTTAAAGTGACTCCCTCTGCCACAGAAATAGGTCACCTAAGGTCTTACGGAACTTCAGGTATTTCAGCATAAGTCAAGCAATGCATTACAGCAAATTACTGTTCAAAGTCTGAACTAGAGCAGTCCCTTTTCATCAGACGTATGTACACCCACCTTGCAAGTTATACTGCGGATGTGTACTAAGTTGGCCCACACTCACAAAGGAAGAGTCTCAGATACAATGAAACAATCTGGATGAAAACTGGTTGGTATGTAGAGGGGTCAGGTGTGACCTGCACTTTCTTCCAACCAATGGATACAGTTTTTTTTTTTTTTTTTTTTTTTTTTTTTTTTTTTTTTTTTTTTTTTAAATGGGGGGACCAACTCAGCCGCAAATTGGGTATAGAGTCTGACAGGCCTTCCATCAGGCCCTCGACCTTTGTTGATCAGTTTTACCGATTTCAGCTATTTCTAAATGCCATTGACACTAATATCTGTTTCATTAATCTTTGCCAGGGTACTAGGATCAAGTTGGGGCATTACTTCTCGGTTTTCCTTTGTAAAGGAACATTTTTAAAAGGTTAAGTATTTCTGCATTTTTTTCTTTGCTATCCTCGATTTCTGTTCCTGCCTCGCCCATGAGTGTCGTCTGGACAACAACTTTGATGACCAGTATTTCTTTTGGTTTTGTGAAAGATCTCGAGACAATACCCTGCTTCAGTAGTCACTGAACGCTTCATGCATTTGTCCCGTGATACGCGAAAGCGTTTTGTACAGTTTGTGTCTGTTTACATTCATTTACTTCGTTTTGCGCCTGTACACGGCATGTCATTAAAGAATCGTCATTAAAGTTATTGCGCGAGCATTCTTTCGAACACCCGCCATCAACGTCTGCGAAGAAAACGCGTACATGTTTCTCTGGATATGGAGTGTCTCTACGTTTAAAAGTCTCTGAGCAACCTGCTCCGTCGTCCCCGGTGAGTGTTTGTTGCCCGATAGGTAGCGTCGGGTTCGCAGTGCAACGGAAGGCGCGCAGCAGGTCGCACGCATCCAGGCATACGCTGCGTGGTGTTGTCAACGGTAGAAGCAATGGCTTGCCTAGCAATCAGTTGTATCCTGCTCATGCTCTATGTACTCTTCGATGTCGGTTATTTCATACGTATTGCCTTCGTCATAGCCTTAGGGAGGCTATTTCAGCGGAAAGTGAAGGTGCTGGAGTCCACATCCACCTACGGTAAGTCAAGAACACTGATATTTGAGACACGACGTTTCAGTAACTATATGCATTTCCAGCGTTTCTGTGTTTCCTAGTTCGTGTAGACGGAATAGGCTTAAAGTTTAATCCAAGAAGAAAACTGGGTTCCATGAAACATCTGTTCCATACCAGTTCTTGAAATTTATAAATATTACTGGAAAGGCGTTCAATGTTACTTGTGATGACTTTAATTTATTTTCTCCGTTTTTCCACTTCATAAAACTTAGTCAAAACTTCTGATACATCTATTTTTAATTATCAGCTATTGATTTATGCATTTTCCGTATTTTGTCGTCACAGAATTTTTCATGTGGTTTTGCGTTCAGTACTACAAAAGCTTGTTGTTCTTCTAGCATGCTAATTAGGTCAGAAAAAATAAACGCTGTCTATTGCAGATTATTAGGCTTTTGGAGGTGCAATAAATACGAAGACGACGTATTTTATAAAAGTTTACGTTTGAGAATGAAACTAAAACAAATCACGAGTAGGGGAGCGAGACTGACTGGAAGGATACGGTGTAAACTGTTCTGAAAAGGCTCGCTCTAGATTAAATGAGTTCATTACCAGCTTCGCATCTTTTTATTTTATTTCTAAATGACGCACAACAGCTCACTGCGGAAAACAAATATTCACGGAATTCTCTGTAGTTGAGACTTTTTATGAAAATGAACCGTGAACACTGAATAGCCTATGAAAGGATATGTGCTGCCAGCACTTATACTTAAACAGATTCGAACAACAATACAACCAGAGTAGAAGAGGTGAAACAAAATGGTTAGACAAAGTTTAGTTACGGTAAAAAATATTCATATTTTAGTAAATACAAATCCTCATCTGGATTTCGAAAGAAATCCTTTTTCTGTTTCTTCATTTTCTATCTCACACTTCACAAAACAAAAAAAAGTAGTGTCCAATGACTGTATTATCAACGAGTCACTGCTGGACTCGGCCAGCTCTTACAGATACCTGGGACTAACAGTTTGTAGGGAAACGGAATGATCACAGACTAAGGTTAATCGGGAGAATGGGCTGCCACAGGGCAGTGTACTGGCACCCACCCTCTTTAATATATACACTAATGACCAGCCGTTACCAGAAGGAACACAAAGCTTCATATATGCAGATGACCGAGCAATCACAGCTTTGAGAGGGTGGAGCGGAAGCTAACTGACGGTCTGAAAGAATTAACTGCCTATTACAGGGACAATCAATTGAAACCAAATCCTTCTAAGACCTGCTTTCCACCTCCGAAACAGACAGGCCAGTAGAACCTTGCAGATAGATTGGGAAGGAACCTCTTTAGAACACTGCAAGACTCCAAAATACCTCGGAGTCACTCTGGACCGTGCTCTTACATATAAGGAACACTGCTTAAAAACAAAGCAAAAAGTGGCTGCCAGGAACAGTGTGGTTAGGAAGCTGACTGGAACAACATGGGGAGCACAGCCAGACACAGTGCGCACATCCGCATTAGCCCTCTGCTACTCTGCAGCTGAGTACGCTTGCCCAGTATGGTGCAGATCTACACATACAAAGAAAGTTGATGTTGCTCTGAACGAGACATGTCGTATCTCTACGGGTTGTCTAAGGGCCACACCTGTGGAAAAACTGTACTGCTTATCCGGCATAGCCCCCCCGGACATCCGAAGAGATACAGTAGCACGGAGTGAAATGAAGAAGGGATTAACATCCGAAGCCCACCCACTACATGGCCACCAACCGGCACAGCAAAGACTTGTGTCTAGAAAGAGCTTCCTTCACAGTACAGAACCACTCGCTGACACTCCACATCAACACCGGGAGAAGAGATGGCAGGTCAGATGCCAGCATCTGGAGGAGTGGCTGATCCCACAAGAAGTTCTTCCCCCAGGCCACACAGAGAAATGGTCCACATGGAAATCACTCAACCGCCTGCGTTCTTCTGTCACAAGATCTAAGAGTAATCTGGAGAGGTGGGGCTTTCAGGTGGACTCTCTCCAGTGTGACTGTGGAGCTGCCGTGCAGACATCAACACATCTACCACAATGCACATTACCTCCAACTGTGTGCACCATGGAGGACCTCGTAAACGCTACACAAAGTGCACTGGACGTTGCAAATTTTTGGGCATCCACTGTATAGATTAAAATTATCTTATGTTTGACAACACAATCTGTGTCTAATCATTTATTTCATTCTTGACTAGTTTAATTTATAAACCATAATGTATGTATGTATGTAGTAATGTATCTAATATTGATTTTAGTTTGCTTCTGACACGATAAATAAATCGGGAAAATACTGGGGAAGTGCAATCATGTCTACAAATCACTCTTGCGACCAGTTATAGCATATTGCTCAATTGTGTGAGACCTGCACCAAATAGGACTAACTGAGTACATTGAATGTATACAGGGAAGGGCAGCACGAATGGTCACAGGTTTGTGTGATCTGTGGAAGAGAGTCACAGAGATACAGTCCGCACAGAATACCGTAGCCGGTAGATGGGCAGTCGGCAAGGCACACGTGGGAGAGCAGTAGTGGCGGAGGTTGTGAGCACGCGCTGCAGGGGAAATGCCGTTCTAACTGTAGCCTGGGCTCACATTTTTTTGTAAATATTAAATGGGGCCCCTCCAGGCCCACACTTGCTGGTGACCATTAAAAAAGATCTGCTGTCACCCCTGCTTTGGTTAGTATTTAAAAATATTTCCACTGAAAATGCAACAAAGTAGCGATTTATTTTCGCCTGGCGTCCTAACTATTTGTAACTTTCAGAGAAGCATCACGAGTGGCGAATTTTTGTGTAAAACTTACGCATTTTTCTTGTTGCCATATTAAAATTTGCCTCTTTTTGCCAAAACACAGTGGATTTTACACACAATTACCTCACTAAATGTTATGCAAATGCAGTTGCGAGAAAATTCTGAAACAGTGGTTTATTAAGTGAGGAAAAGGAAGCTCAGTATATTATAAAAAAACTCATTTTCATTACATAATGAACCTGTAATGCCTTCACGAATATTGTTCCAAAACCCATAGCATTTCTCGTTTGACCAGCTATCGATAGGCCCTAAAAATTACGTTCGTTCATCAAAAAAAGTCTGTAGTTAGTGGAATAATGCGGCATATTATGAAGGCTTTTTTGTGGTAAGATCTTATGGGACCAAACTGCTTAGTCATCGGTCCCTAAGCTTACACAATATTTAATTTAGCTTAAGCTAACTAACGCTATGCACTACACACACACACACATGCCCGAGGGAGGACTCGAACCTCTGAAGGGGGGAGCCGCGCGTACCGTGACAAGGCGGCGTAGACCACGCGGCGTGAAGTTTTCATAATAATACCGGCTGATCAAAAAGTCAGTATAAATTTGAAAACTTAATAAAGCATGGAATAATGTAGATAGAGAGGTAAAAATTGACACACATGCTTGGAATGACGTGGGGTTTTATTAGAACAAAAAAACCAGACGTTTTCAATTGTTGAGAGATCTGGAGAATGTGCTGTCCAGGGCAGCAGTCGAACATTTTCTGTATCCAGAAAGGCCCATATAGGACCTCCAACATGCGGTCGTGCATTATCCTGCTGAAATGTACGGTTTCGCAGGGATCGAATGAAGGGTAGAGCCATGGGGTCGTAACACATGTGAAATGTAACGTCCACTGTTCAAAGTGCCGTCAATGCGAACAAGAGGTGACTGAGACGTGTAACCAATGGCACCCCATACCATCACACCGGATCATACACCAGTATGGCGATGATGAATAAACGCTTCCAATGTGCGTTCACCGCGATGTCACCAAACATGAATGCGACCATCATGATGCTGTAAACAGAACCTGGATTCATCCGAAAAAATGAAGTTTTGCCATTCGTACACCCAGGTTCATCGTTTAGTACACCATCGCAGGCACTCCTGTCTGTGATGCAGCGTCAAGGGTAACCGCAGCCATGGTCTCCGAGCTGATAGCTCATGCTGCTACAAACGACGTCGAACTGTTCGTGCAGATGGTTGTTGTCTTGCAAACGTCCCCATCTGTTGACTCAGGGATCGAAACGTGGCTGCACGATCCGTTACAGTCATGCGGCTAAGATGGTTGTCATCTCGACTGCTAGTGATACGAGACCGTTGGCATCCAGCACGGCATTCCGTATTACCCTCCTGAACCCACCGATTCCATATTCTGCTAACAGTCATTGGATCTCGACCGACACGAACAGCAGTGTCGCGATACGATAATCCGCAATCACGATAGGCTACAATCCGACCTTTATTAAAGTCGGAAACGTATTAAAGTCGGTACGCATTTCTCCTCCTCACACGAGGCATCACAACAACGTTTCACCAGGCAACGCCGGTCAACTGCTGTTTGTGTATGAGAAATCGGTTGGAAACTTTCCTCGTGTCAGCACGTTGTAGGTGTCGCCACCGGCGCCAACCTTGTGTGAATGCTCTGAAAAGCCAATCATTTGCATATCACAGCATCTTCTTTCTGTCGGTTAAATTTCGCGTCTGTAGCACGTAATCTTCGTGGTGTAGCAATTTTAATGGCCAGTAGTGTAGATATAAATACACGGAATCGATAATCTGTAGGTGCAGGTGAGACGCGAAGCTGTCAACGAAAAGGAGGCGGATTCGTGTTTCACACCGCAGCGACAGCTGTGTTGTTAAGAAGCAGGTAATTAACTGCATTGCTGAAGAACTGAAGTAGAAACAAATATTATCCTTCTTGCAAAAATTAGCCATTATCGGAACAAATGATTTAATCACCAACACAAAACGAAAATGAAGATCAGCTCGAGGGGGATCGAATACTAATCATCTTGAATACGAGTTCGTTGCCTTAACTACTGCGCAACCTAGGTTTGGAGTTATTGTATTCTAGGCGTTCACACAAACATAAGAGAAAAATGAAAAAAATGATATAGCCTAGTTCATATTCATCTATACCACTTTCTCTCACCACAAGATTGCATGCCTGCTCGTATTGCCAGTATTGTATGCGTTATTCTCTTCGTGCCATGCTACAAAAAGCTATCTACAGGGGATGGACAAAAAATATGGAAACATCAAAAACACAGCACATTAACATGCCTCTAATGCGGTGTAAGTAAACTGTTGGCATGCGAAACAGCTCCCAATCGTCTCGGAATGATTGATTTCAAGGAAATCTTATACCATTCTTCCTGCAAGAGTGTATCCAGATGGAGGATATAGCAGTCACGTGTTCTTCGCTCTACAATAGAACACAAAGGCTCAACAATATTGAGATATGTGACTGTAGCGGCCAGGGAAGATGTGACAATTCATCCTTGTGCTCACAAAACCAATCCTTAACGACGCGAGCTGTGTTTACAGGGGCCCTGATGTCTTGGAACACAGCATCACAATTATGGAGCAAACATTGTATCATTGGATGGACGTGATCAGCCAAAATGATCGCATAATCCTTCGCGGTAACGCGACCTCACAGCGTCACCGTGGGGCCAATGGAACAACATGGTTGCCCAAATCATCAACAGATCCCGGCCGTGTTTGACTCTTGCGACGTAAACACGGTCTGAAATTAGAAATAGTGTGAAAGACATACTTTCAGCCGGCCGTTGTGGCCGAGCGGTTCTAGGCGCTTCAGTCTCGAACCGCGCGACCGCTACTGATGACCTCAGATATTAAGTCCCATAGTCATCAGAGCCATTTGAACATTCTTTCATTGCTGCAGAGTCCAGGTTTTATGGCTTCGGTACTACGTTTCCCTGTTGCGGGCATTTGGATTACTGGTGAGTGGTTTCGGAATTCCAGCTCGCCCTGTAATTTCCTGCTTGTGGTGCAACTCCCTCCGTGTTGTTTTGTTGCTGACAGGGTTCGCGAGTGCGACATTTAGTTCTGCTGTGATTTTTGGAGCTATCGTCCTCTCATGTTTCGTCACAATCGTCTTCAATAACCGCCTGTCACAATCACACAACACACACTTTAGTCCGCGTTGCGCCTTTAGCGGATGATATATTTTTTGCTTTCCTTGTACGTGGCTTCCAAACACTTCAGCATCTTGGTTATGGAAGCACACACCATACGACCACGGACCATTTGCCAACGTTAGAATTCACTGAGCTCCGACATAAAGCAATTACAACTACACAGAACGCTATTCTGACCACGACTGACACTTTTATTGAGGAAAACCTGCAGGTGTGCCTAGCATGTGCATTTATGTTCAAGCTTGCATGCATTTCTCGCTGTGTTTCCTTATTTTTGTACGACCCCTGTGTCTGCCCATCGCAGTCTGACTACTTCGAACCGCGTTCTCTTTGAATGTTTCATTTGATATCTCTTCTGTTCAGTAGCCTGGCACTGGAGTATGCATTCCCTCGCCTTGTTCAGTTGATCTATACATATCGCGAAATAAACCAAAGCACAGCTTTAAGTTCACTAACACGTAATCTGCTATCCGTATAAACTGTTTGCTAGCATGGTCTGTTTTTGAAACCGAGTGCCCGCTGAAATGAGCCTGTAGAATTTGAAGGAATGTTGCTACTGGAAGCTGAGTTTCCGCTGAAATGAGTGTTTGCTACAGGCCACACACGTGCATTATCAATAGTCTAACGAACCACCATTTTTCCAGCATCTGCACCCTTGGAGTTAAGTTAACAACCTAATGTTCTGGCAATAAACAGAAGCTTTAAGGTTATCCGTATGACGTAGTAGTAAAGCAACTCACGTGCATGGACGTCAGTTGCCGGAATCCAGTCCTGATGCAGCACACTGAATCTCTCTGTTCATTCACCTCTAATAGCAGGTATCGAAATGATGACTGTCCGTTAGACTTCAAAATCTGACATTCAAATAATAGGTAAATATAGGCTTTTGCCTTGTGTGAAAGCTGTGTATTCTTTCAGTGCCATCAAAAAATGTAGCACCGCTGTCGTTCCACTCTACATCTACATCATACACCGCAAGCCATCTCGTGGCGTGTGGCGGATGGTATTTCTTTTACTGATACCCCGTGCCCTGTTCCACTTACGAATACTACGTGGGAGGAATGATTGTCGATAGGCTTCTGTAATTGGCTCAAATTTCTCGAATTTTCTCATCGTGGTCATTAAGCGAGATCTACGAGGGAAGAAGTTATATGTTGTCAGACTCTTCCAGGAAAGTGATCTCTCATGCTCAACGCCTCTCTTGCAACGTCTGCCAATGGAGTCTGTTGAACGCCTTGGTAACGCTCTCGCGACGGTTAAACGATCCCGTGATCAAACGTGCGGCTCTTCGTTGGATGTTCTCTCTCTCCTCTAACAGTCCTACCTAGTAAGGGTCCCAGATTGGTGAACAGTACTCAAGAGTCGGTCAAACAGGCACCTTATAAGCCACTTTCTTCGTGGATGAGTTGGATTTCCTTAAGATTCTTCCTATGAATCCCGCTCTGGCACCTGCTTTTTCCGGCCTGGTTGGCCGAGCGGATCTAGGCGCTACAGTCTGGAACTGCGCGATCGCTACGGTTGCAGGTTCGAATCCTGCCTCGGGCATGGATGTGTGTGATGTCCTTAGGCTAGTTAGATTTAAGAAGTTCTAAGTTCTGGGGGACTGATGACCTCAGAAGTTAAGTCCCATAGTGCTCAGAGCCATTTGAACAATTTATGAACCACCTGCTTTTGCTGCTATAATGTTTTATTAAGTCATTTGACGTAAAGTCGCTCTGGATAGTTAATCGTAGATATTTTACGGCAGATACTGTTTCCAACAGTTTCTCATCAATAGTGCAATTGTACAGTAGTAACTATGCACAATATTTTACGTTTGCTAACGTTCAGGGTCAACTGACCGAGCCTGCACCACTGAACAGTCCTCTGCAGATCATTCTGTAAACTGATACTACCTTCTGGCGTTGCTACTGTGTAACAGATAACCACATCATATGCGAACACAGCATCCTGCGCTTTCTACTAGATCATTTGCATAAACTGTAAACGGTGTACGTCCTATCACACTTCGTTGGAGCACTCCGCAAATTACCTTTACATCTGTCGTTTTTGTTCCCTTAAGAACAACAATTCTATCTGGAAGGTAGTTTTGAATTAGTCGCAAATCTGATACGATACTCGATAAGTTCGTATCTTTTCCACTAAACGACACTGCAGGACGGTGTCAAATGCCTTCCTGAAGTCAAGGAGCACGGCATCTACTTGAGCGCTATAGTCTGCAGCGCTATGGATCTTATGGAGGAACAGAGCGAGCGCCGTTTCTCGAGGTCTCTGCATGCGGAATCCATGTTGATTTTTACAGAGGAGATTTTCGTTCTCCAAAAACGTCATAATTCTTGAGCATAAAACATGTTCTGTAATTCTGCAACAGATTGACGTCAACGTTATATAACTGAGTACATCTGTCTTGTGGCCATTCTTTGGAACGGAAATGGCCTGCGCTTTTTTTCCAGTCGCTAGGTACCTCCGTCGCTCCAGCGATCTACAACTGCTGCTAGAAATGGAGCAAGTTCTTTCGCGTAATATTTGTAGAATCTTATAGGTTTCTCATCTGGCCCTGATGAGCGATTGTAGTTGCTTTTTTGTTCCATGATCGATCATCTCGATATCTGCCATTGAGACTTTCGTACGATGATTGAAAGGAGGAACTGTGTTACGATCTGCCGCGGTGAAACAGATTCGGAAGATCGAATTCAGTATTTCGGCCTTCTTCCTGTCATCTTCCGTTTCCTGCCAGTATGGTCTCTGAGTGAATGAAAAGATAATTTCGAACCGCTCATTGATTTTCCTTAAGACCAAAACCTCTTCGGGTTTTTATTCAGATCGGTTGACAAAGTTTTGCTTTCAAAGTCACTGAATGCTTCTCTCATTGCTCGCCTTATGCACATGTTCGCTTCGTTCAGCGTTTTGTTTGTCAGTTAGGTTTGACTTATCTCGAATCTGAGATGAAGCTCTCTTTGTTTACATCGCAGTTGTCGAACACTGCTATTAAACCACGGCGGGTCTTTCCCACCCCTTAAGACCTTGCTAAGACATATTGAACGATGCTTTTGAATTTTTTCTATTCGTGCTCCACATCTTCGTCCTCTTCACTGAATATTGATGCTGATTCTCAGCTACTCAGCAATTTGTACCCTGTCAGTCCTGCTAAAAAAAATCTTCTTTTTTTCCCTTAAAACTCCTTGTAAAAGCCATAGTCATAGTTGCTATCGCAGCCTTATGGTCACTGATACCTTCATCTACATTAACCAAATCGAGAAGTTCAGGTCTGTTTGTTTCTAGGAGGTTCAAGACATTGCCTACTAATCAAAGTAATTTTCAGATAAGACATTCAGAAGAATGGCATGCGAATCCCTGTCTCTACCACCAGTTTTGATAGCACGATTACCCCAAGTCGAACTCATCCCCAATTACACAAGCGTGATCAGGAAAATTACTAACGATATTCTGTAAGTTCTCTCCAACATATTACCCCAGCCCATACCTGCCAAGTTGCAGTCATCCCCAATTACACAAGCGTGATCAGGAAAATTAGTAACGATATTCTGTAAGTTCTCTCCAGCATATTACCCCAACCCATACCTGGCAAGCTGAAGTCATCCCCAATTACACAAGCACGATCAGGAAAATTATTAACGATGCTCTGTTAAGTTCTCTCAGAGGCGCTCTATCACTACAGCTCCTTGCCATTTTTAACCGACCTTTCATGGTCGACTTCACCCAGATTAATTCACATTCAGGATCAGTGATCACTTCGCTAGATATTATCGATTCTTTACTGAAATATATACGCCGCCACCATTGGCGATTAACCTATTCTTACGATAAATACTTCAATCCGAACTTAAGATTTCGTTGCTATTCACTTCCGATTTCAACCAACTTTATGTTCCTAATGCTATTTGGAGATTATAACCTTCAATAAGCGATACTAATTCTGGGATCTTTCATTGGTTGCTCCTGCAGTTTACTAAAATCATATTAATCTTTTCTATACCCGATTTGCAAGGACGAACATTCTCTGAAAAATTTGTGCCTGATGTAAAAAACCATTGTAACTTGTAATGTTGATGCATTAACTTGTTCTGAAAGCGGTGCTGATATTCAAGATAATAAAAGCGGGTTAAAAGCTGTGAGCTATCTCGGGAAGTATTCCTTGCATTACTGAGCAACTGTTTCTCCAGGTATCCAGTCTAGTTTATCAAATTGCCAACCAGGCTAACATTAATTATAATCTTTTAATAGTCATCTTACGACAACCGGTGATATATATACACAGGGTGTTACAAAAAGGTACGGCCAAACTTTCAGTAAACATTCCTCACACACCCTCAACAAAAAGAGAATTTAAATAAAAAGAAATAAATCAGTTTATATTTGGACATTTATTTTAACATTGATCATTGTTCCGTTAAAATTTCAGCATATTAAACTTGATTCATAACTAAACTGGTGCCTTATTAAGGAGTGTGAAAATGTGAGTTTGTAATCTTACGGAACAAATCAAATATGGAGCCAAGATTGGGAGACTGCATAACAACACTGCATTCATAAAATAACACACGAAGAACGTTGAAACATATGCAAGAGGAAATTAACCACAAACAACCGATTCAATTTTCACCCAAAGAAGTTACGGTCTTAGTGTAATCCTGTCCATCATGAAATTAGCATACACTGGTATATTAAATTCATACTAATTTCTGTGAAATCTTCTCGAAAAGAATAGCTGAGGGCTACTTTGATGATTACACCACATGCTTCACGTGGTCAACTTGGTTTACACAAAGAGTGTAACTCCACAATAATTTTGATAATTAAAATAAATTACATCGAAACGCAATTTACAAAAGAAAAACCTCGAACTGGTTACTGTCTTCATTCTATCAACCTGATGGGTCAAACAATTATATAAGCACGTGGTACTGGTCTCACAAAGTACACCCCATGTGGGTTGAACATAAAGAAAAGTTGCTATATTGAAAAATATTGTCAGAACGAGACATTATTATCTCACGCACATTCGTATTTAAGATTGATGATCTTAGTTAGAGTTACGGATCATCAACATGTGGTTCCACTTTGCTCACAAAGTAGTGACAAAGCAACTACTGGAAGATATTCTGAACTTCACACTCGAATTACACTGTGTTGGAAATTAAGATAACATAAGATATTTTAGATCTAAACCCGAAACAAAGGTGATTAAATTTTCAGTTAGGCTGAACTTAAGGAATCCTTGTCCTACGGACTTAGCAGAGACGCGCTTAGCCGGAGATCTTACCACTTCAGATGCTCGCCGTGGACCGACTGGCGTGGGCCCCTACTGAGGGTGCCTCACAGATATAAGCAGAAGTGACAAGAGAGGCAGCTTCCTATACCAACATGACAAGGGATGGACAGGACCATACCAGGAATAGAAACTTCTTTGCTTGTAGAAAGCGTAGCTACCTGTTCCGACGTTGGTCCTACTTTTCTCTAGCAGACAGGCTTGTCTGCTACCATCAAGCATGCAACTAGAAATGCATTTGCTCATTCATCCAAGCTGATGTAAATTCGATTTTGGCATGCAATTCATACCTGATCCCAAGGGACATGGAGTTTCTCGAACCTAACAGCCCCTTGTGCATACCACATGTACGTCGCTATCTTAGAGGCTGCTTTCTGCGTGTAGTGCACACCTGACCTATTAAGGGGACTCCTACAGTTCTGCACCGATAGCGGAGGTCGAGAAATCTGCATCCAGTACCGTCGCAGAGTCGTCTGAGACTTCTCACACTGCGAACCCGAGGACTGTTATCGACCCTGGATATGATGCTACAAATAAACATCTTAGCCTGCACCACGCGAGCAATGTTAGTTGCGTTCACCGAATCAGGCATCCGCCAACAGAGACAGAGGATGACTTCAGAAGCCAAGTGGCAGGTGTCATTCGTGCCAACATGTGCCACGATTTTGCAGTTGGTTGCGCCTAGTGTGCTCTATAGCTGCCGGCAGGCCTCCACCGTGTCACAGACAGGCCCCCTGGCAAATTGTTAGTGAAATTAGGTTCTTGGATATAATATCTTTTGATCGGTTTGATACTTTGTGCTGTATCTTCCTACCTTGCACTAATCCATCAATCACATCCCACATACTACACCACCTACAGTCCATTTATGTTCCAAATTTGTTACTGATGGATTTCTTAGCAGTACTCGGTTATCTTGTCCATTCTTTTGGAAACTGTTGTAGATAGATTTTATTTTTATTTTTAATATTTTTAAATTTGTGACCCACATCACTTAATGTCAGAGGTAGAGGTCAAATGTGCTTGCTACACTCTACTTTTAAATTAGTTTATTTTATCACTTTGAAAATAAAATTTCTTTTTGGATGAGGTAATTAAAACTTGAAAAACATTACAGCAAGAGATGTATCGATGACCAGTCTATCTTTAGGGATCGTTACATCATAAAACAGGTTACTTGAAAATGAATTCTGGATAGTTTATTGTTTTGATTGCGTTTAACCTCAAGTACACCTCATTCTTAAGATGTCACTGTGAACAGAACCAATCAATTTGCACAACATACTTGCTAAATGAGCTACAGTGGGAATTGCTTAGGTTACTCGACTTTTCTAAGAGAAGGTGTGTAGCTGTTCACCCGGGATTCCCGCAAATACTCGTCCGTCAAGTTCTTGAATCTGGATGTGGGTGGTCGCTCTGGCGACCTTGTGAGTTGACTTCCCTACGCACGGATAAAGTGACATTAGTCGTATCTCCTGAGTGTCTAATTTATAACTACTGGTAGAAGAACAGAAACAAATGAGAAAGAAGCAGAAAGCTCTGAACCACACAGTAGTATGAAGTCAAGTTACAAACCATTACACCATCCCTATGACAGAAGAAACACTGCTTCTCGAAAACAGGTTCTGCGCTGTAAACATAAATAAATACACACTTACACCCTGTAAACTACTGTGAAGCGCATTTCAAAGGATACTTTTCATTGTAATAGTTTTTAGGATTTCTGTCTGTTCCGTTTGCGTATGGAACGTGGGAAGAATGATTAAATGCCACCTACGAGAGCTATAGCCTACACGGGTTTTTTTTAGTATATTCCTAGACTCCCCGCTTAATACTGTTTGTCGAAACTTTGAACAGGGTGTTTCAAAAATGACCGGTATATTTGAAACGGCAATAAAAACTAAACGAGCAGCGATAGAAATACACCGTTTGTTGCAATATGCTTGGGACAACAGTACATTTTCAGGCAGACAAACTTTCGAAATTACAGTAGTTACAATTTTCAACAACAGATGGCGCTGCGGTCTGGGAAACTCTATAGTACGATATTTTCCACATATCCACCATGCGTAGCAATAATATGGCGTAGTCTCTGAATGAAATTACCCGAAACCTTTGACAACGTGTCTGGCGGAATGGCTTCACATGCAGATGAGATGTACTGCTTCAGCTGTTCAATTGTTTCTGGATTCTGGCGGTACACCTGGTCTTTCAAGTGTCCCCACAGAAAGAAGTCACAGGGGTTCATGTCTGGCGAATAGGGAGGCCAATCCACGCCGCCTCCTGTATGTTTCGGATAGCCCAAAGCAATCACACGATAATCGAAATATTCATTCAGGAAATTAAAGACGTCGGCCGTGCGATGTGGCCGGGCACCATCTTACATAAACCACGAGGTGTTCGCAGTGTCGTCTAAGGCAGTTTGTACCGCCACAAATTCACGAAGAATGTCCAGATAGCGTGATGCAGTAATCGTTTCGGATCTGAAAAATGGGCCAATGATTCCTTTGGAAGAAATGGCGGCCCAGACCAGTACTTTTTGAGGATGCAGGGACGATGGGACTGCAACATGGGGCTTTTCGGTTCCCCATATGCGCCAGTTCTGTTTATTGACGAAGCCGTCCAGGTAAAAATAAGCTTCGTCAGTAAACCAAATGCTGCCCACATGCATATCGCCGTTATCAATCCTGTGCACTATATCGTTAGCGAATGTCTCTCGTGCAACAATGGTAGCGGCGCTGAGGGGTTGCCGTGTATGAATTTTGTATGGATAGAGATGTAAACTCTGGCGCATGAGACGATACGTGGACGTTGGCGTCATTTGGACCGCAGCTGCAACACGGCGAACGGAAACCCGAGGCCGCTGTTGGATCACCTGCTGCACTAGCCGCGCGTTGCCCTCTGTGGTTGCCGTACGCGGTCGCCCTACCTTTCCAGCACGTTCATCCGTCATGTTCCCAGTCCGTTGAAATTTTTCGAACAGATCCTTTATTGTATCGCTTTTCGGTCCTTTGGTTACATTAAACCTCCGTTGAAAACTTCGTCTTGTTGCAACAACACTGTGTTCTAGGTGGTGGAATTCCAACACCAGAAAAATCCTCTGTTCTAAGGAATAAACCATGTTGTCTACAGCACACTTGCACGTTGTGAACAGCACACGCTTACAGCAGAAAGACGACGTACAGAATGGCGCACCCACAGACTGCGTTGTCTTCTATATCTTTCACATCACTTGCAGCACCATCTGTTGTTGAAAATTGTAACTACTGTAATTTCGAAAGTTTGTCCGCCTGAAAATGTACTGTTGTCCCAAGCATATTGCAACAAACGGTGTATTTCTATCGCTGCTCGTTTAGTTTTTATTGCCGTTTCAAATATACCGGTCATTTTTGAAACACCCTGTAAGTAGACTCGCAAGAGATAATTGACGTCTGTCTTCTAGCGTGAGCTATATCAGGTTTCTCAGCATCTCCCCGACTTTCTTCCATTAGAGAAAAAATAAGCTACGACCATTCACGCTGTCCTTTTTTTATACGTTCAATATGCTCTGTCAGTCCTCTTTGTTACGAGTCCCACACACTTAAACAATATTCCAGGATGGACCACAGTAGCGTATAGTAAATATCCTTTGTAGACTTACTGCATTTTTCCAGTATCCTAAAAATGAACCAAAGCCTACCGTCTGCTTTACCTACGACAAAACCTATTTGATTATTCTTTTTCATACCCCCCCTCCCCTCCACACCAATTATTACATTCTTTCTTTTCATTTTGTTAAGTGTCCATGTTTCACTTCCAAACAGTTAAAGCGAGTTGTCAACATCTGTGTCACCTTGAAATCTCATCAAGATCTGACGATACTTGTGCAAATATTTCCGGATAGTATTTCGTTATAAATAGCTGCGCCATTTGAAAAATGTATGATGTTAGTACTAACACTGTCAGTCAGGTCATCAATACACAGCATGAGCAGTAAGAGTCCCAAAACAATTACCTGGGTCATCCATCAATGACTCTGCATCCTCCGTACCAAGAAATTTACTACTACAGCTACATCTATGTACATACTCTGGAAGCCACCTTATGGTACACGGCCAAGGGTACCTTGTACCACAAATAGTCATTTCCTTCCCTAATCTACCCGCAACAAGAGCGAGGGAGAAACGACTGCCTCTATGTCTCCCTACGGGCCCTAAATTCTCTTATCTAATCTAGGTGGACCTTGCAATGGTGGCAGTGAAATCGTTCTGCATTCACCTTCAAATGCCGATTCTCTAAATTTTTCCAATATTGTTCGTGAAAGGAACGTCGTGTTCCCTCCAGGGATTCCCATTTAAGTTCACGAAGCATCTCCGTAATACTGCTGTGTTGACTGAACATGCCGGTGACAAATGCAACAGCAGCACGCGTCTGGATTGCTTCTACGTCTTCCTGTAATCCGAGCTAGTGGGGATCCCCAATGTTCGAGCAGTACTCATGAATGAGTCGCAACAGGCGTTCTGCACGTGGTCTCCTTTGCAGATGAGCTACAGTTTCCCAAAATTGTCACAATAAACCGGAGTCTACCATTCGCCTTCCCTACTGCCACCCTTACGTGCTCCTTCCATTTCATATCACTTTGCAACTTAACGCCCAGCTACTTAATCGACGTGTCAGGCAGCACACTACTAATGCTGTATTCAAACATTAAGGCATTCTATTTGTTATTCATTTGCGTTAACTTACATTTTCCTACATTTAGAGCAAGCTGACAATCGTCACACCAAATAGAAATTTCGTCTATCTTATATTCTACTACCAACACTCGACGACGAAATCTCCCCTGTCCATTAAATCATTTATGTATGAGGGCGTGCTTGAAAAGCGATGCCTCAGAATTTTTTATACGAAAACTCTTAAAGCCTTTCAAATAAGATAAATCTTATTAACATTCTACATCTTTATTCTTCATGTCTACATACGTGCAGCCTTCAGAGAGCACCAAATCGTTGCGTATAACATGGCAGTGTGTATTGTAACTATGTCGGTTGGTGAGAATCAGCGGGCGAGTTTCAAATTCGAAGTGTGTGTCCACACATGGAGCACTCACTCCTTCAGCATGACAATGCGGCACACGAACGCTGCGATATCTACAACAGTCCAACACCATCGGCTCACTGTCATCGATCGGCCCCTCCTTACGGTCCCGAGCCGCGCGGGATTAGCCGAGCGGTCAGGGGCGCTGCAGTCATGGACTGTGCGGCTGGTCCCGGCGGAGGTTAGAGACCTCCCTCGGGCATAGGTGTGTGTGTGTTCGTACTTAGGATAATTTAGGTCAAGTAGTGTGTAAGCTTGTGTAAGCTTAGGGACTGACGACCTTAGCAGTTAAGTCCCATAAGACTTCACACAAATTTTAACATTACGGTCCCACTTGGTCGCATCACATTTTCAGATGTTACCAAATCTTAAAGAACATCCTTCGAGGACTTCACTTTGGTAGTGATGAAGCGGTGAAAGCAGCGGTGAGGTTGCGGCTCCGCCAACAAAGTCAAACATTCTACAGTAACGGTTTCAAGACACTGGTCTCTCGTTGGGAGAAATACACTCCTGGAAATGTAAAAAAGAACACATTGACACCGGTGTGTCAGACCCACCATACTTGCTCCGGACACTGCGAGAGGGCTGTACAAGCAATGATCACACGCACGGCACAGCGGACACACCAGGAACCGCGGTGTTGGCCGTCGAATGGCGCTAGCTGCGCAGCATTTGTGTACCGCCGCCGTCAGTGTCAGCCAGTTTGCCGTGGCATACGGAGCTCCATCGCAGTCTTTAACACTGGTAGCATGCCGCGACAGCGTGGACGTGAACCGTATGTGCAGTTGACGGACTTTGAGCGAGGGCGTATAGTGGGCATGCGGGAGGCCGGGTGGACGTACCGCCGAATTGCTCAACACGTGGGGCGTGAGGTCTCCACAGTACATCGATGTTGTCGCCAGTGGTCGGCGGAAGGTGCACGTGCCCGTCGACCTGGGACCGGACCGCAGCGACGCACGGATGCACGCCAAGACCGTAGGATCCTACGCAGTGCCGTAGGGGACCGCACCGCCACTTCCCAGCAAATTAGGGACACTGTTGCTCCTGGGGTACCGGCGAGGACCATTCGCAACCGTCTCCATGAAGCTGGGCTACGGTCCCGCACACCGTTAGGCCGTCTTCCGCTCACGCCCCAACATCATGCAGCCCGCCTCCAGTGGTGTCGCGACAGGCGTGAATGGAGGGACGAATGGAGACGTGTCGTCTTCAGCGATGAGAGTCGCTTCTGCCTTGGTGCCAATGATGGTCGTATGCGTGTTTGGCGCCGTGCAGGTGAGCGCCACAATCAGGACTGCATACGACCGAGGCACACAGGGCCAACACCCGGCATCATGGTGTGGGGAGCGATCTCCTACACTGGCCGTACACCACTGGTGATCGTCGAGGGGACACTGAATAGTGCACGGTACATCCAAACCGTCATCGAACCCATCGTTCTACCATTCCTAGACCGGCAAGGGAACTTGCTGTTCCAACAGGACAATGCACGTCCGCATGTATCCCGTGCCACCCAACGTGCTCTAGAAGGTGTAAGTCAACTACCCTGGCCAGCAAGATCTCCGGATCTGTCCCCCATTGAGCATGTTTGGGACTGGATGAAGCGTCGTCTCACGCGGTCTGCACGTCCAGCACGAACGCTGATCCAACTGAGGCGCCAGGTGGAAATGGCATGGCAAGCCGTTCCACAGGACTACATCCAGCATCTCTACGATCGTCTCCATGGGAGAATAGCAGCCTGCATTGCTGCGAAAGGTGGATATACACTGTACTAGTGCCGACATTGTGCATGCTCTGTTGCCTGTGTCTATGTGCCTGTGGTTCTGTCAGTGTGATCATGTGATGTATCTGACCCCAGGAATGTGTCAATAAAGTTTCCCCTTCCTGGGACAATGAATTCACGGTGTTCTTATTTCAATTTCCAGGAGTGTATGTTAATCGCCAGGATGACTATCTCGAGAAATAAATACGTAGACATGAAGAATAGATGCAGAATGTTAATAACGTTTGTTTATTTAAAATGCTTTAAGAGTCTTCACATAAAAATCGGAGGCATTACGTTTCAGTACGCCCACGTATAATGACAATCTGAGCAGCCGTCTTAAGTTATTTGAAGATGATGCTGACGTTTATGGTCTACTAAAATCATCAGAACATCGAAACCAATTGCAAAACGATTCAGATGAGATATATGTACGGTGCTAAAAGTGGCAATTGAGCCTCACTAAATGAAAAGTGTGACGTCATCCATATGAGTGCTAAAAGGAATCCGCTAAACTTCATGTTACACGATAAATCAGTCAAATCTGAAGGCAGTAAATTCAACTAAATACCTAGGAATTAAGTTACGAAGAACTTAAACTGGAAATAAAACATAGAAAATGCTGTTGGGAAAGCGAACCCAAGAATGCTTTTTATGGGCACAACACATAGAAGATACAACAGATCCATTAAAGAGACTGCCTACACTGTGCTTGTCCATCCTCTGTTGGGGTACTGCTGCACGGTGTGGCATCCTTACCAGACAAGATTAACGGAGTACTTCAAGAAAGTTCAAAGAACAGCAGCATGTTTTGTATTATCGAGAAATAGCTGAGAGAGAGTTACTGACGTGATACAAGATTTACGTTGGACATCTTAAAACATAGACATTTCTCATTGCGGCGGGATCTTCTCACGAAATCTCGATCACCAGGTTACTTCTCTGAATGCGAAAACATTTTGTTGACACTGACCTACTTAGGGAGAAGTGATCATCATAATAAAGTAATGGAAATCAGAGCTTGCATGGGAAGGTGCAGGTGTTCGTTTTTTCCATGCGCTCTTCGAGAGTGAAATAAAAGAGACTTATTTATGAAGGCAGTTCGATGAACCCTCTGCCAGGCAGTTTTGTATGATTTACAGAATAGCCGCATAGATGTGGATGTAGATCAAAACGAGACAGATGAAAAAAGAGTAAGTAAACTGTTTAATATTTCAAAAGTAATTTCTATAACAGTTAATCCATTTATCCCACTGAGAGACAAGATGGTCAATGCCTTCATGGAAAAATGTTTGTGGCTGCCTATGGATCCATGATTGTACCCAGGCATGCACCTTTGCTACATCTGAACGAAATCACATACCACAAATGTCTCTCTTCAGGGCTCCAAAAACATGGAAATCGCATGGGGAGATATCAAGATTGTATGGAGGGTGTGTAAGGGCTTGTGCAGCATATCGGAACAATCTGCTAACAAAATGCCCGCCCACATGTTGCCAATGTTGTTCCTAGCAGGCTTCAGAAATTTCTCTGGGGAGCCTGTACACATCCTCCATACAGTCCCGATCCCTCCCCATGTGATTTCCACATTTTTGGAGTCCTGAAGTAAGAAACTCACAGCCGTCAATTTGTACGCCAGTAGTAGGGCAAAAAGAGTGTCGCCCCACATTGCATTGTTGTCAAATTTATTCAAGATGATGGATCCAAGATGGCGGCGATAGATGTGGCTTTGACATCATGGCAGGAAGTTCAAATTTTGGCGGGAAAGTAGGTCAATTGGGCTACCTCCACAAAGCTAACCCCTCCCCTCTCCTACCCCTCCACTCCAAAAAAATAGCAGGAAGTTCAAATTTTGGCAGGAAAATAGGATAACTGGGCTATCTCAACTAACCTAAGCCATATGACCACCACCTCTTCCTTGGAATTGGCGGGAAAAGGACTTAGTCTATGCTGGATAGGATGGACATAAGTCTTTATTTTGTATGCACTGTTTAAAACAGTTTGAGTTGTCATTGGCAGTAGCTCCATCCAGTGTGTTCACCATGAGGTCTGCAGTCCAGTTGACCTAGTACACAGTACTACAACCAGAGAGCCCTATCGTCCCTCCCATGACGTGATCCAAGATGGCGGTCTGGGGAAAAATGGTGGGAAAAGGACTCAGCCTGTGCTGGGCTGCTGGAGAGGAAGGAATGTACTTTTATTTATTATTTCAGTGGGAAGTACAAGCAATTTATTTATTTAGGGATGAATTTCACGTAGTATAATTATTATGCTGATACAAAACCTGCAAACTACTTGTCAGTCACAGAAATAATGCAGTACACTGATATACTGGTGCACAGACACGAAAACAACTTGTAAATTGTCAAAACATTGCATGTACAACCATCTGCAAACAGACTCACTAATTGTAAACTGTTGAAATAATGCATTACAGTCTCGGACCTGCAAACTACTCGTAAATCTCCAAAATAATGCAGTACACTCCTGTACAGACACGAAAACAAGCATCAAATTGTCAAAATAATGCATTTATAACGCACTGTTAACAGGCTCACTCATTATAAACTGTCGAAATAATACATTGCACAGCCCAGAGGCATGTTCACAAAATGATGCAACAGACACATTCACTACACATAAAAAGTCCAAAATAATGTATGTAAAATACTCTGCAAACACATTTCCAATGCTTAAACAGCTGAAAATAATACAGCGCACAAACACTCACTGCATAAAAAACACTTTTGAACTATTGTTAAGAAATTGTACCACGATGTATCAGCGAACTGTTCCTTACTGAGGCCCCAAGGCGTGCGTGCTGGCAAGGTGTGCTCACATCGGTCCCAGCCTCTGGCCATGCACATGTTTACCTAACCACCATTGCTGGCGTGATGATGGCCAGTGCCTTTGTACCTGCAGTCCAGTGAAGACCTAATTGCCGAGCGAATCACCATTGGAAGTGCAGCTAAAAGATTGTCAATGTTATACTGACATCATGGGTCTATGTAAATAAGAGCCAAGTCTCCCTCTGGACGCACTATAGAAATCTTTTGCAATGCTTCCGAGAATAACACAGGATGCATTGTTCCTAGTGATCCTAACGGGACACCCCGTCCCGCATGTGAGAAGCATCGTGCCATGTGCACGTTTTTATCTGCCCAGTGTGGCTGACACAAAGACGCGAGATGTTTGCATAGCGTAGCTGCAATTTTCGGTGTCCTACAGCTACTGGGCTAGACATGTCCTGACGCCACAATGGCGGATGAGGGAGAGCATTATACTAGAGATGGCTGGTCTGCTTCAACTTGTCTTTGAATATTTGAACAAAGAATACATCTCTTTACTCACAGAATTTTCTGCAGATACTTTGTTCTCATCTTGTTTGAACCAGTCTGTAGAAGCTCCTATGTCCCAGCACAAAGAATGTCTTGTTAATGAATGGAGCAATCTGATTGGCTCTTACTGAATTTACCCACCAAGCTGCTGCTGGTGTGGAAACACTGTCGGCCACTTTTTTTGTGCAGACGAAACTTTCAGCAGCAAACTATTTTGTACAGATTACCTTATTGTGCTGACAGTTAAACCCTACAAAAGTGGTCTACAGATCCTAAGATATGGAAAGACACTTCCTCAATTACACTTCTCTGCTGCTGACGATGGTAGCTTGAATATTTCAGCGTGAAACCACATACTACATCTATGTAGTAATCATACAATTTATATCCTGCGCCATACAAAATCGCCACTTCTGCATCTTGCATATAGCTATCGACCACCAGACCCTCATACATATACCGTGAAGACAGACAGCACAAGCACCTGCACCGTATATACTCCTCGCAGCACCACTTATTTCCTACAAGGTCGAGCTGTCATCCACCGCAGCCGATGGTCACAAGTCATCCGCCCCTGCACACACACTGGCCTGACCCGTGACCAGAGCGCCCTCAGTGGACCGAGGTCACTCTCTGAACTGTTGTACAAAGGCTGGGTCATTTCCCCTTGGCACAAAGGTGTTACTGATTCTGGCCCCTACCTGCTTGCTTACCTGCTTTCTACACTCTAGACTCTGGGATTACAAGAACTTATGTATTTTCACATGGTTTGCCAGAATATCATACCATTTTCGTGATACTTCTCGATATCAAGGACTTAGCAGTATTCTACCGATCACTGGCACACTATAATTCCGAAGATATAGAGCCGGCCGCGGTGGTCTAGCGGTTCTAGGCGCGCAGTCCGGAACCGCGCGGCTGCTACGGTCGCAGGTTCGAATCCTGCCTCGGGCATGGATGTGTGTGATGTCCTTAGGTTAGTTAGGTTTAAGTAGTTCTAAGTTCTAGGGGACTGATGACCACAGATGTTAAGTCCCATAGTGCTCTGAGCCATTTGAACCATTTTTTGAAGATATAGACTGGAAATTATTTTCTAGAAACCCAAAACTTTAGCGAGGTGGAGCGAGCTGTAAACTACTGAGTAACTAGAAACTTATCCGGTGTGCGAAGGCGTTTACGTGAAAACTCGGAAGAAATAGAGGAAACTGATATTTCCACTCGCAAATAGCGATGTCGGTGAAATAACAGATTCCAAATCATCTTTATAATTTACAAAGTCAACTAAGGCGTTTCTCATGTCCAGAGAACCAGAAAACGTGTCTTCCACCCGTCTTTCACCTGCTAGATGCACACAACACATGCCACAATTGATGTTCTCTCAACTAAATAAAGACTGAAAATGAGCAGAAGCAGTCAACCGGACAATTTACATGGGAGGGCAAAATGGTCCAGCGCAAACACACGTCCATATTGAATGTTCTCAAATTTCCATGGAGAACACATGCGATCATGAAGGCTGCCCAACACATACTGAGTATTAGTTCGCTATTCAGCTGTCTAGAGAACGACATGGTTAAGTCAGCTACATTCTTGCATCCCAACAGGCCTCTCCATTTGGACAGCTCCTACTGTTAGCTGGAAACATGAATCATCCCCGCCACAGGCCACCAGCACAGACAGGATCGTCCTAGTAAACTGGTCACATACATATTTGATCACTATACTTAAAATTAAATACTACGATTGCAGTCTAATTGGACAGCATTTGACAATGAGCAAAGTACTGGAAATACCACCTGCTGATGGCTGTGGATTTGGAAATAGAAATAACTGTACCATTCTTATGACTTGATATACTTTTTCAAGGAAGAAAAGATCTTTCATTCCCTTTGTGGCTTTCGCAGTATACCATGTCAAATCCATACCTTCCCTTATGATAGAACATAGTCATTTCCTTTGCACATATGGGACCACACACACACACACACACACACACACACACACACACACACACACACTTTATAAGCCTGATGCTCAAGTCGAACCTATCACACACCCTCTACTACTAAGTATAATACTTCACCAATAACTTCTTGCTGGTGATACGAAAAAATACTTAGGGATAATCAGCAATTGGTGGACAAGTTTTTATTGCCAGTGGTACCACAGTGTCTTAGGAAGACAGACATAATGGTCTTACAAGCCGCCAGATGTTAAAAACACGATTGCAACGAATATGATACTGTCACAAGCAGTCTTGGTTCTACAGGTGCTCACAATTACCACTGACGATATCCAAGTTAAAAACTATACAGGCCTTATAAATCGGGGTTGGCATTATCTCTGAATGAAGTGGTTTTTCCACACAAATACCGCGACACTGAATATAGACAGTGATCACCGGAGTGCATATTAACAGACCGAAAGTGCAGTTACACGTCACTGATGGTGTAAGCTCGTAATGAAATCACTGAATTTAGAAAGTGATTTTAATAAGGAATGCGGTATGAAGCCAGTATTTGCAATTCTCTAATGCCACCGCCGGATATTCCTCCAGTATTTCTAACGCTTTCTGTCTCGATGCCACATCAGATTTTCTGCGATAAATCCACTGAGTTATAAGTGATGGTTGATTGAGAAGGATCACAAACAGCAGATGGTGTGTTGATTGAGGTCATAAGAAATGTTCACAGGATTTTCAGATCGCAAGTGCTATGCTTGCCAGTAGAAATGCTGCCTAAAACTAAAACTAAACTCCTCACAAACAGGCCATGAAGGTCCAACAGTATCCACCGGCCACCATGTCATCCTCAGCCCATAGGCGTCACTGGATGCGGATATAGAAATGCCGTCTGCGATTTGGAATTAAATCTTTCCATTCAACCACATACCTGAATTGTATCCTATGGAGAACTCTTTTAATGATTACAGCCAAGAGTGAATCATATTTCCGGCACTCTTATATCCTGAAATGAGTCACCTTTATCGAGCCTATCTGCTACAGTAAAATTCCAATGTGGTTTTAGGTAGTCCCTAAACATCTTGCAACTGCCCCTCAAACTCTGATCTTCCATCCCTGCAGCTTTGTGCATGTGATAGTTCATATTTTAAGTTGGAATTGAGTATAGGTTGGAGAAAGCTATATCCACCACATTCTGCAGTCCATGTAGAAACAGGCTAAGCTGAATTAGTACGACAGAACAATGTTTTGACCATTTGATGGAAATGGGAACATGTTTTTGTAGCTCTGCCAACCATGTATGATGTGTAAGGTGTACCGAAGAAAGACTGCTCCTGCAACACGAGGTAGTATAAAGACAATACGAACAGTTACGGTGGAGTTTCTTATCGGCAAATTAGGAAGACTCAATATCATACAGGTACTGCAGTCTGAAGCAGATCCGTATCCCTCAGGGTCCATTCATGTCTGTCACTCCAACATTCTATCATCGTTATTCTGTACCATCCAACAGAGTAAAATTACATACTATAAAACCTCCGCTAACTTCATCTGATAGAGAACTCGGTAAGATTTTTACTATATCTCCCTCTTCCTGTATATCGAAAACAAATACCACCTGTGTGCTGGAATCGAGCATATGTGGCGATCCTGTTAAATATACAGGTATTGATCCATTGCACAGACCAGTGTAAAGTTTCATCGCCTGTGCTGTAGGAGGATGACTGTGTCCCACAGACTATAATGTAAGTCGCAAGAGATGCTCTCTGTGACCTTTTGTCATTGTTTGGAATATTGTTTTTTTCTGCTGTAACACGCTTTTTTATACTGCCATATATTTTGTTTTTTCCTGCCACAACTTCGAGGTCTGTTTCACGTTCTAAACTGACATTAACATATTTTGATGCATTACCCCCTCACAGAACACTAGATGTCACCTTGTTCCAACACTTTGGAGAGTGGCCTCGGTCGACTGAGTGTGCTCTGGTCATGCATCGGGCCAGTGTGTATGCGGGGATGGATTAGCTGTGACCATCGGCTGCAGTGGATGACGGCTCGACCTCACGGGAAATATCTGGTGCTGCAAGGAGTATACACGGTGCAGGTGCTTGTGCTATCTGCCTTCATGGTATATGTATGGGTGTATGGTGGTCGGTAGCTATATGCAAGATGCAGAAGTGGCGATTTTGTATGGCACAGGATATGTATTGTGTGATTACTACATCGATGTGGTATGTGGAGATCGGTTTCACGCTGAAATATTCAAGCTGCTATCGTCAGTGGCAGAGAAGTGTACTTGAGGAAGTGTCTTTCCATATTTGAGGATCTGTAGACCACTTTGCAGGATTTAACTGTCAATGCAATAAGGCGATCTGTAAAAAATGGTTTTGTTGCTGTAAGTCTTATCTGCACAAAAAAATGGTGGACAGTGTTCCCACACCAGCAGCAACAGCAGTTTGAGGGGTAAATTCAGTAAGAGCTAATCAGATTGCTCCATTCATTCACAAGACATCCTTTGTGCTGGGACATAGGAATGTCTACAGACTGGTTTGAACAAGATGGGAGCAAGGTAGCCTAATTGACCTTTTTTCCCACTAAAATTTGAACTTCCCACCATGACGTCATTGCGACATTGCTACGTCTATCGCCTCCATCTTGGATCCGCCATCTTGAATAAATTTGGCAATAGGGCAACGGGTCGTCGCATTCTTTGCCCTACTGCTCACGCCTGGGGTACAATCATCATTCCGTAGGCCACAGCAAACATTTTTCTATGAAAACACTGACTGTCTTTTCGCTCTGTGGGATAAACGTATTAATAGTTATGGCGATTACTTTTGCAATAATAAAGAGTGTACTTACTGTTTTCCATCTGTTTCGTTTTCAAGTCACTGTCCTTTATATGTAGAGGATAAGGGTGGTCGTGCCACACTTCCCAGGGCATTCTTCACAATATCCTTGTTTCTGATTAACACACGTTGTGGAGGACTGCACATGGGTTCTAGTGCTTAAGAAGCCTTCTTGCCACTTACTTACACGAGATACATGGGAATCTAAATTAGATGCTTGGAACTTCGTTAACAGTTTGCAATAGGACATCATGTCAAACAGCTTTTGGAAAATCTAGGAATATGGAATTGTGTTGCTCCTCATCCTTGGTTCACAGGCTGTGTGAAAGAAGGCCAAGCTGAGTTTCGTACGACGATGATTTCTGAATCCGTACTGTTTTGTGTACAGGAGCTTTTCCACCTCAAGGACATTTATTATACTCTAACTTAGAATATGTTCAAGAATTCTGTACCAAATCGATGCTAAGAACATTGATCTGTTATGTTGCAGGTCTGTTCTTTTATTTTTCTTATACACGGCGGTCATCTGCATATTTTTCCAGTCACTTGGGACTTCGAGCTGGGCGAGATATTCGCTATAAATGTAGCCTACGTGAGGGGCCAGTGCCGTGGACTACTCACTGTAAAACCGAATTGGGGTCCAATTACGACTTATTTGTTTTCAATTCTTTCAGTTGCTTCTTTTCTTCTTTTTGCCTGAGATGCCTATTAGTATGTCCTCCACACGGGAGTCTGTGATATGGTCAAATGACGATATGTTTGTAAGATTCTTCTGCGTGAATGAGTTCTTAAACGCGAGATTTAAAACTTCAGCTTTCCTTTTGTTATCCGTTATTGCACACCAGGCTGGTCACTGAGTGACTTTGACCCGCTTAGCGATTTTATGTAAGACCAGAATTCTCTCCAGTTCTCGGCAAGATCTTCTGCTAAAGTACAACGGAGGAAGTTGTCTGCCTGTATTGATCGCTTTACAGACACACGAATTTCTACTAACTTTTGAATGTCGAAATTTGCGCGCGATCGCTGGTTCAAGGTATTAGAGTAACTTTAGATAGATGTATGGGGGACTCTCAAGTGTAAAGACGTGTTGTATCTGATGTGTGCTGTATATGTTACTCACTACGGGCAGTAATGATATTTTATTTGCAAAAGACAATAAATTAAGGTAAAGAAAGTGGTTTTACTACCAATGCAATGCACATATTCGTAAATGATGATTGAGGCAATGTATAGCTCACATTCAGTGATTTTGTAAAGCTAATTGTTAATCTACAATCAGTTTATTGTGTGTTAATTGTGAGCATTATTAATTTTCAAAGAGTCAAAATACGTCTTTTAAAGTTGGTGCCATATTGTTACTTAGCACAGGTCAATACCAGTTCCCAGATCCATGTCGTTTTTGATTAACTGTTTTACTCAAGAAGTTATTGTCTAAGTCATAATTGATTTGATTAAAATGTATGCTAAACAACAGCCTTGCACAATAGCTGTATGCTACCCATACAATTTAAAGTACTGACAGAGAGCAGTGCAAAGACTGTTACCATTGCGCAGATAAGGGTAAGAAATTTTATTAATTTAGGGATAGCATTCATTAAGCACAGGGACCATTATTGTCAGACCTTTTTGTTTTGTTGGTTAGTGGACTCATTTTGCACTTGGATTGCAAGTGTTGGACATGGATCTGGAAAATGGTATTGTCTTGTGGTAAGTAACAATGTGGCACTAACTTTAAAACATGTATTTTGACTCTTTGAAAATTAATAATGCTCACAATTAATACACAATAAACTGATTATACATTAACAAACAATTAGCTTTACAAAATCATTGGATGTGAGTGCTATACAGTGTATCAATCATCATTTATGAAAACGCGCATTCCATTGGTAACAAGACAGCTTTCTTTACGTTAATTATTTCCAGTATGGTATCTCGCAAATAAAAAATCGTTACTGCCCATAGCGAGTAAGCATATAAGCCAGCACACATCAGATATAACATGCCTTTACACTTGAGAGTCCTTCACACAGCTCTCCATCTAGTCACTCTATCTTATTACACATAACACCTTGAACCAGCGATCGCTATTGAGCAGCGACGTTACTACTCGATCGACACTACATTTGACCATCTCCAGTTCAATATAAAATTTTCTTAAAATTTTACTCTATGTGCATACCTTTCAATTGATTAGACCGTTCATTCCATTCAACACGCCCGGCAATCAATCTTCATTGTTACCGAAGATAGCAATGCCATCGCCTAATCTCTCACTGACATCCTTTCACCCTGATTCAATGTATAGTTTAAACAGTAGGGCGAAAGGCTGTATCACTGTCTCACACAATTTTTAATCCGTACACGTCGTCCTTGGTCTTCCATTCTTACTATTTCCTCTTGGTTCTTGTACATATCGTATATTATCAATATTTCCCCATAGCTTACTTCAATTTTTCCAAGAATTTTGGACACCTTGCAGAAATTTACATTGTCTAATGCTACACTATGTGATCAAAAGTATCCGGACATCCCCCAAAACATACACATTTCATATTAGGGGCATTTTGCTGCCACCTACTGCCAGGTACTCCATATCAGCCACATCAGTAGTCATTAGACGTCGTGAGAGAGCAGAATGGGGCGCTATGTGGAACTCACGGACGTCGAACTTGGTCAGGTGACTGGGTGTCACTTGTGTCATACGTCTGTAAGTGAGATTGCCACACTCCTAAACATTCCTAGGTCCACTGTTTCCGATGTGATAGTGAAGTGGAACAGTGAAGGGACACGCACAGCACAAAAGTATACAGGCCGACCTCGTCTGTTGACTGACAGAGACCGCCGACAGTTGAAGAGGGTCGTAAAGTGTAAAAGGTAGACATCTGTCCAGACCATCACACAGAAATTCCAAACTGCATCAGGGTCCACTGCAAGTACCATGTCAGTTAGGTGGGAGATGAGATAACTTGGATTTCATGGTCGAGCGGCTGCTCATAAGCCACACATCTCGCCGGTAAATGCCAAACGACGCCTCGCTTGGTGTAGGGAGCGTAAACATTAGACGATTAAACAGTGGAAAAACGTTGTGTGGACTTACGAGTCACTGTACACAAGGTGGCGATCCGATGACAGGGTGTGGCTGTGGCGAATGCCTGGTGAACGTCACCTGCCAGTGTGTGTAGCGCCAACAGTAAAAGTCGGAGGCGGTAGTGTTATGGTGTGGTCGTATTTTTCATGGAGAGGGCTTGCTCCCCTTGTTGTTTTGCGTGGCACATTCACAGCACAGGCGTACATTGATGTTTTAAGTACCTTCTTGCTTCCCACTGTTGAAGACCAATTCGAGATGGCGATTGCATCTTTCAACACGATCGAGCACCTGTTCATAGTGCATGGCCTGTGGCGGAGTGGTTACGCGACAATAACATCCCTGTAATGAACTAGCCTGCACAGAGTACTGACCTGAATCCTATAGAACACCTTTGGGATGTTTTGGAACGCCGACTTCGTGCCAGGCCTCACCGGCCGACATCGATATCTCTCCACAGTGCAGCTCTCCGCGAAGAATGGGCTGCCATTCCCCAATAAACCTTTCAGCACCTAATTGAATTTATGCCTTCGAGAGTGGAAGCTGTCATCAAGGCTAAGGATGGGCCAACAACATACTGAATTCCAGCTTTACCGATGGAGGGTGCCACGAACTTGTAAGTCATTTTCAGCCAGGTGTCCGGATACTTTTGATCACATAGTGTATTTCCAGGTCGATAAATCCTGTGAATCTGTCTTGATTTTTCTTAAATCTTGCTTTCGTTATCAATAGCAACGTCAGGACTGCCTCTGGTGCCTCTACCTTTCCGAAAGCTATACTGATAGTCATCTAACAGACCTTCAATTTTCTTTTCCATTCATCTGCATATTTTTCTTGTCAACAACTTGAATGCATGAGCCGTTAAGATGATTGTGCGATAGTCCTCGCCCTAATCTCCTCTTACTGTCGTCGGGATTAAGTGTATGATAATTTTCCGAAAATCTGACCCTATGTCTCCATATTTATTCTACACACTGACTTGAATAGTCGCTTGGCATCGACTTCGATTTCTTTCCAAATCACGTCATCAGGCAAGTACTTCCCGTCTTAGAGGCCTTGAATGTGCTGTTCCCACCTATCCACCCTCTCCTCTGCGCTTAACAGTGAGATGCCCGTTGCATTCTTAATGTTGATGCTCTTGTTTTTAATTCCACTGAAGGTTGTTTTGACTTTTCCAAAAGCTGAATCACTCCTTCCGATGATCATTTCTTTTTCGATTTCTTTACATTTTTTCTGCAGTCATTTCGCCTTGGCTTTCCCGCACTTCGTATTTATTTCATTCCTAAAAGACTCGTACTTCTGTGTTCCTGAATTTCCGTGAACATTTTTGTACTTCCTACATGACTTGCATTTCTTTGTTCCTGAATTTTCCTGAACATTTTTGTACTCCCTGTATTTCTTCCGTTACTGAAGTTGAAGGTTTCTTCACAGCTACTTTCCTTGTGCCTATCTACGCCTAGCTTCTACGATTGTATTTTTAGAGATGCCCACTCTCCTTCAGCTGAACTGCCTACTTGGTATTAATTATCACGGTAGCCCCAAAGAATTGTAAGCGCATCTAATCATTCCTCAATACCTCAACATCCCATTTATTTGCACATTCATTCTTCTATACGAGTCTCTTAAACTATAGCGTACTCTTTGCCATTACTAAATTGTGATCCGAATGTGTACCTCCTCCTGGGTACGCTTAACAAACCGGTATGTTATTTTGATATCCTCTCTGACCTTGCCGTAATCCAGCTGGAATCTTCCCCTATCTCCAAGCGTTTTGCAAGTATATCACGTCTTGTGATTTTTGAACAGTGTGTCCGCTGCTAATAGCTGAAATTTGTCGCATAACTCAGTTAATCTTTCTCCTCTCGCGATCCTATTACCAAACCCATAGCGTCCCGTAACTATTTCTATTCCTTCTCCTACTAACGCATTCCAATCCCAGTTGATCATTAGATTTTCACCTAGCTTTACCATGTTGAATGGTATGGAAATGGAAATGTCGTGTGGCTAGGGCCTCCCGTCGGGTAGACCGTTCGCCTGTTGAATGGTAAGTTCAGCTTCTTCATATCCTTTCCTATCTCTTCGTCTTCTGCTTGTGACATCGGTATGAATACCTCAACTATTGTTGGCGTTGGTTTGCTGTCGATTCTGATGAGAATAATCCTATCACTGAACTGTTCCCAGCAGCTCACTCTCTGCCCTACCTTCCGATTCATGACGAATTTTACATTTGTTATAGCACTTTCTGATGCTGTTGATATTACCTGTATTCTTCTGACCAGGAATCCTTGTCTTAGTAGTTTACCAACGGAGAGATCATTATGGGATTTATTTGATTGCAGGTCACATGTACTGTGAATACACATTATGTGACTTTAATGTAGTGGTTTCCCTTGCCTTCTGCATTCTCATGTCGTTAATAATAGCTGATTCTTCAACATTTTAGTAGCAATTTCTCACCCTAAGTGTAAGAAAGTGCCCTGAAACTCTGTTCACTCCTCCATCCTCTTTGACAAGGCCGTTGACAAAACGAGGGAGACTCGTTATGTCAGGAGTTTTCGACCGCCTCTACTGATGGTTTTTATTTGAGATTTTAGGAGTGGGTGGTTTCGACCTGTGACTCAGGATGTTTTGCTTGCTAATGAAAGACACTACACCTACACACCGGATCGAACCCTACCAATTCGAAAGCCATCGTCATAGCTGCAAAATTTCTCCAGTTCTCGCTTGGGTGAATCGCTTCCACGCATCGTTGTAAGGAATAGCTTTTGCTTTTCTTTCTGTTTCTATGAAATCTCTGTGTGGCGAGTCGACGTTATGAAAGTCACAGCACAAGTTCGGAATGGCGGAATGGACAATGACTCGGAAGGAAACAGACCACGTCGTTTTCAAAGAAACCATCCGGATGGCTGCTTTATTCCGAATGAAAGTCCAGTCTCAAATCAGAACAGAAGGTACAGCTGAAAAGCACCATTAGACAAGGAACGATATCAAATGGATCACAGTGTCGTTGTTAGATATTCACGAACAAGGTGCTGTATTTCAACGCTTGCTCAGATCTGAATGTGGTTTCAATGCATAACCTAAAAGTGACTAACCGTAGGCTGAAATTCAAAAAATAACTAGGAAAAGCGGAGTGTTCAAGAAAATGGAATGAAGATACATTACATAATGAGAAGACAAATTCGCAATCTAAACCAGGTTTGCTGAAAGGTGAATCTGACTTTACTTCTCCCCATTAGGCTCCAGTGTATTTCACATTGGACCATCTCATTGCATCGTTTCTAGAGAAATGGACGGGTTGGTGGGACATGTGCTAAGACGTGTAGACGAAGTTAATCAGACGCTACAGGGGAAAGCTGTATGAGCATAAACTGTACAAATGCTGACAGTGAAAACAGAAAAAATGGCAAAATTGTGATGCGTCGTTCATCAGAGACACAATTGTAACCTTCAGCAGTCGAACACGCAATTAATTCGTGCTCGGCGATATCTGTTGATGGTCGACGGACATTGAAGTGAATGGAACATGAGCTATGGAAATGAGGAATTTTAATACTGCTGACGCTCGTTTCGTTTACAAACGGCGCGCTGTGATTTTCCGCTGTCACTTCCACTTATTGTAGAACCTGTTTACGTCTCGGTGTGCACTGAGCGAGACAAGGTCGATTAACGCGGGTAAAAAGAGAGAGAGAGAGAGAAACTCGGAGCAGGTGCGAGTAGGGCTCGCGCTCTCAGGGTCCCGCACAAGCTAAATTATGTGGTTAGCACCCGCTCTGGGAGATGGCTGATCAGAAGTACAACATATGAAACATGTCTTAGAACAGTAAAGCATCACTTGATGAGCACAGTTACAGACTCTCCTCTTGAAGTACAGGTACAACATTTACAAAAGTACAGTTCCATCTGAGATTTGAATAGCACTGGTGTCGTAAGTAGATGACGCTGACAGCTTTAACGAAGCTCACAAACTGTAGGCAGAGCGAGTCCACGCTCGCTTCTACATAGACCTCCGTGTGACTGCGCTGCACTGCTGAGAGAGAGCGTGTCTTTAGAAACGCCTCCCATCCGTTGTTGCGGATTGCAGCGAGACACCGCTAATGTCTTTGATACTGATGCGCATTGTCGAGTTTGGTGTGGCACAGTGATCTTTGGACAATACCACATTATGTACGTAGACAGTTCATCCATCCCAGGAATCGAGTATCTCAACGATTTTTGCCTGTTATTTACATTGATTGTGACAAAATACAGGTTCTGAGAATTCCAAGAGCTACGAGAATGTTTTAAGTTTGAAGTCGAATAACAAATGAAAAAAATATTTTTATGAGAATTAATTATAAGTTAACATTGTCAAAACTGTTCCATTACTTTTACTGTGAAAGCTTACTTCCAGCCCAAATTCATGGTTGTTAGTCAACGGGAAGTACCCATAGGCTTTGATGAATCAGTCTGTGAGTATAAAAATTTGTGACATTAATAACCGTATCTTATGACTGCATTGACACAGAAGCTTCAATTTTTTATACTGTAAAGAAACAGTAGTCCTTAGTATGTGACAGAAATGTCAATGCGATGCATCTATTCGTTCCTGAAAATAAGGGCTTTTAACTGTCAAGACAAGCAGACAGACAACAAAGTGATCCTATAAGGGTTCCACCTTTACAGATTGAGGCACAGGACCATAAAAACGACTTGTCGCAGTATGAACAGTTTCTTAAGGCAACTGTGATTTTTAAATAGACTGAGGTCCAGGAAGGACAGGAAATTTTACTTATTGCGCATTTATAGTACAGTAGGAAGAACACGATTAAATTTGGAAGACAGATTAAACGATTTGGTTCCAGAGACCTTTTCATGTCTCAGATTTCATTGATGTATACGGGGTGATTCACAAAGATATGCAAATATTTTAATATGTTGTTCTACCAGTAAAACTAAAGAAAAGTTCATATAAACATAGGTCTCCAAATGTTTAGTTACGTTATGAGAGTTACGGCTAATAAAAGATTTTGCTCGAAATCTCAACTTCGCTAATATGAAGCCATCGCAAAACTGTACGAGGCTAAAGTAAATCATGATTTCCATTTATTTTGTTGTTATTGGTCTGGTGAATCAATAAAACATGTCTCAGATTTGTATCTGCAGTAGTTTCCAGAACATCCAGCGAAGCAAAGATTTTCATACAAGTAAATTTGTTTACTTTCCATTAAGAATGTAGAAACGTTTATGTCATTGTTAGCAACCGTTAGTGAGTTGTTTCAGTCGTTTCCTAACCTTGAAACGAGTTGGTTTTCTGTATTGTTCAGTGAAAGAACACAATACCAACAGTGTAGTGAAACCACATAGTAACTGTTGTAGTTTGTAGATTATTTATGAAATAGGGATGCCTTTCAAATTTACTACAGGAGGATTCCGAATGCACAAACAATTAGCGGAGTATCTCGAATGTTACGGGAGACTGGTTCTCTGCCTAGCGTTCATAATCTGTACGAGCGCTCGATACATGAAGACGATGATGAGGATATTATGTATGCTGTTCAACGTGCCCGGCTACCAGTACACTACGTATCTCTCAACGATTAGGCATTTCGCAAGCTAAGGTATGGCGTACAATAAAGTGCAATAATCTGTATCCGTACCATAAACAAAAAGTGCATGATTTACATCCGAGAGATCCTGTCCTTCGCTTGGAGTTGTGGAACTTGTTAAATACTAATCGGCAGTTACACAAATACATTTTATTGATTGGCGACTCCATAGTGTCCTGTGCACTACGACCAGATAATGGGTATACGTGGAAGGAGAGACAGCATTGGTCGTATACTGAGTCTATGTGATCGCCGTAAGCTTATTGACACCAGTGCTTACTAATTTAAGTTATAATTACAGCACTGAAGATGGTCACTAAGTGACCGAAAATCGATTTTGCGATAATAAACAAAAATATACGACCAATGCTGTCTCTCCTTCCAAGTATACAAATACATTTTATTTACTGATGTGGCACAGTTTACTCGAGATAGTATACACAATTTACGTAACGATCTCTTATGGTCTGAAGCATACCCCCATGCAACACTGCAACGCTATTTCCAGCAGCGATGTAGCATAAATGTGTGGTGTGGTATAATTTACACACACTTTTTTTGACCATTCATTTTCTCATGACCTGTAACTGGCGAGACGTATTTACAATTCCTTCAAGAAGAAATGCCCCGCTTGCTCGAAGATGTTCCACTTGCTACGTGATTGCCATTGTAGTTTCAACATGACGGCGCGCCTCCACATTTCACCAACATCGTTACTACACATTTAAATGAATATTTTCCCCAGAAATTGATTGGTCGTGGTGCTACACGTCTGTAGCCACCCAGATCGTCCGAACTAACGCCAATGGATTTTTGTGTATGGGGATGGATGAAAGAGATAGTTTATGAGGACAAAGTCAATACAAGTGAGGCATTACTTGCTCGCATTATGAATGCAATAGACGAAATTAAGAACAACCCTGTGAAACTGAAACGAGCAACAAAATCTGTTCATACACGTGCAGCTAAATGCATTGAACTCGGTGGAGACATTTCCGAACATTTATTGTGAATGTATTGTGAAATTGTATATACACTGTACAACTTCCTTAACACAGAGCTTTGTTTTTTACCGTTTACCATGAATTCACGTGTGCTATGGTATTCACAAAAGCAGACTATCTGACACATTCATACAGTTTCAGTTAACGTTATTACCATCATTTTTCCAAAATTAAATTCTCTACTACTTCTGTTGAAAACTTTGTGGAATTGTCAGGAATTTAAAAAAATAAATTGGGCGAAGTAATTAATAAATTAAAATTTTTACGAAAATACGTCTTTGTTTCTCTGGATGTTCTGGAAACTATTGCAGATACACGTCTGGGACATGTTTTATTAGATTCATCAGATCAGTAACAACAAAATAAATGGAAATCGTGCTTTACTGTAACCTCGTACAGGTTTACGTTGGCTTCATATTAGCGAAGTTGCTACATTTTAGGCAAAATTTTTATTAGCCGTAACACTGCAACTAAATATTTGCGGACCTATGTTTATATGAACTTTTTTCTTTAGTTTTACTTGTAGAATAACATATTAAAATATTTGCGTATCTTCGTGAATCACTCTGTGTATGCAGACTTTAGTGATGAATGAAAATTTGTACCTAGGCTGCAAATTTAACCCGAGTTTCCCACGCAGTAGGCAAAGGTGCTGACAATTATGCCAGTGGCTTTACACAACTGCCTCCCTACAAGTGGAAATTTGGACTGGGGAGGGAGGCGTGCTAGGTTGGTTGATGTAGTTGTGCAAAGCCACTGTGCCACAATAACTTGTGAGCGGAGACCTCGGTTCGAATCGCAGCCTTGGTACAAATTTGCATTTGTCGCTTCAGTCTGCATATATACAAATTTGGAGGTGGTTTGGGGGTATACAGGGCGCGAAATTTTATATGAAGAGCTGAGGTATGCTGGATTTGAAAGGTGGTTTACAGAGCTGCCACCTGTGGCAGCACTAATGGCTCTAACCCGAACTCAACTGAGCTCAGACGAAAGATATGGGAAAGTCATTCCGTGCTGCTTCAACTCTGTGCTAGAGTTCATCAGTCGTGGTAGCTGGCGAGTGGTCAGTGTCTCGCCAACTCAGGGCCATATGTTTTTAATGGGCGAGAGATCTAGAGAATTTGCTGGCCAGGGCAAAAGCTGAACACCCTTCGCACTGAAGGAGAATGAGACAGCACAGACAACATGCAGTCCTACCTCATCTTGTTGAATGATAACTTCACACAAAGATACAGCACAAGCGTTGGCCTTAACGCCAGAATCATAATACCTGCTCTCCAGATAAGCTACCAGCTATGTGGACCAGACGTCATCATGTTGTGTACCCAATGGCAACCCATACCATCACGCCAGATGCTGGGACTGTGTGGCGATGATGAATGCCACATGACAACATTCTTTCTCCTTGGAGCTTCCACATATGGATACACAAGTCGTGTTGTTCCACATGCTGACATTCCGGGGTGCTCCACACGACACAGTTCATCCCATTCCACCTCCGTAAATCGCACTTTAATACTTTCAGCTGTATTCTCGATCTCTATTACAATACGCCACTCTGTGTCTGTGGTTGCTTCTATACCAATATGCAAACGTTTCGAACCACTAGCGGTTAAATTATAGACTTAAGAGAAGAGTAGTGGCGCACAGGGTTTAACTGGTATCTTCTCATCCATTACATCTTTACTTTGTCCATGCAATATTACTGGAATATTCTGCGATGGCGCGTATGATGCAGGCCAGTACCGACCCGCGTCATGCTGATTAGGACTCCCGTTGCACCTCAGCGAGTCATGGACTGGCTGGGTGCCTGCAGCCAACAATAACAGCTCATTGTCCTGCTCCATCAAGCTGACCAGGTGCGCGACTGGATCCCAGGATGTTGCTGCTGCTGCGGGTCCTGACGGTCTGGGACATGTCGCTGTTGCAGACCACGACAGGCTGGAGGACGCATCCGCTGGTGAGCAAAGAAGAAGAAAAACCGTTACGAGTGACACTCTTCTGCGGCTTCTTCGTATTCTTGGGATTACAACTTGATAATAAATTCAGTTGGGAGCAACATACTACCGAACTGCTAAAGCGCCTAAACAAGTCTATGTTTGCAATGCGAATGATGTCAGACATAGGAGATATACATATTAAAAAAACTGGCATATTTTTTCTTACTTTCACTCCATTATGTCATATGGTATCATATTTTGGGGTAACTCCACAAATAGAGAAAAAAAATTTAGAGTACAGAAGCATATAATAAGAGTAATGAGTAGTGTAAATCTAAGAACATCATGTCGAAACCTATTCAAAGAATTGGGCATATTAACCACAGCATCTCAGTATATTTATTCCTTAATGAAGTTTGTTGTAAATAATACATCTCTTTTCCAACTATCTGCTTAGTACATAGTAACAATACTAGGAATAAGAACAATATACATAAAGATTTAAAATCACTCACTCTTGCCCAGAAAGGAGTCCAGTATTCAGCAACGCATATTTTCAATAAGTTGCCGGCAACCATTAAGAGTTTTGTTTCAGACAAGGCACAATTTAAACATAATTTAAAAGAATTTTTGGTGGCCAACTCCTATTCCATCCATGAGTTTCTCAACAAGTGCAGTAGAACATTTTAATGAACATTTATTATGCTTTAATTTTTGACAATACTTGGTTGTAACAGCCAAGCAACTACCTACTGTGTCAATAATGGATGTATGGAAAGCAGATGTAAGACTCAAGTCTGTACATAGTGGAAGTTTAATTTCAAATCTTGTACATAATCTGACTGTTCTTAACTGAGGATCACTGAAATGAATAATTTATTTTAATTTTTGACAATACTTGATTGTAATAGCCAAGAAACTAGCAAATGTCTGAATGATGGATTTAATGAAAGCAGATGTAAGTATTAAACCTGTAAATATCAGAAGTTTAAATTTAATTCATGTACATAATTTAACTGTTTATTGACTGAGGATCATTAAAATTAATGAAACTCAAGTTTTTCTAATTAAATTTTTGTAATGTGTTTATCTGAGATGTTCCACACCTAGGAGGATTCCCTCTTTTATGGGTCTATGGAATGAATAATTAATCTAATCTAATCATTCTGTTGCTGCTGTGACAGGACGGTGCTGGACGATCTCGATTGGCGTTTCATTCTGAGTGACTGACTGAGGCTGCAGAACTACTGGGCCCACCTTATATCCCCGTTGTGATCGGATGCTGCGTTCCTGTTCGCTACTGGTAATTTCAAGCGCCTCTGATGGTATAATTGTGTTAGCGGGTGCACTTGGGATTTTCGTCCAGGAGGACCAGAGTTAGAGTCCCGGAAAGGGCACCGAGAATTTCAATTCCCCGCCAATTTTAATTTCCCGCCAATTCCCGGGTGAGTGGTGCGGTGGGATGCCAGCACAGCCTTGAGACAAAGACATTCCCACCAAAATTCGAAATTCCCGTCAATAAGGTAGGTTGGGGGAGGGGGAGGGTGTGGAGAGGGTTGGAGCCCACGTGCAGGCTGAGAAAAACGCGTGACGTCGTCCGGGGCAGGGGTCGTCGGGGCTGGGAGTGATTAATTGATCAAATTAATTACTTTGTATATCAATTTGATATCAAAATTGCGCCCTTGCCGCCAACTCCCTGCTACTTCGTCTAACTAACTTTATGTCTGGTGAATGAATTAAAAAAAAAATGAGAATATGATTTGAAATACTTTTCGGTGAAATTCCAGTAATGTATCTTGATCGATAATCAGCGCCAGTTTTCGGTGAAGCGATCCGATGTGTATGGTTTGCCGCGAAATTATTGCCATTGCGTGAAATCTTCAGCAACGTCGACGACATTTCTTTTCCGAGCGAGATTAACACGAAGAAATGTCATTGCGGCAAACCCGCTTTCACGCGATGCTCGTGGTGTTCAGAATTTCCATGTTTCGATTGTCTCTACGATCAGTATCATCCAAGGGACTGCACCAAATCTTCCTGAAGAATTAACATAAGAATAATCTGTAAGAATTAAGAACTGACATAAGAATGAAATACAACAATATGAGAATTTAAAAATATTGCAATTTCTGAAAATAAATGTATGATATATATTGTGAAACCCACTTTTAGTTTTACAGTTAGCATAACTCACTTGTATCCCCTAGCCGGACATTGTGGCCGAGCGGTTCTAGCCGCTTCAGTCTGGAACTGCGCGACCGCTACGGTCGCAGGTTCGAATCCTGCTTCGGCCATGGATGTGTGTGATGTCCTTAGGTTAGTTAGGTGTAAATAGTTCTAGGGGACTGCCGACCTCATATGTTAAGTCCCATAGTGCTCAGAGCCATTTGAACCATTTTTTGTATCCACTAACTTAGTAAGAAACATTCGTGTAGAAACCATCTACGGACATGTGTATATACAAAAAAAAAAAAAAATGGATATAGTAATCGGGTTTCGAACACGGGATGCAAAAAGTGAGACGCCGCGACGCTAACCACTGTGCCATGAGCTGGGTTGAGACTATCACCCTCTAGAAGCCATCTCAGTTACGTCCAAAACTTTGACGATCGTTTTCTCGGAAACTGTGGTTCCAACTTAGCCTGTTAAATGAGTAAAATACCTCGTAAACGTTCATCACTCAGGTAAATTTCAGCAAAGAAAATGTTTTTTCACACGTGTAGGAAGTTCCAAATGCAGATAACAAACATCATGCAAAGCCTTTGATCTTGGGGTAATTTTCTTCTGGAAGAAAACCGAACAAGGGATATTAAACTTGTTGTTCGTGGCGTCGGCAGTTTGAGGAGCAATGATTTCCATTTGTAGTGCTGCCCTTACGTCTTCCACATGACAAGAAAATGAGTTCCGGAAATTTAGGGTGTCCGTGGAAAAACATCTAACTCTAAGAACCTAGAATAGAATTCTTTCTTCGGATTATCAAGAAATTCCTTTGCAAACAAGAGTAGAAAACTTGAACCATGTTGACCATTCAACGAGTGGCAACTAGCGAAATGTGAGAAATTTCTTCTGTCTGATGTTGTGTTCAAAAAGTATCAGTTTTTGTCTGAAAACTTCAACACGTGTGTTAACGTTGCAAATAGTATTGTAATCCGTTTGAAGTTTTTCATTCAGTTCAATCGAATGGAGAGCAACATCAGCCAAGAACGCTAGTTGCCTAGCCATTCTTTGTATTACAGGACTTCCAAAGGAGATATTTCAGTCTCTCTTCTCAGAGAAAAGACGCTTGACATTATCTCTCACGGTCCGGTTTAACTCCCATCGCGGGCCGGGTGAGGCCGAGTACCGTATTTCGGAGACTCCTGATGCAGATAATATAATCTTGTGAAATGGCATGCATCGGTTCGACACGCCCTGTATAACGATTATGATAAATGTTTCACTAAAAATTTCTTTTAATTCGAGGCATATGCTGTATGTACCCTACGGACCTGATGGGATACCAGTTCGATTTTACACAGAGTACGCGAAGGAACTTGCCCCTCTTTTTACAGCGGTGTACCGTAGGTCTCTAGAAGAGCGTAGCGTTCCAAAGGATTGGAAAAGGGCACAGGTCATCCCCGTTTTCAAGAAGGGACGTCGAACAGATGTGCAGAACTACAGACCTATATCTCTAACGTCGATCAGTTGTAGAATTTTGGAACACGTATTATGTTCGAGTATAATGGCTTTTCTGGAGACTACAAATCTACTCTGTAGGAATCAGCATGGGTTTCGAAAAAGACGTGTAACGCCGGAAATGCGTGTCCTCCTATTTCCATCTATTGTACTATAATTTTTTTCCTTGTTTTGTTACCTCAAGATATGACATTTCTGTGTCTTTATATATTGTAATTGTTTTACTATTTGTATATATATATTTATGCATTTATGTCGATGTATAATTGGTTGTTTTGTAAATATCATTTGTATTTTTACGCTGGGTCTTGCCTAGGGAAAACTATGCTATCGAACCATTACATCGATAGGTCGTGTGCAGAACCAAAGTGTTTAGGATCTTTGGTAGTGTTAATTCTGCCGCGTGGAGCGCCGGCAGAGCAGAGAGGGTCTGGCTGGGGTGGTGCAGTGGAGCAGGTGTGTTGTGTGAAGCTCCCACGAGTTGCCGCGCTTTCGGGGTTTGGCAGCATGTAATTGCGTTCGACTTGCGATGATAGTTTCTGACATGGTGTCGCGGACGGGAAGCATTAGCTGGCGCACATCAAGAGCCCGTTTCGTCTGGTGACCGTGTCGAGAAGAAGGCGCGCCAACATCCAGCTTCTGGAACAGCGACAGCCGACAATGAGTGACTGTCGCCACCTCCTCGATCGACGGCTTCAAACCTTCAATCAGCCAACAAGGAAGACTGGAAGCATGTAAAGTTTTAGAACTGTATGGCAGACCTCAGCTTTTCAAACTTTTAAAATTGTTGCATCACAAAATTACAGCAACTTAGCATGAACCTTTGTTGCTCATTGTCCCAATTGCATTGCCAAGCAGGGTCCCTTCCTTTTCCGAAATGAGCCCGAGTGTCGTTGAAATTCAAACGTCAGCATCATTCGATTTCACTGCTTTAATTTCAAAGTTCAGTTAAGGTATTCATAGCTGGCTACAATATTTAGATTGCACAAGCACAAATTAAGAGTGCGAGTTTTGTTACCGTATTTTAGTTACCTGTGACTGCAGCTCAGCTTGTTACATACTAAATTTTACTATTGTTAATTGTTCAGAATCATTTAATTCAAGTTCAAAGTTAAATCTCTTATTTCTAAATTGTGTAGATTCAAGTAGCTTTTGAAATGATTGTTGAGGTAGTCCAAGACTAACCGTATTTTACTGAATTTCGATGTGCTTCAGAAAGAAAGCTCACTAAATTAACTTTCGATTTTCCAGTTTTATTAATTCTTTTGCTAAATTAAGTCAGAGTGTAGCGAAATTTATTACTTCTGACAAACTTTCAGTTTTCACACTACACGTGTCAACCTTCAGTTGCCACGCTTCTAGTGCTAATTATATGTGTAATAACCCTTCTTTTTCAGTTACTATAGTAATTGTACTTAGGACTGGCGACCGTAATTTCCCCCAAATGTCAAATATCTAATTACCGCTAGTTAACTGTTAACGTAACGGCCGCACATTTACTTTCTTTATTAACTTTACCCCTTTTCAAAATTAATTTCCACCAGTTTCATTTGCATTTTTCCTTTCATTTAGATGTAACCCTTTCCTCCCTCTTTACCGACAAATTGACTTCGGTGACGATTGCTTTTCCCAAATTTCCATTAGGTACACGCGGTTTAATTTTTCACTGTCATTAAGGTCGGTAAGTGAGGGGGAGGTTACAGACGGCCGTGTGAAACCCAGCTCGCGCTTCGTCCACGAGACTCAGAGAGCCATAGACACGGGTTCACAGGTAGACGCCGTGTTTCTTGACTTCCGCAAGGCGTTCGATACAGTTCCCCACAGTCGTTTAATGAACAAAGTAAGAGCATATGGACTATCAGACCAATTGTGTGATTGGATTGAAGAGTTCCTAGATAACAGAACGCAACATGTCATTCTCAATGGAGAGAAGTCTTCCGAAGTAAGAGTGATTTCAGGTGTGCCGCAGGGGAGTGTCATAGGACCGTTGCTATTCACAATCTACATAAATGACCTTGTGGATGACATCGGAAGTTCACTGAGGCTTTTTGCAGATGATGCTGTGGTGTATCGAGAGTTGTGACAATGGAAAATTGTACTGAAATGCAGGAGGATCTGCAGCGAATAGATGCATGGTGCAGGGAGTGGCAATTGAGTCTCAATGTAGACAAGTGTAATGTGCTGCGAATACATAGAAAGATAGTTCCCTTATCATTTAACTACAAAATAGCAGGTCAGCAACTGGAAGCAGTTAATTCCATAAATTATCTGGGAGTACGCATTAGGAGTGATTTAAAATGGAAGGATCATATAAAGTTGATCGTCGGTAAAGCGGATGCCAGACTGAGATTCATTGGAAGACTCCTAAGGAAATGCAGTCCGAAAACAAAGAAGTAGGTTACAGTACGATTGTTCGCCCACTGCTTGAATACTGCTCAACAGTGTGGGATCCGTACCAGATAGGATTGATAGAAGAGATAGAGAAGATCCAACGGAGAGCAGCGCGCTTCGTTACAGGATTATTTAATAATCGCGAAAGCGCTACGGAGATGATAGATAAACTCCAGTGGAACACTCTGCTGGAGAGACACTCAGTAGCTCGGTATGGGCTTTTGTTAAAGTTTCGAGAACATATCTTCACCGAAGAGTCAAGCAGTATATTGCTCCCTCCTTCGTATATCTCGCGAAGAGACCATGAGGATAAAGTCAGAGAGATTAGAGCCCACGCAGAGGCATACCGACAATCTTTCTTTCCACGAACAATACGAGACTGGAATAGAAGGGGGAACCGATAGGGGTACTCAAGGTACCCTCCGCCACACACCGTCAGGTGGCTTGCGGAGTATGGATGTAGATGTAGATGTAGATACCCTGCTTTTCAAATACACCGATGGAAGAAAAAATCGCAACACCAAGGAGGAGTGCTGCGACAGAAACGAAAGTTAGTAGGCGTGTTTCTACATCTGAAAGATGATGTTCGCGCCAGTCGCATAAGAATGGTGCTAGTAGCGCCACTGTGAGGATTCAAACGCCTCATCACTGAATTTGAAGGAGTTCGGGTAATAGGGCTACCAGAAGCTGGATGTTACTTATGCGATATTGCAGAAAGACTTGGCAGGTATGTAGCCACTGTATGTGACTGCTGGCAGCGGTCGTCACGGGAATGTACGGTTGCAACAAGACAGTGCTCCGGACGGCCACGTGGCACTACCGAGAGGGAAGACCATCGTGCTCTGCTTATTGCTCTGGAGCATCGTAATGCATCTGCAACAGCAATCTGAGCAGCAGTTGGCAATGTGTGACACAAAAACCTGTTACAAATCGCTTAATTCAAAGACAGCTCCAAAGCAGACACCCTGTAGCGTGTATTCCACTGACCCCAAACCAGTGTCATTTGCGACTTCAGTCGTCTCAAGGGAGAACCGATTGGAGGACAAGGTAGAGATCTTGTGTTTCCTGATGAAAGCTGGTTCTGCCTCGGTGCCAGTGACGGCCGTTTGTTGGTTAGCAGGAGGCCTGTTGAGGGCTTGCAACCAACTTGCCTGTGTGCTAGGCACATTGAACCTATACATGAAGTTATGATCTGGGCCCTGGGGTGCGATTTCGTACGAGGAGTTCGTATGAAGGCAGGAACACTGTCGTGGTTGTCCAATGCACCCTGACTGCAAATCTGTACGTGATTCGACGTGTTGTGCTGCCATTCATGAGCGGCACTAGCGGCGGCGCGGTTCCTTCCGTCCCTTTTCGACGAACATGCACCACCTGTGAACATTGTCTCAGCATATCATCAGTAGGGAAGCCGAGCGATACCTACTGTACTTCGACGTGAACCAGGCTGCAATTAAAGTCACTAATATACGTTTCGGGAGAAAGTTTTCACACGAAATGAAAGGTTGGAAATTTTGTCCTTAATTAATATATTCTGAAAATTAGGTGAGCAAGTATCACTGCCAAGCCCGTGCTAGTCTTAACGCAGTCACTCACTATCCCTTTAACTTACGTTAGCAAGTTTACGGTGTTGCATTTCCAGAAAGCGTAAAAGCTACAAAAATACGTATTGTTTTTGGTCGAGAATCCTCGCCAAATATTAAGTCTGTCGGTACCTAATGCAGTCACAGTTTTTAGCCACCGACCTGCTCAATACGCCACGCGGAATTTATGTCTTTTCTCGTCACAAAATTCACTTAAAAATTCCGAAATTTCTACCCATACACAGGAATAATTATGCCGTCACTTTACAACACTTTTGATGTATGAAACACTTCTAGATCCGGCAACATCATTTCCATCGGAACTACTATTACACACGTCCGAACTGTTTCGTGGCTAGGCTCCGACTCCTCCCTAGAATACTCTTAAGTCTTCTCTACCAGCAGAGAAAGGCGTGCGAGGAATATTGCTTTACCATTGATCAGTTTTCTCAACAGCCAATAGCAAAACAACATTCTCCGGCGTCAGTCCGCGCTTTTCTTCAATAACCAATCGCAAAATAGTAAACCTAACGACTGCACTTTTTACCGACGTAATTATCTAATATGCTGAAGTTTTGTTTATGCATAAAGTTATTTACTATTGTTATTTACACCTGAATTAACTTTCCCTTTACCATAAACTTAGTCTACAAATCTATTCTACAAAAATTCCCTTTGTCCACATCCATACTTCTTCGAAATGTTCCCACACTAAATCCCACTACATAACTCGTTAAACAATTATCTTCATATTAACCTTAAACCACACTCACGCATCATTCATACTGATAAAACACATTTATAACATTTTACATACACAAAAAGACATAATAACACTTTATGAAAATACTAGAACAGTTTATGAAAAACATTCTATTCCTTTAGTGCACTCTAGTGGACACAATCGAAACTAAATCAGTTCCCTATCCAATATTGTCCTCTATCGGCTGATATATAAACTACGTGCGCGTCCAGTCTCGCGTCACCATCTGTCACCATCCAGCTCTGAGACACATCTCCCACTTAACCGCCTCTAAGGCAGGATCGGTATACGGCGCTACGCCTCACACTCCAGGGGAGGTTTTCCAACAGGATTACGCTCGCCCATATACCACTGTTGTAACCCAACATGCTCTACAGAGCACCCTTGCCTTGTCCTGCTCGATCGTCAGATCTGTCTCCAATCGAGCCCATGTGGGACATCATCTGACAAAAAGTAGAGCGTCATCCACAACACTAGCGTTAACCGTCTCTCTAGTGGCTGACAAAGTACGACAGGCATGGAACTCTATCCCACAAATGTATTCTCGAAATTTCATTACTTTACGTTAATTATTTGTTAGTGTTGGCGTTTTTTTCCGTCAGGGTATGATCAGGACTAATCATTGGCTATCCTGTTATTCCTAATTCCTCTTACCCCTTTTAGTAAATTCTTACGGTAAGAAGAATCTAAGACATTGGATAGGTTTACAAATATGCCTGCGTTGTCCAGTAAGCAACGCTAATGACACGCTGCCCACAGGCATAGTGACGACCCAGGACGTGGACATCTTCCTGCGGTTCATGAACAATGCGCGCTACGTGCGCGAGCTGGACTTCGCGCGCTTCCACTTCTACGACCGCACGGGGCTCTACTCGGAGATCGTGCGGCGCAAGGGCCACGCGCTGCAGGGCGCCACCACGGTGCGCTACCGCCGCATCATGCCGCTGCTCACCGTCTACCGCATCGACACCAAGGTCAGTCATTTACCACCGTCCTATCCAACAAGCTAACACACTAAAATACCTTGGACTAACCTACGACCGACAACTAACGTGGAAACCTCAGCTACTAACCATTCAACAGAAAGCCCACACCATACTAAAGCTACTAACTGGCCAAACATTGGGACTATACTCTTTCACTATCCTTTATACATACAAATCCCTGATCCATCCCATCCTTTGCTATGCAAATCTTACATGGGTATCCACCTCACCCAAATTTTATAAGTCCCTCCAGATCCTCGAACGCCATGCTTTCCGCGTCCGCTTACCTTCCCCCACAAGGATCCTTCACCAATTCATCTACTTCCCACCTTTCCTCACTCACATTGCCCTGAGTAACCTACACCATCTACAAACTCAACTCCAACAGTCATATTGTTCCCCCCTCTCCTCTCCTCTCCTCTCCTCTCCTCTCCTCTCCTCTCCTCTCCTCTCCTCTCCTCTCCTCTCCTCTCCTCTCCTCTCCTCTCCTCTCCTCTCCTCTCCTCTCCTCTCCTCTCCTCTCCTCTCCTCTCCTCTCCGCCGGCCGGTGTGGCCGTGCGGTTCTAAGCGCGTCAGTTTGGAACCGCCTGACCGCTACGGTCGCAGGTTCGAATCCTGCCTCGGGCATGGATGTGTGTGATGTCCTTAGGTTAGTTAGGTTTAAGTAGTTCTAAGTTCTAGGGGACTGATGACCTCAGTAGTTAAGTCCCATAGTGCTCAGAGCCATTTGAACCATTTCCTCTCCTCTCCTCTCCTCTCCTCTCCTCTCCTCTCCACGCCAATCGTAGTGTGCTGTCGCGTCTCCACCTACACCTCCCACCAACCCTCCATCTGCACACCTTTCACGTGCTCTTCCAAAGATATTTCAACCCACTCCTGGACCACGAGCTCCGCCCCGACATAAAACCCATCCTTCCAACTCTGAAGCCACCCCACCCACTTCACCCCACTCTCTCGAATTCGATCCAAGTGTGCTGACGACTGCGCCATCTCGCTCGGTGCAGGCGTTGTGTGCACAATGACGCGGCGGCAAAGAAAGCAGACGAAATTCGGGTATTATGAAACACCACTTACTTTTGTAATTATTTCTTCAAATCAAACTCATTATTTGCTCTCCAAAATACTTTACCATAAACATCAAACATGTATTGGAATTTCTCTTAATAAAATTATAACAGCCTACCACCGATTTTTTTAATGACGCGGAGGGTAATATCGAATAGTCGGAAAATATGACAAAGGCCTGTAAAAATGGATTTGGGGAAAAACATATTTTATGTACAAAAAATACAATTTTGGGGTTACTCTTAATTTAAATACTTTAAAGTATCAGTTATCGGCACAGAAAAATAATTTTATTCGATAGCAAATCTGTTGAGTTTATCAACTTAACGTTCTGAAACTATTATTTGTCTATGCCAAAGAGGTGATTCGTTTTACATTCACCTATTTGCTTGTCAAAAATCTAATCTTCGTTCTCATCACCTGTGCGGTCACGGTGGGTTTTTTTGAATACCAAGTATTTCGTATTGTCTGACATGCCATCTTTCACATAACAACAAAAGCAACTGTATCCACTGCCAAAAATCGAGCGATATGTAACGTTCTACTCCTCTTTTGCTTAATAAACTGCTTAGTTTTAATCGATTGTTCCATCTTCTTGAAAACTTAACTGCCGGCCGGTGTGACCGAGCGGTTCTAGGCGCTTCAGTTTGGAACCGCGCGACCGCTACGGTCGCAGGTTCGAATCCTGCCTCGGGCACGCATGTGTGTGATGTCCTTAAGTTAGTTAGGTTTAAGTAGTTCTAAGTTCTAGAGGGTTGATGACCTCAGATGTTAAGTCCCATAGTGCTCAAAGCCATATTGTCAAACTAAGAAAACAATATTTCTGCGCCACAGTTCACACGATATTTGGGGACGAACTGGCTCGTTACTGGGCATCACGGGAATATTTTGAAGTAGATCATTCGTCTCCTGTTTGGCAATATCAATCGACGGATGAGAAATCACGATATTCCATATTGCACAACTATTCCATAATACCTGCAGTTCATCCATGTAAGCGGAGCACAGACGAATGTGGAATTATTCCAGCGATGAAATAGGCGTTAAATGTGGAAATACAGTGGTATAAGCGACTTTGATAAAGGTTAGATTGTTATAGCCCGGCACCTGGTAACGATTATCTCGGAACGTCGAAACTGAGCGGCTATTCACTGGCTGCTGTCGTGAGCACCTACGGAAAGTAGTTGAAGGACGGTGATGCCACGAACTGGCAAGGTGCTGGCTGTCTACACGCGTCACAGAGAACGTGGAAGTCGGCTGATTGGCCGCTCTCTAATGCAGGATAGGTGGTGATCGGCGACGGATCTGACAACAGAGTTAAGTGCTGGTGCAGGCACAAGTGTTCCGGAGCACACGGTTCAGGGCGCGTTGTTGAACGTGGTGCAACGTGGCTTGTTTTTTAAAACTGCAAGGTAAGCCTAGCAATTGTCACAATAATATCAGGATGCCCTCGAAAATAATGGGTGGAGGAACTTGTTAACAAAACAAATGACAGTTACTGACAACGTTGATATAATAAGTCCTTGGCATATCTGACATAGAGGTTGTAATCACGAAGTGCCCAGTCATTGTTGTGATGTTAATTGAAACAAAATACTACAGAAAGGAATACATCCCACATGTAGTCAGAGTTGAAAGCACCCCACTGCCATTAAATGCAAGTCTTCAGAGTGAAGCTTGAAGTAACCAAATTCCATAAAACGGCTTTAATGTCCCTAAACATTGTCTTGCAGTTGCAGCTTGACATCACCATCGTGTTGCAGTTGGGAGCTGAAATGACTGAAGAATCAGTCATTGGTGGAACCAACCACCCTTGCCAGCAGCTAAGTGCAGATCAGCCGAAAATTTTTCTGGGTCTGCAGTGCATCAGCCCAGGCTTTGCGGCAGGCCGGCGAACTCGATATTGGTTTTCAGTGTGGAAGTCTGGCAGTTGAGGCTCCCAAATGTCGAGTGATTTCTGATCATATGTTAATTAAAAGAAAACTTCACATTGCCGCATTTTGTGTTTTTTTTTTTTTTCTAAACTCAGATTGGCTGGGCTCCAGATGTTCCGAGTGCTGACTGATAAAAATGCTCCTTAGAAAACACCAGTACTCTTCCTCTAGCTGGTTAAACAATAACGTTCGTCCTTCATCCTCCACAGAAAAAAAGTCGCTTCACTCTCTCTCTTTATCTCGCTCTGAGATCAGTGAGGCGGTTTTCGTCGTTACTGTCCCGTTTCACTTTATAACCTGTAATTTATTTACGTTAGCCAATGCTGCGTGTTCTTAAATTGAGTCAACATTTGTATTTTCAGAGTCAATACATTCAACGGTGTCTCAAGTTTTCAAAGCCGGAAACTGCGGGACCCCAATGCATCTCTGAGATCCTTTTCTCTGGCATCCAGTGCTTCCTGGAGAAACAGCTTTCTACATTTGTGCAAAACAGTGCCCTCTGCAAAAAGCCAATCTTTCACTTCACTCCCAGGTTGTAAAATGTTTTTGCCAGGAGCTTACACGAATGCCGGACATTTGCCTCGCCGGACATTTGCCACGCCGGGCATTTGCCACACTTGGCCCTTCGCCAGGTAGCTTGAGTAGCGATCCCTCATGTAAGGGACGCCCTTCCCCGCACTACCTCTGTCCACTTTCAAACCGCCGTCTCCACATCTTACTCGATACAACCAGTACGTAAGGGACCTTCTTCTTCGATATCTTGGCCAAATACAGAGCTTCTTTTCCGAAATTGAAATATTTATAACTTTTGGGAAACGAAAGCAATACCGACGATTATGTCAGTATGTAATTAGTTCTGCCAAGTATAAATATAGATTCCTCTGTCTGTACGGTAGCTTCCTTCAACGCTTACTGATTGCGATAGAAACAGTCCATCGGCATGGGAGCAACAAGAAAGGAACGATGAAACGAGAATGCGTATGTACGCTAATCATTTCTTTTTGATCACTGCATTTGTGCCTACTTTAATTACTACAACTGTACACCCAAAAGACAACAAGGAAAGAATAAATGGGTTTGTGAATGTTTGAAAAGAAGAACGACATACTCCATATTAATTTACTCTCTAAAAACATTATTTAATAAAGTGTAGTGGGACAATGTTCAATACGTAACTGAAAATACGTTCACTAAATAGAGATAAGAGCATCTATGACTGACATGTCATCTAAAGCCGACTTACAATTTTAAAATGTTAGAAATAAGGAAATGAAGTAATACAGAATGCTACGCTTGTAACGTACGTTGTTCTACAATGTTTAGCTCTGGTATTTACAGGGTCACAGAGAAAGCATCTTAGGTTCTGGAGGGAAAAGCCGTAATTGTAATCATCTGCACTACAACAGAAACAAGAAGGACAACTTAAGGAAAAATAATGTAAGCACATAATCAATCGACTTTGAAGCAGATAGTTCCTGTGACTTAGTATGGGCAGAGGCTATATTCGACAACCGGAATAAATTAATAACTGGCTCCTTTTTCCGACCCCCTGTCTCAGATGAAACAGTTGCTGAACAGTTCAAAGAAAAGAAAACTTGAGTCTCATCACAAATAGGTATCCTACTCATACAATTCTAGTTGGCAGTTAATTCAATCTACCTTCAGCAGGTTGACAAAAATACATTTTCATACCCTATTGTAAATAGAAAACAACTTCCCTAATTGTTCTAAATGCTTTTTTTAAAATTATTTTTAACAAGTTGACGAGGCCATTCAAATTGTAAAGTAGTCAAAAAATTGAGAGAACCTTCCGTTATCAGGAGCTTCTGCATGAATCTCATTCCATCCACTGCTTACGTCCTCCGGTTTTACAACTGCCAGCGCTGCACACATGCTGACGTGAAGTTCTAGAGGACTGATGACCACAGATGTTAAGTCCCATAGTGCTCAGAGCCATTTGAACCAATCTTAAGGCATTTGTCCGGAGTGTAGCTACGTATAGAACTGAAACATGGACGATAAACAGTTTAGACAAGAAGAGAAAAGAGGCTTTTGAAATATTCTACAGAAGAATGCTGAAGATTAGATGGGTAGATCGCATAACTAACGAGGAGATACTGAATATAACTGGAGAGAAAAGAAATTTGTGGCACAATTTGGTTAATGAAGGGATCTATTGTTAGGACACATTCTGGGACATCAAGGGGTCACTAATTTTGTTATTGGAGGAAAGGATGTGTGTTTGTGTGTGGCGGGGGTGGGAGGGCGGGGGGAGAGGGGGGAGGGAACTGTTGTACCGAGAGATAAATACAGTGAGCAGATTCTGAGATTTGTAGCTTGCAGTGGTAGTTTAGAGACGAAGAGGCATGCACAGATTAGAGTAGTATGGAGAGCTGCATCGAACCTGACTTCTGGCTGAAGAGCACAACAACGAGACACTGAAAGACTCAAATTCTGTTTCTTTTTTTAACTTTTACGAACTACCATACCTTGTAATTTGGAACAAAGAATCATCGTATTCATTGGTGCATTTGATATGCACGTCTTATTTCGCACAACACCCATTTTTGGACTCAACATATGTTTTTTTCATCCATTCCTCTTATGTAGTTTTCTGGGCTGCTTCATGATGACTCTCCTGCACCGCCATATGATTTCAGTTCACGCTATATTGAAAACCATGCCTAGAGAAATTTTCCGGTAGCTTGTGGAAACAGCAGCTCACGGCGTAACTCAGTTTCATCCGGCTTGCAACTTGCTTTGGCGGCGCTGTATTTGGGTGTGAAAAAGCTGCTTTGGAACAGTTGGAGAGGTGCAGCCGACTGAAGTAGTCAAGGAAACTAAGTGTTGCCTAGCGCTGCATGCAGTGAATAACGAAATGGTGCTCCAACTTGCTGGAATTGCGTAATTAGTGAGTCTATCAAAAGTACAAGAACGAAGGAGTTAATGAACAGGGACGTTCGTCCCACTAACATAGAGGCATGAAATCCGGCATTAAGTGCATTGATATGTAATTGAACTTACGGCTGCCTAGAGTCGAAAACTTTGAGGCAACTGACGGAGTGTCGGTAGGGCCGGCTCTACGACATTCTTCCCCACACGTTATCATTTGCCGCCCCCTCCAAGCAGATGTCGGTTGCCTTTCTCATTCAGTATGTTTTATTCGCGTGTACTAAACATATTTTTCCTATTTATGCTATGCTTCTTGAGTGATATTCATTTTGATGGCCTTTTCGTGTGCCCATGTGATCCTCTGTATGCGCAAGTTGCATGTGCCACTTTTTAAGGATTTTATTACTTCCGCTTCTTTGATTACAAACCTATCTGCTGATTGTAATAATAAAGAATTACGCTAGTAAAACTCAAATTTTCACGTAAAATTCGTATTTTTTTATAAACAAAATACCAAGTAAATAAAAGTAAATAAAATAAACTATTATCCGATCCAGCAGTGGTTCAACTCTTGAAGAGACCATTGAAGCAACAGGCAGAGCATCGCCTATGTTCACAATATTTCTGTTTGGTGAAATAACATACCTGCAAGATTTTCCGAAGCTGGTAGAAGCCGACATACAGTAACAAAAACTTTCAAATCCTTTGCTTGTTTCTCGCTATCCTTCCTCTTGTGTTTTTCCTCGTTATGAAAACGGCAAAAATACAAAGTAACTTCATAAAAGTGCTGGAAAAGCAGATGCAGAACACCGTATTCGCATGAAGCAAGAGAACTTTAGATCAACTGAACACTCTGAGCTGGAATCAAATGTTGCCGCAACGTTATTTGGATGTCATTGACGGCTGTGGAGAGGAGGAGGGAAGAGCCATACCTGGATAAAGTCGAGATGGCGTTAGAAAATCCCTGACAGCTTGCAGCGTTGTTGCTAGTTTTCAGCTTCAAAGCGCAAAGAGCTGCAGATGAAAACAATAGCTGTGTATAGAGCTGCGACAACACTGTGGCGTTGCCATAGTGGCAATTATAAAATCGCGTTACGTTATTGGTTGAAGCAGGCACGCGGAGCTGCCGCGCCCAGCCCACTGCAACTGTCAGGGAGGGATCAACTTGCGCTGTCACAGGCTGGGCGATTCTGCGTCCGTGAACAGTGCATCCGTCAGCAATGAGCACTAGCGAAGCGCTCGGTATTTTGCTGTGTATTTATTAGTGAAAGTGGCATGAGGCTTATAATAGCCAGTCACATGCATTACACTCACGCCATAGATACACTGGCATGGTTCAAAAATGACTCTGAGCACTATGGGACTTAACATCTGAGGTCATCAGTCCCCTAGAACTTAGAACTACTTAAACCTAGCTAAGCTAAGGACATCACACACATCCATGCCCGAGGTATGATTCGAACCTTCGACCGTAGCGGTCGCGCGGTTCCAGACTGAAGCGCCTAGAACAGTTCGGCCACGCCGGCGGGCACTGGCGTGGAAAACTTATGTACGATAGTAATTTTCGCGTGATGGTCACTGCCGAGTAACATAGCTCGATGAAACTTGGGTCATACACAAGAAGAACTACTCCAGAGTAGTACAGAAGGCAACTGAGAGAAATAAGCAATGAGACGAACGAAAATGACACTTACAGGGTGCGGCGCTTAAATCCGCACAAATTTCAATTTGAATTTCCCGCCGTATCGTACTTCCGCCGGAGGTGGCGACTGGCGTTCTTCAAAGCCATGGGCATCTAGTAAACAGCCAGAACTTCAAAATCGCCGAGATATCATAGACAAGTGCGGAGCGCAACCGAAGAGCCGCGATTACCAAAAGTCGTCGCGTTGGGCGTTCGCCCACTGAAATAATTCCAGTCTTTTGGTACCCGAGATCAACGGTTTACGATATTGTGGCCAAGTATAATGCTTGGCAGAACTGTGGGGAAGGTTCCGCTAACCCGGCGAGGAAACCTCATTCGAGGAAATGCTTGTCACGAACTGCGGCAGTCATCAAAAAAGGCTCATGCGCTGATTTCTGAGGATCCGGGGCAATCGCTGAAGAAAATGGCGTCAGTATTGAATGTCAGCGGGCGAACAATGCGTCGGATGGCAGAGGAGGACCACATATGAGCCATTTAGCCCAAAACTGGCTCTCGGATAATGTTGACATGTTCTGGTCAGAGAAGTTCTGGTCCCCGAATAACCCGGATTTGAACCCCTTCGACTACTACGTTTGGAGCGTAGTCGAAAGAGTTAATAAGACGAGGCACCCTAATGTCGCATCTCTAAGCACCGCTATCGAAGCGACATTCACGAATATAGACAACGCTGTTTTAAAAAGTGCGTGCGATCGCTTCAGGAGAAGATTGGAGGCGGTCATTGCGACTGAAGGGGGTTGCATCGGGTAACGTTAATCTTGAAAGATACCACTACTTATACGTAAAGGGATTTTCATTTTCATTTGTATTCATTTAAAAAAATGTTTCATTTGTCCGGATTCAAGCGTCTCACCCTGTATATTCAAAGACAATAATTACACTGAAGTCTCCGCGGTTTATGGTGATCCCCTGGACTTTAAAAATCGCAGGACATGATTTTTAACATGATGTGATAATGAGTGATCACCATGGGCAGCAACAGCATGTTCTGCAACGTGCTCCCATGTTAGCCACAATGCTTGTAATGATTTTTTTGTTTTTATTATTTTTTTATTTTACACGTCTAGTTCCGTAGGAATAAATTGAGAAGCCAATCTCCATGTTCATGGAGCTTGTCAGTACATGAAATTACAACAGAAAAGTAATAATGGATAAAATGAAATGTTTATGAATCCTAAAAAGACGACAAGCTATAAGTATTTATAAATGCAGACAACAATATAACACAGGAATTACCTTAATTCTTCAAGGAATTTCTCGACAGAACAGAAGGAGTAACTATGAGGAAACTTTCCCGTTTAGATTTGAAAGCGCGTGGATTGCTCTTGAAAATTCTTGAAAATGGATGCAGCAGAATACTGCGCGCCTTTCTGCACGAGTCAAGCAGGTGCGATCCAAATGCAGATTGGATCTCTGCCTACTATTAACTGAGTGAAAGCTGATAATTCTTGGGAATACATTGATATTGTTAACAAGAAAGCCAACGACCTTGCTGCAGTGGTAACACCGGTCCCCGTCAGATCACCAAAGTTAAGCGATGTCGGGCTGTGCTAGCACTTGGATGGGTGACCATCCAGTCTGCCGAGCGCTGTTGGCAAGCGGCGTGCACCCAGTCCTTGTGAGGCAAGCTGAGGAGTTACTTGATTGAGAAGGAGCGGCCCCGGTCTCGTAAAGTGACATACGGCCGGGAGAGCGGTGTGCTGACCACATGCCCCTCCATATTCGTATCCAGTGACGCCTATGGGCTGAGGATGACCCGGCGGCCGGTCGGTCCCTCCCAAGGTCTGTTCTGACGGAGTTTTTAGTTAGTAAGAAACGGCATTAAGGAATATGCCAACATCAGAATACTCAGACTCATAAACAGGGTCAACAAGCGGTTCGCGAATTTGCACCACTTATTGCCCGAACTGCCTGTTTCTGAGCCAAAAATACCCTTCGAGAATGGTAAGAGTTACCCAAAAATACAGTAACATGCGTCATAAGCGAATGAAAATAAACAAAGTAGACTACTTTTCGTTTCGAACTTTCTTCAGATACTTTTCTAATAGTAAAAATGGCAGCATTAAGTCTTTGAACGAGATCCTGTACATGGGCTTTCTACGATAGTTTATTATCTATCTGAACTCCTAGAATTAACACTACATGAAGTGTGAAGAAGTTTGCTTGGCGTCAAATACTTAATTGTTTTTTTAGATACAGCACTTGTCATGTAAGTGTGTGTCTTTTACCTCATACATCTCCCAGCAGTCATCAAATGCAAAAGTCGACAGTCAGTCACTATATTAAGGGGACTAGTGCGTGAATACCAGGGGAAACCTTGAAAAAATTATCAGTTTTCTAAATAGTGTAACTCAAAAAATAAGATTTGCAAGCCCATATAATGCTTACCATCTTTTAATACATATTTTGGGAATATTTTTATGTACGAACCACAGCTTTAGCTCTCACACTTTTTTAAAATTGAGTTTTTTTTTTTGTTGCAAGTGAAATAAACCATGCTAATTATATATGTACATCATAGGTAAACATTACTCAAAATACAAACAAAGTAGAAGGTTTCTTAACATTGTTATCTTTAAAGCAGACTAATGGAAAGGTGGTGTTGTCATAAACTGTGGTACAAAAAAATTTTAACTATGATTATCAAAAATTTTGCAAACAAATTCATGGTTTTTCTTCAAAAAAGTCACAGGAGTAGTCTACTTTTTAGTTAAGGATGTTTTAAGACAGCATACAAAATTTTAGCTCTGTATCTTAAATAGTTTTTAGCCAAAATGTACCAGAACATGAAATAATTTAACTTTCGGAAAATTCAAGTTAAAATTAAAACTTGCTTTTTCTATTAAACTTGCATGGCACTAATGCATCTCAGGTCCATATTCACCTTGTTTCCTGTGTTGTTCTTCCTCCCTTTTCTTTTTCACACTTCTTATTCTTGGTTGTTTGGTGGTTTCCAACACTGATTTTTCTACTTCGAAGTGTCTCTTTCTGTCAGTGGCTGTTAGAGCTCTATGCATATTTAGTCCACCAGGCGCTCCCATCGGTTCCATAACATTAAGCTTTGACACTGCACAGAACAGCATCTGGAACACCTATTTTCAAAGTATTTAGTCTTATAGAACAGTTTTTGGTATCTGTTCCCATACACATTTGCTGTAACTTTCATTTGGATTTTGAGAGCCGGCCGGAGTGGCCGTGCGGTTATAGGCGCTACAGTCTGGAACCGCGTGACCGCTACGTTCGCAGATTCGAATCCTGCTTCGGGCATGGATGTGTGTAATGTCCTTAGGTTAGTTAGATTTAAGTAGTTCTAAGTTCTAGGGGACTGATGACCACAGTAGTTAAGTCCCATAGTGCTCAGAGCCATTTGAACCATTTTTTTTTTTGGATTTTGAGTCCTACCATGTAAACATTTTTCTAATAATCTTGTGTCACTAAGATCCCTATATGTACGTTTTATGACTTCCATCGCAGCAAATGGCTAAGAATGTTTATGGTTGTAGGTCTCACCTTGAGTAACAGCCCTCTGGTAGCCACACCATGAATCACTGCCAGGTGAGCGGAGTGCATGACATGGGTTGTCATCTGGGAGGATTGATGAAAGAAGGTAGCCCATACTGCCTTTTTTATTCCCTCAACATCATTTTGATTTTGTCTTATGGCTTGTCCATAATAATACTGCAACATGTCTATTTCTTCGTCTGTAAGCTGACCACGTTCACTAATGCACTTACCGTCAGCTAATGTCTTTCTCTTCAAATCACTCTTCAAGTTTCTCAGTTTTGTACCTAACCTTTTAGCCAAATACTGCAACATGTCTATTTCTTCGTCTGTAAGCTGACCACGTTCACTAATGCACTTACCGTCAGTTAATGTCTTTCTCTTCAAATCCCTCTTCAAGTTTCTCAGTTTTGTACCCAACCTTTTCTGGACATGTCAATACATACATTTTTTTCAATTTTTGTGTCACATAAGGTTTGGATTGACAAACATTTTGGTACCGTTTCGAGTCTCCACCTCCTAGGTAGGATGTATACACCACACCATATTTCTCCACTGTCCTGTGAAATATCTTCACAACACCTTCAGATTCCATACCTCCAATATAACCACTAAATTAATCAAACATTTATGATTTTCAGTTCCACTATTACAGCCATGACCATACATTCCAAGTCAATGCATTTGCCTTTGTCCAAGGAGGCAGCTATCATTACACCGTTTAGGTAACTATGGCCTCTTCATTGCCGGGATGCATCCAGGGCTGCAGATACATGTATTGCTGTCATTCATGTCTACTCTTTCCTGAACAGCATTTTTGCTACTTCTTCTAAAGTCTGTAGAATAATTTCATTGTATCTGTCAAACCTTGTATGGGATGTAAGTTCAAAGGACCACAGAAAATTTGAATTTGTACACTTCTGTACCCTTTGGCTGTACACCTCATAGCATAAGCAAGTTTAATATTTTTGTTATACACTCCCTGTTTAGTTACGCCACAAGTATAACCACATTCGCTTAAATCACAAAAATTGCAAACAATTTTGATTTTGATGGGCAACTTCTTGTAGCACATATCTCTCAACTACCTTCACACCACTATTGCCATATTATTTGCATTGCAAACCTTTACTTATTAGCTCAGATAGAGCAGAGGGTTCAACAATAACACAACCTGAATTAATAGTTGGCGTTCTATATTATCAGCATTAATACTGTCAAGCCTATTGTCCAAAATATTTCAGTTTTAGCTTCGAAGACTTGGAATAGCTGAAGCTGATTCAAGTGTTGTATCACGTTGTATTTCAGTATTAGCAGAGTGAATCCGTTTGGTGAACAGATTTCCATAACATTTACGTTTTTTGACACTTCGCTGCAAAAAAAATATTCGCGCCAAAACAACAGCAATGAATGACTAAACTCTCTGTATAAACAAAAGATAAGCAAATGTGAACTTTCGCAGGTTAGCCAACTTAAGGGACTAAAAAGTCATAAAACGAAACAAATGAGAGCAAAACATTATTTTTAACAGAGCTGACTGTGTGCCATGGGGATGTCTTGCTGTGTGCAGCCACTTTTAAATTCCTCTAATTTTGGTACTTTCTGTGGTCCATTTTCCTGGAAATAATCTTTTACTCGTTCAGAAAACTACAGAGAATTTTTTAAAAACAAAAATTAAAAAATCGATTTTTTGACAGTTATCCACGCACGAGTCCCATTAAGCATACATCCTGGCCAGAGCCGCACCATAAACTTGAAAACAGTCGCTTGACATAAACCAGTCGTCTGAAAACATAGATTACAATAGCTTTTAATGGTGTCACGATGCCAGTCTTTAAATACTTTGAAGTTGTGTAGCGCTGTCTACAGAAAACATTTATTCTTTACTTGTTCCAAACTGCAATTCATGTTTATTTCTGGTGATGATTCCCAAGTTCGACATTGGATCTGTCTGCATCAGAGCCGGCCACGGCGTGCCAAACGGCTCGCGTGCTTGGTATGTGAGCCGTTTGGCCTGTCTGCTTTTCTCGACCCTTCTCGTAAGTATTCGGTACTGCGTGACATTTCGTTTAGTATTGCGGTGCGGTATTTTTTGGTCGGCACAACCATCTTCAATTCGGCAGAATCGTGATGTCAGCGCTGTTTACGCCTCGCTATTTGTTCTTTGTATGAAGGACATTCATAGGTCCACTGGTTGTTTGCACAAAAGGAGGCACTCGAGCGATCTATCGTCATGGGCTTTTAAAACTGAAGGGGAATGACAGAAGAGAGAGGCGGGAATTCTTAACATATATACACTACTGGCCATTAAAATTGCTTCACCAAGAAGAAATGCAGATGATAAACGGGTATTCATTGGACAAATATATTATACTAGAACTGACATCTGATTACATTTTCACGCAATTTGGGTGCACAGAGCCTGAGAAATCAGTACCCAGAAAAACCACCTCTGGCGGCCGTAATAACGGTCTTGATAAGCCTGGGCATTGAGTCAAACAGAGCTTGGATGACGTGTACAGGTACGCCCATGCAGCTTCAACACGATACCACAGTTCATCAAGAGTAGCGACTGGCGTATTGTGACGAGCCAGTTGCTCGGCCTCCATTGACGAGACGTTTTCAATTGTTGAGAGATCTGGAGAATGTGCTGTCCAGGGCAGTAGTCGAACATTTTCTGTATCCAGAAAGGGCCGTACAGGACCAGCAACATGCGGCCGTGCATTATCCTGCTGAAATGTTGTGTTTCACAGGGATCGAATGAAGGGTAAAGCCACGGGTCGTAACACATCAGAAATGTAACGTCCACTGTTCAGAGTGCCGTCAGTGCGAACAAGAGGTGACCGAGACGTATAACCAATGGCACTCCAAACCATCACGCCGAGTGATACGCCAGTATGGCGATGACGAATACACGCTTCCAATGTGCGTTCACCACGATGTCGCCAAACACGGATGCGACCATCATGATGCTGTAAACAGAACCTGCATTCATCCGAAAAAATGACGTTTTGCCATTCGTGCACCCAGGTTCGTCGTTGAGTACACCATCGCAGGCGCTCCTGTCTGTGATGCAGCGTCAAGTGTAACCGCCGCCATGGTCTCCGAGCTGATAGTCCATGCTGCTGCAGACGTCGTCGAACTGTTCGTGCAGATGGTTGTTGTCTTGCAATCGTCCCCATCTGTTGACTTAGGGATTGAGACGTGGAGGCACGATCTGTTACATGCTTGTCATCTCGACTGGTAGTCATACGAGGCTGTTGGGATCCAGCACGGCGTTTGGTATTACCCTCCTGAACCCACCGATTCCATATTCTGCTAACAGTCATTGGATCTCGACCAACGCGAGCAGCAATGTCGCGATACGATAAACCGCAATCGCGATAGGCTACAATCCGACCTTTATCAAAGTCGGAAACGTGATGGTACGCATTTCTCCTCCATACACGTGTTATCGCAACAACGTTTCACCAGGCAACGCTGGTCAACTGCTGTGTGTATGAGAAATCGGTTGGAAACTTTTCTCATGTCAGCACGTTGTAGGTGTCGCCACAGGCGCCAACCTTGTGTGAATGCTCTGAAAAGCTAGTCATTTGCATATCACAGCATCATCTTCCTGTCGGCTAAATGTCGCGTCTGTAGCACGTCATCTTCGTGGTGTAGCAATTTTAATGGCGAGTAGTGTATTATACAGTCGCATATTCGACGAATACTGCAAATTTTCTCTGAAGGTACATTACAATACCGTGCAGTTAGACTTTAGAGATTTAATTAAGAATTAAGGAGCGAAACATTGCAATGATGGCGAAATGGGATTCATTTTTTCGTATATCTAGAAGCAGTTTGTATTAAACTTAAAGGCATGAAACACGTGAAGAAACTGATGTTACGAATAGCAAAATGTCTAAAGTCGCACGCATTGTTTCACTGTCAGTTGCAACAGTTTTCGATGGAAGTGAACGGAAGAGTATGGAGACTATATTGCTTAAGTCGAGGAGCACGCCTTGAACGATTTTTCGAATTAAAACCGCTGTTGTTGAATCTATCAAGGAAAAAGGGCTTTACGTACGAAAATTGAAACATCCGGAATGGACTGCAGACCTCGTATTTCAAGTGGCCGTGACTGCACACTGCACGCAGTAATAAACTGCAAAGCGAGAAACAACTAATTTCTGATATGTTGGGGATGCGTTAAAAAGAAAATCTCGTTATGGAAGGGCCAAAGTATGACAAAAAAACTCGCTTAATTTCCCTCATTTTACTGGCGTGAAGGAAAACGCGAGTTTGAAGAATTCATTGTCGCTCTGAAAGAATTGCAAAGACAGTTTACTAAACGTTTTGAGAACACTGCCAATCTTACATCTGTTTTCGAGACCGTTTCTTATTTCAGCTGAAAGCGCCTCTGTAGTGAATGTGCAGATTGATCTGTAATGTAATTCCCGTCTCACAGACAAATCCTTTTACCTTGAAATTGTCCAGGACGTCTACATTGTTTTCCTCAGGTAGCGTCTCCACGTCTCCGTAATTTGGTTACAAAAGTGCTACACTATTTTAATCAACGTAAGTGTGTGAAAGATATTTTTTCGGTTATGAAGTCACGATTACACTGTAACCTGAGAGCGAAAATCTGTGGAATTGACTGCGTCTGTCCACAGGTCGACAGTTTGTACCAGATAAAAGTTATATTTTGTCTTTTGCACGCCAAAAATAATGAAATAATACTGAAAATGTGTTTTGTTTGTGGTCCATGTTGTAGAGAAATGTGAAACATAAAACCAAGTCGTATGTTGTGCGACTGCATTGCCACTTAAACGTGGCGCGTTTACGGTTTCCCCGTCCTTCATGTTCAGACAACGTGCCGTCGCGGTTGGGGATGTTTGCAGCTGGGCTGAGCGCTTTGTGACCATTCTGCCAGGGCATGGTTCGCGAGCTGAATTCTTGGTCGCCCCCGGTCTACAGCATTAAATGAGTAGATTACTTTTTGACGATGTGAGTCGCAACTGCATGTTATCACATGGCAATAAGAGTGAATAATAGTGAATGATGAAGTGGATATTTTTATTTAAGCCAGAAGCACGACGATGTTTCCTAGCAGAGACCAGCATTTTCCAAGACGACAATGTCCCATTTACAAATCACATCGGGGTGGAGATCCCAGGCGGACTCGGCAGAGACGCATACCTGGCGCCATGTGCCCACCGGCGGGTACAAGCTCCACTGTCTTTAGTACAATATATTTTTGGACTGTGTGTGTTCGTAATACTGTCACAGTTACATACAGCTTGTTGAAACATGCATCAACGTGGCCTGTTAACGTGTACTTGGGTCGGCGTGGTTTAGCTGTGGTCGCAGTTCTAGCTTCTTACAGTGCCTCTCGCTGTAGATTTCTTGCAGACCATTGCAATCACCATCACCAATACAATAATTGCCATTGTCCCTGTTATCGCTATTAGTTATGTCCACAAACGCATCTTCTTCGTCAGACAACTTCGATAATGCTGGATCAACGAAATCAAAATCTGATTCTTCCAACATCCCCAGCAATTCTTCAACAGTGTAACAAGTCGCTTTTCGACATTGACGCTGTCGTGCCGACCCACTGGATCCACTTGAGCTAAAACCATGTACGTCCGTATTATCATAACTCAAATCTGACTGCTCGTACAAAAATATAAATTAACAGTTAACTTTATAATGGATGTTGTGCGACTCTGACATTCCGTAAGAATTAATAATAAAACCTCTGTTCAGGATAAAGTTTCAAATTAAAAAGAAAATCAAAACGTTGACCATGATTGTGTACTTGATTTCCTGTACGCTGGCGTCAGCAAAATCAAGTATTGCAAATTAATGCACAGTACCGCACTATACAAGGTATTAAGCACAATCGAGTGTGTGTCGGCTGGCGGCCTAGAAGGCAGTCAACGTGTTAAGCACTGTTTAACACCTGTGTCCAAGTATTGGGCAAAGAATACATTCAGAATATTCTAAGTCATTATCGCTAACGGTACCATATTCCTGACAGCATCACGAATGCTTCAAATGCCTAATAATAGAGCATAATGAATTTGATGAAGACACAAGAAAGCTCATTTATGAAGGCCAAATTGTGAAAGAAATACACGAGAATTTACGAGATCAAGGGATACACCGAACTCTGGATCGTTTAAAGAAGTACGGCACGTGGAAAGGAATGAAGAGATATGTCGAGGAGTGCATCAGAATGTGTGACAAATGCCAACAAGATACACTCGTGGGGAAAAAAATCACAACACCAAGAAGGAGTTATGCGACATAAACAAAAGTTGGTAGACGTGTTCTACAACTCAAAGATGACGTTTATTAAAATTTGGCGCCAGTCGCATAAGAGTGGCACTATTACCGCCACTATGGGGATGGAAATCTGGTTTTGTTTTTATTGCACACTATAAAGGTTGTGTTTGTTAATTACTTTTGAGATTGGACGTGATGAGTTGATCGTCAAGAATGCCTTGAAGGCGGCAAGTACGTCATTATCAGCACCTCAGTGAGTTAGAATAGGGCCGTGTAATAAGGCTACGAGAAGCTGGATGTTCCTTTTGCAATATTGTAGAAAGGTTTGGCAGGAACGTAGCCACTGTACATGGTTGCTGACAGTGGTGGTCACGAGAATGTACGATCACCAAAAGACGGCTCGCACAGCCACGTGGCACTACCGAGCAGCTGTTGGCACCACAGTGACACACCAAACTGTTACAAATCGCTTACTTCAAGGACAGCTCCGAGCCAGACGCCTTCTAGCGTGCATTCTGCTGACCCCAAACCAACGCCACCGCGGTTTGCCACCTCAGTAGTGGTTCTCCCTCGGTGCCGTCGATGGCCGTTTCGTGGTTAGAAGGGGCCAGCTGAGGGCCTGCAAACAACCTGTCTGTGTGAGAGACACACTGCACCTACACGTGGAGTTATGATCTGGGGTGCGATTTCGTATGAAGGCAGGGGCACTGTGATGGTTATCCCACGCATCCTGACTGCAAATTTGTACGTCAGTCTGGTGATTCGACCTTTTGTACTGCCATTCATGAAGAGCACTGCAGGAGGGTTTTCCCAACAGGACAATACTCCCCCATATACCGCTGTTTTATCCCAACATGTTCTACAGAGAGCCGACATGTTGCCTTGGCGTGCTCAATCACCAGATGTGTCTCCCATCGTGCACCTATGGGACATCATGGGACGACAACTTAAGCGTCAGCCATCAAACAGCATTAACCGTCCCTATACTGACCGACCAAGTGGATGGTTCAAATGGCTCTGAGCACTATGGGACTTAACATCTGAGGTCATCAGCCCCCTAGAACTTAGAACTACTTAAACCTAACTAACCTAAGGACATCACACACATCCATGCCCGACCAGGATTCGAACATGCGACCGTAGCGGTCGCGCGGTTCCAGACTGAAGCGCCTAGAACCGCTCGGCCACTCCGGCCGGCCAACCTAGTGGAACAGGCATGGAACTCCATCCCACAAACTGTCATGTGGTACCTGCACAACACAATACATGCACGTTTGCATGCTTGCTTTCAACATTCTAGTGGTTACACCGGTCAGTAATGTATCAACATTTCACTTTTCAATGGCTTATCTCGCACTTAAATTAATCTGCGGTCTTGTAACGTTGATGACTCAAATATGTTACCTACACAAATGTGTTCCCGAAATTCCATTACTCTACATTAACTTTTTTTTGGTGTTGCGATATTTTTCCGTTCGTTTAAATTTACCCAGAACAAGACAAAAATGCCATTAGTGATAACGGACACTACAGAAACCTTTTTTTGACAAATGTTGTATGTACATTGTTAGACGCAACATCAAAAGGCACCAGATATAACTCAACATTTTATGACGGTTTGAGTACATTTATAGCAGCAGTCCCTCTATAGAGGCAAGATGCTGACACCATTGCAAAAAATTCACAGGAGGAATGGTTTTACGGAATGTTATTCCAGAGTGGTACCTCAGCTGCAAAACAAGGTAACATGTTCCATTGCCTTGTTACTCATTTTCGTTGAGGTGCCCTCATTTCTCTGATAGTCGAATGTACACTACTGGCCATTAAAATTGCTACACCACGAAGATGACGTGCTGCAGACGCGAAATGTAACCGACAGGAAGAAGATGCTGTGATATGCAAATGATTAGCTTTTCAGAGTATTCACACAAGGCTGGCGCCGGTGGCGACACCTACGACGTGCTGACATGAGGAAAGTTTCTAACCGATTTTCATACACAAACAGCAGTTGACCGGCGTTGCCTGGTGAAACGTTGTTGTGATGCCTCGTGTAAGGAGGAGAAATGCGTACCATCACGTTTCCGACTTTGATAAAGGTCGGATTGTAGCCTATCGCGATTGCGGTTTATCGTATCGCGACATTGCTGCTCGCGTTGGTCGAGATCCAATGACTATTAGAAGAATATGGAATCGGAAGGTAATGCGGAATGGCGTGCTGGATCTCAGCGGCCTCGTATCACTCGCAGTCGAGATGACAGGCATCTTATCCGCATGACTGTAACGGATCGTGCAGCCACGTCTCGATCCCTGAGTCAACAGATGGGGACGTTTGCAAGACAACAACCATCTGCACGAACAGTTCGACGAGGTTTGCAGCAGCATAGACTATCAGCTCGGAGACCATGGCTGCGGTTAGCCTTGACGCTGCATCACAGACAGGAGTGCCTGCTATGGTGTACTCAACGACAAACCTGGATGCACGAATGGCAAAACGTCATTATTCGGATAAATCCAGGTTCTGTTTACAACATCATGATGGTCGCATCCGTGTTTGGTGACATCGCGGTGAACGCGCATTGGAAGCGTGTATTCGTCATTGCCATACTGGCGTATCACCCAGCGTGATGGTATGGGGTGCCATTGGTTATACGTCTCGGTCTCCTCTTGTTCGCATTTACGGCACTTTGGACAGTGAACGTTACATTTCAGATGTGTTACGACCGGTGGCTCCACCCTTCATTCGATCCCTGCGAAACCCTACATTTCAGCAAGATAATGCACGACCGAATGTTGCAGGTCCTGTACGGGCCTTCCTGGATACAGAAAATGTTCGACTACTGCCCTGACCAGCACATTCTCCAGATCCCTCACCAATTGAAAACGTCTGGTCAATGGTGGCCGAGCAACTGGCTCGTCACAATACGCCAGTCACTACTCTCGATGAACTGTGGTATCGTGTTGAAGCTGCATGGGCAGCTGTATCTATACACGCCATCCAAGCTCTGTTTGACTCAATGCCCAGGCGTATCAAGACCGTTATCACGGCCCCCAGAGGTGGTTGTTCTGGGTACTGATTTCTCAGGATCTATGCACCCAAATTGCGTGAAAATGTAATCAGATGTCAGTTCTAGTGTAATATATTTGTCCAATGAATACCCGTTTATCATCTGCATTTCTTCTTGGTGTAGCAATTTTAATGGCCAGTACTGTATTGAGATTGCATAGGTGTCAATAGGAGACGGATATTTGAAGACTGCGTGTCATTTGTGGGGGGTCTAGGAATGGTGTGGCGCAGCGGCTTGTAGCACTAGAGTTGGTGAACCGGCCAGGTTCCGTGGAGTGTAGCGGTGCTGCAGGGTCCGGCAGCTGCTGGCCCATTCCCGCTACAGGATGCGCTCGACAGCCAACGGCACCTGCCTAGTAGGTCACGCAGCAGACGCACTCTCCTTGTGACTCTTACCTATACTGCTTCATTCCGCTACCGGTACCTGTTTCCTTCGTGTCGTTATTCCGTTTACGAGTTCGCACATGACGAGGGTTCATTCGTTCTGGATTAAGCCATTTTTTTGATCCGTGTATTCTTAATACTAATAGAATATCGATCTATGCTTAAGTATGTTAGATTTCATGTTTTCTAAAATTACAGACAATTCAGGGGAAAAAACTACAAAATGTTTTGTGAAATTAGTTGTCTAAAAGTAGAAAATAAAGTAGACTCGAAAAATATTTGACGCGCTCTTGAATGATGCTCGAAATCTTGTACTGCAAATGAGCTGCCTATTGAGAATTTAAAAGTTAATATTTAACTTAGAACCTTAAAATTTTAGAACGTCCTAGAGGATATTTGTGTGGCAGAATTTCTCTCAGTGGTCTCTTTACGTCACTAACTTATGAGAATCTCAGTTGCTGTACATGTCTGCAGTCCTGACGTACACGTTGTTCCTGATATACATGACATTCGAGGAGGAATGACCAATATTCAGGGAGATGGCAGGAAAGATCATTCGAGGCAAAAAAACGTCTAACGAGCATGGGGCTCTAAAATGTGTACCTTAAGAGCTATGAGCATTCCTTCATCTTCGATACGGCAAAACAAATCTCTTCTACTGTGAGTTCTTTATTTCCATATTTTCAGAGATAATAATGTAGACCAAAACGAGAAAAAATTGTCTAGTAAACATGGGCTCTAAAATGCATATCTTACGAGTTATGAGCACTCGTTCAGTAGTAAGAGAGGTGTTTCACAGTAGCGAAGAGGAACAAGTGCTAGTAGGTCTTAATGCACGCATTTTAGAGCCAATGGTTACTATTCAGTTTTTCTTGTTTTTGTCCATACTACCACCTCTCAGAATATGGACTACTTTTTTTAAACATCCTGCAGAAATTCCTAAATCCAGAACCCTCATCAAGTGCGAACTCGTAAACGGAATAACGTCATGATAGAGACAGATACCGTTAGAGAAATGAGGCATTATAGATGGGAACCACACGGAGAGTATCTCTGTCGGCTGACCTACTAGGCAGCTGACCACATAGCCATTTAATCTAAGCTCGGACTGAACGATCGGTTTGTTAATCATATTAAAGTTGTTCTGACAGTTTTCATCTACTGATTGAGTATGGGTTATGTTTTTGAAGTGAAAGTGCAGAACCAGTCCATAATTTTCCTAAACGGATACGAATAACCGTCTAAAATTCAAACTCAAGGTGGCCGGAGCTCCACTGGTCGTCCGATCGTAGGGCACCTTCCTGTGCCTCGAGCTGGAGTGCTGCTCTTTAACTATACGAGCGGATGGCGTGTATGAAAAAAAGGATAGAAGCAACGCCACAAAAAATTTCATTTGTGGAAATCAAGTTGTCTCAAATCATCATCATCATCATCAACAACAACATCCATTTGACATCCTCTGCTGGATTAAAGCCGTGCCTTACAGTCTACTTAACAACAGACTGGAGACCCTGAAGCAGATGAAGTGACGCAATACTGCTACCTTAGAAGGAAAATAACATACGACGGATTAAGCAAAGAGGGCATAAAAAGCAGACCAGCTCTGACAAAGAGGGCATTCCTGGCCAAAAGAAATATACTCGTTTCCAACATCGCTATTAATTTGCCGAAGAATTTTCTGACAGTGTACTTTTGGAGCATAACATTGTAAGGAAATGAATCATCGACTGTGGTAAAAACCGGAAAAAGAAGAGAGTCGAAGCGCCAGCCGCGGTGGCCGAGCGCTTCAATCCGTAACCGCGTGGCTGCTAAGGTCGCAGGTTCGAATCCTGCTTCGGGCATGGATGTGTGTGATGCCCTTAGGTTAGTTAGGTTTAAGTAGTTCTAAGTTCTAGGGGACTGATGACCTCAGATGTTAAATCCCATAGTGCTCAGAGCCATTTGAACCATTTGAAGAGTCGAAGCATTTGAGATATGGTGCCACAGAAGGATTTTGAAAATTAGGTCGGCTGTTAAGAAAAGAAATGAAGAGAATACGAGCAGAATAGGCGAGGAGAGGAACCTATGTAAAGTATTGACAAGAAGGAACATGATGGAAAGTATGTATGTCATTAAGACATGTAAAGGAATAACTTTCATGGTACTTGAGAGAGCCGTAAAAGTTAAAAACTGTAGGGGAAGAGAGACGCTGGAATATTTCCAACAAATAATATGTTGGGTGCAAGTGGTAGTCTGCGATGAAGAGGTTAGCACAGGAGAGGAAGTCGTGGCGGGCCACATCAAAGAAGTGAGAAGACTGATTACTTCACTTTTACTTTTCGGCGATCAGGCCCAACGGACCGCGTCCTGCTACAGGTATCCTTCTCCACTGCCTTGTATCCATCTCCGCCATTCGCCATCCGTCCACATTTATCGCTGACTGTTGCAGGTCTTCAAGGAGGCCAGCCCTCCACCTCTTCCTTGGCCTTAAAAAAAAATGGCTCTGAGCACTATGGGACTTAACTGCAGAGGTCATCAGTCCCCTAGAACTTAGAACTACTGAAACCTAACTAACCTAAGAACATCACACACATCCATGCCCGAGGCAGGATTCGAACCTGCGACGTAGCGGTCGCGCGGTACCAGACTGAAGCTCGTAGAACCGCTCTGCCACTCCGGCCGGCCCTTGGTCTTCCTGTGAGATTGAAAGCCAGAAGCTTCCGTGGCCAGCTGTCGTCTTCCATCCGAGCTACAGTCCAGCCCACTGCAGTCGTCACATCTTATGATCCTTGCTGTAGTGGCTTATCGGTACAGTTCGTCTAGCTCATGGTTGTGTCCGATTCATCGTTCACCTGTGTTTGCGTCCGACACCAGACCAACGATTTCCGCGGCACTTTTTTCTCAAATACGAAAAGTTTATGAAAGTCCTGCTTTCGTATACTCCACGTTTCACAGCCGTATAGTACCATGTGTTGGATCAGCGTTTTATATACATACACTCCATACACGGCTACAGTCCATACAAATACTTTCAGAAACGACTTCCTGACACTTAAATCTATACTCGATGTTAACAAATTTCTCTTCTTCAGAAACGCTTTCCTTTCTTGAACTGTGCCAAGAGAGACAATTGAACTGAAGCAGTTTTGCTAGGCTGTGGAAGTATCGGTTTCCTGCCTGCCTGCTGGCGTTGATCTCTATTTCGTATGACTTCTCCGTGAAAAGCGCTCCCAGGTATTTAAATTCGAGTTCTCTCTTGTACAATCGGTCTCCCACCAGCCGTGACTGTGGTTGTTCGGTATCCTAACCTCGTCGACGAGTTATAACGAGGTAATTCGCCTTGGCTTCGTTGACGAATAGTCCGAATTTGCTGTCAGCTATCTCTGGTATCCTGGTCATTTGTTTGAATTCTTCTTCAGAGCTGCTGATTAAGCAGGTATCATCTGCGTAGGCTAGATATGCCAGGTTCTTCCCCTCAACTTGGATCCCTTCAAAGTTCTGTTTAAAAGCCTCACGTATGATATTCTCAGGGACAAAACTGAACAGGGTAGCAGATAAACCATCGTCTTGCCTGAGACCCATTACAATATAAAAGTCACCTGTTGGTTTTCCATCTTCACCTTACCACGTGTTTCACTCAGGAAGATCTTTATCAGGTTGATGATATTCTGTGGCACCATAAACTCTTTTAGAAAACTGAACAGGCTCTTGCGGTGTATGCAATCATAGGTCGTCTTGAAATCTACAAACAAAATATGTAGTTCTTTACCGCTTTCTCTCAAGTCTACAGTGAGCTGTCGGAGAACGAAGAGAAGTGTCAGGTATACCCATCCATTGTGTCTTAACGGTTTTCCAGCTTCATTTACTCACCGGCTGTATATGTGTATATGGGTATTGAACCGGAGACCTAGAAACGACGGAGAGGCTTTGTCCCGCCGTAGCCCTCAGTGGTCCACAACCCCACAGCAGGCTGCAGCAGTCTACCCACCCCACCACCGTCCCATACCGAACCCAGGGTTATTGTGCGGTTCGGCCCCCAGTGGACTTTTTTATTTCCAAAGTTTAGAACCCTGTTGAAAGGACAAATATTTGCAAGAAACGGCGTTGGGAGCGGTGTATCAATTGTGGAGGAGAGTATTTCGAAGGAGACCATGCACTATAATTATAAGTAAGTGTAGAAAAATATTGTGGACCAAGTTCCGGAATTTTTTGAACAGACCTCATAAGGAATATTAATATAGCTGAGATGGAATTATTTAATTTTTTCGAACACAAAGATATTTTCTTGAATTCATTGCACCAATACCTTCTAACTCTTTGACCAAATATTTAAATGGGCCCAAAGGAATGAAAGTCTAAACTGGTGTTCTTAAGCGTCAGATTGTTGTCTACGCTATAACGCAGCCTCATCGGTTAGCGGAAGCATCGTAGGTTAGTGCATGGGTGGTTTTCTATTTATTATTCTCCGTCTAGCTAAGTCACAGGGTCGTAGAGCTGAAAAGAGTGTGTATTAAATGTTAATGGAAATGACAGAATTCATTATCCTTGATTCCCACTTTAATCCTAATGTCATGGCAATCTGTAGAGTGTTATTATCCTACAAAGGCAAGATACGCTGATTGAATAAAATAGCAGTAAATTGCAAAATCAGACATATCTACAATTTTTTTTGAGTCGTCAGTCTTCTGACTGGTGTGATGCTGCCTACCACAAATGTCTCTCCTGCGCTAACCTCTTCGTCTCAGAGTAGCACTTGCATCTTACATGTTCAGTTACTTGTTGCATGTATCCCAATTCTCTACCTTCCCCTATAGCTTTTACCCCCTACTGCTCACTACAGTACCATGGAAGTTACTCCCCGATGTCTTAACAGATGTTTGTCATCAAGTCCTTTCTTGTCAGTGTTTTCCATATGTGCCATTCCTCGCCGATTCTGTAGAGACCCTCCTCTTTTCTTATCAGTCCACCTAATTTTCAACATTCTTCTATAGTATCACATGTCAAACCTTTTCATTTCCTTCTGTTCCTGCAGTCTACAATTACAAATAATGAATAGTCCCAAGACGTGTTATATTGCTTGAGTCAGACACTATGTGTCTGTTTCTCGTAATGTGTCTCTCCTTGGGACTAAATATACTCATGCATTTTCAAGCACTTTCGTCAAAATATGTGGCACTCTTAGACTTGTTCTTATATTTTATTTCATGTACTCTCTTTACGTATGTACGGAAAACGACGTACTGCGCAGTGAAGTGTAAAGGCTTAGAAAAATGGAAAAGGCACACGTTATCCATTCACTTCAAGGGCTAGGCGAAACTACAACACCTAAGCTAATGTAGCAGCAGTTTTTACTAAAGTCCCGTGGTTTAGTAACTCAGGTCTTCAATAACGACAGCGGAATTTCCCGCGAGTAAATAGTAATTACCACGTAGCTCACTGGAACCATGACGGACAGAGTTCTTGTGTGGCTACAGCACTTCATTGCAACGTGAAATTTATTTTGAGCAACTTTTTGGTTCTGTTTCATTCCAGTGCTGTCTTTTACCAGTCGACCTCTCTCTCCAGTACCGCACATTTCGACAACAGCGTTTGTTTTATCTCGCGAAACGTTCTTGTTTGCGTTCGTGTGCAGTTTTACTGACGGATTCAAGAGGTTATTTGGCAAAATTTCAGAGTCGTAAGATGACGGCGCGAAAGCCTGTTAAACTCTTGGGTTTGCAGTGTGTTAGAGTGGCATACACTGAAGCGCCAAAGAAACACTCTTCTGAGTTTAAACGCTTCCGTTGGCTGTCAGACTCCCCAGACATGAACATTATTGAGAACAGCTGTGATGCCTTTGCAACTTGATATTAGGAAGAGATATCCACTCCCCCCTCCCGAACTCGTACGGATTTATGGACAGCGCTGCAGGATTCATGGTGTCAATTCTCTCCAGCACTACTTCAGACATTAGTCAAGTCTATGTCACGTCGTGTTGCAGTACTTCTGCGTGTTCACTGGGGCCCTACACGACATTAGGAATGAGTGATTCCAATTTTACTGGAAGTGGAAATACGGTGTAACATACAAGTCTCAAAGGTGACCAAAGTAAATACAGTTCTGATCTGCAGAGGCCAGTGAACGTTGGGTTATTGTATACATCTGCAATTTCCGGCAGCCAGGACCTAATTCGAGCACAATTAGTGATTAGTGATCGACCTTGGGGGCGGGGTGGCGAGGGGGTAAAGACTTTTTCAATGGTAGCGCACATACCCACAAACCACAGTGATGAATTACAGGAATTATCAGAGACGCCACAGGTTCGCGAAAGTACGAAAAGACGTTGGCAATCATTGATGCGTCACTGGTGTCAAGTGACAAAGTTCTCAGTAGAGCCTATGATTTGAAAGTAGATTACCCGACGAAGAAGGTGAAGCACCGAGAAGGGGAGGATGAAACGAAACTTCACGGGTTGAAGCGTTATGTGATGTTATTCCAGACATAATAATGTAGCCCGTTAACGCCAAATTTCGCCGCACGGCCATAACTGATATGTTCGTCGTTCGTACCACATTGATTTCTGCGGTTATTTCACGACGTGTTGCTTGTGTGCTAGCACTGACAACTTTACGCAAACGCCGCTGCTCTTTGTCGTTAAGTGAAGGCTGCCGGTGAGAAGTATACTCGCCACTCTCTTGATCCTGTGGGTCTCGGATATTGAATACCCTAACAAAAAATTTTGACAGTATGAGCCCACTTACCAGTATGAAGTTGCACCCCGTACTGCCTGGATGCATGCACTGACTCGGTTGGGAGTGTTGTCATCAGGCCTTTGAATCGACTCTGGTGGCAAGATGCCCCTCAACTGTTGTAACTGGTCCTTGGCATCACGGATGCTGGAATTGGGACGGAGTTGACGTTCCAGCTGGTCCCACACATTTTCTTGTTGACGACTAGAGTATCCTAACATCACACAGACAGTTCATAGGGACATGAGCGGCCTGTAGACGATCATTGTGGTATTGGAAAATGGCACCACGATACTGTCCCATGAAAGGTCGCACATGAGGACGGAAGATGTCCGTGACTTGCCGTTGTGCCGTCAGAGTTCCGTCAATCACTACCAGCCGTGACTTGAAGTCATACTTGATGGCTGCCCACACCATGCCGTCAGGCGTAGCACCACTATGCCTAACCAAAAAATTGGAAGAAAGACCCTTTCCTCTGGTTGCCTTCATACTCTGATGATGATCATCCGAGGAAGTGCAGAATTGCGATTCATTGCTGAACGCGTGCGACGCCATTTATCAGCTGTCCATGCCTCTTGATCATGGCACCAATCCAGATGCAGACATTTAGGTTGTGATGTTAACGGCAGCCTACCTACAGAACAGTAATTCCGAATTCAGGCTACTACTAGTCTCTGACGAGTGATGGGGAATGATAAAAGTGGTTACAGGGAGTCCATTACTTCTTCTCGGACGGCAGGCTCAGATGCGAAGGGATTTCGATGCGCTTGGTGCCATGATGCGGCGATCCTTCCTTTTGGCTGTCAGGTCTACAGAAACCTTAATGATGAGTATGGCTGCCCTCCCGTTCCCATGCGTTCCACGGACATCAGGCTAGGGTCACATCTGAATGCCTCACAAATCCAGTTAATACACGATTCGACCAGTTGGACAAAGAGACCCCTTTTAAACTCTGTCAGTTGCTGATAACACTGTCTCACACGAGCAACCGGCATCTCTGTGTCATTCACAGTGATCACTTAACATTGGTGTCCCTTGTACACCCTACCAGGCCTGGTAACAACACTAAACTCGAACAACATTAATGCAATCTGGACACCGTTCTGTCACAGTGAACTGTACACACCAACCAATTGGTGCTTCACTTTTTTGTCAGGGGGGTTTTATCACTGATATCAAAAGAAGAGAATGATAGAATTTGAGACGTGATGTTACAGTATAATGTTGTAAATTAGGTGGACAGATGAAGTAAGACACGAGGTGTATCTCCATAGAATCGGCGGGGAAAGCGTGCTAGGGAGAGCTGTAGAGAGTATAAAATTTCGTGGAAGAAAATGTTGAAATACATCAAACAAGTAATTGAGGACGCTGGGTGTTAAGAGCTGCTCTGGTTGTGAGGTGAAGTACCGAGGAAGGTGGCGCAGTGGTCAGCGTACTGGACTAGCATTCGGGGGACGACTATTCAAATGCTCTTCCAGCCATCGAGATTTAGGTTTTCCGTGAGTTTCCTAAATCACTCCAGGCAAATGCTCGATTTCCTTTCCAAACCTTTTGCAATCCGAGATTGGGCTCCGTCTATAATGACCTCATTGTCGACGCGATAGTAAAGTCTAATCTTGCTTCCTTTTGAGATGAAGAGGTGGGCACAGGGGAGGAAGTCGTGACGGGCTGCATCAAACCAATCAGAAGACTGGAAAGTAACGAAAAAGACGTATGCGTATAACTGGATTTCTAAAAACTAAGGTGACAAGAGTGATAGGATACCTCCTGATATCGTGTTGGACCTCCTTCTGCCCAATGTAGTGCAGCAACTCGACGGACATGGACTCAACGAATTGTTGCAAGTACCCAACAGAAGATTAGATGGGTAGATCACATAACTAATGAGGAGGTATTGAATAGGATTGGGGAGAAGAGGAGTTTGTGGCACAACTTGACTAGAAGAAGGGATCGGTTGGTAGGAAATGTTCTGAGGCATCAAGGGATCACCAATTTAGTATTGGAGGGCAGTGTGGAGGGTAAAAATTGTAGAGGGAGACCAAGAGATGAATACACTAAGCAGATTCAGAAGGATGTAGGCTGCAGTACGTACTGGGAGATGAAGAAGCTTGCACAGAATAGAGTAGCATAGAGAGCTGCATCAAACCAGTCTCAGGACAGAAGACCACAACAACAACAACAACCCAACAGAAAAACTGTGCCTTCCGGTCTCTGTAGCCGTCCATAATGGCGAAAGTGTTACCGGTGCAAAATTTTGTGCTGGAAGAGCCGAAGACTGATTCGCAGTCTACATCTACATGATTACTTTGGAATTCAGAATTAAGTGCCTGGCAAAGAGTTCATCAAACCATCTTCAAGCTACTTCTCTAGAGTTCCAATCTCGAACAACGCGTGAGAAAAATGAACACATACATCTTTCCGTGCGAGCTCTGATTTCTCTTGTTTTATTGTGACGTAGGGGGACGCCAAGTGCCGCAGCGAATTACGCCTTTGTTTTAATGATTACCACCCCAATTCGTTCACCATATCCGTGACATTCTCTCCCTTATTTCGCGATAGTACAAAGCGATATGCCCTTCTTTGAACTTCTTCGATGTCCTCTGTCAGTCCTGTCGGATGCGGATCCCACACTGCACAGCAATACTCCAGAAGAGGGCGGACAAGTGTAGTGTAAGCAAGCTCCTTAGTAAACCTGTTACATTTTCTAAGTGTTCTGCCAATAATTCGCAATCTTTGGTTTGCTTTTTCCATAGCGTTATCTATGTAATGGTTATAAGTTATTTGAAACTGTAATCCCTACGCATTTGGTTGAGTTTACAACCTTCAGATTTGTGTGACTTCCTTTTAGTGCTCATATGGATGACTTCACACTTTTCATTATTTAGGGTCAACTACCACTCTTTGCGCCATATCGTGCACAGATGTCTTGTCTAAATAATTTTGTAATTAATTTTGATCAACTGATTACTTTACAAGACTCCAAATGACAGCATCGTATGCAAACAATCTGAGAGGTGTGCTCAGATTGTCTACTAAATCGTTTATGTAGATCACGAACCGCTGAGAGCCTATATCATTTCATGGAGGAGCGCCAGATATTACTTCTGTTTATAACTTTTCTTCAGTTACTACGAATTGTGACCTTTCTGACAGGAAATCACGAATTCAGCCGCACAACGGAGACGTTAATCCGTAGGTACGCAGTTTAATATGTCACTTTTGACGAACGGTGTCAAAAGCCTTCTGGGAATCTAAAAATATCGAATCAATTTGACGTCCATTGTCGATAGCATTCATTAATTCGTGAGAATAAAGAGCTAGTTGTGTTTCATTTTTTGAAGCAGTGAATCTGGATATCATAGAGACAACGTTTGCCGCTATGCATTTTGCGTATAATACAAATCTCTCTTCCATGTTTCCGGCGGCAATGGCATTGATAAATAGAAACTTGAAGTTCGGCGGGGACTAACACTGAAATAGATGAAAACCTGAAGTTCGACGGGCACTAACATACTGTACGAAAGGAGTACACCAAGGGCAGAAACAGATTTTTACTTTGTCCATTTCATTTCCGCAGCCATCTATAGCAACACAGAAATAGCATTACACTGTACAGCACTCATCCCATTTCACCACTCGTTATAATTGCACATTGTCTTCATCAGTAACCAGTTGGACTTACTACAGAAAACTTCCTATCATCGTAAGAATGGTAGTGATAGCAAAATACAATATCGTTTATTGACTTCACTACAGAGGTGTAAATTTATGCATTGTCGTGGCCGACCACAAATAAAGACACCTCTTCGCGCCCGTTTCGCCACTTTGGCGTTCCCGAGAGACTGACTCATGGCCTACCTCCGAATGGAAATTCGGATGTGTTTCCAAATGGTAACACACCATACTTGATTAACACGTTGTCTACAGCGCACATTGACGAGATTACCTCTTTTTACGCTGCACACATTGACGAGTATGAGACGGATTTTAATTTTTATACGTATTGTCTTGTCAAGCCAATTGGCCAGATGCAGTACCAATTGAAGTTTATTGGGAGAATGGTGGTGTAGAAGATTAGACCTGGCAGAAATATGGAGAGGGCAGTTTATGGGGGAGGATTGATTGGAATATCTGTCACTAATGTTCAGATTGCCGTTAAACATTTTTGTAACAAAATAAATGCTAGCGAGCTGTGGTAGATTCTTCGCAAGTTGCTTGGACCAATTTGTCACAATGTAAATAGCTTGCAGTGACTTCAGTGTCTGGCGATTCAGTCTAAGCTGTCTTTTGCCATGTCTAGTTAATACTGTGTTGTTTCTTTTCTGAACCACCATCGATCTGTGTTTTACAAGTATGAGGAATAACTGTTACGCACTAATTAGGAATTTAATCACTATTATTGAAGACATGTGTTGGTTAACCACGGGACATTGTACAAAGAAGAGGTCGGAGAGACTGTTCGGCGAAGATTTTTAAAAAGATGACAAGAAAATAAAACTGTAAAACATAAAAGCTCTTTTACTTCGTACCAAGAAGTTGCAATGCTTGTAACTAAAGAATGAGAAACAATTTGTTGGAGAAGTGTGTGTGTGTGTATGTGTATGTGTGTGTGTTATTTATGTGCCGCAAGAGTAACATCGTAGTCGAGAACTTGCGGAAATGTGACACTGGGCTGTTCTTAGTAAGAGTAATTATATGAAGGGCACATATCATCACCGACTGCATTCAACGCTTCTTCTGACTTGCCTGGGAGGTACGGCTGGCTGCTAATGTGATATCGGACTATTTTCGGGTGAACAATGGTGCCTGTGTAAATAACTAGAGGTCATTCTCGCGACCTTCGAGTGGGATATGTATTGTCCGGTACCGAAAGCCATAATAAGATGCATCTGTGAGAGGCTAACGACGCGACCGTATCCGGACGTATGTGAGAAATTCCCTTCGCTTGTTTCGTTAGTGTATCTCTCTATGGTCTTTCACGCGGTAAGGAGGATAGCGATAGAGTATCTGACTTTTTTTCTGGAAATCATTTTAAATGGTTAAGCATGTCAGTTTATGCTCTTAACATGCTTTTTTTCCTAAGTACCGAAAAAAAAAGGAAATGAAATCCAGATAATCTGAATGCCCACGAGAACGCTCCATTTCAGTCATCTGATGCCTGTAATGTGAATGACTAGCGCGCTGCTCTTACGGTCATAAACCTCATTCACAGTGATATTTTGTTTTGGAATTTACATTTCGGGAAATGGGTTACAAATGGCGTGTAGTAACATATTATCCAAATACATCTATAAAAACTACTGAAAACTTGTTTTTGAGTATTCTAAAGAATGAGAAGATGCTTAAATTGTAGTTGCAACTCATTCTTACATATCCAAGTGAAAAAGTGGTCACTATATCTGTTTATTTCTGTGAGCATCATTTTAATGTCAGTAAACACTCTATACGAACTTCTTGTCGCTTGTAGTTTAAGGTACCGTGCGCAACTTGTAATACAATGTTTGCAAGATCGATCCTCATTCGGGTCAATTCATTTACATTGATCAACCTGAATATTATGAGCACCGCTTTAAGAAGGATATAAACTCGTCCTGGCGAGGAATGACTGCTAGTAAGACACACCCATGGTACATGTAGTATCCGTGAGCGTGCTGTCCGTGTGTAGAATGGGGAAGGCGCGACCTATGTGAGTTTGACCCAGGGCAGATTGTGATGGCCCGGAGGCTCGACACGAGCATTTCGGAAATTGCATGACTTGTCGGGTGATCGAGGAGTGCTGTGGTGAGTCTCTTCAAGTGGTAAAAGAGGACAGGCTGCGAACTGTTGCGGAACTAATATCAGACTTTAATGCTGAGCAGAGTATAAGTGTGTCTGAACACACACAATGCACCGAACCCCCGCAGCCGACGACCCATGCATGTGGCAACAGGCCCGTATCTGGGAGGGGGTGCAAGGAGGGGGGGGGGATGTTAGAACGAGGAAGGAGAAGAAACGGGGCATTACACAAATTATGTGGAAGAATATGACGATTCAAAATTTATATACAAATTTCGTATTACTACTACTACTTTTCGATCTCATGTTTGAAAAACTGGAGCGTATGAAACTATTTCTTAACATAAAATTTTTTACTTGTCATAGGCCCAATTGGCACTTGATATTGGTAATTCGTGAATTATGTTCTGTCGTGTTAAGTGTGTAAATGAGGTAGATGAAAAAATGACCATTTGTGCCGAAACAGTCTCAATTATTTCGCGTGTGTTACAATTGCTGCAATATTAGTAAGGCCTATTTCGGTTTTCCTAGCAGCGACAAAATGAACGTATGAAATCGAGAAGCCACACCACTCTTGGGAACTACTCGTATTAAAAGCTTTTTCAGCATTAGACAACAACATTTTGATTCTTCATGTAACAAAACATTTGACGAGCTTTGATGAAGTAATAGATTCTTTCGCAGAAAGAAAAGCACGCCTTGTAAAACTGGATGAAGATTAGAGAGAAAAAAATTCTGGGGCCTAAGGATTGAAGAAATGTGTACTGTCTTGCTTGTCTCTTGTCTTTATAGGTATTATATTTCCTATATTTAATTTTAAATCAAACAAAAGAAAAAGGTTATTAGCTAATAGGCAATGAAGAGTGCAAATTTTCTGAGTTCTTACTCTCCCGTTCGCAGATAATCCCACCCAGTATTAATTGTGAGTTTTTTCTAAGGGGGTTACGATGTCAAGCCGGCCAACTGGGAGTAGGAGAGGCACTACAGTACATTTTAATTTCCACTGTCCTGAGTATAGGTTTGATGGCTTCCATTATAAAATATACACGTTTGAATTCCACAGAGCGAAATACAGTGATGTACGATAGAAGAATGCTGTATGAAGAGGCGTGGCACTGCACTTTGGCACAATTAAGACCAAACAACATGTCTTACATTTCCTCGAACATATATGTTTTATATATCAAACTCTTCAGAAACATGTGCACTACAAAATGAACGTATTTTTGAAATTTTTTTTTAAATTTTTGCCGTCGTACCTCAAGCAATCGAGTGGGATGGGGGTATCGCTATCAAGTTTTTGCCCCAGTTCGGAAATATCGAAGATCTGGAACTGTGTGCCAAAGTTAACACCACGACATCGGCAACTACGATTGAAATGAGCACGTGACCATCGGCTCTGGACATTGGCGCAATGGCAGAGTACTGTATGGACTGATGAATCCCGAGGGGGGTGGCTCCTTGACACCTGTACTGCAGGATGGAGACAAGCTGGTGGCGGCTCCATTATGCTCTGGGGAACAATTACGCGGGCATCCATGGATCCAGTGGAGCTCATGCAAGGAATCATGATGACCAATGAGTATCGTACACCCCTTCTTGACGATCATGTTTCCCAATGGCAGTGGCATTTTTCATCAAGACAATGCACCATGTCACAAGGCCAGGAGTGTGATGGAGTTGTTCGATGAACACAGTGGCGAGTTCTAATTGATATACTGGCCCCATTCAACACGCCAGATTTGAATCCGATAGAACACATCTGTGATGTGATTGAACGTGGCATCAGAGCTTATGGCCCCTCTCCCCAGAATTTACGGGAGTTAGGTGACTTGTGTGCAGTTGTGTTGCCAAATCGCTCCAGTGGCCCACCAAGGCCTCATTGCTTCCATGCCGCTGTGCTTTGTCGCTGTTATCCAAGTGAAAGGCGGACATGCCGGCTATTAGGTAGATGGTCATAATGTCCTCAGTGATTAGTGTATTAGTTTCATTTTAGACCCGATCACTTTGAGATGAATCACAAAGACGATGTTATACTGCATTTCACCCTTGTTGCAGCTCTTATTCCGAAGAATTTGAGAAATCATTTAACAATTTTCGACCACATTATTCCTCCAAAACAAGTCGTTGAAGACAATAATTTGCCACTTTCATCTGTATCAACTGAGCGTGCTGTAAGCCGTACGATTCTGACAAAGAGAAAAATTGTAATATACGATGAAATGTAATAAGACCAGGGTGTTGGTCCTACTTAAGCACTATTAATTATAGCGCTTCAGCAGCAGTTAAGTACGCAGACAGGCAGCAGATATTTTAAGATTTTGCTGCGTCAACTACATATTTAACAGACATGGTTTTCCGGTGGTTTAAATTAATGACCTGGAGGAACAGAAAAACTACAATGTGAAAAACTGTTGAAGGCAGACACGATGATCCTCTGCAGTTATTACGCTGTCTGAAAATATGAAAATTGAGAAAAGAGGTACTTGGAAAATAGTAGTAGTTCTGCCAACGACCACAGCAATTAACAATCAGAATTATCCTCTGAATGAAAAAGTTTCCACTATGTTTTACTGGTCAGGCTTCCACTAGCCGCCCTGGAAAACCTATTCAGCAAGGTCCGAGCAAATAATCCAGTTCCAAATTCTCTCAATTTTAAGACAATTCTGCGACTTATCATTGTGTCACAGTACTTCCACCCCAGTCGCCAAGCTATGCAGTTTTCACTTTCCTTCCTTTTGAAACATAAAAACCTTCAAAAGAGTTTGACCGAGGGCAGATTGTGATGGCCCGGAGGCTCGATACGAGCATTTCGGGTGATCGAGGAGTGCTGTGGTGTCTTCAATACGTGACGAAACCAAGACGTCGTGGGGTTGGGCGGCAAACCCCCATTACAGATGTCAGACGTGTTAGGCTGAGCAGACTGGTAAAACAGGACAGGCTGCGAACTGTTGCGGAACTAATATAAGACTTTAATGCTAAGCAGAGTGTAAGTGTGTCTTATGAAGAATGAAGAGTCCATAAACGCATCAACTTTCGAAAGCTTCGATTATCAGTCCTTACAAAATTCCTTTCCATTGTTATTTTAAAGCTGTAAATCCGTTTTCAGTGAGTGAATAACTAAACTGTTTGCAGAAAAAGTACGGAAAAAATTTCTGTTAACGCTTCCACAACACACGTACAGTTTCTTCTTCCTTCTAGCCAGAGCTTCAGCCAGTAACAGAGCGATTTCGACAACGTGGCCAAATCTTGAAATTTAATGATTTTTAAGCTTTTATTAGATAACAATAACAGGTTTCTTCTGAAAACGTTGATCGAAAATTTTATTTGTATGTTGTAATCATTCAGAATAAGAACAATCCGAACAATATTTTTACCACAGGAAAGTAGCCTATTTACGTCAAATTTTAGACAGTCTGCTCCAAGGTTGGTACAGTATTCTGTAGCATACAGATACGTTAAACTACAGCTTAACAGCCAGTCGACGTCGAGGTCATTAGAAATGAACTTGTACTGCACAAAAAATTTGGCTGCGACCTTTTGCAAGCAAAACATGGTTTAGGGAAAGCAAATAAAACGTGAATGTGGATACCTGGACAAATGGCTCTGAGCACTTTGGGACTCAACTGCTGAGGTCATTAGTCCCCTAGAACTTAGAACTAGTTAAACCTAACTAACCTAAGGACATCACAAACATCCATGCCCGAGGCAGGATTCGAACCTGCGACCGTAGCGGTCTTGCGGTTCCAGACTGCAGCGCCTTTAACCGCACGGCCACTTCGGCCGGCGATACCTGGACAGATTTTAGAATTCTGTACTAATGTGGATTAGATATTTGTCTTTTCAGTGGCACCAGTACACATAAGTGTAATCTGTATCAGCGTGTAAACAGGGGATAGCATAAATGGAAACCTTTATAAAATAGCGGCTTCTGATTGCAGAGATGAGCTTTTTTAGTTAGCATCTGACGAAAAATAATCAGGTCAGAGGAAATAATTTTCCTGGGTATTCCATAATAAGAAAGGACACGAGTTTTAACAATTAATGACATGTATTATTTGACATCTGCTTCGCTCTGCTACTGATATTTATCTGAGCCTTTTCATAGAACTGAGATTGACTGTGTGTGTCGGGAGGGTGGATTATATGGAGGGGGGGGGGGGGTGGAAGGCGGTTGGGGAGCAGCAGAAGGGGATAGCTTAGTCTGCTCGTGCCGTACATCTAGATCAAAATGCGCACTGTGCAAACCACAGTGAATTGTTACGTTCCATCGGGAGTGTATAACATGTGCCTCGATTACTCACTTAACTTCAAACTTTGTTAGTAGGCTTTGAGGGGTAGCCGACGAATATCTTAAAGTGTTTGGCAGTTCCAAGTTTCAGCATTATTGTGACCCTCTAGGTTGGGTAAATTAGTGATAAGTTCTGTCTTTTGTACGTTCAATATTCTCTGTTTATCCTATTTGGTACGGATCCCAAATGCGTGAGCAGTATTCTAGGATGGGTCGTACGAGTGATTTGTATGCAATCTCATTTGTAGATTGACTGCATTTTGCTAGCGTCCTACAAGTGCTGAGCTTGCTTTACCTTCGACTGAGCCTCTGAGATCAGTGTTTCATAATCCTATAAGCTGTTACACCACGATATTTATGAGCTGACCGATTCTGTTGTAACTCATTGATATTTTACTAATAGGGTACTGTTTTTTTTCGTTTTTGAAGTGCACAATTTTGCATTTCAGCGTGATAGCACTTAAAGCCTGCTGCAAATCTTTGCACCACGTTAAAAGCTTATCAAGGTGCGACTGAATATGTATACAGATTTTTCAGAGCATGCTTCGTTATAGATAACAGCATCGTCTGTGAAAAGTCTGAGGCTACTAGCAATATTGTTGACACGTCATTAACATACGTACAACATGAACGACAACGGTACCAAAACATTTCTCTGTGGCACACTTCAAAGGTACATACTTGTACATCTTTCGATGTCTCTCGATGCAAGATAACGTGGCGATTTTCAAGAGCCAGTAGTAAGTGAAGGCTAGTCCCTTAAATCGCTGACGTAAGGATCGCGAAGACAAGATTAGGCTAACGGCAGTGGGCACAAGACGTTTAAGCCATTATTCTTCCTGTGCTCCGCCTGCAATTCAAACGGAAAGAAACAACGTTGTGGTATCACGCTGAATACACTATGCTGTGCACATCACAGTGGTTCGCGGAGTGTGTACGTAGATGTAGATGACAAGGCGACTGGCGACCCAGCACAAGCTTGTATGGGGTAAGGAAATCAGCCATGCTCTTCCAAAGCAAGCACCCCACTAGTCGCCTTAAGCTGTTTTGCGAAATCACCTAAAGACTAGTTTGACGTATGAGTCTGTGTCATGAAGTATATAAAACTCTGAAACGAGGATGCTCCAAGAAATATGCTAATCACATCTCGAGAATTGTCGGCCTCAGCATTTGTGGGGTAAAGGTCAACCGAAGGGCCCCATGTTCAGTTCTCTGCAGGGTCAGGGATTTTCTCTGCTTGGGGCCTGGGTCTTGTGTTGTTATCATTTCATCGTCACTGATATGCAGGACGCCTAAATGGCGTCAATCAATAGGACTTGCACATAGCAACGAGCTGCCACACGACACAGAGAGGGTGAGGGGGAGAGAGGGTGAGGGGGAGAGAGGGTGAGGGGGAGAGAGGATGAGGGAGAGAATTAAAAAAATTTTGAAGAATCATTGTCTTGCACTTTGTCAGATCCTCAGATGCAGCCTCTGGCCTGTGAGGATCGTGAAGAGATCATTACATTAAAAACAACTCAAATAGGTATGTGTAACCAGTCAGTTTTGACACAGCTTTTTTGAATGAAACGGGAGGAAAGTTTGGTATACGCTACAGTAAAACATATCCTTGTCATGTATCTTAAAATGATTTGTAGGAGGGTCATGTAGATGCACTAACAGTTTCTGTCCTGTAAATCTACTGGATTTTGAGAACTGATCAGGCGACAGCATGACAGCACTTATTTCAGTTCATCGAGAGGCGTTGTTAAAGGATACTTTCGAACCTTTCTTTTAGGCACACAGGGGTAACGAGTGGAGAAGGTCAAGAGTTTAAAGCAGCAAAATTAGTTCAAATGAACGTTCTCGAAGTGCACTAAACACTAATTGAGAAGTATAATAAATATGAAATGACAACATGTTATATTATTTTCCAAAATAAACATAAACTGAAAGTTTCGTAGAGGAATTGTGAGTGACACAAACGTTGAAATTTGAAAAGTTTGATTGATTGTGCAGTGCCCGCAAAAGTAATAGAACAAGGATTTTAATCTCAGTACAGCACACACTTGTCACACACAGTCATCGGAGCAAATACTGTGTTTAGAGTAAAATAAATAATTTTCACTTGAGAAAAGTTTTAGCGCTCTAACATATTCTATCTACAGCTGCTACAGTGTATCCAGTTTTAAAAAATCGTTTTTGCACATAATGTTGTGGTATGAGGCATACAGAAGATTTTTAACAAATACTTATTTGGTGACGTGACATGTTGTCTAGGTCGACAACAGGTCCAGACTGTAATCCAAAATACTGAACGAAATATTTTTCATGTTACGTAATTATATATTGAATCATCATTTACAGCAGGATCAAACTTTCACATAAACTGTTGAACAATGATACATTTGTTTGAAATAAATATCCGACATAGTTGATACAAACTGATGACTTCTCAGCAACCAATCAAGAAGTAAATTACTTGGCCTTGTGCTAACTCTTACATAAAAGAGTAACAATTACAAATAAGTGTTTCATTATTACAATTTAACTGGAATTGATTTACAATGAAGAATGAAAAATTCATGACGGTTTAGGTATGACAACACATTATCCATAAACAAATTACCCATCTGAAATAATGTTTTACGTTAAAGAAGCGAAGAACTTTCTTGTGAATGTGGACTTTCCCAGCATATACTACTGGTGAACAGCTCTCAGTTTGGGTTTACATCAAGGAGACAACATTAAGAAAAGGGGGAAAATGCGGGGAATACGCACATTCATTTACATATAAAAGCCAGCTTAGGACTGAGAGACCGTGTGTATAAGATCGTGTGCCGATGTAGAGTTCTAGATTCGCACATTTTCCTGTTCGCGTCGCTTCTGCGTGATCTTTCATTGATTGTACGAACAGCCGTTTGTATTGTGATATATTGAGAAATTTGCTTGTGTCGTGATAAGCTACTACAGTTATCGTAGGTTTAAACTAAATTATATTCTTGTAAAAATTTTGAGAACAGCAGGCTTCTCCTCGTTCAAAACAATCGTTCTCTGATTTCATTGTACAGTTACATGAGAAATAGGCTAGTTCGAGAATTTTCGGGCGCTTGCAAAACTATGTTTACGTAAGTTACCGCTACAAGTATTTTGGATAAGTACGTAATGTATTCCGTAGCAAATAAGCGTTTGTGGTTCACAGCTCAGTCTGTAGCGACCCGCAGCCGCCTAGTGTGTGTGTGTGTGTGTGTGTGTGTGTTTTAGTGCGGGAGTACAGCCACCACGCCAGCGCGAGCGGAGTACGATGCATTAGCGACGAAAGTCGATAGACTGACGCAATAGATTAGACAGCTGGTAGCGGAGGATGCTAAGTTCACCCAACCTGGATATGATGTGACGTCATTATGACGTATATACGCTTTATATATCGTTTTCGATGTAGCGTGTATACGTCATAAAGACGTCACATCGTATCCAAGTCCGGTGAACTTAGCATCCTCCGCTGGTAGCGTGTTGCAGCGTCGGTGGAGATGGCAGCCGACCAACATACCATAGGTGCCACTCGCCTGCGCCGTCATCTGAGTCACAGAAGGACGTGTGCTGGTACCACTGGCTGAAAGTACTTGATTGATACTGGTTCCGACTTATGCATTTACCCACGAACGATGCTATATCAGTGCCGAGCGCATACGTCGTTCTGTCTGGCGGCCGCGAGTAGCTCGCTTATTGCAACGTACCGCTTGCAAAGAATAGAACTGGATCTTGGCCTCCGCCACGCCTTCTTTCGGAATTTCATGGTGGCGGATGTGGCAGGGCCAATAATAGGAGCAGATTTCTTGGCATACTACACTACAAGCCATTAAAATTGCTACACCAAGAAGAAATGCTGATGATAAACGGGTATTCACTGGACAAATATTATACTAGAACTGACATCTGATTACATTTTCACGCAATTTGGGTGCATAGAGCCTGAGAAATCAGTACGCAGAAAAACCACCTCTGGCCGTAATAACGGCCTTGATACGCCTGGGCATTGAGTCAAACAGAGCTTTGATGACGTGTACAGGTACGCCCATGCAGCTTCAACACGATACCACAGTTCATCAAGAAGAGTGACTGGCGTATTGTGACGAGCCAGTTGCTCGGCCACCATTGACCAGACGTTTTCAATTGTTGACAGATCTGGAGAATGTGCTGGCCAGGGCAGCAGTCTTAACATTTTCTGTATCCAGAAAGGACCTGCAACATGCGATCGTGCATTATCCTGCTGAAATGTAGGGTTTCACAGGGATCGAATGAAGGGTAGAGCCACGGGTCGTAACACATCTGAAATGTAACGTCCGCTGTTCAAGTGCCGTCAATGCGAACAAGAGGTGACCAAGACGTGTAACCAATGAATGGTACCCCATACCATCACGCCGGGTCATACGCCAGTATGGCGATGACGAATACACGCTTCCAATGTGCATTCACCGCGATGTTGCCAAACACGAATGCGACCATCATGATGCTGTAAACAGAACCTGGATTCATCCGGAAAAAATAACGTTTTGCCATCCGTCACGCAGGTTCGTCGTTGAATACACCGTCGCAGGCCACATCGCCAGCAGTTCGCGGTCGTACGTGCGCCATTTCTTTTGCGAGGTGGTCAGCTTTTTAGAGAAGAGAGCTAGCGGCTGCCAGGCCTCATCATTGCGTTGTTGAAGCACGCCGCGTATCACTGTCTGGCTCGCATCTACAACGACAGTCAACAGTGCATTCGGCTTGGGATGTGCCAAAAATGCCGCGTCCGCTATAGGCCTAGCTTGTTTTGTTTTCTCAAATACCGCAATCATGTCGTCCGTCCAGGTAATTGTCAAAATGCCTTCAGCATCTGTGATGCATTGTCAAGGGTAACCGCAGCCATGGTCTCCGAGCTGATAGTGCATGCTGCTGCAAACGTCGTCGAACTGTTCGTGCAGATGGTTGTTGTCTTGCAAATGTCCCCATCTGCTGACGCAGGGATCAAGACGTGGCTGCACGCTCCGTTACAGCCATGCGGATAAGATGCCTTTCATCGCGACTGCTAGTGATACGAGGCCGTTGGGATCCAGCACGGCGTTTCGTATTACCCTCCTGAACCCACCGATTCTATATTCTGCTAACAGTCATTGGATCTCGACCAACGCAAGCAGCAATGTCGCGATACGATAACCGCAATCGCGGTAGGCGATTTAAAGTCGGAAACGTGATGGTAAGCATTTCTCCTCCTTACACGAGGCATCACAACGTTTCACCGGGCAACACCGGTCAACTGCTGTTTGTGTATGAGAAATCGGTTGGAAACTTTCTTCATGTCAGCACGTTGTAAGTGTCGCCACCTTGTGTGAATGCTCTGAAAAGCTAATCATTTGCATATCACAGCACCTTCTTTTTGTCGGTTAAATTTCGCGTCTGTAGCACGTCACCTTCGTGGTGTAGCAATTTTAATGGCCAGTAGTGTATAACCTTTTGCCAGATATGACCAACACCCGCCTTTTAGACCGGACCACCGGGCTGGCGGCGCGCGTATCCGGCGCCATACATTCATCCAATCTGCCCGGCTGATTACCGCCACTGACGATGAGTATGCCGCGCTATAGAAGGACTTTTCAGCGTTAACAAAGCCACCGGGCATGCCGAAGGACGTCAGGCACAACACCGTGCGCTGTATCAAGACAACTGAGGGGCCGCCGATCTCCTGCCGACCGCGACGGCTGGCGCCAGACCGTTTAAACATAGCTAAGGCCGAGTTTGATAACATGATCAAAGAGGGCAACATGCGTCCGTCTGACAGCCCCTGGTCTTCACCGTTACACCTCATCCCCAAAACGGGTGGTGCGTGGCGGCCTTGTGGGAAAGCCCGCACAATACCCGACACCTCCGCTCCGTGACTTCAACTGCACGCTGAGCGGCGCTTGTGTGTATAGTGTACTAGATTGTGGCAAAGCCTGCAAACACATTCCGGTGGCCGACGAAGATATAACGAAGACAGCCATTATTACGCCATTTGGCTTATTTGAAAGCAAATTTTTGACTTTTGGTCTCCGGAATGCGGCACAAACGTGGCAGAGGTTCGTCAATTCAGTGCTGTGAGGCCTGTCATTCTTTTTCGCTTACCTCGATGACGTTTTGGTCTTTTCAGTCTCGCCAGAAGAACATCGCCAGCATCTGGTCGAGGTTTTTCAACGGCTAAGTGATTATTGAATTGTGCTGAACGTGGCGAATTGTATCTTCGGACAGTCGCAAGTTGACTTCCTAGGTCACCGCATTACTCCTTCAGGCTCGCTACCATTTCCGGTCAAAATAGAGGCTATCCGCCATCTGCCCCGGCCGACCACTTGCAAAGAATTAAGACGCTACCTAGGCATGCTGAACTTTTATCGGCGACGTCTGCCGCATGCAGTTCAAGGTCAAGAGCAGCTGACAGTCGGGCTGGCAGACCCGAAGGCTAAAGGCACTTTGTCGATTACCTGGACGGACGACATGATCACGGTATTTGAGGAAACAAAACAAGCTGTAGCGGACGCGACATTGTTGGCACATCCCAAGCCGAATGCACTGTTGACTGTGGTTATAGATGCGAGCCAGACAGTGATACGTGGCGTGCTTCAACAACGCTGTGACGAGGCCTGGCAGCCGCTAGCTCTTCTCTAAAAACCTGACCACCTCGCAAAAGAAATGGCGCGCTTACGACCGCGAACTGCTGGCGAGGTACGATGCTGTCAAATACTTTTGCCCTCATGTCGAGGCTCGCGCCTTCACAATATTTACAGACCACAAGCCGCTGACACTCGCCTTCTGGCAAAACAATCTGAACTGCTCGCCGAGGCAACACAATCAACCGCTATACGTTGCCCAGTTCACCACGGACATTCAACACATTTCCGGGATCGACAACATCGCGGTGGACAGTCTCTCGCGTCGGCAGCATCTTTACTCTGGACCACGCGGCACTCGCAGAAGCACAGAGGTCAAACCAAGAGCTGCAAGACCTGTTACAAGATGTACGGACTTTATTGTAACTACAACCCGTAGACATTCCTGATTCTGGCGTGCAACTGTATTGCGATGTGTCCACGGCCAGGCCATGTCCATACCTGCTTCCGAACTTCCGGCGGTAAGTAGTGTTGTCTCCCTACACAGTCTAAGTCACCGAGGTACGAGATCTACGCTCCTTCTGGTTCTAGATCGCTTCGTGTGGCAGGGAGCAAAGAAGGATTATAGAATGTGGACGAAGTGTTGTCTCCGGTACCAATGCAGTAAAGTCGGCAGACACGTACAAGCCCCAGAAGTTAATTTCCCAGACGTCGCAGTGCGATTCTCACATGTTCACGTTGACGTTGTCGGACCACTGCCGCCTTCATACTGCCAACGCTACCTGCTCATCATCGTCGACAGGATCACTCGTTGGCCAGAAGCAGTACCAATAGATAATACCTCGGCCGAGATCTTGGCGCATGCCTTTGTGTCGCATTGGATATCCCGGTTTGGCTGCCCACTCCACGTCACCACCGATAGAGGCAGACAATTCGAGTTCGAATTGTTCGCAAACCTGTCAGTTCTTTACGGCAAGAACTATCTTCGGGCAACCAACTACCACCCGGCAAGCAGTGGAACGGTGGAACGATGGCATCGCACCCTAAAAGCAGCCATGATGTGGCATACAACTAGGTGGACTGAAGCTTTACCAGTCGTCCTACACAGACTCCGAAACACACACACACACACACACACACACACACACACACACACACACGCACACACGACCTGGGTGGTTTCTCGGCCGAGCTAGTATATGCGGAAGTACTGAGACTACCCTGTGATTTCGTAGCAGCAGCTCAGAGAGCACATCCAGAAGGTACGCCCCCCGTAGCCATCCAGGCACGGCACCGGCCCGCTGTTCGTGCACAAGGACCTCAGCCTGTGCTCTCACGTGATGCTACGTAGTGATGGCATCGAACCAGCTCTATGACCACGTTACACCGGTCGACACCACTGGACATTCCCCTGAAAGGGAAACGTATCACTGACCCTATCGGCAAAGTCAAGCCGGCCTACGTTTTCCACGAGCCACCTCAGTGAACAGACAACTACTGCGTCACCCACCGCCTGTTCCAGCGCCGAACCGAGCAACAGGAATGGTACTTCTCGGCGCGTTTTCTGCGATGGTACAGCCACCACGGTAGCGCGGGCTGAGTACGATGCATTAGCGGCGAAGGTCGATCAACTGGCGTTAACTGATTAGCCAGCTGGTAGCGTGTTGCAGCGTCGATGGAGGTCGCAGCCGGCCAAGATCGGGAGACGCTCACGCAGCGGGGCCACATCCCGCTCGCCTGCGCCGTCACCTCATGTACAGAACGTAAGCGCTTCATCCGACTGCCGGCCAACATCGCATAGCGTATTCATCAGCGATCGACACTGCGGCCAAAAGCACGCTATAGATCACCCATGAATTTCATTGTACATCAACGCAAATAAACGTGCGATTTTGAGAGTTTTCGGAAGCTACCATTGCCCTTTGCATAATCTACGAGCAATCTGTAGTAAATCGGCGTTTGTGATTTAGTTACTGAAGCAGATTTTCTAATTAACATATTATGTTACATCTAGTTTTTCCTTAAAGAGGAGTAAACGTATATGTTATCTGCATTTATCGTAAATTAACTCTTTTTTTGAATTTGCTAGCAACTATAACATCAAAACGTTTTAAGAAACTAGTAATTTTTACCACAGGTGTTTGTGTTGCCTTAACATAAATCTCGTTTTGCGTATCTCCTTCAATTATTATAAGAAATTAGCAACTTTTTAGCTCAACAGATTAAAGGATAATCAATGGGCTTAATTAAAAGTTATTTGTTCACTGCCTTGTAATACATTGTACCAGCCGAAATGCAGCCCCACTGTGAATGCTGTTCTCAAACAAGGGATGAGTTGACTGACGTTTGTAAGCAGCCGGAAATCGCCCTAACTACTATCAACCAGAATGAGATTTTCACTCTGCAGCGGAGTGTGCGCTGATATGAAACTTCCTGGCAGATTAAAACTGTGTGCCCGACCGAGACTCGAACTCGGGACCTTTGTCTTTCGCAGGCAAGTGCTCTACCATCTGAGCTACTGAAGCACGACTCACGCCCGGTACTCACAGCTTTACTTCTGCCAGTATCTCGTCTCCTACCTTCCAAACTTTACAGAAGCTCTCCTGCAAACCTTGCAGAACTAGCACTCCTGAAAGAAAGGATACTGCGGAGACATGGCTTAGCCACAACCTGGGGGACGTTTCCAGAATGAGATTTTCACTCTGCAGCGGAGTGGCGCTGATATGAAACTTCCTGGCAGATTAAAATCTCATTCTGGAAACATCCCCCAGGCTGTGGCTAAGCCACATCTCCGCTGTATCCTTTCTTTCAGGAGTGCTAGTTCTGCACGGTTTGCAGGAGAGCTTCTGTAAAGTTTGAAAGGTAGGAGACGAGATACTGGCAGAAGTAAAGCTGTGAGGACCGGGCGTGAGTCGTGCTTCGGTAGCTCAGATGGTAGAGCACTTGCCCGCGAAAGGCAAAGGCCCCGAGTTCGAGTCTCGGTCGAACACACAGTTTTAATCTGCCTGGAAGTTTACTATCAACCAATTGGCAGCTGCTGTGAATCTGTCTGCTGGAAGAGCTTCTGAGAGTCGTTTAGCTCTGATATCTGTACCAGAGGTACCTTGAGTACTGTCCTCTCCTGTGGATCCTGTTTCCTTTGCAGAAAGTACTAGATCTGTCATTACCCGTCCACTTGACTGTGAGTGGTGTGTCAATGGTAGATTTAGCCATCATGTACAGGGTGGATGGGGACCAGGGAGGACTCAGGATGTTGTACCGATCACCATAACCAACAAGTTTGAGGTGCTGTCTTTCACTGAAGCTGAAACTGAGCCAGTGGAACTCACTTCACATGTTTTAGGGAAACGTGTTTTGTCCAGTGTCAGGAGGCGGCAAACGCAAAAGGTTAATGGTCTATTAATCATCAGAAGTTCAAACTTAACTCGAATGATGATACCCCTTAGGGAAATGGCACAAGAAGACAGGAAAGGACATCAGATGCACTCAGTGCGTATGCCTGGGGGCTTTCTTCAACATATTAAAGAGGCTATTCCAGCAGCCATTGAGGGAACAAGGTGCAACCAACTGCAGATTGTGGCACACGTTGGAACAAATGATGCCTGCTGTGTCTGGGCTCCAAGGTTATTCTTGGTTCACTCCAGCGACTGGTGGAGGAGGTTAAGAAGACCAGCCATGTACATGGAGTTTCAATGAAGCTTACAGTTTGCAGCATTGTCCCCAGAACTGATTATGGACCTTTGGTCCTAAGCCGAGTGGAAGGACTGAACCAGAGACTTTGAAGGTTCTGTGACAAGCTAGACTGTGATTTCCTGGATTTGAGCCAAAGGTTTGAGAATTGTAGGGTGTGCACTACACATCAGAGACTGCTACTCACGTAGTTGATGGTGTGTGAGGTGCATACAAGGATTTTTTTAGATTAGGTTACTCTCCAACCTGTAGGAAACCCAGAATTATCAATTTAAGATAGAAAGAATTGCCTTCTACAGGTGAGAGTATTAAAATCCTAATGGTATATTACCGAAGCATTCACTACAAAGTACCAGAGTTTGAAGCAATCGTGAAAGCAGTGAAGCTCACATAATACTAGGTACAGAAAGCTGGTTGAAACCTGAAACTGATAGCAGTGAGATATTTGGAGAAATTTTAAGTGCATATTGAAAGGATAGGCAAATGGGAATTGGAGGTGGTGTATTTGTCACAGTAGACAAGAAACTCAAATCCACCGATGTAGAAATTGAAGCTGCATGTGAGATTATTTAAGCGAGACGCAGTACCAGGGGTGAGCATAAAATGATAATTGGCTCCTTTTATCGTCCACAAGACTCATTTCCTTATGTAACCAAAAACTTCAGAGGAAACATCAGTTGACTTGTAAGTCCCCCAGTCATACTGTAATCATCAGCGGAGACTTTAATCATCCAACAATTAATTGGAAAATTTCAATTTTGTTAGTGGTGGGTGTGATAAAGCATCCTGTGAAACTTTACAAAATACCTTCTCAGAAAACCACCTAGAACAGGTAGTTAGGAACCCCACTCTTGATGCAAATATGTTAGATTTAATAGCAACAAATAGCCCTGACCACCTTGAGGATCTCCACAGTGGAAGTGGTATCAGTGACAATGACACAGTCATGGCAGCAACGATTACCAACGTACTAAGGAGAACTAAAACAAGCAGAAAGATTTATATGTTCAGTGAACTAAATAAAAAATCAGATATGTCGTATCTCAGTGAGGAACTTGAAACTTTCGGCACAGGGCAGGAGCATGTGAGAAACTCTGGCTCAAGTTTAAAAGAGTAGTTGACCATGCACTGGATAGATATGTACTCAGTGCAACCGTTCATAATGGGAGGGATCCTCCCCAGTATACAGTCACAGTAAAGAAACTTCTAAAGAAACAGAGAGTGCTGCACACTAGGTATAAAACAATGAAATGCATTTGGCTGTCAAGAGATCAATGCATAATGTCTTTAATGACTACTGTAGCAGGATATTGTCAAATGATCTTTCACAGAACACAAACTCCAATCATACGTAAAGGCTATTAGTGACACCAGAGTTAGTGTCCAGTCTCTAGCAAATGTGACAGGAACTAAAATTGAGGGTAAAGCTGAAATGCTTAGCTCTGTTTTCAAATGTTTCTTTACAAAGAAAAACCCAGGAGAATTTCCTCAATTTAATCCTCATACTACTGAAAAGATGAATGAAATATGTATTAGTGTCAGTGGTGTTGAGAAACAGCTGAAACTGTTAAAAGTGAACAAAGCTCCAGGCCCCAATGGCATGGATTCTGAAAACATTGACCATGTGAAAGGCAACTTACACTTTTCCCACATGACATACTGAAAGGTTGGGATCAAGGCAACCAGGTAGATGCAGTTTCTTGATTTCTGAAAAGCATTTGATGCAGTACCACATCTATACTTGCTGTCAAAAGTACGATCATATGGGGGTATCAAATGAAATTTGTGACTGGATTGAAGGGGTTTTGGTAGGGAGTACACAGCCTGTTATAATGGATGGAGAATCATCATCAAATGTAGAAGTAACTTTGGCCCCAGGGAAGTGTGTTTGAACCCTTGCTGTTCATGTTGTATACTAATGTCCTTGTAGACAATATTAATGGTAAAATCAAGCTTTTAGCAGATATTAGCAGTTACCTATAATGAAGAAATATCTGAAAGAAGCTGCATAAATATACTATCAGATCTTGATAAGATTTCAACATTGTGTAGAGATTGGCGACTTGCTCTAAAAGTTCAGAAATGTAAAACTGTGCACTTCACAAAACAAAAGAAATGTGGTATCCTATAACTTTAATATTAATGAGTCACTGTTGAAATCAACCAACTCATACAAATACCTGGGTGTAATGCTTTCTAGGGATATGAAATGGAGTAATCACATAGGTTCAGTGATGGGTAAAGTAGGTGGTAGAATTGGTTTATTGATAGAACAGTGGGGAAGTGCAATCAGCTACAAAGGAGATTGCTTACAAATCACTTGTGCAACTAGTTCTAGAATATTGCTCAAGTGTGCGGGACCCATACCAGATAGAACTAACAGCAGATATTGAACGTATACAGAGAAGGATAGCACGAATGGTCACAGGTTTGTTTAATCCATGTGAGAGTGTCACAGAAATACTGAAGGAACTGAAGTGAAAGTGTCTTGAAAATAGTTGTAAAGTATCCCAAGAAAGTCTGTTAGCAAAGTTTCAAGAACCAGCTTTAAATGATTACCCTAGTAATGTAGTAGAACCCTTTATGTATTGCTCACATAGGGATCATTAGGATAAGATTAGAATAATTACTGCACTCACAAAGACATTCAAACACTAATTTTTCCCATGTTCCATACATGAATGGAACAGGAAGAAGCCCTAATAACTGGTACAATGGGATATACCCTTTGCCATACACCTCACAGTGGTTTGCAGAGATGGAGATGGAGATGATACTGTGACATTTCAATGAATGTCATACTCAGTGTCCTTTCATATATACAAAACTTCTTAAAATTTTAGATTTTAACAATTATTTTCGAAATATGAATGTTTTAGTTAGAGTACAAGGAAATGTCCTTAAAAGCATGTTGAATGTTGATGATGTTCAAAATGTTTACATTTTGAATCATTGATTATGATACATTAAATTTTTTTCTGGGAACTTCTATTTGAAAATTCTATACATTTTACCCAAAAATTGCATTATATGAATAAATTTCTGTCTTAACTGCATTTGAATCTGTCTTAACTGCATTTGAATCTGTTGAACTGACTGTAAAGAAACATTCATACACAAAGTTAGAATCTGATGAATTAGATGATGAATTTTGTCTTTTGAAAGCCATTAAATTATTTCAGATGATGATAAATGATTATTAATGCAGGTGACAGAACAACATAATAAAAATTACAAATTATTATGTACTTCATTAGAAGTGCTTATCACCTGCTCCTATATGAATTTATTGTTGAATATTTCATTAACCAGCTGTCTCAGTAAGCTAGTTACACTTCACAGTAAGTTACACTGTGAGAAATTTCTTCACTGTGTCTTAAACTCTCTCACACAATTCACAGAAGCAAACTGGCATGACTAGTATTTTCATTTTCCTCTTTTATGATTGCTTAGGAAGGAAATTCCAAATATTAGTGTTCTGATTAACTGCAAGAAGTGAAAGAAAGAAGACTACTGTGTCCCAATGCAATATTTTTTCACATTCAGTACAGGTTACATGTATTTGAATAAGCAGTTGAATGTAATGCAGAAATGGTTTGAATTTTTGTTTGCAAAGTGACTTGGAATGACACTTTTCACAGCCCATTCAGGAAACTGGACACTAAAATTGAACTTGTGGCTGGATGCTGGAATTCATGGAAGCCACATGTCTTTACTGCAAGATTACAGTAACAACTGTGTCAAGTGGAGTACCATGAAACTCATGGCTCAACCCCTTGTCCCTGATGATTTCCAAGAGTTGATGTGGATTTTCTTGAATCTTGCCTAGTTGTCAAAGATGGGGTGTCTAGGAAACCTGCTTCTCGGATCGCTAGACAACATTTCAAGCAAATTGTATTAAAAAGTTTTATTACTAAATGAATCAATGACAGTACTTAACTTTGAAAAATACATAGATGTGTTGCAAGTAACGGGCAACATGCAATATAGCCATTGTCCTCCAGTATAGTGATTCCAATACATGTGAAGTAATACAGTGGATGCTTCTATCCAGGTCACTGGTCTTGATGCTTCCATAGAACTGGCAGAATTGGTGATGACCAGTAGGGAGTGGTGCTTATGTCCTCTTCACCTAGAGGCCGCTGCTGTCATGTTGTCATCCTAGAGAGGAGTCGGCTAGCATGCAATTGGCTGATGTCTCCTTCCCAGCCCTCTCCACTCTATCATTCCTGACTGGCGTGCTGGCACTTTCCTATTTCTTACTTTCTTACTGCTACATATCCCACATGAGTGTTTTCCAGAAGTTTAAAAATTTTCCCTATTTGCTGCTTTTTATTAACTTGCCTGGGATTTATGGTGATTAGGTGGCTAAAGGAGACATCTGGATAGGTGTGACACAGGTGCAACATTTCTGCTGCTACCTTGGTTTCGTGGTCATTTTGAATGGGTGTAAGCAGTAGCGGGAGCACAGTGTTTTGTCTCCCATAGCACCATGTTACAGTATTTTGGTTCAGGGATTTCAGGACTGCAGATTGTAGATAAAAAATAATTAATTAAAGGACTTTATTTGTTGAGGTGATAATCAAAATTTTATGACTACCCACTGTATATGTGGATGTAGGGCTCATATAACAGATGGTAGTAACATGATTCTTCTTGTGTTGGCAGCTGATCTACTGGGATGAGAAGAGCATCTACTTGGAACAGCAGTTTGTGACACCACGTGATGGCTTTGTGCGTGCTGTGGTGCTGAGCCGACAGAATGTGGTGGGCACTGACGCACGTGTCATGATGCGCGACCTGACACATTGCGATGCTCCGCCACCACCGCCGAAGGACCTGGAGCTGTGGTTGGAAGCTATGGATGCTTCTAGGACACGCCTAAGACCTGAAGATGCCTCCAAGAATGACTGAGTAGTCTCCTAGTGATGCTGCCACATATTTTGAGTTGGCGTTTTATTAATGTAACTAAAACATATCACTGTATCAAAACTTCAGACATTTGTACCATAGACATTAATAAAGATTTGTATCAATATGATGTGTTTTATCATTATGGATCAAGACAAACCATAAGTCTGTTGTATAGCTGAACAGTGCAAAAGCTTGAATCGACAACGACACTGATTTTACACTATTTTTGCCTGACACTGTGCAAGTGAACATGAGTACAATGTGTTTCCTGAAAGATATGTTGCGTACTTCACAAACTTTTTGTTCCGCCAAATGACAGAAGATGAACCTGTGATAAATTTGAAGGTTGATTTGAACATTAAAATGAATGGGATGGTATTATTGGTGTTGGTATGCCTATGCCTCCTTCGATCATTGAACTGACTTATCCTTCCAGTTATAGGAAGACACAGATTAATGTGGACTCCAAATCGTGGTGCAATTCAGCAATTTTCACATTAAACAAGTTTTAACAGATAGAGTGAAAGTCAATCATTCAAAAGAGCCTCCATTTGTGTGTTTGTTTTCAAAATGATGTGATGTGATTTTTATTTAAGCAATAAAATTGTTTGTTGCTAAAATAATCATCTTTTTCACCAACAGGAGGCACTTCAGTGAAATCAGTTGTTGTACATATTGGCTTAATGCAACAGACAGTTGTGTATGTTTACACATCCTTTAAGTGAGTATTGCATCTTATCTATTAACAGTCAATTTAGCACTAAGTCAGTAGATAGAAAACGAGAGTACTGAAATAACGGATGACTTTTTACACAGCTCCCCCACCTTTCTCCCTCCTCCCTCATCCGATAACCCCCCCCCATTCCCCTCCTCCCCCCCCCCCCCCCCCACACACACTTTCTATAGAAATTCAAGATAGTGGGTTCAGGTCAGGTGTCCTCACATCTGTCTTTGTTCCTAAAGACTCTGGTTTTAAGTCCTGGAAAGGTGCATCTTTATAAATTTTTGTTATATACAACCATATTTTGTATCTTTTTGTTTTGGTCAAGATGGTGGGGGTTGCTATTCTCATCACAGACTTAATAGTCTGAAGATCCAGGTCAAGGTCCACAGAAGACATGTTTCACAACTTTTTCCTTTCATAAAAACTTTTACCACAAGACACAATACATACAAGGCGATCATAAACAATCTGAAAAGCTGGTAAGGGTGTTGCAGGGTACATTGTGCAGAGAATTAATTGTTAAGAAAAAAATTCAATATTATGCAACATTTCTGAGTTGATTAGCACAGAAGTTAGCCAATCATGCCATTGTATATGCCAATGCTAGCTGCCCACCAGATACATCAGTGTCAGTTGTTCTCATAGTGTAGATAAAAGTGCACTAGACTGCTCAGCCTTTGGCATGGGTTTGGTCCTTATTATTGTCCCATGCCCAATTTTTGTATCACTCTCTTGTTCAGTTTTATGAAACCAAACAAAGAACACATGGGGCTGCTTGATTTTGGGGCAGCTATGGTCTGATTGGCTAATTTCAATGCTAATTAACTTGGAAATGGTGCAACCTACCAGTTTTTTTCTTAACAATTATTTCTCTCCACAACCTACACTGCAATGCACTTACAAGCTTTTCACACTGTTTCTGACCACCTCCTATAACTAGTGTGGCGTTACAGCGTAATCAACAGGCTATTAGTTCATTGAGAGTTAATAATACCTAATCACTGCACTGTGTTATTTATAATTCCCATCATTAGTTCAAATAAGTGTATGTAATGAAGATGATGGTGAAGATTAAGGTAAGGTTTTTAATGAATAAGAAGAAAGATATATGACAATGAACAAATAAGTTATCATTTCTTTCATCAATGCATCAAAATCCATGAAAGAAAAATCTGCGCTAATTTTTACATGCACATGGATACTGATGAGCCAAAACATTATAACATAAGCATGTTGGTCAACCTTAGAAACATAATACAGCATTGATCCTGCATGGTATGGATTCGACAAGCTGTTGGTAGGCTTCCATGAGTATGTGGCACCAGACACCCTACACACAGGTCATGCTAGTCCCACAAAGGGTATGCTGTTAATTTGTGGGCACAGAGCTGACACCCATTAGTGTCCTAGGTTCAGATCAGGCAAATTTGATAACCAACACATCAGTGTGAGTTCCCTGTCATGCTCTTCAAATCACTGTAGTATTTATCTGGCCCTGGATCATTATCCTACTGGAAGATGCTATCTACATCAGGAAAACATCAAACATGTAGGGATGCAGGTGGCCCACAGTAAGTTTCATTGATGTAGTCCATGACTTCAATCTCTATCACAGATCAAATAGAACCAAAGGTCAGGGTCCCCATAGGATAACACTCCTTCTTCTGGTCTGTGTCTGTAGTGTGGTGCATGTTTTGAACAGCTGTTTCCTTTGTGATGACGTATCCAGAAGTAACTATGAACCCAGTATAGTGAAACACAAGTTCATCCTACCAGATGATACATTTCCATTGCTCCATGGTCCATTCACAATGATCCCATGCATAATTGTTAATGATGTCTGGTTAGTACAAAAAAACATATGAGCTGTCTGCTGCATGTTGTACAATGTATGCTGAATGGTGTTCTCCAAAAACTTGTGTGTGAACCAGCATTAGTATGAAGGTGCCACATTATAGATCTTGATACTAAAGCTAAAAAAGTTGAAGTAAAGGTAAGTAATGTTGCATATAGTGATGGTTACTGAATAAAAAGGTTAGTCTTTGTATAGTCCTTTGAGCTTGTGTATAGGAAAAAAAAGAAAGAAATATGCTATTTGGGGCAAAGTAATGTTTTAATCAAGTAAGGGTTTGTCTATTATCTGAAGAAGGCTAAAGTTTTGTTACTGTGGAGTGATATGTAGTAGAATCACTTTTTGAAAGAAAAGGAAAGCAGTGGTTTTGATGTTTAGTTAATGAAGAAATATGAAATGAAGCAATGAGTTGACGAGATGTAAAGATGAACATAAATAAATAAAATGAAATTAGATTTAGGAAGCAATGATGACTTATTGAAAGTGAATGAAGTATGTGTATTAATGAGAAGATACTAAGGCATATGAGTACTGGGTCCTCTTCTGTTTATGATTTATGTAAATGACATAAGATATCACACTCTAAGTTCCAAAATAGTTCTGCACATGAATGATACAGCTATTGTGCATGAAAAGGAATCATTTAACGAACTAGAGACCCACTGAAATAACATGACAAATGAAACTGTTCAGTATTTTAATGAAAGCCACTTAAATGTAAGCAGTAGTAAAGCATATCTCATGGATTTTAACAACAGTAATTTTAATGATGAAATTAAAGTGTACATAGGCAATGAATTAGTAAAAAAAAGAGTTTAGTGTAAAATTCCTCAGTTTAATAATTCAAAGCAATCTAAACTGGGACACACATGATGACGCTCAAGCATGTAAGTTGTCTAAGAATATATTTGCAATTAATATGATTAGCAAGTTCTGGAAAGACACTGTTGTCCTAAAGACTGCAAACCATGCTCTGTTTTCCTCTCACCTGAATTATGGAATAGAAATTTGGGGAGCAACAATCAAAGCAAAACAATATAAGTTATTACTACTTCAAAAAAGGACTATAAGAATTATCTGTGTAGCAAAATATAAGGAATCATGCTGTGGCTTGTTTCCAAAAACTGGTGTAATGACCAAAGTAAACACGTACGTTCTAAAAGCCATATTATTTGTTCCAATTTGTATCACTACAATACCAGAAATAAAGAAAAATTCTACATCAGCATCCACAGAACAGCACTCTACGAAAAGGGTCCACAATAGGCAGCTTTAAAGTTAGCCAGTAAAGTTATGACCCTACCCACAATGAAGCTTAAATTTCAGCTAAAGAAATTCCTGTTACAAAATCCATTTTGCACATTAGAAGAGTACCATACTTACATGCAAAATAAGAAGTGCTCCAAAAAACATGTAAATAGTGTTAAGCAAACAATTTTATTTAACAACAAAAACAATCAATTATTGATAGAATGATTTAATTGAATAGATACAAATATCTGCTCATTAGGCAGTGGCAAAAGCACACATAAAAGACCGTTGTGATTGGCATGCTTTCAGAGCCAGTAGCTCCTTCTTCAGGCAGAAGGGTTGAAGGGAAAGGAAGAAGGAAGAAGGGTGAAGGAAAAGGATTGCAGAGGTGTAGGAAAAGGAGTAGCTTTTGGGAAAGTCACCCAGGACCGCGAGTCAGGGGAGACTTACCATACAGGATGGGAAGGAAAGACTGACTTTCCTTCTGATCCCATACAGTAAGTCTCCCCTGACCCACAGTTCTGGGTGACTTTTCCAAAATCTATCCCTTTTCCTAGACTTCTCCAGTCCTTTTTCTTCACCCTTCTTCCTTCCCCTTCAGCCCTTCTGCCTGAAGAAGGAGCCACTGGCTCCAAAAGCTTGCCAATCACAACAGTCTTTTATGTGTGTGTTCTGCCACTGCTTGGTGAGTAGTCTTTTTATCTATCCAATTAAAGAAACCAGTTTCTTTGTAATTTAATCTCTTTGTTATACAATGACATATCCAGAAGAATGAATTATTGTGCTATGAATCAAGAATTGTAACCTGTTTTTATACATATGCAATGAAGCACTTGTTGAGTAAAGTATTATTATTCATTATGTAGCAAAGGTGAGGGAAGTTTGGTAGAGACACTGTCTTTGTGGTAGTTCAGATTTGCAAATGCACTTTAGTAACAAAGGTAACTGTGTATGCCATAATCACTGATATAAAAAATATGAAGCAGGTTATAATGGTGATCAAGATGACAAAAACCACTCAAAGATGAAAAATTTGGAAATTTTCATTCAGTGCACTGTGTACAGCAACAAGTTGCTGAATGATAAACTGGAAAGTAGCAATGTAAATTTCTTTACAAAATTCTCTGTTATGGAATGCCTGTTTTATTAATATAAAGAGAATTCCTTTACCAAAAAACTCTTAAAAATACTGAATGACCATGAACTATGAAAGGTACCATGATGTAAATATACTTATATAGAAAGATTGTATTGTTATTGTTTGTATTTTTGTAGCAACTGCATTAAGTTTACCTAAGAAGTTATGAGCTTTTGTAATGTAACAGCTGAATTTGAAAGTGTTAAGTGATAGATGATTGACTGCACTGGCCTTGGAACATCAACCAAAATAGCTTTGATGTGCTGATACCGCAAACAGCTGAAAGCAAGGGGAAACCACAGCCTTAATTTTTCCCAAGAGCATGCAAATCTACTGTATGGTTAAATGGTGATTGCATCCTCTTGGGTAAAATATTCTGGAGATAAAATGGTCCCCCATTTTGTTCTCCAGGTGGGACTACTCAGGAGGACATCAGTATCAGGAGACACAAAACTGGTGTTCTACAGGTTGGAGCATGGAATGTCAGATCTCTTAATCAGGCAGGTAGAATAGAAAATTTAAGAAATGGATAGGCTGAAGTTAGATACTGTTGGAATTATTGAAGTTTGGTGGCAGGAGGAACAGGACTTCTGGGCAGGTGAATACAGGGTCATAAATACAAATTCAAATAGGGGTAATGCAGGATTAGGTTTAATAATGGATAAAAAATAGCAACACAGATAAGCTATTACAAACAGTATAGTCCATGCACTATTGTAACCAAGATAGACATGAAGAGTATACCTGCCACAGTAATAAAAGTTTATATGCCAACTAGCTCTGCAGATGATCAAGAGATTGAAGAAATGTGTGATGAGATAAAAGAAATTATTCAGTTATTTAAGGGAGGGAAAAAAATTAATAGCCATGGGGGACTGGAATTCGATAGCAGGAAAAGCAAGGGAAGGAAAAGTTGTAGGTGAATATGAACTGCGGTAAAGGAATGAAACAGGAAGCCACCTGGTAGAATTTTGCACAGAGCGTAATTTAATCATAGCTAACACTTGGTTTAAGAATCATGAAACAAGGTATTATGCATGGAAGAGACCTGGAGACACAGGAAAGTTTCAGTGAGTATATAATGGTTATATTGTATTGTATTGCATGTTAACCGGGGGCCTTGAAATGTCAGAGAGGCTCCGTCCCCATCGCAGCCACAGTGATCCACAACCCCACGACGACTACCGCAGTCCACTTCACCCCTCCACCGCCCCACACCGAACCACTCTTTCACGGTTATTGTGTGGTTCGGGCCCTGCTGGACCCCCCTCCCCCCAGGGAACACAGGGAACATCTCACACCAGAGGGGTAAAACCACTATGTTTGTGTGGTAGGGTAATGGCAGTGTACTCGTACGTGCGCAGCAACTGAGGCAGATGGAAAACTGCCTAAAAACCATCCACAGACTGGCCGGCTCACCAGATCTTGACACAAGTCCACCAGGTGGATTCGTGCTGGGGATCAGGCGGTCCTTCCCAATCCCAAAAGCTGTGCAATATAATGGTTAGTCAGAGATTTTGGAACCAGGTTTTAAATTGTAAGACATTTCAAGGGGCAGATTTGGACTCTGACCACAATTTATTGCTTATGAACTGTAGATTAAAACTGAAGAAACTGCAAAAAGGTAGGAATTTATGGAGATGGGGCCTCGATAAACTGAAAGAACCAGAGATTGTAAAGAGTTTCAGAGGGATCATTAGGGAACAACTGACAAGAACAGGGGAAGTGAATACAGTAGAAGAAGAATGGGTAGGTTTGAGAGATGAAATAGTGAAGGCAGCAGAGGATCAAGTAGGTAAAAAGACAAGGGCTAGTAGAAATCCTTGTGTAATGCAAGATATATTGAATTTCATTGATGAAAGGAGAAAAATATAAAAATGCAGTAAATGAAACAGGTGAAAGTGAATACAAACGTCTAAAATATGAGATCAGCAGGAAGTGCAAAATGGCGAAGCAGAAATGGCTAGAGGATAAATTAAAGGATTTAGAAGCATCTATCACTAGGGGAAAGATAGATGCCACCTACAGGAAAATTAACGATACCTTTGGAGAAAAGAGAACCACCTGTACGAATATCAAGAGCTCAGATGGAAAACCAGTCCTAAGCAAAGAAGGAAATGCAGAAAAGTGGAAGGAGTGTTTAGAGGGTCTAAACAAGGGAGATGTACTTGAGGGCAATATGGAAGAGGGCATAGATGAAGATGAGCTGGGAGAGATGATGTGTGAAGAATTTGGCAGAGCACTGAAAGACCTAATTTGTAAGAAGGCTCTGGGAATAGACAACATTCCGTTAGAACTGCTGATAGCCTTGGGATAGCCAGCCATGACAAAACTCTTCCATCTGGTGAGCAAGATGTATGAAACAGGTGAAATACCTTCAGACTTCAAGAAGAATATAATAATACCAATTCCAGAGAAAGCAGGTGCTGACAGGTGTGAAAATTAATGAACAATCTGTTTAATAAATCACAGTTGCAAAATACTACCATGAAATGTTTACAGACAAATGGAAAAACTGGTAGAAGCTGACCTCAGGGGAGATCAGTTTGGACTTCGGAGAAATGTAGGAACATGCGAGGCAGTGCTAACTCTATGACTTCTCATAGAAGATAGGTTAAGGAAAGGTGGAGCAACGTTTATAGCATTTGAGGACTTAGAGAAAGCTTTTGACAATGTTAACTGCAACACTCTCCTTCAAGTTTTAAAGGTAGCAGGGGTAAAATACAGGGAGCAAAAGGCTATTTACAATTTGTATGGAAATCAGATGGCAGTTATAAGAGTCAAGAGGCAGGAAAGGGAAGCAATGGTTGGCAAGGGAGTGAGACAGGTTTATAGCTTATCCCTGATGTTATTCAATCAGTATATTGAGCAAGCAATAAAGGAAACAAAAGAAAAAATTGGAGTAGGAATTAAAGTCCAGTGAGAAGGTTTGCTGATGACATTATAATTCTGTCAGAGGCAGCAAAGAACCTGGAAGAGCAGTTGAACGGAATGGACAGTGTCTTGAAAGGAGGATATAAGATGAACTTCAACAAAAGCAAAATAAGAATAATGGAATGTAATTGAACTAAATCAGGTGATTCTGAGGGAATTAGATTAGGAAATGAGACACTTGAAGTAGTAGATGAGTTTTGCTATTTGGGCAGCAAAATAACTGCTGATGGTCAAAGTAGAGAGGATATAAAATGTTGACTGGCAATGGCATGAAATGCGCTTCTGAAGAAGGGAAAGTTGTTAACGTCAAGTGTAGATTCAAGTGTCAGGAAGCCTTTCCTAAAAGTATTTGTATGAAGTGTAGCTATGAATGGAAGTGAAACGTGGATGATAAACAGTTTAGAAAAGAAGAGAATAGAATCTTTTGAAATGTGATATTACAGAAGAATGCTGAAGATTAGGTGGGTATATTATGTAACTTATGAGGAGGTGGTGGATAGAATTGTCAAGAAAAGAAATTTGTGATACAACTTGAATAAAGGAAGGGATTGGTTGACAGGACACATCCTGAGGCATCAACGGATCACCAGTTTAGCGCTGGAGGAAAGTGTGGGAGGTAAAACTCATAGAGGAAGACCAAGAGATGAATACAGTAAGCAGATTCAGAAGTTACTCGGAGATGAAGAAGCTTGCACAGGCGACAACAACAACAACAACAACAACAACAACAATAAGCGATGGAGTTGTGTTTATTACAGTGATATGTGTGACAGACAAATACATATCCAGCAAAACTGTAAGTAAGGACATCAGTGAGATTATATAAACATACAACTCACATAGTGTACATTCTGGAATAAATGAATATACCTGTACAGAGTTAATGTAGAGATCAGCTGTTTGAATGGAGTTGGACATAATATCTCTTTATTTTATTGGCATTTATTGTATGTTTGTACATTATTTTCCAGTGAGTTAAATAATGTCAAGGTCAAATAATATGTAGAGAAACGATCACAAACGTTCCATGGAACTCAATCAGCTACTGCATTATGTTTATAAGAGGAACAATGTTGTTTCTTCACATTGCTGAGTTGTTAATACCTGCCAGTACACTTAACAAGTCAGATACAAGGTTTGGCTGTATAGCAAATTAAGGTGGCGTAAACACACAGTGAATTAATTAAGAAGCTCAGTTCAACATGTTTTGATGTTAGAAGGGGCTCTCATGGCGATAACCTAGAAACATGGGTCTTAGCTTGTTCTGCACTTTTTTCTTCCCTGTTTTTGTGTGGAGTTGTCATCTGGGATGATGTAACTAAAGTATTTATTTCACAGAAATGAACAGTTTAATATTTTGTATGGCCAATAGCAGTACATCTTGAAAGGGTCTTCATAAAGATTACTGCTTCCTCATATATTTACTCCTTAATGGTTTTTCTTGTTGATGAGAAAAATCAATTTTCATGTAAATTTGATCTTCAACTATGGGGTTCAAATGGAGCTGCAAATTTACATTTATTTCAGTAATTAAAACTTCCGGGCTAAGAGGCCGTGGTCCAACAGTAGAAATACTTCTCCCTGACGTTTTGTTGCCAGCTGCGGGCAACATCATCTGAGGTGAGTCTACGACTGGCTGCTAGACCATGGAGGTCCTGTTTATATAGAGCGCGTAGAGGGCGCCACCACTCGTCACGTGTTGTCAACAGTAAAACTATCTCTGGGTGGCGTCGTTACTCTCGATCGAAGGTAATCAATTGTCACATCTTTGGTACAGAGTCGATCGCCATATCTTATCTAACTTCAAGCCTTCTTCTTTCCTGTTAAAATTATTGTGGTGTTTAAAAATCTCTACAGCCTCTCTATATATACGTGCATAATAATGCGATGTCTTAGCTAGCACGCTCATCTCACTAAATTTTATTTCGTGGTTACCCGTTTCAAAAACATGTTCCGCTACAGCCGATTTGTCCATGTGTCCCAGTCGAGAGTTCCTTTTATGTTCAGTTAGGCAAGTATTGACACTTCTTTTTGTGGTTCCAATGTAAACCTTCCCACAACTACACAGAATCTTATACACACCAGGAGTAGCTAACGGGTGTCGTGCATCTTTTGCCAATCTTAAGCATTCACTAATCTTCTTGGTGGGTCTGAAGATTGTTTCAACTCTGAACTTGGCCAGCACTTTCCCAATACAGTCCGTAATATTGTGGATGAATGGAAGAAAAACTTTCCCCACCGATGGTTGTTGCTGTTGCACGTTTTCGGACATTTTTCTTCTGGGATGGAGTGCTCTATCTATCTCCTTGCCAGCGTATCCATTTTTCTGGAAAGCGGTTCGCAAGTGGTTTAGTTCCTCTTGCAAATAAGCTGGCTCACAGATTTTATTAGCCCTGTCCACCAATGTCTTGATAATACCTCTCTTATGCCTGGGATGATGGCTTGAATCCTTATGAAGATAACGATCGGTATGCATATCTTTTCTGTAGGCTTTGTGACCCAGAGTCCCATCTGCTCATTTAATTACTGAGACGTTCAAAAAATTAATCTGTCCATTACTTTCTGTCTCCATAGTGAATAGTATTTTTGAATTGATGCTATTCAAATGCTTCAAAAAACGGTTCAGTTCTTCTTCACCGCGATTCCATATGACAAAAGTGTCATCCACATACCGATACCACTTCAAAGGCCTTTTTCTGGCTGACTGCAGTGCTTGCTGTTCAAAAAATTCCATAAAAATATTAGCAACGGCTGGACTTAGAGGGCTACCCATTGCCACTCCATTAATTTGTTCATAGAACTCATTATTGTACTGAAAATAAGTCATGGAAAGGCAATGTCTAAACAAAGCTACTATATCAGTAGGAAATATGTTAGATATGCAAGCAAGAGCAACAAAACGTCAGGGAGAAGTATTTCTACTATTGGACCACGGCCTCTTAGCCCGGAAGTTTTAATTACTGAAGACTCCGGCCGTGAAAGCCTACATGCAATGATTACATTTATTTGTTCACAAACTGCCTTTCTGCTTCTTAGTCCATTTTCAGGTGACAACTGAATGTCACACACACATATACAATGATGTGTGACTTACACAGATATTATTTCCAAATAAGATACAAAAATGATGAAATGTAGTGTGTTTATACAAGAAATTATTACATTTTTTGTTATTCATGAAAGAACTGTATTCATCTTTTGTCTTTATTATTAGATAAATACTTTTGATATGCTTTTAAAAAAAGAAAAGAAATATGTAAAATTACACCACTTCTCTACAAAGGCCAACAGGAACTGGGTGCATCATCCCACACACTGACAAAATTTCAGATAACCTCATTAAGAACTTAAAAGCCTCACAACAACAGTTCAGCATTTGATAGTATCAACAGCATATCAAAAGTTTTACTGCAACCCTTGGCACAAATTGGTGTACATAATAAAATCACCTGCAAATGCTACAGAAAAGTAAGTATTAGTCATATCAGGCAGAACAGCAGGCTAGCTTTTTTTTCTAACTATGTCCTCAATTATTTGCTAGATGTATTCCAATCTCTGTTTCAGTCTCTGTCTTCAGTCATGGGTTATTTTGCTGCCTACAGAGCAGAATTCCTTAATTTCATCTACTTTGTGATCAACAATCATCATATTAAGTGTTTCACTATTCTCATTTCTGCTACTTTCTCACTACTTTTGTCTTTATTCAATTTACTCTCAATCAATATTTTGCACTCATTAGATTGTTCATACCATTCAGCAGATCCTGTAATTCTTCTTCAATTTCACTGTGGGTAGCAATGTCATCCATTGATATCCTTTCACCCTGAATTCTTATCTCACTCTTGAACATTTCTTTTATTTCCCTCGTTGCTTCTTCAGTGTAGAGATTGAATAGCAAGGATGAAAGACTACATCACTGTCATTCACACTTTTTAATCCGAGTTCTTTTTGCTTGGTCTTCCACTCTTATTGTCCCCTCTAAGGTAATTGTACATATTGTATATTACCTGTCTTTCCCTATCTCTTGCCACTATTTTTATCAGAATTGTGAACATCTTGCACCATTTTACATTGCCAAACTCTTTTACCAGGTTGACAAATTCAACGAATATGTCTCAGTTTTTCTTCAGTCTTGCTTCCATTATCAACCACAATGTCAGAACTGTCTCTCTGGTGCCTTTGTGTTTCATAAAGCCAGACTTATCATCATCTAACAGATTCTCAAAGTTCTTTTCCCTTCTTCTGCATTTATTATTGTGCATGAATCAGTGGCAGATACAGAAAAATCTCAAGGAGGGGGCACTAAAGATATCTTGAGCTACCTTTACTTTTACCACAATAAAAAATAATCAAGTCACATATAAAGTTTAAGGAAGTGTTATTTAAAGTGATTATATACATGTACAAGACAATGTCATTTTATGGTATAAAAAATTTACAGTTGTGGTTCGCTTCCTTAAATGTGAATTCTCTGCACCTATTCTTCCTGGCAAATTGGTTAATTACATCATCAATAGTACAATCAATATCAGGGTGAGTGTACAACAGAGCTAAGCCATTAAGTTGATGCTCCTTCACTGTTGACCTCAGCTAGGTCTTTGTAAGCCGCTATGTTGAAAAACTTCTTTCTACTGTAGCAATAGATGCAGGTATATGTTAGCCCCGCACGCCTCCCCCCCAATATGTATTCGCCACTGGCGTGAATTGTGAAGCTGAGTGTACAGTGCTTCTCATTTTGGCTCTTATTGTTGCCAGAATTGTTTGGATGATGTCTTCTGAAAGTCTGATGGTACTTTGCCATTCTCATACATTCTATACACCAACGTGAATAATCTTTTGTTGTCACTTCACCCAGTGACTTTAGAAATTCCAATGGAATATTATCTATCTCTTTTGCCTTATTTTATCTTAAATTATCCAAAGTCCTTTTAAATTCGGATTCTAATATTGGATCCCCCATCTCTTCCCTATTGACCCTTGTTTCTTGTTCTCCCAAGCCATCAGAAAGGACCTCCCCTTCATAGAGGTCCTCAATGTACACTCTCCACCTACCCATTCTCTCCTCTGCATTTAACAGTGGAATTCCCATTGCACTCTTAAAGTTACTGCCCCTGCTTTCAATTTCACTGAAGCTTGTTTTGACTTTTATATATACTGAGCCAGTCCTTCAGACAAGCATTTCTTTTCTGTTTATTCACATCTTTCATGCAGCCATTTCATCTTAGCTTCCCTGCACTTTCAATTTATGTCATTTCTAAATGCTTGTATCTCTGTACTTATGAATAATTTCACTGGGTGGGGAAGGGTTGGTTGGATGGGGGGAGGTGGGGGGGGGTAGAGGTGGAGGGACTGTGGATGTGTTGGTGCCTGCCCTGCCCTCTCTTTACCTCATTCCTGTATGCTCCCACTAGCAGCACTTTGCTCTCCCCCACCTCTACCCTGCTATCCCTCCCCCTCCCTGCTTGCTCCAGCCTCCTTCTTCCCCCACCAACCTGTTGCATTTCCCATCATGGGCTGCTCCTCACACTGTGACCTCAGCAGTCAGAGTCTGTGGTCTTGATGTGTGTGAGTTGTGCTTGCATGAGTGTGTGTGTATATATTCTATCTCTGATGAAGGCCTTGTTGGCCAAAAGCTCACTTTCCGACAGTCTTTTTGTTGTGCCTTTCTGTGGCTCAGTATTTCCACTACATGGTGAGTAGCAATTATCATTCTCATTATACTGTTACATTCCATCCTGGATTTTCCATTGTTTGAATTTCACTGAACATTTTTGTATTTAATTCTTCCATTGATCAGTTCCAATATTTCTTCTTGTTTCCCCACAATTACCTTCCTTGTACCTAAGCTTTTCTTTCCTACTTCTGTGATTCCTGTTTTTAGACATATGCATTCCTCTTCATCCAAACTACCTACTGAGCTATTCATTACTGCAACATCTGTAGGCTCAGAGAACTTCAATCGTATCTCTTCATTCCTTAGTTCTACTTAATCCCACTTTTTTGCACATTGATTCTTCCTGACTTGTCTCTTATGCTCAGCCTACTCTTTGTGATAGTAAATTGTGATCTGAGTCTATATCTGCTCCTGGGTATGACTTACAATCCAATATCTGATTTCAAAATCTCTACCTGACCATGATGTTATCTAGCTGAAATATTCCCACATCTTCTAGGCTTTTCCAATAATAACTCTGCCTCTTGTGAGTCTTGAAAAGGGTATTCTCTATTGCTAGCTGAAATTTATTAGAGAACTCAATTAGTCTTTCTTGTCTCTCATTCCTTGTATCAAGTCCATATTCTCCCATAACCCTTTCTTCTATTCCTTCCCCTACCACTGCACTCTAATCCCCCATGACTATTAGATTTTCACCTCTCTTTCCATACTGAATTACCCATTCAGTACCCTCATATACTTTCTCTCTCTCTCTCTTATCTTTTGTTTGCGATGTTGACATGCATACCTCAACTATTTGGTTTGTTGTCAATTCTGATGAAAATAACCCTGTCACTGAACAGTTCACAATAACTGACTCCCCACTACCTTCCCATTCATAATGTTACACCATTTCTGTTGCAGCGTATATTACATTCATCTGACCAGAAATCCTTGTCTTCTTCCCATTTCACTTCACTGACCCCCACTACATCTATACAGAACATTAGCATTTTCATTTTCAGATTTTCTAGCTTCCCCACCATTTTAAAGCTTCCAGCATACCACATTATGTCTTATAAAATGTTACCCTTTCATTGATTATTTGATCTTTTCCTCATTGTCACCTTCTCCTTGGTAGTTCCATCCCAGAAAACCAAATGGAGCACTAGTCCAGAATCTATTGCCAATGGGGAAATCAACATGAAACTTTTTAATTACAGGCCAAATTTCCTGTGGATACACATTATGTGTCTTTATTGCAGTGGTTTCCATTACCTTTTGCTTCCTCATGCCATTGATTATTACTGTTCCTTCCATCTTTTAGGGGCAGTTTCCCACCCCAAGGGCAAGAGAGTGCTGTGACCCTTTATCCACTCTTCCCCTCTCTTTGACAAGACTGTTGGCAGAATGAGGGTGACTTCTTATGCCAGAAGTTTTCAGCTGCAATTGCTGAAGAGTTTTGTTCATAATTTTGGCAGTGGCAGGGTGCAAACCTGGGACTGAGTATGTTTTGTAGTTAAAGATGCTACCCGTAGACAATCATTCTCTAAATTCATTTTCAGAACCCATCTGACGCTAGAGCAAATGGCCAGCTTCCTTATATTATAAGAACAATGGGCCCTTTGGGGTCAAACTGGTACTGTTCCACTAGTGATCTGATGGATAAACTCATAAACCCCATGAGCTATTCTCAGACAATACAGTTGTTTATAAGAGGATTGTAGTGAAATGCAGGAGACCTGTGAAAGATTGAAGAGTGGTGCAGGAATTGGTGGTTGAGCGGTAATATAAAGAAATATAACGTATTGCCTAATGTAGAATGACCACTGATTGTAGGAAAAGCAGATGCCAGGCTGATATTTGTGTCGTTATTTAGCAGCACACAGCACAGTTAATGTCCTATTCCACTTTTCAGTTGGCACCAGAACTGGTGATGTGTTCCTGCCATGTTAGGGAGTGCTCAAAACATCAAAACAGCTGAGTTTGGCACCACTGCAAGGCAAAGAGTGAGCATGAGTGACAGCTGAAGGGAGCCTGGTGTTTGATTGTGAAGCAGCCACACTTTGGAGCCAGCACTAGGGGCCTTGGGCAGCAGTGACAGGGCCACACTCCAAGAGTTGCATTGGTCCGTGGAGAGTGTGCAGTCCAGTGTGGGCTTTATCCTGGAGTGGCTGGCTCCTGTAGTAGTCAATGAGCAGCCACACTGCCTGGCCCAGAACCCCAACATATAAGAAGTGCAAGGCCTGTGTTATGATATGGAAACAAAGAATGACAGTAGTGGCTTGGTAGTGAATTAGAATACAGGAAAATATACCGCAAAAATCTGTATTCTGGCTTTGCAAAATATGAGCATTTCATTTCATTTATGGTTCATGGTTGGGCCTCATAAACTGGTGGTAAAGTGTGCACTTTGTAATGGGACATACTCCTCTAAATTACTTTTCTTTCTAGAAACAGCGATACCAAAAATATTTTCAAATATTGTATAGGTGAACATTATCGCAGATGTTTAACCAAATGAATTTTGTTTGATTTTGTTTATGATGTATTATATTTCAGGCTAAAATGTATAAAAAGAAATTCATTTGTTTCAATCAATATGCACTATCTCTATATACACAGTTAAAATTATTCTTTTTTTAGAAATATTTGAAATTTCAAATTATCTGGCACACTTAAAATTTTGATTATTAACTGCACAATCTAATGCTAATTATTAAATTTATTTCTGGATTCATTAACAAAATAATGATATAAGCTGATGATGATTCTTCTTTTGAAGAAAGTTTGTAAATTCTTTTGTTTTGTAAACTCTTTGGAATATTGTGAGTACCACAGAATGACTGAGGAGTAGTGAGCATGCCTCTGATGGAAACAGACATGTTTTTCATTTTTGCAATAATAATGTAATTTTTGGTTTTATGAAAATGGAGAGTGTGAAGTCAGTGGGATTAAGTCAAAATTGCAGCCTCAAGGATCACCCCTACATGTACTTAGGCCAACAAAAAGAAAATGAAGATAAGTAACAAAAGTTTTTTTATACCTTACACGTCTCAAAGCTTTTACAACTAATGAAGAGACTAAAAATTTACTGGTGATGTGTGGGAGGGCAAGATTTCAATTGTGGGCATCATCCAGGATCAGTTGACTGATAACAAAGTCTTGTCTGTTGCAGAAGAAGGAAGGACAGTGATTTGTGTCAATTTGAATCTCCAGTCACTCCAAGAAAGAAAACAAAGAAATGTTCAACAAAATAGTATCAACAGTGATGAGATATAGGATGCGGCAGTGTTCATAGCGTAACTGGACTTTTGTAGTTCAATGACGTACTGCAGAAATGTGGGCCAGCTCGTGCCGCATTCATGTACTAATGAGCTGCCATTTCAAATGTAACAGTGATATGGAGTGGTGGACTGCACAGCATCATGCCTTTGCTGTTGAAAGTTATTTCAAGAATAATGAATTTGTTATTGCTACTCAGCACCTATTTCGGCAACATTTCAACTTGGGACGTCATGGGAAAGTTCCTGACGGACAGACCACTGTTGAGGTGGGTGCCTGCATTTTGAACAACAGGTTCTGTTTGCAATGGCAAACTGGGAAGAAGTGAAAGAACCGTGCGGACACCAGAAGCTGTGGAAAATGTTCGTGCTGCACTACTGTGTAGCCCAAAAAGATCTGCTTGTCATCATGCACAAACTGTACTTATGTCCGATTGCTCATTCAGGAGAATATTGCACGAAGATCTCCATTTTCACCCATATAAGCTGCAGATTGTTCATGAAATTAAGCCTCATGATTGGGTTTCATGCAAAACATTCTGTTTAACACTCTAAGCGCCAAGCCCGTAAAATTTACGGGCCTGGGATCGCGCGAAAATCACCAAGCCCGTAAAATTTACGGGCCGCTACATTTAATTTCATTCAAAACACTGCAACGTTATTTCTACGGGTTTGGCCAGCGCTATACGTTTTTCAGATGTTTATTAACAAAATGCGTCCATAGATGTCACGGCAGCGCTGTAATTCATGTTAAAACTTATCTTTGCGTTCTCAGTCTGTATATCATTCAGTTGTTTGTCATCATGTTTCGGCGCGGTTTATCAGACGCAGAAATTGCGGATTTGATCAATCATAGCGACACTCTGGATAATGTAGAGAGTGATTCAGACGATTCTGAATGCAATGGTGTGTTTGAAGGTACGTATTTCCGAATTTTCCACGTAATTGTGCAGTACGCACATATCTGTTGAACATGTGTAAACGATGTATGTAGTTACACATAATGTGATATTCTTTTTAGAAGACGAGATTGATGACAGTTTGTCTTCAGATGAAGACGAGAATGATGTTGAAGGTGTTGCTTCAAATCCAGCAGCTGTGCCGTATCCGAAAGACAGTGAGTGGACTGCAGTTGACACCTACCGACCTCTGCCTGTCAACACGACACCCAGGCAGATACTAGTGGATATTGATGAGTCGAGTTCTGTACTGGATTGCAGTAAAGTGTTCCTTACTGACAGTGACGTAAATGAACTCAAGAGACAGACAAATTTGTATGCATCACAGACAATACAGAAGAAAAGAAGAGGAAATAATCTGAAGCCCCATTCAGTTTTGAGTTCGTGGAAGCCAGTGACTATAAGTGAGATGAGGCGTTTCTTGGGTATTATTTTCCACATGTGTGTTTCGAAAAAGCCCAAAATTGCGGACCATTGGAGCACTAATCCTGTTCTTAGTTGTAACTTTTGTCCCCATGTCATGAGCCGTTTGCGTTTCACTCAGATACTGTCATGCTTGCATCTTGTTGACAATTCAAATCAGAAAAAACCAGGCGAAGATGGATTTCATCCACTTTACAAAGTTTTGCCATATTATAATAATTTGAAGGAGCGATGTATCCAGGCATATCGTCCCTCAGAAAAAGTGACAATTGATGAAGGAATTTGCCCATTTCGAGGTCGTGTGAGTTTCCGTGTTTACATGCAAAATAAGCCTCATAAGTATGGACTGAAAGTATATGCTGTTGCTGAAGCCAGTAGTGGCTATGTTGTAAATTTTGAAGTTTATGCTGGTAAGCATATTGTTGACAATTCTTCGTCTGCGGTTATTTTGCGATTGTTGTCTGACAGCAGCTTGCTGAACAAAGGCCACACTGTGTATTTAGATCGATTTTATTCCAGTCCAGAGCTATTTCAGCAACTGGCAGAGAAAGGCACTGGAGCTGTTGGTACTGTGAACAAATCCAGGAAAGGATTGCCTAAAGATTTAGTATCTGCTAAGCTGAAAAAGGGCGAAATGTCTTTTCGGCGTAAAGATAATGTATTGGCAATGAAGTGGAAAGATAAGAGAGATGTGTATACATTGTCTACAAGGCATCAAGCAACATTTGGTACGCATACTAAGAGAAATGGGTCTGTAGTATTGAAACCACTTCAGGTACTTGATTACAACCTCAATAAAATTGGAGTGGATATTGGAGACCAACGCCTGCAGTACAATCCGTTCCAGCACAGAACTGTGAAATGGTGGCGAAAATTATATTTCCATTTGCTGCTTATGGGAGTATCAAATGCATTTTGGCTGTACAATGCAGTGCACAGGAAGAAAATTACAATAACAGACTTTATAACAGTGCTTGCAGTTCAGCTTGTTGAAGACGACACACTTGAATTCATTCCAAGAAATGAAGGAACTGTAGGTCGGCTAACAAAGAGACATTTTTTGCAGCACATACCTGCAACTACTAAGAAGTATGCTGCTCGTGTGTGTCACGTGTGCAGTTCCAGGAGCAAGAAACAGAGTGGCAAGGCTTCTCGCAAAGAGACACGATACGAATGTGAACAGTGTGGCGTTGCACTCTGCCTGGAACCTTGCTTTAAAATTTTCCACACTAAAAAACAATATGATTCTGTGTGAAATTTATATGTAATACTGTATACTATCAGAAACATGTAATGTAGTGCCACAATTTTGGTTAAAAATAAATCACAATTGTATTCCCTTATTCGTATGACTTTTTCTAAATTCTTAAAACATCTAAGTGATTTCTATAACTGTACCTTAAAGCTGTGCATTGTAAAGTAGTTTCTTTCACTCAGAATTAAAGTAGAAATGTGCAGCTTCAAGATGGTACCAAATTTGCCACAATCCAAACAGTAGATTTGATGCAGTAATTTTTTTAATATTGGTAAAATTGCCCGGTTTCTAGGGACGGGTGCATAAAATAGGCCTGGTACAGAGAGTGTTAACCATGTGTGATCTCCTACGCGAAAATCCGTAAATATTGCACACCATCCTGATGTCAGATGAAGCTCATTTTGAGTTATGTAGTTCAGTGAATAAACAGAATATGCATTATTGGAGTGACGTACACCTGTATGAACTGCACATTAAGCCCTTGAACAGTTCTCATGTCACAATGTGGTGTGAAGTTGCTTCCTTTGGGATTATTGGCCCTTACTTCTTTGAGGATGACAGAGGTGTTGCTGTAGCTGTCACCAGTGAATGCTACCTAAAGGTGCTGCAAGACTTCATTCTTCCCAAATTAGGTATGGTCGATGTGGATGTGGAATAATTATGGTTTCAACAAGACAGAGCGACCTCACATACAGCCAAAATTTGCATGGATTTCTTGCGACAGACATCTCCCATTTTGGTGACATTTCCTGAATGTCTCATTCACTTGACCTTTCATGTGCAGACTTTTTACTTTGGGGCTACCTGAAGCAAGAAGTGTTCCAAACACATTGTGCCACCATTCCTGAGTTGAAGGATCACATCAGAACAGCCGTTGGCAATGTCCCAGGGAATATGTTACACCAAGTTATGGAAAGCTTCCAATGTTGCCGAGATGAATGTGTTGTTCAGAAGGGTCATCATTTGACAGGAGTCATATTCAAAAAGTAATCCACACAATGGACAATGACTTACACATTAGTAAATGGCATACCTTTAACTATTAATTGATATAAGAGGTAATAAATAAATTACAGTTACTGCATGATGGTGTGTTTTCAATAAAAAAAAATGGCTCTGAGCATAATGGGACTTAACATCAGAGGTCATCAGTCCCCTAGAACTTAGAACTACTTAAACCTAACTAACCTGAGGACATGATACACATCCATGCCCGAAGTAGGATTTGAACCTGCGACTGTAGCAGCCACGTGGTTCCCAACTGAAGCGCCTAGAACCTCTCGGCCACCACAGCTGGCTGTTTTTAATATCCTACTATGAACGCTGCCACACGCTGTATTATCAACAATGATGGGCCAGATGAATTGAAAGAGGACTTTACAACTACAACGATGGACATCAATAAGAAAAAAGATAAGTACAACTTATAAATATAATATATAAAATATATAAATATAATATATAAAAGCAGTAGGGCCCAGCCAGAACATATTTGAACCAAGAGAAAGTGTAGTCAGCAAAGAAACAATGAAATCCAATATTTTGCAGTTGATTTTGGCAAAATTAGAGGAAATGAAGATGGATAACAATGGGAAATTTAGTGCAGTTAATGATCAGTTAAATGAAATAAAAACAGATAGAATAGTAAATTTAGTGCAATTAATGATCAGTTAACTGAAATAAAAACAGATAACACCAGCAAATTTAGTGCAGTTAACTGAAATAAGGATGGACAGTGATAGTAAGTTTACTTCACTTCAAGGACAATTAAATGACCTAAAAACTGAAAACAATAGTAAAATGGATAGGGTACAATACCAAATAGACCAACTTAGTAATCAGGTTTCAGAGCTAAAAAATGGGATGTCAGATGGATTAAAAAGTGTGAATGAAAGAGTTGATGTCTTAGAAACTAAATTTATTGTTTTTAGAAAATGGGTTAGTTGCTCAATCTGCACAACAGGCAAAGAATGTTAATGACATCAGAGTTGAACAAAAGGCTGTTGCAGAAAAAATGGAACAGAAATTTAGTAGTTTCGATCAAAAAATTTTAAATGTTGAAAACAGTATGCTAACTAATGTAAATGTTCTAGATCAAAAAATTTCAGTAGTTCAGGAAAATTGTATTCACAAAAATCTTTATTGAAACAACGGTATTGCATGGTCCAACATTCCAATCAAAAGTTTTTCATCACATAATTTACATGCAGTAGATTTTCCACACAACTGTAGAGATAGTTTTGTGTCAGGCATGAAAACAATCAAAAAATTAAATTCGTTAAAAGACGTCTTGAAGGTGAAGCTCTGCCTTGGGTAAATCTAAATTTATGTCAGTGGGAAACATATCAAAGTTTCAAAAAAAAATTTTTTTAAATAAATTGTGGTAAGAAGCTGAACAGGGAAGAATTAAAAGTGAATTTTTGAATTGTCATAATTATAGGAATATGGATAGTACTCTGAAAGAAATTTGTAAGAACCAATGTAAGAAATTAACACACCTTGACAAACCATTTGACGAAATGACATTGAATGATGCACTCAAAAGGAGATTACCAGAGAGTGGGATTTAGTGAATGAACCTCACAATTGTCCTGAACAATTTTTATGATATGTTGTCAGGCTGGGTAGAGCAGTAGAAAGAAGCATGTACCATAAAAATCAAAATGATAGAGATGTCTTAGAAATGTAATAACAACAGAAACAGAGATAATGTTAACTTCTATCAGGGTCAAAATGGTAATAGAGACAGAAATTTTGAACATCACCAGAATAAGAATAATGGGGATAACCATGGTCAATTCAATAGAAGAAATAATCACAGAGATAACTATTTGGGAAATGGTAGTCCACCTCAATGAAGGTCCACAGTTTTTGTGCGAGGAAACACAACAAGAACAGGACCCCCAATTTACACTAACATTTAGACAATAATAACAGTATTAATAATGTGGCACAGGTATCTGAAGTTGAACAGAAGGAATATCAGATTTCTCATTTATGTTTTGTTCAAAAGTTTTGGGATACTATGTTTAATTATAGTGATGTAGGTGCTAATCACTCACCAGAATATGAGAGTAATGAGAATTTTGATATAGTGTGTACTAATGATTTCTCCTCTTAGTCAGAAAACAGCCTGTGGTTATCACATTATGCTGGTCTGTAATAACACACTTTAAACATCGTAAATGCATTTATTAGACATGAAGCAAGAAGAATAAAGCTTGGCAGTACACCAGTTGAGCGCCGAGAGAGACAGAGAACGAAACAGTTCAAAGAGGTCAGAGAGAAAGATAGGATGATAGATACTAGAGACACCACTACCCCCTCCCCCTCCCCCTCCCCAGCAGTGCAGAGCACGGCGGAGGGAAGCCTCATCACTCGAAATTGTAATCCTCATGCCAGCATGGCAGTTGTAGGCAGTAGCTGGCATGAGAAGTAGGCGTGTCAGAAACTGCACTGCAAGAGTCCCGTGTGGCCAACTGCTGTGTATGCAGAGAGGCATCAGTCGAGGGCAGGTCAGCAGTGTTGGGAGGTGGGGCGGCAGTGATGGAAGGCAGATTGGAAGCATAAGAAGACAGGTCAGAGAGTGACCACACTGGTTTCAGGCAATTAACAGACACGGTCTGTGGTCGTCCATGTAGATGAATTACGAACATGTTCACACCTCAACATAACACTCTGTGAGGCCATGAATAAGGTGGTTGCAAGGCTGCGCACATGGAGTCATTGCACAGCATCACAAATTCACAAGATGCAAGGTCCTTGTGGACAAACACAGGCAGGGTGGAATGAGGGCGAGGCAGGGGGTGCAGAGGCGTGTGACATGTGCACAAACCCATTCAACCAAAGGCAGAATGTCCATAGTATTGGCTGACTGTGAGTCCTACACTAACTCTGCTGGAAGGAGGAGGGGCTCACCATATAAAATCTCAGCGAGCAAGGCATTCAAGTCTTCTTCATGTGCTGAGTGGATGGCCAGCAGGACCCAAGTGAGGGCCTTGGACCATAAGCCACCGTGGTACATAAGTGCGGCCTTGAGGGCGTGGCACCACCGTTTGACCAGGCCATTCGCCTGTAGATGGTAGGCCATGGTGTGGAACTTAGCAACACTACAGAGTTTTCACAGCTGTGCAAAGATGACAGTTTCGAACAGTAATCACTTGTCAGTTGTGAGGCAAAGAGGACAACCGAATCGTGTGACCCATGAGAATATGTAAGAATGGGCGATGGTTATTGACCATGATGATGATGAGAGGGCTGCCTCAACCCAGCAAGTTACATGGTCGATGACTGATAAGATGTATCTGTACCCCTCGGAAGGGGTGAGGGGGGCCAAGGTACACATGCACGGATCCAAGTGCGACAGTCATGCTTAACGCCAGCCCAGATGAAGTGCTTAGTAACCAGCCTCATCGTGGCCCACATTCCTGGGTGGGCCAAGCTGTGAAAAGCAGTAAAGACCCTGCATTGCAGAGTGGTAGGGACCAGGGGGTGGGGAGTACCCATAGAGATATCACAAAGGACCGGGATCATCGACCCGTGTAGAATGTGGTGTTGGACAGAGAGCGATGACTCGTTGTCCAAAATTAATCATGTATATCATCATCTTCAGCATGAAGTTGGGCAGTCTCTTCCAAGTTCAATGGTGCAGTTAGCACACAGATGCAGGATGGGTAGTCTGCCATAGCATTCTCCATGCTGCAGATATAGCCTGTGTCAGAAGAGTGCTGACAGATGTAGTCCATATGACAGATATGCCCCAGCAGAAGGTCCTTAGCTGGATTACAAATAGCGTCCATGAGAGGCTTGTGATCTAAGTAGATCGTGAAAGGTTGCCCCTTGAGGTCAGTACGTTTAATCACCTCGTACACAGCGAGAAGCTCACATTCGAAGGCTGACCATTTACACTGGCTCTTTGTTAGATTCTTGGAAAAGAAGCAGAGCAGTTGGGTAGAGTCGGTGGTGTGCTGTTGTAAAATAGTGCCCACAGCTGAGTCACTGACAACAGTCATGATCGAAACATGTGCCTCAGAGTCAGGGTAGGCGAGTTAATGGCTTTGACGAGGGCAGTTTTAAGGTTACCAAATGCATCGAGCATGGGTTTGCTCCAGTCCAACTTCCATTTTCCCATGGTGTTTTTGCTGGAGAGGGCGTCGACGAGGGCCAATTGGATGGAGGCAGCCTGGAGAATATAGTGGCAGTAAAAGTTTGCCATACTCAGAAAATGATGGAGCTGAGCTTAATCTTCAGGAAGAGGAAAATCAAGTATTGTTTCGACATGAGAACTCGTTGATCAGAGGCCATCGGCAGAGACAGTATGACCAAGGAACGTATCAGACGTGGAACAGAGTTGAGATTTATCATGCTTGATCACCACACCATTGGCAGCGAGGGCCGAACGAACTGCAGAGGAGGAAAATATCTGTATATCATCTAAGCAAGCGTAAGCAGAGGTAGCAAAATGGAAAAAATTAATCTCTGCCACATCTGCACAGTATTTTTCAATCTGTAAGACATGTAACAATATTCAAATAGGCCAAAGGGTGTGATGATGGCCATCTTCGGAATAATCGGAGGATGCATAGGGGTTTGATGGTATGCCTTGGAACTATCTAAAACAAAGAAAAACTTAGAATCATGTAGTAATTGCATGATATCCTGGATATGAGGAATGGGGTAGTTATTGATAATGGTGCGAGCATTAAGGGACCTGTAGTCCCTGCTCATGTGTAAAGTGCCGTCCTGTTTAGGAACAAGGTGAATAGGTGAAGTTGAGTTGATATCGGAGGGGCAGAGCATGCCTGAAGCTGACAGATCCTGAACGATCTCCCTGGTGCACAGAGGTTTGGAAGCGTTAAGGCACCTGGCCTTATAACGTACAGGTGGGCCATCTGCGGTGTGAATCCTGTGACAAGTGCCATTTCTAATGGCTGATACTCGTGAAGGGAGGTTGGCAAGGGAACGTCAGTTCACTCACCTTGCTGAATTGGGGCAGTGTATGCGGTGCATTGGTTGAAGTTGGCAACGGAAGACATGGTACTGGAGCAGAGCATGGAGTTGTGTCTTGTATATTCATCTGTGGCGGTGAAAAAACGACAGCAGGCAGAGGAATGCTCAACACAGGAGCAGATTGGTGAGAAGATGCAGTAGACACATGCGCTGGGTTGCCTTGTTGTGGTTCTGCAGATAAGCGACGTATCATATGCCATGCATGTGACAATTCAGCAGAAACGGAGGTGATGTGGTTGCATAATGCATCGTTTTTGGTGTGGAGTTTGTCGATTTGTGTGTGCACGGTGTCGACAAGACAGCAAGTGCAAGATGACAAGTCAGTGGTGCAAAGGTGCGAGTGGTGCGGCGTCGGACCTTAGGTGCCGTGAAGGAACGTGGCAGGATGTGGTGCCTACTTGCCAGAATTGTTTGAGTAGGCACAAGGTACATGGTAGTTGGCCAGTTGTGTGTGGCGTCCCCATAAGTAGCATGGTACCAGCACAGCAGGTAGGCTGGGAAGCAATGCAGTGTGGAGAGCGAGGGGGCTGCAGCTGGCTGCGTCGGGGCTGGTAGCCACTCGGGCTGCTGCTCGGGCCAGATCGGCAGCTGTTGGGAACCAGCTGGCAGTACCTCCTGTAGGCTGCTAGGTGGCAACACCTGACTGGCAACTGAGGCGCTGAGGCGAGCACACTAGCCCCTGCCGGCAGGGCGCAAAACCAGAGGTACATTCATGCCAACTGAGGGTGATGGAGATGTCCTTCGTGACAGGTGGTGTCAGTGACAAATGATAGTGTAAGTCTGATCTGACATGTGTAAACGAACCTCTAGTGGGTCAGCAACGTGAGGCAGTAGTTGAAGTTGCAATTCAGAAGATATTTTGTACATCCACCACGTCCAAAGACTGGTGTCAGGTAATGTTTGATTGTCGATTAATGCACGTAGGTGCCAATAAGCTGTGAAGGGGTGTGGTCATCGAGGTGCTCTTTGTGAGTAAATTGATGGATAGCCTCCACTGGAGAGCAGGGAAGTTGCTCAGCAAGCAGTGCATTTGCCGGAAAGTATTTGGGCGGGGCAGGCAGTGAGAGAAGCAAGTCGCTGATGAGGTCCGTATGAGTGTGGAGGTGGCTCACCAGGCAGACAAAATGGGCACCATCATTTGAAATGCCGTGAATGTCTGTAGGTGAACTAAGTCTTTGGGTTATCTTTTTGCAAAGCAGGTAGCTTGGGAAACCTGCCGGGTAACACATGTTGAGGCAGCACTTGCAGACAGAGATCTGTGCGAGCAGGGCAGGACACCTATGACAATGGAAGTGCAGTAGCAGTAAATGGTGTGTCACCTGAGGTCTGGGGGGGGGGGGGGGGGAGGGGGGGCAGCCGCATGCAGCACATGGTGTGGAGTGTGCAGGTGCAAAAGAAGTTGGCACAGTGTGTCCAAACTGCAGGCCCAATGAAGAAAATGGTGTGGGTGTAACGACTGGTGCCGTTACGCCAAATGGATGGAAGGCAGTCGTGGCACAACCATAGTGCAACAGTCGCTGGCCAAAACGGTATGCAGGGGAGGAGGGGGGGGGGGAGGAGAGGGGAGGGGGAGGTGCTGCAACACTGTGGAGGAGCCATGGGGTGATGGATCCAGTAACCAGCGTGGGTGGAACGGCCGGTGCCATTACAAAAATGGGCAAAAGGTGGTCATGGTGCAACCAAGGCATGACAGTTGCAGAAGCCAGCACAGTCGAGGCGACCGGCATTGCTGAGATGGCATGTGGGGTGGGGAGGGGGGGGGGAGAGGGTTTCTGCAACACTAAGCATATTAGAATGTGCTACCCTGTGCATAGAAATGTTCAATTCACAATTCTGGGACTTTGTTGGCATGTCAAACCAAAGGTAACGATGCAGATGAAGGAAAAACCACAATGTTTTTAATTCAAAGGTTGTCCACATTGTTGTTAGGTGGCATGCACTGTCCACGTTGTTGCCACTGTTGTGCTGCTACACTAGATGGTGACCATGTTGAGCCGGTTAAGGTTAGGTGGCCACCAGTGTGGCCAGGCATAAATAATTGTTCACTTTTAACCAAACTTGTGTTAGGTACACTTGACCACTCATTGTCGCAAGCACAGTTAATAGGAGGCATGGCACTAGCACAGAAAGACACTGGTAGACTCATTGTGATGAGAACAATGTGGGCTGGCACACAAAGTTGATAAATGATGAAAACAAGCACAAAATAGTTGTGATCACACATCGACGATGTCAGGGTCACCACTGTTGTTATCACATTATGATGGTTGGTAATAACACACTTTAAATATTGTAAATATCGTAAATGCATGCAAGAAGAAGAAAGTATGACAGTGCACAAGAGAGACAGAGGACAAAACAGTTCAAAGAGGTCAGACTCAAAGATAGGGCGCTCCATGCTAGAGATGCCACAAGCATTATTGACGTATGTAAAAACAGGTGATGACTGCATTGAATCTAAATGAGGTGATGTTTTTGGTGTAGATGTGAATGAGAGTTGTGAAATAACCTGATAACTAAGTTGGTCTATTTGGTATTTACGCTATCCATTTTACTATTGTTTTCAGTTTTTAGGCCATTTAATTGTCCTTGAAGTGAAGTAAATTTTTTATCATTGTCCATCCCTATTTCAGATAACTGTACTAAATTTGCTGATGTTGGTAAGTCTGAGACAGGTAGCTTGTTGCAAATGAATGTAGGTGAGGTGTGTGACTTTGATGGTGATGAGACTTGTGTTGTTAATGATGTTATTGATGAAGTAGTTTTGGAAGAGTATGATGATCATGAGTATCAGGTATTTGTGGAGTTTAACGTTAATGAAGTTACAGTGTTAATTGTGAATACAGGTAAGGTAAATGATGAATGGGATGATGCAAGTGAGAGTCATGGAATACAGTCCAGTCAAAGCAGTTTTTCATTAATGTCATGCAGAGTAATGACCCAAACAGTCATGGCGAGTTATCTGTAAGCCTAGAGAATAAAGGTGAAATCTTTTTGAAATTTGTTTGGGGTGAGATTGATGATAATGTTGATAAATGTGCATTCTGGAATAAGATACCTGTGGTTAGTCAAAATCTGTATCCAAATTGATGGAATGAAGTGGAAGGAGGTCTAAGCAGGACGTGTAATTGTGACAGTAATATATGTGATGTTCCTTCTGTGATAAGTGATGTTAGTTGTGCTATGGAACCCATTCAGTGTGTTCAATCTTTAGCTTACAATATGAGTACCAACATAATGCTATGATATAAGTAAAGTTGATAAAACCCTGTAAGGACAGTGTGGATGTAGCATTTGATGAAATTGAAGGTGATCCTTTACATGAAGTATCTAATAACAGGGTTGATGATTCAGATTTTGGATGTTCTTACATTAAGATTAAGATTGATCAGTGGGGAGGGACATGTTTGATTGATACAGGTAGCCCAATTTGTTGCATATCTGAACAATTTAGAGACAAGATCAAGTATAGTAAGAATTTTGTGGAAATGCCTGTTGTCGGTCTAAAGATAAGAGGAGCTACAGGTAACCAAAGCAAATTGGTAAAATGTCAAGTACAGTTAAGGTTTAGTATAGAGGACAAGACCTATGAACATACATCCTCAATGATCCTTAGTTTGGAAGAAAGTATTCACTACATCTGTAGATTTATAAGACTATATCTTTGTGTTTTGTTTGCCATGAATGTAGTATGTAAGATCATATAATTTCTCAAGTTCTGTCTTATCTATCGCCTGAGTTAAAATCTATGATATGCTATAAAGTTGTGTTCTGTAACACATTTGTGCTTTAGAATTTGATGCATATATGCCATGAGACTAAATGAGTAGATCGTTTAACAATTTTGAAATGGGACAATGCATATCATTTGTGCTGTAAAAATTAGGAATAGTATTTTAGTACATCTGTGTGTAACACCTTAGTAGTACATCCTTTTATATATTGCATTTAACTCTTATTATTAATGTTTCATATGTGAACACTTTTTAATCACACCTGACGTAAATCCCATACAACTGACTTTGAAAAATGAACAGGAAGAGCATATCTTGTGTGAAGTAAAAAAGGTTTTGAAAAGTGCATTTAGTACATAAACAATGTTTCAGGATTTGATGTGAATGCTAGACATTAAGTTACCTGTCCACTGAAGTGTGTGATGAGAACTCTAGGGAGGACAGTGAAAGATGTGGGTGGATCCATTCCCCACACTGCCGTATGGCTGTACCCAGCTGGACCAGCAACTTACAAGAGATCATAGATGCTTGGTAACGTAATCGAATATTTGTCAACTACATTAGCGTTGTGACTGACAGTTTTGAATTGCTAGCAAGGACTGTTAAAGACAGTGTTATTCTGCATAAATGCAAGTTTTTTCAAGCAGAGGGATTGACTTCCCAATACACTGTGTAATTTTAATTCAGTATGTAATTTTTCTAGCTAGGCTTTTATATGCATAGGCTAGTTTGTATTGATAATTAGCAAATAGTGTGGAAGATATTTACACATAATGACATCATAACAAGTCGTATACATGTCTGCTCTCATACACTGAGTTTGGTCCTCAAGCTACTCAGTTATATCATTATTCAAAGCTGTCTATAACTCTTTTTACCTGTATTTATCCTGAGTTTTGCAATATTGTCTTTGATTGGAACTTGAGTTGTGGGCAGATTCAAGCTTAACTCTGTTCTGTGTACCCCTGGTCATCACAACTTTATGTGTGTGTACTCAAGGAGACCATATAACCATTGATTTTGACTGGGTGCTTATTACAGTTACTCTTTGCATATGATTGAACTTATTGATATGATTATGAGCTTTATACATTTTAGTTGTGTTAAAACGTTTTTTGGTGGGTTGTATCCCGTGTGGTTTGGATTCATGGGCCGGTCCCCATATCGTAAACTTAGGCCCTAATATTTTTTCATTGTTTTTCCCTTTAATGAATCAACATATCTTTAAATATTATGGTTTATGTATCTGATTGATTTCTACTTGTGATTGAGTGTATTCTTCTCATCTGCACCCATCATTATGAGTTTTTTGACTCGGCTCAGTTGTTGTACACCTAGGCACTGACATTTTTCTCTTCTCTTTTGCAGATTTTGAAGGTTTGATTGTATGGATGTAAACTTACAATTTATAATTCTAGTAATTTACCTTGTCTCTGTAATTATTTCTATAGTTTAGTGTTGCAATGTTATAGTTTTGACCTTGTATCAATATTGTCTTGTGACAGAATATTCCACAGATCTGAAAATCTGAATGCCACTTGTACAGAAGATGTTTTTCGTATGTTTTCTTTAATATGTTATGTATCAGATGCTTCTACACATCTGTAACCTTCCTTTTGGCATCGTTTTGTACTCTGTTTGGCAAACCCTGAATCTGTCACAAAATACTGTAAACACACTGTTTCCAAATTTTGTGAGGGAGACATTGTAATTGGATACACTCCTCTAACATTACCTTTCTTTATAGAAATAGCTGATGCCAGGAATACTTTAGAATCTTGTATAGGTGAACATTGTCTCAGCTGTTTAACTACTTGAATTTCATTTGCTTTTGTATAGAATGTATTATATTTCAGTCTAAAATGTATAAAAAGAGATTAATTTGTTTCAATAAATATATGTATGCTATCTCTGTATATACAGTTAAAATTATTCTTCTTTTAGAAATATTTGAAATTACAAATTATCTGGTGCACTTAAATTCTGATTATTAATTGCACAATCTAATGCTAATTATTAAATTTATTTCTGGATTCATTTACAAAATAATGATATAACTTGATAATGATTCTTCTTTTGTCAAGAAAGTTTGTAAACTCTTTGGAATGTTGTGAGTACCACAGAATGAGTGAGGAGTAGTGGCCATGCCTCTGATGGAAATGGACATATTTTTAACTTTGGCAACAATAATGTAATTTTTGGTTTTATGAAAATGGAGATTATGAAGTCAGTGTGATGGGATAAAATTTTAAAAATGTCATAGGAACACAAAGTACTTCATCAATTATTATGTCAATTGGACTCCACAAAGTCAAAATTGCAACCTCAAGACTCTACTGTAGCCAACAACAAGAAAATGAAGATAAGTTAAATTTTGTTTTTGCTTGTCTTATGCTTCTAAAAGCTTTTGAAAGTAATGAAGAGGCTGAAAATTTAGTGGTGATGTGTGGGAGGGTAAGATTACAACTTGAGAAATTTCAATCAAAACTTAGATTAACTCCTTGTAGATGGGGTTCACAGTCATGTAAAATTCTGTAAATCATATCATGGTGGTCTTTTGACAGTAAAATTGTTTACAGGGACATTGCTAAGTGTTTTGCTGCCCTAGGCAAGAACTGAAAAATAATGCACCCTCTTTTTTATACTATCAGTGATCTTCCAGATATCCTCCACACTCTCCATCTTCAAAACCAACATCCAATGGCACAACAGTGCAAAACTTCTGTTATACTTTTAATCATTAAACTAAGATAACCAGATGCCTTCATTTTCTGGAGACAGTTGTTGATTTTCATGTTTCAGCTTCAATTCCTTTAAAACTGGTTGAGGACAAGAAATGTCATCAGTTTCTGGTTTTTTGTTGTCAGTTTTTGAAAGTTCCCAAAACATTTGAAATAGGAAAAATATGATTAACATTTTAAACTAGAACTCAAATAAATATACCAGTGGAATGCAATTTTTACATCAATCAGATGGGGAACAAGCCGAACCATGAAACTAGGTCATCAGGATAATTGTGATGATATTTCATTTCTGTTTTAATGGAAATATTTTTAGAATGATGAATAAATCTTGTCTTTTCAGCATCTAGTTTCTTGCAGTTAAATAAATAAATAACACCTTGTGTATATTTTCTATTGAGAGTTCTACAACTTTTATTAGCTACCCCTGTGTCGCAGTGATCCAAGATGGGTCCAGTCTCGAATTCCTGCGAGGTATGGATGTTGTGTTTGTTTAAAGATGATCTCCAGAAGCAAAACAAAAAGAGGGTCTGCAAGAGGTATGGTATCAAGTCACAAAATGATTGCAAGCCAGTGCATGTGCCCCGCTCCAGTACTTGACAGAGATGAATCGAGGTCAAGTTCATACTCAGTAGAGGCTCCTTTACTTTAGAAGTAGATAGAGGTAATGTGTGTGCTTTTGTAAAAGTAAGCAAAGATTTATGAAGTAACTGTTCTGTATCCTTTTGGAAACAATCCAGTGCTTTAATTATACCCCTTTCTCTTTTTTGCTCAATTCTTTGCTGTTTGAATTGAAATTAATTTTTTGTTCCCTTTGCTGCCCCTAAAATTTTGCATCCCTAGGCGCCACATAGTTTTGTCTAGTGGTAGAAACAGCCCTGATTATTTATCAGTCAAGCCAAATATTGCAGTTTCGACCATGTGGCCATTATAAAATGGAAATAATTGTGCTTTAGCATTTGTCAAAACCAATAGATCATCTGCCATGACTTGGTGCAGATGTTCCACTGCATTCTGTTCCTTTTTATGATCTTCATGTGTATATTGGAGTCTTTAAACTGCATTGTAAATCTGTTGCTTATAATTTGCTTAGTTTTTGTTTGCATCCATATTACAGTACTGGGTGGGATGAATAATTCCACATTTGCTTATGTTTCATATAAAACAGAAGCTGGTTTCTTTGCATGGTATTCTGTGGGCTCATGTATATTTGTTACAAATCCACTTGTGAACTGCACAATTTAATACATTGGAAATATTTTGCTCATATTCTATGTTATTTTTGTTAGCATCCATTTTTCGTACTTTCCCACATTTAATGAAGACCTCTGAAATTTTCACTGGAATGAGAGGATGTGTCTAGTACATTGATTTCTGCTGAAATGTATTGTTTGTTGTACCTTTCAATAATGAGTAAACATGTTTGTATAACTACTGTAGTATTTTTAGCTTTTCCAAGTAAGAATACTGTAGCGCTTAACACTACAAAGCATACTTATCTACATCTATGCCATACTCAGCATTCGCAAGAAGCGGCACCATTCAAAGCAGAACTACATACTCATTCCATGACAGTATGTTATAAAGCTGAGTACCAATTCTGACAAAGGCTGCTAACATGGAGTTCTCCATTAAATGTTGGAAAATATGGAAAATAGATCCAAACAAACAAACAGTAGAATAAAAGCAATAAATTACAATTCCTTTAAATCAAGCAGTTCACGTATGGATTCACAAGCAGTAACAAACATACCTATGTCCACAGAACATGTCCTGAAAAAAACCAGCTTCTGTTCTGTATGAAACAAAAACAAATATGGAATCATCTACTCTGGCTATCAAGCAGGACACAAGCAGTACATTTACAATGCAATTCGGAGTGCAATAGACACAAGAAGTTCATAATCATAAACACAATGAAACCATCTTCTCTTTATTGAAAAAAAAAACAAAAAACAAAAAAAAAACTTTAAATCACCCAGTAAGAAACCAAGATAATGGATTGATAAACTTGCAGTGCCCCAAGTGGCCTGGCAGTGAACCAAGGTCATGGTACCAGAAGTCCTATATGAATTTTGTTCCCATGCTGCATGGTCTCTGAGGATATGCCCAGGGAGATGAGTGGTGATCAACAAGCTGACAACACAAGTGAATGAACTGAGTGAGCCCACATGCAAGGAGCATGGGCTGTGCAGTGTCAAGGATGGGGAAGGAAATCAACCACGCCCTTTGGAAGGAAATATCCTGGCATTTGCCTGGAGTGATTTAGGGAAATTGTGGATGGCCAGAAGTGGGTTTGAACCATCATACTCTCGAATGCAAGTCCAGTGTGCTAATCACTGCACCACCTTGCTTTGTTAAAACCATTAGGTAGCATTGCAGGGAGCAACAGAGATGGCAATATGGGCAGTGCAGATGAAGCTGCAACTTCACTTGACCAGAAGTGGGGCAGCTTGGTGTGGAGTCTGATCCTAAGCTACTGGCTATCATCAACTTATTGTAAACAGTTAGACACTGGTTCCTGATCCGAGTCAATGGATGATGCCTGGTGTCTTGGCTCAGCTAAGACCATGATGGCTATGCACAAGTGAATACTACCAATGGCATGTGCTCTTGAATGTAAGTGCACAAGAAGAGTGTCACGCCAGTGGTATTTAACAAGAACATTGGTTGTGCAGTCACTTGTGGTATGACTGTGATCCAGCTTTAGGCAGTGCTAGCAGTTGTAGGGTTCAGGGTTTCCTGTTTACTATTGTCTTATGGTAGTGCCAGTACATTGTCAAGCTTTGCATGCCTGAAATATGTTCAGTTTTGAAGGGTTCTGTGTTAAATTAAAAGGTGGCACCAAGCTCTTATGTTACTTTTAAGTTATGTTTAACTGATTAACCTTTCCAATATTTAGTCTGCTGGCCCACTGTTTTTGCATTTCGTGAACTGGTCTGTTCTCTCCGTATTCCAGTATCTTGTAGGGATTTATCTGTGCTGTTTAAATTCACTATTTCTTGCTACTTTTAATTTTGATTTGCAGAATTAGCCTTAACTTTTGGGTGTCTTCTGTCATCTCTCAGATTAGATTATATGCACTTTTCATTCCAATAGAACCATAATGAGACGGTCTTCCAGGATGTAGAACATTTTAGAAAAACAAGAATACGTGGTACATATTTGCAAAGAAAAACAAACATGTTAATGCAACTTCCACAGGTCCCAAGTGAAATGCTCTCCATGGATGCAGAATAATTGAAAAAGAGTTCAAATATATTTTCATTTAAATGATAATAAATAACTTGACACAAAACATGTAAATGTTTAATACATTGAGGTACACAGGTTCATTGTTAGGCTATATGTAGCAATGCATCATCAAATAGAAAAATAATTTTACAGCACTTACTTACTATGATCGTATTACTGCACTGAATTTTCTCAGAAGTCAGACTTCTGGAAGGCGTTCGATACAGTTCCACACTGTCACCTGATAAACTAAGTAAGAGCCTACGGAATATCAGACCAGCTGTGTGGCTGGATTGAAGAGTTTTTAGCAAACAGAACACAGCACGTTGTTCTCAATGGAGAGACGTCTACAGACGTTAAAGTAACCTCTGGTGTGCCACAGGGGAGTGTTATGGGACCATTGCTTTTCACAATATACATAAATGACCTAGTAGATAGTGTCGGAAGTTCCATGCGGCTTTTCGCGGATGATGCTGTAGTATACAGAGAAGTTGCAGCATTAGAAAATTATAGCGAAATGCAGGAAGATCTGCAGCGGATAGGCACATGGTGCAGGGAGTGGCAACTGACCCTTAACATAGACAAATGTAATGTATTGTGAATACATAAAAAGAAGTATCCTTTATTGTATGATTATATGATAGCGGAACAAACACTGGTAGCAGTTACTTCTGTAAAATATCTGGGAGTATGCGTGTGGAACGATTTGAAGTGGAATGATCATATAAAATTAACTGTTGGTAAGGCGGGTACCAGGTTGAGATTCATTGGGAGAGTCCTTAGAAAATGTAGTCCATCAACAAAGGAGGTGGCTTACAAAACACTCGTTCGACCTATACTTGAGTATTGCTCATCAGTGTGGGATCCGTACCAGATCGGGTTGGCAGAGGAGATAGAGAAGATCCAAAGAAGAGCGGCGCGTTTTGTCACAGGGTTATTTGGTAACCGTGATAGTGTTACGGAGATGTTTAACAAACTCAAGTGGCAGACTCTGCAAGAGAGGCGCTGTGCATCATGGTGTAGCTTGCTCGCCAGGTTTCGAGAGGGTGCGTTTCTGGATGAGGTATCGAATATATTGCTTCCCCCTACTTATACCTCCCGAGGAGATCATGAATGTAAAATTAGAGAGATTAGAGTGCGCACAGAGGCTTTCAGACAGTCGTTCTTCTCGCGAACCATACGCGACTGGAACAGTAAAGGGAGGTAATGACAGTGGCACGTAAAGTGCCCTCCGCCACACACCGTTGGGTGGCTTGCGGAGTATAAATGTATATGTAGAATGTAGATGTAGGTTGTAGTATTATTCATATTATTTAATATCATTAGTAAGATGCACACCCCAGTTGGTTCTACTTAGAATTCACCAATGGAGTAGAAAGAGTTCATCACAAATAAGTCCTTTAACCTCCTCTTGAGCTGAACTTTATTAGTGGTTAAACATTTTATGGTCACTGGTCTGCTTTGAGAGAAAATGTGTGTTGCTGAATAATGAATACCTTTCTGGACCAAAGAAAGTGACTGTACAGTGAGGTGACAAAAGTCATGGGAAACCTCCTAATACTGTGTCGGACCCCACTCTGCCCAACGTTGTACAACAACTCAACATGATGTGGATTCAACAAGTCATTGGAAATCCCCTGCAGAAATACTGAGCAATGCTACCTCTACAGCTGTCCATAATTGCGGAACTGTTGATGCTGCAAGATTTTGTGCACAAACTGATCTCTTGATTATTTTGTGCATGAACTGACCTCTCAATTAAACTCAGGTTGCAAAAGTCATGGTATAGCAATATGCACATATACAGGTGGTGGTAGTATTGTGTACACAAGGTATAAAAGGACCATTGGCAAAGCTGTCATTTGTACTCAGGTGATTCAAGTGAAAAGGTTCCCAATGTGATTGTGGTCGCACAACAGGAATTAACATACTTTGAAAGTGGAATGGTAGTTGGAGCTAGGCGCATGGGACTTACCATGTCAGAAATCATTAGGGAATTCAATACCCAAGATCCACAGTGTCAAGTGTGCTGAGAATACAGAATTTCACGCATTATCTCTCACCAGGAACAATGAAGTGACTGAAGACCTTCACTTAACAACCTAGGGCAGTGGTGTTTGCTTAGCAGTGTCCGTGCTAACAGACAAGGAACACTGCATGAAATAACAGTAGAAATCATTGTGAGATTTATGACGAATGTATCCATTAGGACATTGCTGTGAAATTTGGGGCTAATGAGCTATCACAGCAGATGATCGATGAGAATGCCTTTGTTAACAGCACGACATTGCCTGTAGCACCTCTCCTGGGCTCGTGATCATATTGGTTGGACCCTAGATGACTGGAGAACCGTGGCCTGGTCAGATGAGTCACAACTTCTGTTGGTAACAGCTGATGTAGGGTTTGACTGTGGCACAGACCCCATGAAGTCATGGACCCAAGTTTTCAACAAGGCACTGTGCAAGCTGGTGGTGGCTCCATAATGGTGTCAGTTGTGTTTACATGGAATGGAATGGGTCCTCTGGTCCAAATGAACCAATCATTGATTGGAAATGGTTTTGTTAGGCTACATGGAGATCATTTGCAGCCGTTCATGGACTTTATGTTCCCAAAAATGATGGATTTTTTATGAATGACAATGCAACATGTCACTGGGTCAAAATTGTTCATGATTGTTTTGATGAACATTCTGGACAATCCAAATGAATGATATGGCAACCCAGATCACATGACATAAATCTTATCAAACATTTATGGGACATAACCGAGAGGTCATTTTGTGCAGAAAATCCTGCACTGGCAACACTTTTGCAATTATGGATGGCTATAGAGGCAGCATGGCCCAATATTTTTGTAGAGGACTTCCACAACTCATCAAGTCCATGCAGCAAGTCTACAAAGGAGCCATGGATTACTCAAGGAATAGGGGTATCTTGTAAAACGAAAAGAAAACTGTATCTGTCAATCCGAAACAGTTCCGATGTTGATGCTATAGCACATTACAAGAAATACTGCAAAATATTAAAGACTGTAATACGGACATCAAAGCAAATATATTGCAAGGAAAAGATAGTCATATCAGTTAACAAAATAAAGACAATATGGGATATAGTGAAGGAGGAGACTGGTAGAACCAGACATGAAGAGGGACAAATAGCATTAAGAGTAAATGATACATTGGTGATAGATGTGTATAGTGTTGCAGAAATTTTTAACAAACATTTCATAACTGTTACTGAAAGGATGGGGTTGTCAGGTTCTGTAGATGCTGCTATGGAGTACCTCAGACCAGAAATTTCAAGTAACTTCCATAATATGAATTTGACCCTCACTACCCCAGCAGAAATAATGTCCATCATAAAATCTATAAAATAAAAAAATAAAAAAAATTAAAAAATCAGTGCAGTAATGTGTTGTGTGTGTGTGTGTGTGTGTGTGTGTGTGTGCGCGCGCGCATGTGTATGCACAATCTAACTTCTGCACCATTTCAGTGGCGTAATGTGTTCATTGTAAATAAGTATTATAGTAGTTGTATTATACACTTATTACCTTATAAATAAATAAATAAAAACTTTCTTATTTTAAATTCAGTGCATTAGTATTTGTAAAATGATTCTTTCATATAGTGTTCCTTAAAAAATGATGATCATTCCACTTGGGACCTGTGGAATGGTACATTAGCTTATTTGTTTTAGTTGTAAATGTTTGTAATGTATTGTTGTTTTTCTGACATGTTCTACATCTGGGAGGACCTCCTCATTATGGATCAATTGGAATGAAAGTAAATCTGATCTAATCTAATCCACATTGAGGTCCTGTGCTACACCAGGCAAAAGGAGGTCTGACATGATATTATGAGGTATTTCATGATTTTTGTCACTTCAGTGTATGCCCATAACTATTTGATGATATTGATGTTGGGTGATGTGGATAGCCAAATCAATCCAGTCATGAACAGTTGTTGTGCAGATACATGGAAAATTGTTAATTGGGAACTTGAAGTCCATGAATGGCTGTAAAATATCTCCAAGTAGCCAAACATGACCATTTTCCATCAATGAGCGGTTCAGGTAGGCTAGATGATCCAGGCCGTTCCACGTACACTGGTGTCCAAACTTAAAGCAACAAATGGAAATTTTGCAAGGTTGCATTTATTTTGCCACAAAGCTGTACAAACAGGTGACAATAAAGTAGAAACATTGTAAAGAATACAGAATGAATTACTCACACATTCTGGCAACTGGTTAATGTGTCCACCACTGGCAGCAGTACATACCTGACAATAATGGAGAGTGGTTGGTGGATGCTGACGTGATGCAGCCTGTCTCCCTAGTGCATCCCAGACATGCTCTATGGGACTCAAATTGGGAGAGAGAGCAGGTCATTTCATGCATACAGCATCTTCCAATTCCAAGAAGACATCAACCACCCATGCTCTATGAGGCTGAGCATTATTGTCCATCAATACAAAGCCTGGGCGTACACCACCTCACAACAACTGCACATGAGGTCCCAAGATTGGGTCACAAAACCTGACAGCAGTTAAATCTTACCGGTTCACCTGTACAATTTCATAAAGAGGTGTTCAAGTGGTCAACATAATCCCAGTGTTTAGGAAATAGTGTTTCCTGAGCTTTTGCCAAACAACTTTGTTTTATTATTGTTCTTTTCCAGTTTGTACAGTTAATTAGTTGTTGTCAGGCTTACTGTTTTACAGTGTGCTCTCCATGTACTATTAAATCAACATTAAAGTATCAAGGTTTTGTCATTAATATTATGTAAAGCATATTGTTCATATTTTGTTTCTTGGAATTGACCACAATTAATATTGTAGCTGATTTGCTCTGATTAGCCAGTTTGTATTATGAATAAATAAGATAGGAGTATCGTACATTGACAATTATTTATGCCACCACAACCTGCAACCCCTTATTACTCGCACAGTATTCTGTGCCACAGATTTATTGGAAGAATCATAAGGAAACATAATTCATCCATGGAAGAAATGGCTTTCAAAATGCTTGTAAGGCCACTTGTTGAGTATTGTTCAATTTGAATTAATTGAACAACAGCATCATCCAAACAGGCCATGAAGGTACTCACTGGCCGCCATGTCATCCTCAGCCCTTAGGCATCACTGGATGCAGATACAGAAGGGTATGTAGTCAGCACACTGCTCTCCCAGCTGCCGTCAGTTTCCTTGACCGGTGTCACTTCTTCTCAGACAAGTAGCTCCTCGGTTGGCCTCAAAAGGACTTGAGCGCACCCACTTGCCAACAGCAGTCAACAGACCTGGATGGTGACCCATCCAGTTGTTAGCTGAGCCTGACAGCACTTAACTTCGGTGATCTGATGGGAACCAGTGTTACAACTGTGGCAAGGCTGTTGGCTGAATTAATCAAAGAGATCAATTCGGGACCTTTATCAGTTTTAATTAATCGAACAACAGCACCATCCTAACAGGTATTGATGGTACTGTCACAGGATATTTACCAAGAGCAAAAACATTACAGAAGCTCCTAAAGGAGAAAAGTTTGCTGTTGAAATTTTGAGATTATACTTTCCAAGGAAAGATGGGCAACATCAGAGAAAGTCAGAGCTTGTATGCAGCCCCACTTACAGTAGCTCTTCCTATGAACCATTCACAACTGGAGCATGGAAGAGCAGAAATGAGAGTGATATCACAGCTGCCGCACAGCTGATGGTGGTTTTCCAAGTGTATAGTACACACTATCTGATCTAAATCATCTGGACACCTGTTACTGAACATTAATATGGGGTGTGTCCACCCTTCACATTTATGATGGCCTGAACTCTAATGGAGACACTTTCCATGATATGTTTTTATATTGTGATATTCAGACCAGTTTTCAAATGTGTGGTTATTGCCATAACATGTTTTGGGACACCAAGGAAATCAGGTAAAACCATCCTCCTTATACAGGAAGACATATGAGGATTACAGACGTCCTAAGTTATAACCTGCTGTAATTTTTTTTTTTTTATGTCATTAGGCCTCGTCACAACCTAAAGACAAGTTTCAATTGTGCAATGTTAACTCAAACCATAAAACATAAAACATCATAAGCCAGTGCATCCATTGTTCCTGAGGTACAGTTGCAGATTGAAAACTGCTGCCATCACCTATCAATGATGATATTTACATTCAGATTGCTGCGTAGAGGTTCTTTAAGTTAAAATGGGCTAGGACCAGACAGGCATTTTTCAAAGATTTTATGACAGACACTAATATTGTTGGTGCAGAGCACTAGGCTTTAGTAAATATCATTGTTGGTAGGTGACGGCAGCGGCTTTAATTTACAATGGTACCTCGGGAACAGTGATGTACTGGGTTCTGATGTTTTGTTTTATGGTTTGAGTTGAGAATGGACAGGTGCAGCTTGTTTTTAAGTTGTGGCAAGACCTAATGGCATAAAGATTTTTTTAAGGTAGGTTGTAACTCAGGAAGTCTGTAATCCATACATGTCTGTCTCTATGAAGAGGATTGTTTTATCTGGTTTCCTTGTTTTTAGCACTTGAAAATGGGATAATGTTGTCCCAAAACATGTTGTGGGGATAATCACACAATTGACAACTGGGCTGAATATCCTCACTATTGCTTAAATAACAGTTGTGATGGCTCCATATCAATTATCGTATATCTGTAAAGCCAATGTAGGAATGGCAGCCCATTCTCCTTCAAGAGCTGAAACCAGAGAAGACAGTGATGTTGGATGCTGGAGCCTCAAATAGACGTTCTAAATCATCCTGAAGGTGTCCCATTGGGTTCTGGTCCAAACCTTGGGCAAACCAATCCATTTTAAGAATGTTACTATCCTCAAACCATCGCCTCACAGATGCTGTTTTATGAAAGGGCATTGTGATTCTCATGCAAACAGCAGTTGTTAATGACCTGTTCCTCTACTGTACAATGCTGTAAAATTTGTTCATATCCTTCTGCATTTATCATTTTCTTAAGCGCAATGAGGGGATCACACCCTAACCACTAAAAACTTCCAGATATTGTAACACAACCTCCTTCGAACTTCACTGTTGGCACTACACAGGATGCCAGGTAACATTCTCCAAACTTAAACCCTTCCTTTGGATTGCCACAGAGTATAGCACTCCACACTGCTCGTTTCCAGTCATCTGCTGTCCAGTGACACCATTTTTTTCACCACCTCAAGTGTATTTTAGCATTGACTATGACAGTGTATGGCTTGTGAGATGAAACTAGGCCACTGTACTCCATTCACTGTGCTAGCTGGACTGCTCTTAGCAATTTGGAATTTATGAGTGAGTTCTTGCACTGGTTTCATGTGATTTTTTGCAACCACCCTGTGCAACACTCGATGATTCCTGTCCGTCAGTACAAGGGGTCTGCCTTGTCTTTGTTTAGTTGTGGTTGTTCCTTTGCATTTCCACTTCACAATCTCATCACCAACTGTTAACTTAGGTAGCTTTAGAAGGGTTGAAATTTCCATGATAGACTTGTTACTAGGTGACCTCCATTGACTAGCACATATTCAAAGTCACTGATTTCTCCCTTTCTGTTGTTATTGTTTCTCTTCTGCCAACACAATACACCCCACTTGAGTTTATGCTGGCGAGACCACTTCTAGTGATGTCTAGTGCTCGATTCCAAATTATGCAGTAGTGTCCAGATACTTTTGATTAGATAGTGTGCATGTAGATGCAAGTGTAGATGCTACCTCTGTGTGGACATATCATGTCCATAGATGAATGGAGAGGTTATCACTACATGTTGCAGCACAGTCTAATATTGATAGTGGATTGTCAGTTCTGCCTTAAATTTAATATATAACTCATTACATCAGAGAGGTTCTCTGGTGTATAGTCTGTGGCCTTGTGTTACTACAGGGAAGCCTAAAAAAAGGCAAAATTTTGGCAACTTTTTCAGTTTTCAATCCTTGGGCATATCTTTAAACCACATATTTTCCAAAATACAAAGCTTTAAAGTTAAGGCAACATTTTAACAGTATTTGAGATGGTGCAAGGAGGACAATTTTAGCATTACAATTTTAATTGTAAAACTTATTTTTAGAAGGATAGTTGTTGGTGCCGTTTTGGCCATCATTTAATAACGTAAGAACCCCACACCCCGCATCCAGTCCCACCTTCCTTTGGTCGCGATCAGACCAAACGTGCACAAAACAGCATTTACCTGGTAAACTCCCAGATGTGGATGTCTTGGACAGATTCCTTCACTCTATCAGATTGATTGACTAATTAATTAAATTGATACCCTTTGTGTGGGACAATTTTTCCTTGATCCCTATTGATGTATGTGAGGATTGGAATATTTGGCAGGATTCAACAACAAATTCCACTGCAAGATGGAGTCCACTGCAATGTACTGAGAAGCACTAAACATGACACACTTGAACCATGATCCCGCCCATATCAGTAGTTGTCAACGCTAGATGTCAGAGATCATTAAAACACTCTTACATCCCTTACACTCATGTCCCGCTCCACATGCTGTGTGCCATTCCCCTCATATGCCACTGGCACCACCACAATAGCTGCAGTCATGGATGCACATGTGTGCCAGAGTGTACTAGCACTGGCCATGAAGGTCATTCATGGACAACTGCAGTGGTAGGAATTCAGATGTTATCAATACAGACAGCAAAAACAACTGTCATTTGAATCTTCTTTCATGCAACACAGACATCTGATTCTATCCCTGCTCGCCTAGCACACTAGTCACTTTGCTAGCCCCTGCTGCTGTAGGCAAGATCAGACAAATAGGTGCATTCTTTGTCCCCAACAACCTGTCGCAGGCTGAGCTAATCCACACCTTCTGGTCACTGAGGCCTCGTGATGATATCTGCACCAACACCTGTGGCTTGGATGTATACAGCAGTTCCAATCAATTCCAGCCCAACAATAGACCCCCCAAGTTTATAAAATCCACTGTACCCAATCCAAGACAGTGATGTTGTTGACCATACACCTCAAATTTCTGACACAAAATGTAGATTTCTTGCTTTTATGCAAGTTATTTTTGAAGACAGAAGAAATTGGGGCATAGACGCATTTCACATCACTAAAGTAACTTACTTGTTGTGAAAATCATATAACAGTATGGCATAGGATACATTTCCTCTCAGTATTCTCTCATCAGGTAGGAAAAAATCTGTTCCATTCAGCTTAACATCAGTTACATCCTGCATCACATACTAGTGTTGGATACTATGGAGATGTCTTAATGATTACAGCCAATGGTGAATCGTATTCGTTCCACTCCCATTTCTTAAAACAACTCATCTTTTTCGAATCTGTCTGATATGGACCCCACACAGCAAAATTCCAGTATGGTTTTTTAGACAGTTCCTCTGCATCTGGTAATTGTTCCTCATTCTCTGTCCCACCCTCCCTGCAGCTTTATCCATGTGATCATTCCAGTTTAAATCAGAAATGAAAAGAAGTCAGAGAGCACTATACCTAAGACCTTCTGAATCCCATAGAGAAGCAGAGTGAGCTGAGTTAATGAGACAGGACTGCTTTTTGACCACTCGGTGGAAATGGGAACATGTTGTCTTAGCTCTGCCAACTGTGCACAATATGTAATGGCAGCACCAAATGAAGATTTTTCCTGCAACAAAAGATAGCAGGAAAGAGTGTATGAGCAGTTGTGGGAACTGGAAGAAGGATAAGTATTCTGCTACTGCATTGTGGTGTGCCTCCAAACTACAAACAGGTACTCTAGTTCAAAGAGATCTGCATCCCTCAAGGTGCATGCATGTCTGTCATCCATACATTCACTCTGTTCTTATTATTTTGTACCATCCAACAGAGAAAAACTACAAACTATAAAAACTCCGTTAATGTCACCCGGTAGAGAACTTGATAAGATTTTACCACATCTCTCTCTTCTGATATATCGAAAACAAGTATCATCTGTGTGTTGGCATTGACCATTAGTGGTGATTTCATTAAATACACATGCATTGGTCTGTTGGAGCAAGTGGCTACTGGTTGAAGTGGCTTCCACAGACCAGTGTAAAGTTTCATCGCCCGTACTGTAGGAGGACCGTATTTCACAGACTACCAGTCACAACAGAGGTTCCCTGTGTTGTTGTTTGATGCATTGTTTTTCTACTGTAACACATTCAAGCAGTATATGATTGTAGCTTTGTACACCACCATACATGTTGTTTTTGAACCATGACTTCAAGATCTGTGTCAGGTGCTGAACTGACATGAACATGTTTTGATCCATTGGCTTTCACAGAAAACTAGACATTGCATAGTGTAAATTATGCTGCCACTGCTTTCACAACACAGGGTGCACAAAATAAAAGGAAGAGCCTGTGTTTCTTATTGACAAAAAATGTGGAAGACACAATGACATGTGGAGACTGGAAGTTTTGTGGCATTGTGGAGTGTCTCCAAACAGCTACCCAAAGGTAGTTGATGATTTCTACATTTAAACTAATTTTTCACATTGACATGATAGCATATGTCTTTGTGTTCTGATTCAGTTGATTCGTCATATTGCAGTCATGTACGTGATCAATGTTTTATGCAGACCATCCCCAGAATGTGTTGTTCCCACCAGGACTCTCTCTGCATCTCAAACAAGTGGCATGAGTCAATGATTATGTGGTAATCAACAGCAACCAGTTGACAGATAGGATGGAAGGGATATTATTGATATGGGACAATATATGATGCTTGCTGTTTATGAAGTTCAAGTGCAATTGCAGTTGGGAAATTATGATATGTTCACAACAGTCCTATGAAATGGTTGTTGGCTGCTGAGAATGCATACAAAGAAACAGTGACATCTTAAGAGGAATTAAACACCATGATCAGTAGCCAGAGGAGATGTAACAGTCTTATCACCATTCCTGGTAACCTTTCTCTTCCATGCAGAAGTCAAGATCAGATGTTAGGTTGTATTGCTCATGTACAGGATAAGATTGTCATTTCGCCTTGATGCCACATCTCTAGACTGTGTCCTCTTTCTGCTATTTAGGTGTGTATGTGTAGCCCCAGTCAAGTCTCCTCCCCCACAATTTTATTGATTTTGCTCAGTACTGATTTCATGTTATTTTGCTCTAATTTTGTGTATTCCTTCTCAGCCAGTTACCATTATTTTACTAAGTTTTCGCAATTTTATATATTTCATCGTATTTCCCTCAATGTTTATGTATTTCACATCAATTTTCGTGATTATACTACGTTTTCCTCGAATTTTACTGATTTTATGACATTCTTCATATTTTTTCCACAGTTTTCCATATGAATATGGTCATATTGCTGGCATACCCGTGTGCAGTTTGGTTTTCTACGTGAATATTTGTGCATCTTATACATCAACCTACTAAAAAATCGTGACTTGCCCTCTCCCCGATAATCCACATGCATGCATTTTGGATAGGACGAACATGAAAAGTATTGCAACAGTTGCTTTGTACCTATAAGAAACTGAAGACTCGATTTATGCACAAGATGCAGCAAGGGAATGGAGTAGGTTGCATAAATCTTTGTTCAAAAGTGGATCACTCCATCCACTTTCTATCTTCCTTTAACGCAGGTGCAAGTTATTTTGGAGGCAGAAGTTTCTCTTTCCTGAGAAAGCATCAACGACAGCAGTCAACTTGCATTTATCACTATTATGTCAATAGACTGTAGTAGAATGTTGTTCAAAAAAGCCGTACAGCAACTGTGAGGTATTTGTTATATGGCACTGCAAGGTTGTGACTGGTGGATAGCACAGAGAAGCTCACTGTAAATACTGTTTCAGTGTTTAAAACACCTAAACAGTCCTGCACAGGATCAAACATGCAGTCCATTCTGTAGTTGTATATCGCAGTCCCACGACTGGTAATACAATGCTCTTTAGCTGAGGACACTTTATAAAAATCTATAAGATGGTTGCCAGTAACTTTGTGGTCATACATGGGCTTGTGGTCCAACATATATAAATTTATTACTCTATATGTGGCGGTCATCCACGTTTAAACATTCTATTCCAGCCATATTATTGCTGTCGACGAAAAACGACTGTTTCCCTGGTTCCCGGCAGTTCCAAGTCAACTTCTTCTCATGTTCTTCTTACTGCCACATACTCGTACCCATGGACAAGAATTTTCCAGGACCAAATAGAAGAAATGCAAGCATTCCCGCAAATATGGTTAAAATGGGTCTGAGCTCTATCGGACTTAACAGCTGAGGTAATCAGTCCCCTAGAACTTAGAACTACTTAAACCTAACTAACCTAAGGACATCACACACATCCATGCCTAAGGCAGGATTCGAACATGTGACCGTAGCGGTCGCGCGGTTCCAGACTGAAGCACCTAGAACTCCTCGGCCACATAGGCCGGCTCAATCATTCCCTCAATTTCCTCCGTATTTTGGCGTATTTTCCCTCAATTTATACGTATTTCTCATCATCTTTCGTAATTTTATCGATTTTATGTTACTTCTGCACTTGTAATTATGACATCACTTCTCGCCATATATTCTAATATTTCTTGTAAATGTAGTACAGTTATCAACACGTAGCACAAATGCACTATTTTTCTGGCCAGGCAGCATAGTATAGCATTTTACTCGGATGCTTCCAGTCACCTCCAATCACATATTCTACAGTTTCAGTGTGTTTACTCAGTTTTGTGTGTGTATGTGTCTGTACGTGTGTCGTGGATAGCTCCCAAGACCCAGAGTAGACCCGAGTTAGTGTTCAGGTGTGGATATGCCACGTGTTATATCCAGAGCGATGTTCTGATGTGGATCCACAATACGCCACGTCTGGGATAAGATTTGAAGGTGGATTGGCTATGCGTTGAGTCCAGAGATGTGTTCTACGTCTGAAGGTGGACTGTGTTGTGGGAGCCATTTGTAACACATGCACAAGCACATACATACAGGAAGCAGAGTAAATACACTGCAACTGTAGAATATGTGGCTGGAGGTGACTGAATGCATTTCAATAAAGTCTTAGGATCTTTTACTGCATTGATGTATGATAAGCGCAAATATTCTTGTAGAAAATCAAACAGCACATGAGTATGTGAGCTGTTTGATCATACACATAAGGAAAACTGTGGAAAAATGTGAAAAATGTCATAAAATTGGTAAAATTCAAGGAAGAGCTAGTGTAACCATGAAAAATGATGTGAAATACATAAAAATTGTGGGAAATACGATGAAACATATAAAATCGCAAAAACATAGTAAAATTATAGGAACTGAATGAGAAGACATAAAAATAGAGAAAAATATCATGAAATGAGTACTGAGCAAAATCAATAAAATTGCGTGTTCTGGAGGAGGAGAGTAGACTGTTGCTATATACACACATCTTAATAGTGGAAAGAGGGGGCATTCTAGAGATGTGGCGTCAAAGTGAAACTGCAATATTATCACTCACATGAGCAATATAACCTAACACTGGACCATGACTTCTCTGTGGCGGGATGGTGGTGCGCTGTGATAAAACTTTTACATCTCCTCTGGCTACTGGGCATGGTTTATTTCCTTGTAAGATGTTACTGTTTCTTCGTATGCATTTCCAGCTGCCAATGACTATTTTATAGGGCTGTTGTGAATATATCATAATTTCTGAACTGTAATTGGGCTTGAACTTCATAAAAATCAAGCATCGTACACCTGTGGAAACCTACATAGTGTTCGTGTTACAGAGAACCAGTGTTTCCTTTGGTGTAAATGGTAGTGATTTTATCACTTTACAGTTTGTCACCATACTTTATTGTAGGGAAACTTGCAAGGAGAATGAATGTCATGCACTGCAAATATATTTCTCACTTTGGAATACTGAAAGCATTGCACTCCATGCGACTAATAGGTCTGCAATCACTGGTTTTAACATTATAGCATGTTTAAGTGTAGAGCCATGTAGCCTTAGGAGTGCATGTGTTTACGTTCTACGATCATTTGGTACTGACCCCAGACACTAGAACAATACTTTAGAATTGACAGTACAGCCGTGCGGGATTAGCCGAGCGGTCTCAGGCGCTGCAGTCATGGACTGTGCGGCTGGTCCTGGCGGAGGTTCGAGTCCTCCCTCGGGCATGGGTGTGTGTCTTTGTCCCTAGGATAATTTAGGTTAAGTAGTGTGTAAGCTTAGGGACTGATGACCTTAGCAGTTAAGTCCCATAATATTTCACACACATTTGAACATTTGACAGTACATCTGATTTACATAAAATGCTTCATACTCTGTCCATCTGGAGCTCCATCATGCATAAAAGCACACGCTTCTTCTTAAACGTCTGTTAAATTGTCACAACACTCTCATATCTACTATACACTGATAAGGGGTGCTAACCTCCCCGAATGTGAGCATCTGGGAAGATCTTGTGCACTTGGGTGGGTGCCATCAATAAGAGTGTTGTGGAACAGTCTTCACTGAACAGCAGCTATGGACTCAGCTCACTCTGTTCCTTCACGAGAGAAGGAATGTAGTCTACAACTTCTGGTCAGCTGCAAATTAAATCGGTGACCATGTTGCAGGGAGGGTTGGTCAAAGACAATGCGGGGAGATCTTTAAACCTCTAAATTTATCCTAAGAATGCGAGAACGCTCTGTGACTCCTGTCCCCATAGGAAAAGATGGACAATATAATCGTAAATTACGCACTGTGATGGAGGTGATAGCAACATGTAGATCAGTATAGTATACTGTCAGGTATACTTTAGTGTATATTTTCAATAGTTAACCATGAATGAATGTACTGTGCAATCATCTATCTACAATCGCAATCTGCTATACGGTACCCGCAAACTAGTGGAAGGGTGGTTTAGCGATGATACAGAAACTGGGAAGCATGCTATCATGTCATTGGTCAGCACTGAAATTACAGAAAAGCTGGAAAAGTTGTTAAAATTGATCGCACTATCGCCTGAGGTACTTATGTGTTTTCCGTCCCATCTGTCCATTGGTACTCTGTTGATTACCACATAATGACTGACTGATGCCACTTTTTTGAGATGGAGGGAGAGTCTTGGTGGGAACAACATCTTCCGGATATGATCTGCACGAAATACTAATTACATATACGACTTTAAAATGAGAAATGAACAGAATCACAACACAAAGATATACCATACACGGGGTTGACTTTATGACTGCCGGGGTGACATTGTGACATGTGAACTATTTCGAGGAGTTTAAATATTGAGCCATTTCTGCACTTGCCACAGGGCTATGGGTTGGCTACGAGTGATTCCTTCAGATGCCTAGCAAGTGCTGCTATCTGTTGGTCATCACTTGGCCACTTGCACTTCTGCACGAACTGTCATGGCTGCTACAGTGGTTTAGTTGAAACGTGTGTTTTTCTTCCCAGGAGGAAACCTGCTAGTTTCGTATTGCACAATGTTCAACTCACTTGCTTGTGTTTCTACAGGTAATTATATTAATAACCATGTTTGTTGGCAACCATTTAATGTTTAAAGAACTTAGATACATTCGTTTGGTGTAAAGTTATACAGACATAACCAAAATTTCAAAGGTTGATGGGGTGACTGTGTGACAGATACAGGTTGTCTCAAAGTCACACCACAATGTTTTTTTCTAACATTTTATTTTTTTACCAGTTTATTGTCAGTTGAGCCAACTATATTAACAGCCCAGCATGCCGAGGAAATATGTCGTTCTTACCGCAATTGTACTGAGGAAACTCTGGCAGAAGCTGTCAAACAAGTTTTGGAGAAACAGCTATCACTGAGAGAAGCTTCCTGCAGGTCAGTAACTTACTCATAAACGGAATTACTATGAAAAGACGTTATTACAATGCGTAATATTAATTTATCTGTTCTTCTCAGGTACAACATTCATAACAACACACCGTGGCTGAAAACAAAAGAGGCCCGAAATGTTCCAGTTGCAACAGCAGTACCAGTGAGAACACCAGGTGGTCAGCGAGTTTTTACAGACAATGAGGAAATGGAATTTGCAGTACATGCGGTTGCAATGTATACATATTGATTTCCAATTACCTGTTTTGATCTTCGGTGCAATGCTAAGAGCTATCTCGATAGGACAGGGCGAAAAGTACCTGCTTTTGGAAATAATTTTCCTGGCAGTGATTGGGCCGAATCTTTTATGAAACATCATAAAGATTTCATTTCATTAAGAACTCCCAAAAATATTACCTATTCAAGGGCTTCAAGTGATGAAAATATAATTAATGATTTCTTTTCGAATCTTGAGAAGGAGATTGCTAGTGTACCTCCAGAACAAATTTGGAAATATGATGAAACCAATCTCATTGATGACCCAGGAAACAAAAAGGTCATCATACGGCGAGGATGCAAGTATCCAGAGCAAATTCGAAACTCTTCAAAGGCTTCCACATCGTTGAACTTTTGTGGGAATGCTGCAGGGAATATAGCACCTTTATATATTAATTATAAAGCAGAAAAGATCTGGTCCACTTGGACTGAGAATGGACCAAATGAGTCTAGATATAATAGACTGGTTCATTTCTCTCATGTTGCCTATTTTGAAGAAACAAACGGGTGTCAAAGTATTGATAGGAGATAATTTGAGCTCCCACATCAATTTGGAAGTGCTATGTCAGTGTGAGGACAACGAAATCAAATTTATAGCCCTCCCACCAAACACAACCCACCTTCTGCAACCTCTCGATGTAGCTTTTTTCCGCCCTTTGAAAGGCCATTGGAGGGAAATACTTTCTTCGTGAAAGATGACAGTGTGTGGAAGCAGATGCTCATCTGTTCCCAAGGATCAGTTTCCTGGTCTGTTAAAGCAGCTTGTGGACGCCATGGAACCGAATGTAGAACAAAATCTGAAGTCTGGTTTCCACAAAACAGGAATTTTTCCACTAAACAAACAAACAGTTTTGTCGAGACTTCCTAAGCTAATCTAGAAAACAATATGGGTGATATGACAGACCACATTGGAGAATAATTTCTTCAGGAGCTGCAGAAAAGAAGGCAAGAGGAGACAAAGCCAAGAGAAAAGAAAAGACGTAAGAAGTTACATGTTCCACCGGGGAGGAGCATTGGAACAGCAGATGTTTTAAATGTGGAAAACAACCAAACTGAGGAAAACATGACAACTGATGCTAACAAACAAGGAAAGACGAGAATGAAGCAGAAAAGAAAGAAGAGTCAGTCAGGTGATGAAACTGATGTCAGTGAAACATTTTCTATACAGGTACAGGAATCCGATGATACTGATTTGGACTTTTTACATGAACAGTTGTCTGATTCTGATGAAGACGACTTTTTTGATGAAACAAACTGTGTAAATCAAGAAACGTTTGCCACTGAAGAATCCAATAACACAGACTTTTCTGTTGGAAGTCATGTTGTTGTCAATTTGTTCCCAGGGAAAGTCATTGAGAAAAAGGTTGGTGGTTACATTGTCTCTGTTATGGAGAGATCGAAGAAGAGTTGGAAATGGCCATCAAAGCCTGACAATATTTTTTGTGATGCAGAAGAAGCTTTGTACAGCATAAACCCACCCAAACAAATAAGTGACAGAGGTTTATTTCATGTGAATGGTGTAGATTAATAAGGCCAAGTTTATTGTCAAGTTGTTGAGCTGTAATGCCTGAAACAATAGCTATTAGTATTATCAAAGCCTAGCATTTAAAATTCATTTTTATAATTTTTTTATTTGTTCATGATGTTAGAATAAAGTTTTATGGGGTTAAATTGTGACAGTGTTATTTTCCTATTAGTTTTAGTAGAAAAACCAGACTGTCACAAAGTCACCCCGCATTGTGGGGTGACATTACAACAGTTATTTTTAACTGTAATTAGGTCATACTTTAGTATTTAGTTTGTGCCTGTATGTTGTTATATAACCAAAGAGTGTAGTTACACATGGTAGTAAATATATCTCAGACTGAATCATTTTTATCTGGTTCACATGAATAAAAATAAAAAAAAGTGTCCCAAAGTCCCCCCACCCCCCCTTATGGTATGGTACTACACTCCTGGAAATGGAAAAAAGAACACATTGACACCGGTGTGTCAGACCCACCATACTTGCTCCGGACACTGCGAGAGGGCTGTACAAGCAATGATCACACGCACAGCACAGCGGACACACCAGGAACCGCGGTGTTGGCCGTCGAATGGCGCTAGCTGCGCAGCATTTGTGCACCGCCGCCGTCAGTGTCAGCCAGTTTGCCGTGGCATACGGAGCTCCATCGCAGTCTTTAACACTGGTAGCATGCCGCGACAGTGTGGACGTGAACCGTATGTGCAGTTGACGGATATTGAGCGAGGGCGTATAGTGGGCATGCGGGAGGCCGGGTGGACGTACCGCCGAATTGCTCAACACGTGGGGCGTGAGGTCTCCACAGTACATCGATGTTGTCGCCAGTGGTCGGCGGAAGGTGCATGTGCCCGTCGACCTGGGACCGGACCGCAGCGACGCACGGATGCACGCCAAGACCGTAGGATCCTACGCAGTGCCGTAGGGGACCGCACCGCCACTTCCCAGCAAATTAGGGACACTGTTGCTCCTGGGGTATCGGCGAGGACCATTCGCAACCGTCTCCATGAAGCTGGGCTACGGTCCCGCACACCGTTAGGCCGTCTTCCGCTCACGCCCCAACATCGTGCAGCCTGCCTCCAGTGGTGTCGCGACAGGCGTGAATGGAGGGACGAATGGAGACGTGTCGTCTTCAGCGATGAGAGTCGCTTCTGCCTTGGTGCCAATGATGGTCGTATGCGTGTTTGGCGCCGTGCAGGTGAGCGCCACAATCAGGACTGCATACGACCGAGGCACACAGGGCCAACACCCGGCATCATGGTGTGGGGAGCGATCTCCTACACTGGCCGTACACTACTGGTGATCGTCGAGGGGACACTGAATAGTGCACGGTACATCCAAACCGTCATCGAACCCATCGTTCTACCATTCCTAGACCGGCAAGGGAACTTGCTGTTCCAACAGGACAATGCACGTCCGCATGTATCCCGAGCCACCCAACGTGCTCTAGAAGGTGTAAGTCAACTACCCTGGCCAGCAAGATCTCCGGATCTGTCCCCCATGGAGCATGTTTGGGACTGGATGAAGCGTCGTCTCACGCGGTCTGCACGTCCAGCACGAACGCTGGTCCAACTGAGGCGCCAGGTGGAAATGGCATGGCAAGCCGTTCCACAGGACTACATCCAGCATCTCTACGATCGTCTCCATGGGAGAATAGCAGCCTGCATTGCTGCGAAAGGTGGATATACACTGTACTAGTGCCGACATTGTGCATGCTCTGTTGCCTGTGTCTATGTGCCTGTGGTTCTGTCAGTGTGATCATGTGATGTATCTGACCCCAGGAATGTGTCAATAAAGTTTCCCCTTCCTGGGACAATGAATTCACGGTGTTCTTATTTCAATTTCCAGGAATGTATGTCAATGTGAAAGATGAGCTTAAATTTAAATGTAGACGTCATCAATTACCTTTGGATAGCTCTTTGGAGTCACTCCACAATGTGGCAAAACTTCCAGTTTGCATATGTCACGATGTCTTTCACATTTTTTGTCAATAAGAAACACAACCTCTGCCTTTTATTTCATTCATCCTGTGTGTTGTGAGAGCAGCACAGTTTACACTATGCAATTTCTAGTTTTCTGTGAAAGCCAATGAATGAAAATGTGTTAATGTCAGTTCAGCACCTGACACAGACCTCGAAGTCATGGAGGAAAAACAACATGTATGGTGGTGTACAAAGCTGCAGTCTTATACTGCTTGAATGTGCTACAGCAGAAAAACAATGCATCAAACAACAACACAGGGAATCTCCGTGGTAATTGATAGTCTGTGGAATATGGTCCTCCTACAGTACGGGTGATGAAACATTACACTGGCCTATGGAAGCGACTCCAATCGGTAGCCACCTGCTCCAATGGACCAATACGTGTGTATTTAATGATATCACCACTAATGGTCAATGTCGACACACAGATGGTATTTGTTTTCGATATATCGGAAGAGAGAGATGGGGTAAAATCTTTTCAAGTTCTCTCTTGTGTGGCAGACATGAATGCACCCTGAGAGATGCAGATCTCCTCCTGTGGTGAAGTAAGCTGGGATCTCTTTACTTCCTCTATTGTTTTGCCAACTGCCTCCTTAAATTCATTTTATTTTCATTTTTGCCTAATTACCGTTAACAGCCATGAGTGTAATCTGCATATCCATAAAAGAGAAAGGCTGGCCCTCAGCCTTAAGGAGTATAGTACCAGGTCTAATTTTTTGGTTAGTTTTATGTATGTAATTCATTTCCTAATTTATTCTGACTATTCCTAGTTAATATCTTTTGTTATAGGGTGAAATCAGTAATTGTCCATGACATAGACTCTTTTGTTGACTGACAAACAAATATAAATTGTGTATTAATTATAAACATGTATGTAATTCATTTCCTAATTTATTCTGACTATTCCTAGTTAATATCTTTTGTTATAGGGTGAAATCAGTAATTGTTTCATGACATAGACTCTTTTGTTGACTGACAAACAAATATAAATTGTGTATTAATTATAAACATTTGGAACTACTAAGATTCTTAAAGTATTTATTTGGCTCTATTCCAAAACATATTAGCAAAGCCAGCCCTTAATTAATTCCAAAATAATTACCAGGTTTGTCAAAACATTGTTTATGTAACAATATCTGTTAATTTCATTATTCAAACAAATAATCCGGCATAACCTTTGTGATAGAAGGAACTGTTAAAAAGAAGGAATTTTTCGATGTGTTCTGTTAATTGAATTAGTTATATTTTAATTTTAATTTCTGTAACGAAACAGCGAACAATGTTTCGTTTCAGTGCCTATTATTGTGAGGGTATATAAAGGATGGATTTTTGGTCTCTACATAGTCAGTCCAAGGCCAATTTCCAGAGGGAAATTGCGTACTGTTTCACGTAACAATGCATGAAATTAATGTTGGAATAAGTGTAACACAAATAGGCCGTGGGTTAAAACAGTGACAGTGTCTGTTCAATTTATTTGAGAATTCATGTCAACGTACCTTATTATTATGCAAGAACTGTGAACTATGTGGTTAGGTATTTACTGCTCATAGATGTTCAATAGCAAAATATTGTAGCAGTATGCTGATGTTTGCCTGCAAACTATTAATGAGGCTTATCAAAAGTTAACCAATAGTGAACTGGCCATATAACTGTGTAATATTGAGGGGGGGGGGGGGGGGGGGCGGTTGCGAACAGTGAAAGTAAAGAACTGTGGAATGCAACTGTGCAACTGTCGGCTTGTTGGCTACACCATTTGCAGTAGTCAGTGTTGAACCTCCAAACCTCATTTTTCAGCCAGTATAACAATGCAGTACATCAATACCGAGGGCTGTCAACGAAGAAATAAAGCAGAAAACATCACACTTTGAACTACAGTACCTGTATGTAGTTTGGAGACACACCACAATGCAGTGGCAGAAACCTCATCCTTCTTCCAATTCCCATAACTGCTCGTACTATCTTTCCTGCTATCCTTTGTTGCAGGGGTAATCTTCGTTTGGTGCTGCCATTACATATTGTACACAGTTGGCAGAGCTAAGACAACATATTCCCATTTCCACCGAGTGGTCAAAACACAGTCCTGTTGTATTAACTCAGCTCACTCTGCTTCTCCATGGGATGCAAAAGGTCTTAGGTATAGTGCTCTCCGACTTATGTTCAGTTGGGACTTAAACTGGAATGATCACATGGACAAAGCTTCAGGAAGGATGGGGCAGAGAATGAGGAACAGTTGGCAGATGCAGAGGAACTGTCTAAATAATCACACTGGAATTTTGCTGTATGGGGTCCATAGAAGATAGATTCGAAAAAAGTGAGTTATTTCAAGAAATGGGAGTGGAACGAATATGATTCACTAGTGGCTGTAATCATTAAAAGACATCTCTGTAGGATCCTACACTAGTAAGTGGTTGAATGGATAGACTTGATTCCAAGTTGCAGATATCATTTCTATCAGAAAGCATAACACTACCAGCAACTCTTGTGTGTGCCTGCGAAACTAAGACGTCTTCTCATGCACGATGACGGTAACATAGTCATTGTGATTGTGTTTTCAATAGTGTGGTTCTTAGGCGACGTGTATGTTGCGGGCGGTAAAATCCTTCTGCAATCAGCTTAAAATGTCAGTTCTCAACAGTGTTCCCTGAAAAGAACATCACCTTTCCTGCAGGGGTTCCCATTTCAGCTACCTGGTGAGTGTACTCTGACAGCTTGAAAAATGGAAAGTGACTCTCATGATCAGTTTAATTAATTTGCCTATCAGTTTGGTGTCAATAACGTGCAGCCCAGCGGGTAGATGCAATGGCTAGGGTACCACAGATATGATTTGGGAATGGCAATGGTAATCAAGCATTTTTTCATTGTGGCGATATCTTTTAATGACATGTCAAACTTCCGCCTACACAGAGAGAGACGACCACTTTCACAACAAGCAACGATACTTTAGCGATGTGAAAAGAGTGTTTGTCCCAATTACTTCTGTCTTCAAAAATAACTTGTATAAAAGCTAGAAGTCTATATTTCGCATGAGAAATTCGAGATGTGTGGCCCGCAACATCGGTGTCTCGTATTGCGTAAGGTGGATTTTTTAAACTGGGGGGGGGGGGGGTCTATGGCGGGGTGGAATTGGTTAGAACTATTGCATACACCTGAGTTACAGCTGTTTGTTTTGCAGTGCACCGCAGGTCGCGGCGTTCGTTTTGCTGTCAGCAGAAGTGGTCAGGAACCTTCAGCAGCCGGAAGATGTGGCTTAGCTCAGCCTGTGACGGGTGGCTAAGTACAAAGAATGTGCCAACCTGTCCGCAGGTGTTTGCTCTGGACGCACTGATAACATTTGAATTCGTACCACTCCAATCATCCCCGGGTGCCTTCCACGACCGGGGTGGTGCACTCTGGCATACATGTGCATCCACAACTGCATCTGCGGCTATGGCGATAGTTTTCACCTACCTTTGAGCATTGGCGCTGGCGGCGTATGAGGTGATTGACACACAGCGTGTGGACCTCACGTGTTGGAGGCGCGAGTGCTTCAGTGATCTCCGGCATCCAACCTCGACAACTACTGCTTCGGTTGTGTGAAGTGTGTCATATTTGGTGCTTCTCAATACTTTGTAGTGGACTCGGTCTTGCAGTGGTATTTTCTTTTGTCTCTATCCCATCACGCTGTATGGCCTTCCTCCTTCCGAATGCAGTGGAGAGAACCGATTTAGAAAATCTATAGAGCTTTAAAAATCCAATCACGACGTCAGATTCCCGATTGATAGCAATCTATGACTTCTAGCCATGACAACTTATTACTACAGACTGAATTGTAACTTAAGTGTGTCGTGTTTAGTGCTTTTGAATACATCACAGTAAACAAGTCTTGCGATTTTATTTGTTGCTGTTGTTACTATCCCATTATCTGGGATGTTTCCAATAGTTGTATGTGAGCACGCATCTGTCCAGCCCCTCCCGCAAATACACTCCTGGAAATTGAAATAAGAACACCGTGAATTCATTGTCCCAGGAAGGGGAAACTTTATTGACACATTCCTGGGGTCAGATACATCACATGATCATACTGACAGAACCACAGGCACATAGACACAGGCAACAGAGCATGCACAATGTCGGCACTAGTACAGTGTATATCCACCTTTCGCAGCAATGCAGGCTGCTATTCTCCCATGGAGACGATCGTAGAGATGCTGGATGTAGTCCTGTGGAACGGCTTGCCATGCCATTTCCACCTGGCGCCTTAGTTGGACCAGCGTTCGTGCTGGACGTGCAGACCGCGTGAGACGACGCTTCATCCAGTCCCAAACATGCTCAATGGGGGACAGATCCGGAGATCTTGCTGGCCAGGGTAGTTGACTTACACCTTCTAGAGCACGTTGGGTGGCTCGGGATACATGCGGACGTGCATTGTCCTGTTGGAACAGCAAGTTCCCTTGCCGGTCTAGGAATGGTAGAACGATGGGTTCGATGACGGTTTGGATGTACCGTGCACTATTCAGTGTCTCCTCGACGATCACCAGTGGTGTACGGCCAGTGTAGGAGATCGCTCCCCACACCATGATGCCGGGTGTTGGCCCTGTGTGCCTCGGTCGTATGCAGTCCTGATTGTGGCGCTCACCTGCACGGCACCAAACACGCATACGACCATCATTGGCACCAAGGCAGAAGCGACTCTCATCGCTGAAGACGACACGTCTCCATTCGTCCCTCCATTCACGCCTGTCGCCACACCACTGGAGGCGGGCTGCACGATGTTGGGGCGTGAGCGGAAGACGGCCTAACGGTGTGCGGGACCGTAGCCCAGCTTCATGGAGACGGTTGCGAATGGTCCTCGCTGATACCCCAGGAGCAACAGTGTCCCTAATTTGCTGGGAAGTGGCGGTGCGGTCCCCTACGGCACTGCGTAGGATCCTACGGTCTTGGCGTGCATCCGTGCTTCGCTGCGGTCCAGTCCCAGGTCGACGGGCACGTGCACCTTCCGCCGACCACTGGCGACAACATCGATGTACTGTGGAGACCTCACGCCCCACGTGTTGAGCAATTCGGCGGTACGTCCACCCGGCCTCCCGCATGCCCACTATACGCCCTCGCTCAAAGTCCGTCAACTGCACATACGGTTCACGTCCACGCTGTCGCGGCATGCTACCAGTGTTAAAGACTGCGATGGAGCTCCGTATGCCACGGCAAACTGGCTGACACTGACGGCGGCGGTGCACAAATGCTGCGCAGCTAGCGCCATTCGACGGCCAACACCGCGGTTCCTGGTGTGTCCGCTGTGCCGTGCGTGTGATCATTGCTTGTACAGCCCTCTCGCCATTCGACGGCCAACACCGCGGTTCCTGGTGTGTCCGCTGTGCCGTGCGTGTGATCATTGCTTGTACAGCCCTCTCGCAGTGTCCGGAGCAAGTATGGTGGGTCTGACACACCGGTGTCAATGTGTTCTTTTTTCCATTTCCAGGAGTGTAGTTAAAGTACGTAGCATGCAACTGAGCTGGAATCTGAAATTTTCAGCTACCTCCAACGTCATGGACTTTCTGCCAAATGACCTAACTGTGTCAGTATCCACCGATAGGAGGCAAGGGAAAACAAGGCACCAGTAGGATTTCGAAACCAGGTGGATGCAGGATCGAATCTAGCCAAATATTCCAATCCTAGTATCCACCAATAAGAAACAAGGAAAAACTGTCCGACATTTACGGTATCGATTTAATTAATTAGTAAATGAACCTGATAGAGTGAGGGAATATTTCCAAGACATCCACAGCCGGGGGTTTACCAGGTAATCTCTGCTTTATTTACGGTTCGGTCCGACTGCAACCGACGCTGTGTGCAGGCCCGCCAGTTGCTCGCGACACGATGTGGCTCCTTGAGGAAGAGAAAGCATGTCTTTCAACAGGAATTTTCCAGGCATCAATATCAAAGGGTTGCCGCCAACTGCCGTGGAAGCCCCTTCGGCGCGCCCCGACTCCTGGCTGTCTGCGCACGGGTGGCAAGAGGTGAGAGAGTCTTTCAGATATGTTTAAGCGACCTGTGACAATGTAATTCCATGTTTTCTTACGCGATCGGAGTGAAAACGCACCGCAGTTGTTTAAATATTCCGCGCACTGCAATCGATTTCCTGACAAATTCTTTAAATAAACGATATTCCACACACCACATTGTATCCTGTTAACTGTTTAAATAAACATATTCCTTACACTGCAGTCAATTTCCCAACAAATTCTCTAAATAAATGAATAAAATATATATCAAACATTGCCTTGTGTCCCATAAACTGTTTAAACAAACAATATTCGACACATTGTCTAAATTGTTTAACAATATTTCGTACATTGCAATCAATTTCCTGCTAAATTCGTTACAAAAATAAATAAACTATATTTCATACACCACTTAGTACCTCATAAATTATTTAAATAAACAATATTCCACACATTGCCTTGTCTACCAGAAATTGTTTAAGCAATATTCCATACACTGCAAACGATCTCCCATCAAATTCTTTAAATAAATAAATAAACTATATTCTATACATTGCCTTGTCTCCCATTAATTATTTAAATAAACAACATTCAGTGCATTGTCTAAATTGTTTAAACAATATTCCATACGCGACAAGAAATTTCCCGCCTACTGGTGGGGGACGGAAAGGGGGTGGGCTGGGGTGTTTCCCAGAGGGGAAGGGATTAATTAATTGATTGATTTAATTAATTAGTCAATCAAATCGAGATCTAAAGTGTGCTTGAATCAGTGAGAGGAGTTCCCAGAGGAATGAGGAAGGTGGAGTGGGAGGGGTGGGGGATACATGGAAACCGTTTAACCAAACAGTAGGTTAAGGACCTGTCAGTCAAAAGGTCAGATTATCCCCAGGAGGCATAATCATCTTAGCAGAACAATAGGTTAAGGACATTTCAGTCAGAAGGGAACAATTGGTTTGCCCATGAAAATATACGTGCCACTGAATATAGACAAACCACACTAACAAACTGGAGATGTCCCTGTTGCCCTACTACTGCCGTCATGAGGACATGCTCTATGCTCGTGTCTTATCAGATTCCCAACCAGAACTTTGCAGTACGACGAATAATGAAGTAGCCTGCAGCTGTGAATTTGTAAAATTCCTGAAGAAGCATTCTGTCTTCTAGGTTGATCATGCGCTGAAAGTACAATGTGCGCTCTCAACATAGTTCAAATGACCTGCAGCGTGCAAGTAGGCAACCGTTTCTTTTGGACAGTCGACGTGCAGTCTCCAATATCCCATCTGTGTAGCTTTAATGAAGTTTTTTTTTATAGCATAGATACGAGGAATTATTGAATCCATAGTGCTATATTGGGAGTACATTACTACGTGAAGCAGTCCCATTTTTAACAACAACTCAGGCCGTGGTGGAAGGTGGTGGAGGAGGGTGGAGGGTATCGACCTATAAGGGCCTCTCAAGGAAATAGGGCTATATCTAAATTGTATTTAAAGTTGAGACCGGAAAGATATCTCTTTCCATTCTTGAGATATTGGTTGTTATATCCGCGGACAGGTCGCTCGCGGCGCGTCCGAACTTTTCCTGCGCTTCGGGAATCAAGTGGCCATAAAAATCGTCGTATCTCATAAACGGTTCAAGATATCGAAACGGCGATTTTTGGGAATGACAGCACGTAGAAGCGACTATTTTATCGTATGATTAACACTCGATGCGTATTTGTAAACGCGTGAGCAGATGAAAACAAGACTCCCTATATATTACACCATGAGGTTTCGTCCAAATTTTCATAGCCAAACAAAGGGAGAGAAACAGGTAAACGGGGTATCAAAGTGACCAGCGTGAGGTTTAGTTTTGCACGAAAATATTTAACTGCTTGAAAGTAATCAGGGTAATTAACGAAAACTTAATTAATAACTATAGTAGGAAGGTGTGGGTTTCTGAGAAACAGTGTAAAGGTGAAGTTAAAGCAGCCAGGAAATTTTGTGTTGAAAATAGGGTTAAACCTGAGAACCAAATCGATCAGATTAAAAATGATTTAGAAATTGAGGTAGAAACCAAGTTTGAAGTAGTGATAGAGGGAAAAACGGTAAAAGTAAATGAAAATTTGGATTCAAAATTGGCTGAAATAGAGAAAAAGGGGGAAGGAGTACAAAATCTAAAGCATAGAGAAAGTGACAGTGGATCTGATTCTGACAGTAATTGTAATGATGATAGCAATGATGAATCCTGTAGTGATGAGGATGAGGTATTTGAATTTATAATTTATAATTGATAATAATCGCAACTCTAATATTTAGATATATTGGTTACATTTCACATGCAATAAATAATGTACGGCCTTAAATAAACTATACGGAAAGTCCACGCAATGTGATTTTTTCCTCTGCAAATTCTTAAAAATTTCGTGCAGCCATGTACTCAACTTCGTGCAGCAAGGTAACTATGACGAATAACGAAAATAAACTCAGACCTTTATCGTTTAAAAATATCAAGCAATAAGATGTGTAAGAATCGAATTTTTTCACCGAATAGTTATCTTAAAATCAGATGATAAGTATTTCATATCTGCCCTCGCGTCCGCTCCACTGCTTTGCTGAGAAGACGCGTGGCTGTCGCTCTCTGACGCGCGTTCTGCAGCCACAAGATTCAAACACGCTTGAATTCAAACGTCGCCAGTTGCAGCGGGAGACAGGCAGCGACACTTCCGTAACTACACCTGCGGTTGTGTTTTGTCGCCTGAAGCTGCCGCGCGCTGTCGGTCGCTTCTGTCACTTACGTTACGTAGGACGCGGCCTAAGGGCATGAACTCGGCTGCAATTCATCGCGAAATTGTTTCAGTTTATGGACAGGATGTAATGTCAAGGCAGCTTATGACCAAATGGGTACGGAATTTCAACTGTGGAAATTCACAATGAAGAGAGAGGCGGAAGGCCTCTGTTGTAACAGATGATGTGGTGCAGGAAATAGAAGAATATCTTCTCTCTGATCGCCGTTCGACAACCGGCGACCTACATGCAGTTTGTCCAAACATTTCACGAACTATTGTTCACGAAATCGTAACTGATCGATTAAATTATCGCAAGTTCTGAGCGCGATGAGTGCCCAAGATGCACACAAAATGAACGGAGTCAGTGCCGCTCGCGAATTCCTTGACCGTTTAGAGACTGAAGGCGAGACTTTTCTCAACTCTGTAGTGACAGGAGATGAAATTTGGGCCTATTACAATGTTCCAGAGAGCAAACGACAATCAATGAAGTGGCGCTAGACTCATTATCCTTCAGCCAAAACACTCACAAGTCAGCAAACAGTGAGGAAAATCATGGTGTCTGTTTTGGGACAGAAGACAGGTTTTGTTCGTTGATTTTTGGAAAGAGGTGAAATAATAAATGCTGCAAGATGTTGTGAGGCCTTGAAGAACTTCGCAGAGCCATACAAAACAAACGGCGCGGGATGATGACGGCGGGAATCTGTCTCCATCATGACAACGCGCGTCCGCACACCGCTGAATGTAATCTGGCTGCTGTCCATAGCCATGGCATGTGATGTTTCTGGTTTCTGTATCAATTTTATATATGACAACAGTCGCTCGGCTTCGGCTAATGTAATTTACCACCATGTGATGTGACAAGTGAGTATGCTTACCTCACAAATACTTTTCTATTATTAATATTTTGTTATGTATATAAAAATAACTTGTAATCGTTTATATACATTTTCAGGACCCACTCCTTCTGAAGAAGCTATTTTAGAAATATCTAAACTTATGTCAAGGGCTCTAAATAAACCTTTGGTTTGCAACTGGTTGGTCAATTTTTTTCAAACTCTTTAAATATAGAGAGAGGTCTATACAGTTGCTGAGTCGCAACCATATTCAAGATTTTGTTATAAAAAATGAACATTAAACGTACTTGTTCTCTCTTGAAATAATTGTGTAATTGGAGTTTTAGTGCTAAAACCTGCCCATTTTGCAGTTCTTTTTGATGTTTATGTAATTATGCCTTTTGTTTCGAGTATGTCTTGAAAAAATAGTTTAAGCAGTGAAAAATGTAGTAGCATGCAAGAGAAAAAATGCACTAAAAAATACTGAAAAATTGTGCTGTTTCTCGGCTGCCCCCGAGATAACAGGGTTATCGAGGTCGAAAATTGTATTCTGCACTACGGACCATCTACAAGGGCATCAATAATTCCTCTGACTTTTGTAATAAGTGAAAACTCTTAAAGGTTTTTAGATAAAACAAACATTCTACTTCTTTAATCCTCATGCCTTCATATTTAGGTCTCATCACAGTCATCCCGCAACGAACACATTTCTTTCAACGAGAGACCAATTTGTTGACACTGTCACTGTGGGATGACTGGCCTCGTTGACGGAGCGACAACCTAACCTCTGCTGGCACCGCTTCATCGCTATGAAAGTGGAGTCCTAGTAAGTGCTCTTGCAAGTTCTGGAAACATGGAAACCAGATTACCCCAAGTCGGGACTTTATGGAGGATGATCGATGACAGTGAACCCAGGGCGTCAGATGGTTGCAGATGTCGCAGCGCTCGTGTATGGTTTGCCATTGTCATGGTGATAGAGAGGGTGCTCCATATGTGGACGAACTCTCCGAATTCGTGCTTTAAGTTTCTGAGGGAGTACAGCACGCTATTCGCGCTTTCAGTTTTCTGAGGGATTACAGCACGCTGTTTCCCACGCACCGACGTAGTTAACGAAACACACTGCCGTGTTACACGCTACGATTCGAAAAGGAGAATAAGGACGGTGAATGATGTACAGTGTTCCCGCTGCATCACACGGGTCCGAAGATTACGCCTTTCACCTCACATATAGGCAGAGATTGTCGTTTTATATACGTCCGTGAAGATTGTGGGATGTTCAGGAAAAGAGACAAATTGTGAACGAAATCCAGGCGATTCGGCCAAGAAGTGTACTTTTATTGCCGCCTGTGGTCCAAATAGTTCAGCAGGAAGCCGCTAGGAGAACGCATCGACTATTTTGCATTGTGCCCCTACAGATGGCAGCACAGCGCGCAGCAGATTGAGCCGTGCGCGTGGGCATCGGTGACAGCGTCATTCGTGCCCACACTCTCTGGGCGCTAACAGGACGCGCCTAAGTTCGAAACGAGTTCCGAAGGAGTGCCGCACAGGGATGGTCGAGTAAATAGTGTTTCGTCGTATTCAAACAGCGCGCCGTGCACCTCCGTCGGCCGCATCGCAGTACCGCAATAGTCTCCCAGTGCCACCAAGGTTTGTGATTTTATTTTTTAATCACAAGCTGAATTTTTTATTGATTTAGAAATGTCTGACTTAGTACTTGTGGAACACCACATTCGTATGAACTGAATATTTTTGTCCAAGAAAACGAAATCTGACTGAGTAGAAGTGTGACGAAGAAGCGTCCGTTGATATTGTTATCTGCGCTTGTTATCAGAAGAGTGACATATGTGCGCCGAAATCGCTGATATGTTTGCGAGAGCACGAAGTTACGATACACAAACCGCTTCGATTTCACTGTGGTTTTTTCTTTTAAATTTTCTGAACTGTTTCGTTTTGCAATAACCCAAGTCATTACGCAAAGTAGTTCAGTGGATTTTACTTAAAGTCATCAGTTTTGGTGACACGTCTAGACCATTCACAATATTGGAGAACATACGTGCTGTCAACAAGACTGGAACTAACTTACCCTTAGATTTACTTCGAACTGTAGTCTCGATCTTGTTCATGAAACTTAATGTTGGCATTAGATAAGTTTAGAAATTATTCTTTTGTATTTTCTTCTACCAGCGACTTTTGTTTTTCGTTTAGTTTAACATACTGCAACGCGTTTCGAGATGCTCTGCTAATCTTCAGGCATTTATACGTACGGAAAATCCTTAAGTTAAAAATAAACTGTCTTAAACTAAAACAACATAGAACTTTTTGTTTCAAAAGTTTTTGAAAACAGCCACAAGTCGCACTTTGTATTTTTTATTGACCTGTTTCGTTCTTCAAATGAACAAGAAATCATCAGAATATACACTGTAAAAGATACAAATTGAGATAATCCGGAAAACTTACATTAATATTACGTAAAGTACATACTGTACTTCTACTTACATTTAAAGTTGGCCGACAGCACTAAAGATTGTTCCCTCTGCTGGTAATAGCTGCTCTAGGTATTTTTGTTTATTGTTCTCTTTTAGTACGTCTGTTGGAGTGTTTGGAAGGGGGATGGGGAAGGGGGCACTGCCCCGTCTCCCTCCAAATACCCCAACAGCCACGCCAACGGCGAACAATAAACAAAAAGTTCTATATTAATTTAGTTTATGACAATTTATTTTAACTGACGATTTTCTGTATCCATGGTCGGCTGAAGATGAACAGAGCATGCTCGAAACGCTTTGCAGTATGTTAAACGTAAAACAAGTAAAAGTGACTGGTAGCAGAAAATACTAATAAGTAATTGTTACACATAGTCACAGTTTCCAAACGAGCCAATATGGCCACAAGTAACTAAGTGTAGGAACATGACTAAATATGACTACATCCAATTAATGGACAGTCATACAAATGCGTCCATCTAATAATTTAACTCTCAGCACACGTTGATTTATTATAAAGATACGTGCTTACTCACGAAAACGTCTGAAGGTATTGTCTCAGTTGTTACATTAAAGATACAAATCCACAAATGAAAAAGCTGTTAAAGCATGTAATTCTGTCTACGTACCGGCTGTTTGCATTTGTTGAACCCATTAGCTTATGATACTTTGCACGCAGTTGTCGGAAGATGAGAACAAAATGTCTTAACTAATTGCGTGAGATGATGATTTTTACCTTTAAGTGATAAACGACGCATTAATGATTGAAACGTGAGGACGATGAAACCGATAGGTATAGACCGGTCTGCTACTCAGTTTCTCTATAGGATACCTGGTGCAATGTTGGCTGATGAATAGGTACATACAGGGTGTTTCAAAAATGACCGGTATATTTGAAACGGCAATACAAACTAAACGAGCAGCGATAGAAATACACCGTTTGTTGCAATATGCTTGGGACAACAGTACATTTTCAGGCAGACAAACTTTCGAAATTACAGTAGTTACAATTTTCAACAACAGATGGCGCTGCGGTCTGGGAAACTCTATAGTACGATATTTTCCACATATCCACCACGCGTAGCAGTAATATGGCGTAGTCTCTGAATGAAATTACCCGAAACCTTTGACAACGTGTCTGGCGGAATGGCTTCACATGCAGATGAGATGTACTGCTTCAGCTGTTCAATTGTTTCTGGATTCTGGCGGTACACCTGGTCTTTCAAGTGTCCCCACAGAAAGAAGTCACAGGGGTTCATGTCTGGCGAATAGGGAGGCCAATCCACGCCGCCGCCTGTATGTTTCGGATAGCCCAAAGCAATCACACGATCATCGAAATATTCATTCAGGAAATTAAAGACGTCGGCCGTGCGATGTGGCCGGGCACCATCTTGCATAAACCACGAGGTGTTCGCAGTGTCGTCTAAGGCAGTTTGTACCGCCACAAATTCACGAAGAATGTCCAGATAGCGTGATGCAGTAATCGTTTCGGATCTGAAAAATGGGCCAATGATTCCTTTGGAAGAAATGGCGGCCCAGACCAGTACTTTTTGAGGATGCAGGGACGATGGGACTGCAACATGGGGCTTTTCGGTTCCCCATATGCGCCAGTTCTGTTTATTGACGAAGCCGTCCAGGTAAAAATAAGCTTCGTCAGTAAACCAAATGCTGCCCACATGCAGATCGCCGTCATCAATCCTGTGCACTATATCGTTAGCGAATGTCTCTCGTGCAGCAATGGTAGCGGCGCTGAGGGGTTGCCGCGTTAGAATTTTGTATGGATAGAGGTGTAAACTCTGGCGCATGAGACGATACGTGGACGTTGGCGTCATTTGGACCGCAGCTGCAACACGGCGAACGGAAACCCGAGACCGCTGTTGGATCACCTGCTGCACTAGCTGCGCGTTGCCCTCTGTGGTTGCCGTACGCGGTCGCCCTACCTTTCCAGCACGTTCATCCGTCACGTTCCCAGTCCGTTGAAATTTTTCAAACAGATCCTTTATTGTATCGCTTTTCGGTCCTTCGGTTACATTAAACCTCCGTTGCAAACTTCGTCTTGTTGCAACAACACTGTGTTCTAGACGGTGGAATTCCAACACCAGAAAAATCCTCTGTTCTAAGGAATAAACCATGTTGTCTACAGCACACTTGCACGTTGTGAACAGCACACGCTTACAGCAGAAAGACGACGTACAGAATGGCGCACCCACAGACTGCGTTGTCTTCTATATCTTTCACATCACTTGCAGGGCCATCTGTTGTTGAAAATTGTAACTACTGTAATTTCGAATGTTTGTCCGCCTGAAAATGTACTGTTGTCCCAAGCATATTGCAACAAACGGTGTATTTCTATCGCTGCTCGTTTAGTTTTTATTGCCGTTTCAAATATACCGGTCATTTTTGAAACACCCTGTAGGTTGTAAGACATTAAGGCAAGCCGGTTGTGGCCGAGCGGTTCTAGGCGCTTCAATCTGGAACCGCGCAACCGCTACGGTCGCAGGTTCGAATCCTGCCTCGGGCATGGATGTGTGTGATGTCCTTAAGTTAGTTAGGTTTAAGTAGTTCTAAGTTCTTGGGGACTGATGACCTCAGATATTAAGTCCCATAGTGCTCAGAGCCATTAGAACCATTAAGGCAAAGACGGAAGATAAGGGAAATCTCTCTGGAGTAGGATTGTCATATTATATTCTTGTTAAAATCTAAGATGTGTACTTCATTAGTCAACACCCATATTGTGGCGAGAAGATTTATTCTGGTAACAACCCATAGGCTGCAGCTAAGCCATTGACGGCTATATCCTTCTCCCCAGTGGTGTTAGTCCAGCGAGTTCGGTAGCTTTGCGGAGTTGGAAAGCAGGACAGAGGTACTTGCAGTCTGAATACTTGAGTTTGGCTGGGGTAATTATCAAGAAAGTTAAAAATATCTTGTAAACTTTGGTCAAATGGCTCTGAGCACTATGGGACTTAACATCTGAGGTCATCAGTCCCCTAGAACTTAGAACTACTTAAACCTAACTAACCTTAGGACATCACACACATCCATGCCCGAGGCAGGATTCGACCCTGCGACCGTAGCGGTCGTGCGGTTCCGGACTGAAGCGCCTAAAACCGCTCGGACACCGCGGCCGGCCAAACTTCTATCATTAGAGATCGAGTATTAGCTTGGCGGGGGAAGCAAATTGTCGCCATCTATCTAAGGAAGCATCCTATTGTCTGCAGTGTTGTACGAAAGCAACATAAGACGAAAATCAGGATAAGCTGTGAGGTATTTGAAATTCGAAATTCCCGAATACTGTTAGAGTACACCACTAACCACTGTGCCACGTTACTCAAAAGTTGTAGATTCGCAAAAGGAAACTTTTAATCTGATACGAATCGTCTTGACGGTTTGAAACTGTATGCCGATTCCTGCTTCGAAGGATGAATGACGTTCAGCATCCAGCCGACAAGGTCATTTGGGACTGAGGACAAGCTCGGATTAGATGGATGCGGAAGTTGTGTATCGGCCGTGTCCTTCTCAAAAGGATTTTCCGCACTCGTCTAATTATGGATGGCGGGACGGGGGTGCGAACGTCCGTCCTTCCAGATGCGAGTTCAGTATGCTAGCCACAACGCTACCTGGCGCAGTCTGTTATTTTGAACCGAATCTTCGTTCGTGGACAAAAATTTACGGAATGAAATCCCCTGTACATGCCTCATGAACTTACCAGTTTCTCTCTCTCTCTTCTCTCTACTTTTTCCAAACGCTTCGGATGGTCTGTAGCATGTGGTAAAGACCCGGGATTCGAGCCTTGTATATTAATTTGTAAGAAAATATCTCACAGAAGCTTACAAATCTGATAGATGCAAACATATTTTTGCCACATTATTGTTGAAATGAAATGGTCATTAGCATGATTAACGCAGTTAAGAACTTGCACTAACGCTCATCTGCCTGATACCTCTGAAAGTGTCACACTATACGAGAAATCTCAATTTCTCTTCGTCTACCCTTTTTTGTGATGGTACCAGTTCTATTGTGTACTGGTCGCTTAAAACATTGTCGCAATTGCTGCTGTTGCAGTTCGTCATACTTTCACACAGAGCGGCCTGCAGGAGCTTAAATTGTTTAGTTTTCTTTTATGAAGGTAATTTGCGTTTTAATAAAACTTTCTGTGCTTTTCAAATGCCAAGTCGCTCTTTCGTGGGGATTCCGTTTCGAACTCTATGACCTCCCGGAAATTGCCTTGTGAAACACCTCTGATTTCGGAAGAAAGCATGGGCGTGCCATCTGAGATAGGGCTGTGCTTAATGAGGCACTGTGTTCACACCGACCCAGGGGTTGACGGGGATTTGCTTCCTCGTATACAAACACTCTTAGCAGAAAATGCTCTGCCTCCATCGCTGCGTGGTCAGCGTCGCCATGCGAAGGACCCAGGTTCGAGGGAAGACTCTTACGGGATGCACTCAGTCTCGTGATACTAGATGAGCGACTTGACCTAATCGTAGCGGCTCCACGGTCTGGAAAGTCTGCAAAATGGTCGGGAGCAGTGTGCTGACCATGTGACCCTTCATAGCGCATCTGTATGCCGACGCAAGGCAGATGATGACATGGTGGTCGGTAGACATCCCTTGGGCCTTCGCGGCCTGGCTAGGAGCTCGTAGTAGAAGACAGGGAACAATTTTCCAAAAACTGTTGTACTGATAAATACTTAATTACAACCGGTTTCAGCACTCAGGCCATCATTAGGTACTGAGAGACATTTACAGCAGATTGCATGTTGATAGGAACCTGTTTGTTCAAATAGCATGATGGATTTCATTCTACTCGATCAGCATCCAGATCTCACATAGGGTTATCACCTACCGTGCATTGACGAAGTGCAATTATGATGTTCCAGAGTTTCCTTAATTGCTCTTCCTATTACGACACTAGTTTCTTAAAGGCTGTCGTAGTGTTTCAACGAGAATACGAAAATTTTGATTGAAACAGAGAGGCAGGCCTGTTGATTAATTCTGTTGTTGTTTATTGCTATACATTTAAGCTGACTGATTTTTGAATCTCGTGATGTGGTCCGTGTAAGGTTATAGGAGTGAAATTTTATCCAAATTATATTACCATCTAAATTTATAATTCTGGTGACGATACGCATTTCCGGGTACCCACCGTGCCCGCCTGCCCGTATCGTTGACATTAAGAGTAACACCCAGTTCATTCTCTGAGCGTGATTTCTAAAAAAGATCACATTGCATAATATTCAACAGGGCTGAGCAAGAGCGCACGGCAAGACGCATTGTATTCTCCTGTGCTGCTCGTAATGTAAAGAAAGCCCGCGCACTACTCTAATTTGTGTCCGCGCTCACTAGTTTCTGGGTGACGCAGGAAGTTTCCGAACAAGCAGCGTATCTACATCAACAGCTACCATCATCTGTAGCTAAATTATATTTCAGCACAGAAACAGTGACACCACATACACATATATACTCCTGAGACCACCTTACGGTGTGTTGTGAAGGGTAACTTCGGACATGATTGTCATTTCCCATCTTTCTTCTTTTGTTCGCGAAGGCTGTTCGAGAAGAAAGATAGTCGGCGACCCCCTCAAGAGAACTTTAATTTGTTTTGAAGCCGTTGTTACATGCGTCCTACTTTAGTTTAAAGTCTTTGTGAAAACTATTGTAATTTGACATTACGTTCCACCAATAACATCAGTCATTTTCAGCTTCGATCTCGTAAAGCAATCTCTGCCAAGGGCTCTGCTATATTTCCACAAGCGGGTAATATAGCGGGCACCATTCTCCTGTTTGCAGTAGAACTGTTGATATTTTTAAAAATATCAGGAGCCGATGCAGCGATATTTAAAAAGCATCATCATTGGGCACGATATACAGAAAAAATTATCGATGTATCGACGTGCCGGCCAAAAAAATATCGACTGCACATTGTGAATATACTGCCAGTTCTAGAGTTATATTCCTAGATATTCTGTACATCAACGAGCTAGCAGCCTGCTTATCCCATTAGAGCAAGAACTGAAAGGAAAACGATGCACGTTCACACTTGGCGATAATAACTTTTAACAATGGTGACTGCAGGTAAGTGGCACAATAAATTTCTTCACATCCGATATCTTGTTAATCCATTTACACCGCCACCCCTGAGCGCAATCGAACTTCTACTTTGCTTCACACAGTCAAAAAGAAAGACTGATAAAAGCTCAAACATTTGTATGACTCCTTTACACTGCTAAAGTAAAACTATGTTCAACTACAATTTCAAAACAACTACTTCAAATATTTATCGAAAATTGCGAAAAAAGTATAATATAAAATAAAAATATCAGCACTTGATATGTCAATATGTCGATGGAAAAGTATTTCCGATACATATCGATATCTCATGGGAATCTGTCGATATATAACGATATTTTATTGACACCCTTAGTTTCCAGCACTATATACGACCACGAGCCATATAGATCTTCCCTTTGGTTACAGTGTCGTCTGAATAAAGGAGACGATAAACAAGTAGATAGTACTATACTTGTGTATCAGGTCACTGATAACGGCAATGTGAATGCGATCTCCTTCTTGAGAGACAATCACATTTTTTTTTCTAAAAAGACACAGGCAAGCTGGCAGTCAGACTTTACGTCGCTTTGACGTTTCTCTCATGAGTAAACCTTTCACGGCGTTACTTGATCGTTCACGATTCTCAAATCATCTGTTTTGCGGGCCTGAGTGTATACTACTGACTACTGATGGTTGTTCCGCTAATTTTCCGCTCATCGTGTTCGGAGTTCCTGCAGGGAGCTTCGTCTGTTGCTACTAATATTTTTGTTTGAGTGGCCAACTTCTACAACAGTTGTTATAAACAATTATTATTGGTTTCTCTCTCTTGAGCTTAATCCAGTTACAGAGAATTTTACACAAGATGTGTTTAGTTTTTATTCGCAAAACATCTTCTGTGGTCATTGGCATAGGTATCCATATTTTCAGAGTCTCTTTAAGAGACTGCTTACACTACACTTGTTCGCCCTTTTCTGGAATATTACTGTGCGGAATGTCGCCTCACTTATGTGACTGGATTTGTGATTTCCTGTCAGAGAGGTCACAATTCTTAGTAATAGATGGGAAGTCATCGAGTAAAACAGAAATGATTTCTGGCTTCCTCAACGCAGTGTTATAGGCTCTTTGCTGTTCCTTATCTATATAAATGATTTGGGAGACAATCTGAGCAGCCGTCTTAGGCTGTTTGCAGATGACGCTGTCGTTTATCGACTAATAAAGTCATCAGAAGAGCAAAACAAATTGCGAAACGATTTAAAAAAGATATCTGAATGGTGCGAAAATAGGCACTTGACCCTAAATAACAAAAAGTGTGAGATCATTCACATGGATCATTCACATTAGTGCTAAAAGGAATTCTTTAAACTTCGGTTACACGATAAATCAGTCTAATCTAAAAGCCGTAAATTCAACTAAATACCTAGGAACTACAATTACGAACAACTTACATGGGAAGGAACACATTGAAAATGTTGTGGGAAAGGCTAGCCAAAGACCGCGTTTTATTGGCAGGGCGCTTAGAAAATGTAACAGATCTACTAAGGAGACTGCCTGCATTACGCTTGTCCGTCCTCTTTTAGATTACTGCTGCTCAATGTGGGACCTTTACCAGATAGGACTGACGGAGTACATCGAAAAACTTCAAAGAAGGGCATCACGTTTTGTATTATCGCGAAATGTGGGAGAGAGTGTCACTAAGTGATACAGGATTTCGGCTGGACATCATTAAAAGAAAGGCGTTTCTCACGAAATTCCAATCACCTACTCTCTCTCTTCCGAATGCGAAAATACATTCCTGGAAATTGAAATAAGAACACCGTGAATTCATTGTCCCAGGAAGGGGAAACTTTATTGACACATTCCTGGGGTCAGATACATCACATGATGACACTGACAGAACCACAGGCACATAGACACAGGCAACAGAGCATGCACAATGTCGGCACTAGTACAGTGTATATCCACCTTTCGCAGCAATGCAGGCTGCTATTCTCCAATGGAGACGATCGTAGAGATGCTGGATGTAGTCCTGTGGAACGGCTTGCCATGCCATTTCCACCTGGCGCCTCAGTTGGACCAGCGTTCGTGCTGGACGTGCAGACCGCGTGAGACGACGCTTCATCCAGTCCCAAACATGCTCAATGGGGGACAGATCCGGAGATCTTGCTGGCCAGGGTAGTTGACTTACACCTTCTAGAGCACGTTGGGTGGCACGGGATACATGCGGACGTGCATTGTCCTGCTGGAACAGCAAGTTCCCTTGCCGGTCTAGGAATGGTAGAACGATGGGTTCGATGACGGTTTGGATGTACCGTGCACTATTCAGTGTCCCCTCGACGATCACCAGTGGTGTACGGCCAGTGTAGGAGATCGCTCCCCACACCATGATGCCGGGTGTTGGCCCTGTGTGCCTCGGTCGTATGAAGTCCTGATTGTGGCGCTCACCTGCACGGCGCCAAACACGCATACGACCATCATTGGCACCAAGGCAGAAGCGACTCTCATCGCTGAAGACGACACGTCTCCATTCGTCCCTCCATTCACGCCTGTCGCCACACCACTGGAGGCGGGCTGCACGATGTTGGGGCGTGAGCGGAAGACGGCCTAACGGTGTGCGGGATCGTAGCCCAGCTTCATGGAGACGGTTGCGAATGGTCCTCGCCGATACCCCAGGAGCAACAGTGTCCCTAATTTGCTGGGAAGTGGCGGTGCGGTCCCCTACGGCACTGCGTAGGATCCTACGGTCTTGGCGTGCATCCGTGCGTCGCTGCGGTCCGGTCCCAGGTCGACGGGCACGTGCGCCTTCCGCCGACCACTGGCGACAACATCGATGTACTGTGGAGACCTCACGCCCCACGTGTTGAGCAATTCGGCGGTACGTCCACCCGGCCTCCCGCATGCCCACTATACGCCCTCGCTCAAAGTCCGGCATGCTACCAGTGTTAAAGACTGCGATGGAGCTCCGTATGCCACGGCAAACTGGCTGACACTGACGGCGGCGGTGCACAAATGCTGCGCAGCTAGCGCCATTCGACGGCCAACACCGCGGTTCCTGGTGTGTCCGCTGTGCCGTGCGTGTGATCATTGCTTGTACAGCCCTCTCGCAGTGTCCGGAGCAAGTATGGTGGGTCTGACACACCGGTGTCAATGTGTTCTTTTTTCCATTTCCAGGAGTGTATTTTGTTGACACCTACATAAGGAGAAACGATCACCACGGTAAGATAACGGAAGTCAGAGCTCGCGTGGAAAGATATACGTGTTCTTTCTTTCCGCGCGCCATACCAGATTGGAATAGGGCACTTAAATGTGATTTGCAGAGCAAACATGTAGATGTAGATGATGTGGGATCGGCATCAGATGGTATACTGAAATTGTTCAAAGAAGGGCAGCTCGTTTTGTATTATTGCTAAACAGGGGAGAGACTGCCACGGACATGATACGTGAGTTGGGTGGCAATAATTAAAACAAAGGCCTATTCATTGCAATAGGAATTTCTCGTGAAATTTGCATCACTAACTTTCTCCTCGGATTGCGAAAATATTCTATTGGCGCCCACTTACACATGGAGAATTGATTACCATGAAATAAGGGAAATCAGAGGTCAGACAGAAAGAGATAAGTGGTCGGTATTCCCGCGCGCCGTTCAAGAGTGGAGCGGTTGAGAAATAGCTTGAAGATAGTTCCATGAAACCTCTGCCAGGCACTTAATTGTGAACTGTAGAGTAATCGCTTAGATGTTTGAAGATGCCAGGCAGAAAGCATATAAGTGGTGATAATACTGCGAGAACGGTTTAAGAAGGCACTTATAAAGCAGGGTAGTGGGCGGAAAGAATGTATGCACGGATACAGACTACTGACGGATGAACTATATCACTATGGGCATTGCCCACCGCGAGATCTGGCGGCGACTGGTGGCGTGTAGGGACGCGATGTGTTAAGGAAAAGTACACTCATGTTCAGAAAAAAAACCGGAACATCCTGAACGACTAGAGATAGGACGTTCATATTCACAGGACATGTACATTAGTATGTTCTGCAGAATCGATTAGTATTTGAACCACGTCGGCCCGCACATTTAAGGTCAACGTTGACGACGCGGCACAATGCCACCTACCGGTAAAATGTGCCTGCGGCTCTCGTTGTCGCTGTAAACCGAAGGTAATGGATCAGTGTGACTTTAGCAGGCGTGCAGGATGCCTCGCAAACGTTTGCGCGACCCGTAGCGTCAAACCAGTTAGTTTGAAAGAGGGTGAGAATGTGATACATCCATCCGGGAAGTTGCCGCTCTTGTGGGACGAAGTGTTCTGGCAGTGCAACGGGTGTGTTCAGAATGGTTCACGGAAGGCAGTACAACACGATGAGATAGGTTAGGTCGCGTCACACAGACCATCCTCCTCCTCCTCCTCCTCCTCCTCACAGGAAGATAGACACCTCATCCGAATGGCATAGCTGGACGGATCTAGCCGGCCGGAATGGCCGAACGTTTCTAGACGCTTCAGTCTGGAACCGCGCGACCGCTACAGTCAAGGCTCGAATCCTGCCTCGGGCATGTCCTTAGGTTAGTTAGGTTTAAGTTGTTCTAAGTTCTATGGGACTGATGACCTCAGATGTTAAGTCCCATAGTGCTCAGAGCCATTTGAACCATTTTTTGGACGGATCTATGTCGTCCTCCGCTCTGACGAAACAGTGAAAAATTGTTAACACATCGTACACTATCAGGGACGAGGCGTCCCTAGTCCACTTCTCTGTCTGACAAAATGTGCAGGAACATGCAAGACGGCAGTGGTGTATGGAACGACGTCACTGGGGACAGGAATGGCATAAATAGTGTTTTCGGACGAATCAAAGTTCTGTTTGCTTGAAAATGATGGCCGCATTTTGGTCGCCGCAGACAGGTGAGCGGCATCACAGTGACTGTATTCGCACAAGACATACAGCGCCAACTCAAGCCTTATGTTGTGGGAGGCTATTGGGTACAACCATAAATAACAGCTGATGAATGTCCAGGGCACTGTGACCAGTGTGACCTACGTGAATGAAATTCTGTGACCCATAGCCATACCCTTCCTGCACAAAACGATAGACGCCATTTTTAAGCAAGACAATGAACGACTAAATGTTGATGCACGGCTGCACGTGGCTTCTAGGTGTCACAGGATGTCACTGTTGTCCTGGCCCACCAGATCACCAGACTTGTCGCCAACCGAAAATGTGTGAGATATGGTGAAACGACAGGTGCAGCGACGTGAACCAATGCCAACCGCTACAGATGAACTTTGCACCAGGCAAATGCAGCATGGATGGCTATACCACAGGACGCCATTCGCGTCTTACACGCGTCAATGCCCTCACGCATGGAAAAAGTTACCAGGGCCCATGGCGGACTCTATGCCTACTAGGCAACAGGACTCCTGAACCGAGGTGACTGAAATGCTAATCAATTATGCAGAACATATTAATGTGCATGACCTGTGAATATGAACGTCCTATCTCTAGTCGTTCAAGGTGCTCTGTGTTTTTCTTCGTGAGAAGAGTGTATACAGCTGGAGAAGAGCCGAGTGAGAAATCATTGTCAACATCATGGACCGCTATAAACTGCCAGTAATCCTACTGGTAATGTTTGGCAAGTAATGTTGATCATTTTGGGTTCCACAGATGGTTGATATTTATGATTAATGAGAGTCACCACAGCTGTACTGATGTACATTCTTGTGTCGCGACCGGTTTGGATCGCTGCAACTTCCGCAGGCTGATAAGTTGTGCCTATATCATGATTTATGTTTAGTTGTGTAATGTAACGTTAGAGGCAAAATCTCGTCTAATGTTATTGCCCGGAAAGTCAAGTGTACACAGTATGCAGTTATTGCTCGTCATCCTCCTAGCAGGCGATCGGCAGGATGTTTATGTGATCATCATTGCGAGAATCTTGTCTAAATAATTTTGCAACTGGTTTTGACCATATGAAAGACTGTAAATGAAAATATTATCTGCAAACACTCTAATAGAACTGCTTAGTGCCTCTCATACCGTTTATGTAGATTAGGAACAGCAGAGGGCTTATAAGACTTCCTTGGGGAACGCCAAGTACGAGTACTACTTTTGTTTTACTCGATGACTTTCCGTCAGTTACTACGAACTGTCACCTTTCTGCCAGGTACTCACGAATCCAGTGGCACAACTGAAACGATATTCCACAGACACGCAATCTGATTAGAAATCTTTTGTGAGGAAAGATGTCAAAAGTATTGTGGAAATCTAGAAATAAGAAATCAATTTGACATCCCTTGTTGATAGCACTCATTACTTGGAGTACAGAGCTGGTTGCGTTTTACAAGAACGATATTTTCTGAATCCGTGCTGACTATCTCTGAATAAATCGTTTTGTTCGACGTAATTTACAATGTTCAAAAGCAGTGCATGTCCCAAAATCCTACTGCAGATCGAAGTTAGTGATACAGGTCTATAATCAGTGGATTAACAATTAGACCTCTTAAATCTTGACATTGGCACAACTCGGCAACCTGATGATGTTCTAACGAACGAAACCGGCCGAGACACAATAAATGTACGTCAATGCAACTGTGGTCGTTCTCATTAATCATTAACATTACAAACAGTAAGGCTATGCAAAGTAGGTAACCAACCTAAATATTAATCCAGGTGACACAAAGAAGACGAGAGCCGGAACCTACTCTTATCTCGAGAGTAATTCTACCATGCAATTTATACTTATGAATCCTGGACAATTACGTAAATGATAACGAGAAGAACAGTAAGGGTATGCGAAGTATACAACAAGCCTTAATATTAACCTCGAGAAGGTCGCGGTGATGATACAAACTTACAAAAATACGTTAAAAATTGCCATACTTTCACTGCTGTATTTCATTTACTTATTCTACATCTACATCTACATTTATACTCCGCAAGCCACCCAACGGTGTGTGGCGGAGGGCACTTTACGTGCCCCCCCCAGGGGGTCCACAACTCTTTCGTGGATACGTGCGTGGCGAGCACGGGGCCCCGAGCCATTGCAGCCTTCTTTCTCTCCCGGGCTGCATTTCCTTTCCCTTCCCCTCCTTTCCCCTCCATACCCCTTTCCCCTCGCCCTCTCCTCTCCCTCTATTGGTGTCCTTGCTTATGTTGGCCCCCGCTATCCTCCTGGTTCTGTTGGTTTTACACTCTGGCTTTGTTGCGTAATCATCTCCTCCTTTTGGCATTCCTTGGTCCCCCTCTGGGGTTTGACCTCCATTCCAAAATTTCTCTTCCGTAGTGTGAGCCATTTGGGGAAGAGCACCTTACCTAGTGTCTCCGACGTGTGCCCTCCTAGTATATTCCACCTTTTCTTCTACGTCGTTGTCTGATGCTAGGGTGCATAGCCAGCACGGTAGCCAACCCGTGTGGTGGGGTCGCTATGTACCCTTTTGGTTGAGCCCCCTGAACACACAGGGATCACACTTCTGATACCTGAGCTGTGACCTCCTCATGCATGCCTTGGAGTGGTTGCTCGTCATCCTGGAGCATCGGAACTCCCGGCAATGGCCGCCGTGCCAGACGGCCCTTGCTGTGGCTGGGTGGCGCCCGTGAGGAGAGCCCCTGATCGGAGTGGATGGTATCAGGGCGGACGCTATGCAGATGAAACGCATAAGGGTCCAAACCTCTGGCCGCTCTTCTGCGGCCGTCTCTCTGCGTGGTACTGATTCCTCAAGTGCTGCTTCTCTTGCCCCTTCGGCCTTCCCTTCCGTGGCTACCCCCTGGGAGGAGGGTCAGGCCCGTCGTCTAGGGGCAAAACCTTTCCCCCGTTATCTAGTTTGCACCAGGACTGATGGAGATACTTTCACCAGTGTCAAACCTTTATTCTTTGTGGAACACATTGAAGACAAGTTCGGCGAAGTGGACTCCCTGAGCAAGATGCGGTCGGGTTCATTACTGATAAAAACTGCTTCGGCTGCCCAATCTGCGGCCCTTCGTGCCTGTACCCATCTTGGCACAATTCCCGTGTCCATTACCCCTCACCAGTCTCTAAATATGGTACAAGGTGTGATTTTTCACAGAGACCTCATCCTTCAAACTGATGAGGAACTTCGGGACAATCTCGGACGGCGGGGTGTTCACTTTGTTCGGCGTGTTCAGAAGGGTCCTAAAGATAATCGTATTGATACTGGTGCCTTTATCCTGGCCTTTGAAGGGGATACCCTTCCTGAGAAAGTTAAGATTATGGTCTATCGCTGTGATGTGAAGCCGTACATCCCACCTCCTATGCGATGTTTTAAGTGCTTGCGTTTTGGCCACATGTCTTCTCGCTGTACCCAGGACCCTCTCTGTGGTGACTGTGGACGTCCACTCCATGAGGGGAGTCCCTGTGTTCCCCCTCCTGTATGTGTAAATTGTCATGGTAGTCATTCTCCACGTTCAGCAGATTGCCCAGTCTATAAGAAAGAAAAAAAGATACAGGAGTATAAGTCTCTTGATCGTTTAAGCTACACAGAGGCCCGTAAGAAATATGCACGATTGCACCCTGTGTCCATGACATCTAGTTACGCCTTGGTTACATCTTCATCCCTTCCTCCCCTTCCTTACCCCCGTCCCGGACCCCTCTCCTTCCCCCCTCCCCTGCGGCTCCCACACCTTCTCCTCTGGGCGCCGCTCCCCCTCCCCAGCCGGAGAAGTGTCCCACTCCTTCGGCGTCTGCCGGTCAAGGGCGCCTCTCCCGGGATGCCCCTTCCCGGCACCTTCCAGGTCAAAGGTCTGCTGCAGCGCGGCGACCGCGAGAGCCGCGGTCTATCGGCCCCCAGGTCGCCCGGTCTCTTTCTGTTCCTGATCTTGCTGCAGCTGGCTCCATTATGCCACACAGCCCTCCTCGATCTCAGCCTGAAAAGAAGAAGAAACATAAGTCCCGGGACAAAGAGCCTCTGGTGTCACCGGAGGTCCCTTCCCCGGCTTCAAAACCGGATTCTGACCTGTCGTTTATGGATGTCGCCCCCTCCTTGTCGGTGACGGGTGGGGACCCGGCGGTATGACTGGATTTAGCGTGTTCAGCCCTCATTTAAACCATCGTTCTGTGGTTCTCCAATGGAATTGTAATGGCTACTATCGTCACCTTCCGGAATTGAAATCCCTTCTTTCGTCCTACTCAGCAGCTTGTGTGGTTCTCCAGGAATCTCATTTTACTGATGCTCACTCACCGACCCTCCGTGGGTTCCGTGTTTTCTGTCGAAATCGGGTCGGACCCTTGCGGGCTTCTGGTGGCGTTTGTACGTTGGTCCGTACAGACATTGCTAGCACGTGGATTCCTCTCCAAACTACATTGGAAGCAGTTGCTGTTAGGGTCCACTTAGACTCTGCAGTCACAGTATGCAATCTTTATCTCCCTCCTGACAGGACTCTTGCACCTGCTGCCTTAACCACCCTTCTTCAGCAACTTCCTCCTCCCTTCCTCCTCCTTGGGGATTTTAATGCTCATCATCCTTTGTGGGGCAGTGCCTTTCCATCTAGACGAGGTCTTCTTATCGACCAATTTATTGCAGACCACGACCTGTGCCTTCTTAATGATGGCTCCCCTACTCATTTCAGTGCTGGTCATGGTACCTTTTCTGCCATTGATCTTTCTCTTTCTTCTCCCTCTCTCCTCCCTTCATTACACTGGTCGCCACACGACGACCTTTGTGATAGTGACCATTTCCCGTTGATTATCACGCTCCCTTCCCGCTCCCCGATGGAGAGGTTACCTCGTTGGTCTTTCCACCGCGCCGATTGGCCTCTATATACTGCACAGGTCGAGTTTTCTCCCTCTTTGTCGGGTTGTATTGATGACGTCCTACGTGACGTGTCTGACGCGATTGTTCGCGCTGCTAACCTTGCTGTCCCGCGCTCATCTGGACAATTTCGTCGTCGGCAAGTCCCGTGGTGGAGTACGGCCATTGCCATTGCCATCCGTGATCGCCGTCGAGCTTTGCAACAGTTTAAGAGGCACCCATCTGTAGCCAGCCTTTCTACCTTTAAGCGCCTTCGCGCTAAAGCCCGTTATTTAATCAAACAGAGCAAGCGGATATGTTGGGAACGATTCGTTTCTTCCCTTGGTTCCACTGTCCCTCTGTCACGGGTATGGGCTACACTTCGCTCTCTCCAAGGTTGCCATCGGCAGTCCACCCTCCCAGGCCTTCACCTCCCAGATGGCATTTGTACGGACCCATTAGTTCTCGCAGAACATCTTGCGACCCATTTTGCAGTGGCATCAGCGTCGGCCTCCTATCCAGCTGCTTTCCTTCATCAAAAACAGCAGGCTGAAGCTGTCCCCTTATGTTTCACCACTTGTGAGTCAGAATCTTACAACGAACCTTTCACTGAATGGGAATTTCTTTCTGCTCTATCTGCTTCTCATGATACGGCTCCTGGCCCAGATTCCATTCATAACCAGCTGCTTCAACATCTCAGTGCTCCACAACGGCACCATCTTCTTCGGGTGTTTAACCGTATCTGGCTCCAGGGTGACTTCCCTTCTCAGTGGAGGGATAGCATTGTGGTTCCTGTCCTTAAGCCTGGTCAGAACCCCCTATCTGTTGACAGCTATCGGCCAATTAGTTTGACCAATGTTGGTTGTAAGTTACTTGAACGGCTGGTAGCCCGTCGGCTCACTTGGGTCCTCGAATTTCGGGATCTATTGTCCCCTTACCAGTGTGGCTTTCGAGAGGGACGATCTCCAATCGATCATTTGCTTCGCTTGGAATCCGCAGTTCGGCAGGCTTTTTCCCAGCGCCGCCATTTGGTTGCAGTGTTTTTTGACCTTCGCAAGGCCTATGACACGGCCTGGCGCCATCACATCTTACTAACCCTTCATCAGTGGGGTCTTCGGGGCCCACTCCCGATTTTTATCCGCCAGTTCCTGATCCATCGGTCATTCAGAGTTCGAGTTGGTACTGCTTTTAGTTCTCCACGGACCCAGGAGACGGGCATCCCACAGGGTTCTGTCTTGAGTGTCCTTCTTTTCCTCATTGCTATCGATGGACTTGTGGCCTCTGTCGGACCTTGGTCGCCCCTGCCCTGTATGTGGATGATTTCTGCATTTGGGTTAGTTCCTCCTCGATGCCATCTGCAGAACGGCAGCTCCAGGTGGCTATACGGCGTGCCTCTGCATGGACCCTCTCCCACGGGTTTCAATTCTCTCCTTTAAAATCGCGGGTGGTCCACTTCTGTCGCCGTACTACGGTCCACCCTGATCCAGAGCTCTATCTCGCTGCACAAAGATTGCCTGTGGTTCCACAGTTTCGTTTCCTAGGTCTTCTTTTCGGCAACAAGCTCACTTGGCTGCCCCATATCAGACTCCTGAAGGTAGGATGTTTCCGTAAACTCAATGTCCTTCGCTTCCTTGCCCACTCCTCCTGGGGTGCGGACCGTTCCCTCCTCCTCCGTCTTTATCGTGCTCTAGTTCTGTCACGTTTGGACTATGGTTGTCAAGTTTATGGTTCAGCTGCTCCTTCCACGCTGCACGTGCTGGATCCGGTCCACCATCGTGGTATCCGTTTGGTCACCGGTGCCTTCCCTACTAGCCCTGTTGATAGTCTCCTGGTTGAAGCTGGGATCCCCCCCACTTTCTGTTCGGCGGTCCCAGCTTCTGGTGTCTTATGCCCTTACTATCCGTTCTTCTCCCGCTCATCCTTCCTATTCTATCCTATTCCCAGACCATGGACGTCGCCCGCCTGACTCCCGCCCTCGGGCGGGTTTACCGGTTGGGCTGCGCCTTGCGTCTCTTACCCGTGATTTTCGGCTTCCTTCTTTGTCCTGTCTTCCTCGCTCCCTCCCCTCCACCCCTCCTTGGTTAGTTCCTCGGCCTCGAATTCGGATGGATCTCCGCCGCGGTCCGAAAGATTCCATCCCCCCGGTGGTGTTCCGTTCCTTTTTCCGCCAAATTTTATGGGAGTTTCGGGATGCTGTTGTTTTTTACACTGATGGCTCTAAATCTGCTGATCATGTTGGGTATGCCTTCACGTCCTTTGTTGGAACGGAAAATCATCTACTGCCACCCTCATGTGGGGTGTTTACTGCGGAATTGATGGCAATTTCCCGGGCCCTTACCTTTATTAAACAATCCCAACACAACCGCGTTTTGTTATGTACGGACTCGATGAGTGGCCTTCTTGCTATTGACCGGTGTTTTTCGCGCCATCCCTTGGTCTCTGCCATCCATGACCATCTCGCTGATCTTCACCGTGCTGCTTGTTCCATTGACTTCCTATGGGTCCCGGGCCATGTGTGTATCCCGGGTAATGAGCTCGCTGATCGTTTGGCTGGGGGAGCAGTTACTTACCCCCCGTTTTCTGTAACCCCTCCTGCAGCGGATTTACGGCTTCACATCAAATCCCACTTTGCACAGTCATGGGCCAATTCTTGGGAGGCTACTCCACTGTCTAATAAACTTCGTGCCATTAAGGTGAATACAGGCCCATGGCGTTCTTCCTTTAGCCTCTCCCGCAAGGACTCGACCACACTGTGTCGTCTCCGCATTGGCCATACCAGGCTGACCCATGGTTTCCTTTTGCGTGATGAGCCACCCCCGCTATGTGGTTGTGGAGCCTTCCAGTCAGTGGCCCACATTTTGGTTGAATGCCCCCTTCTTTTGGCTCTGCGTGCTAAGTACAGACTCCCCCACACTTTACCTTTGATGTTGGCTGACGATTCCCAGATGGTCTCTCTGGTTCTAGGTTTCCTCCGGGAGAGTGGTTTTTATTCTCAGTTTTAAAGTTTTTAATCTCCCTCTGGTGTTGGGGCAGGGCGGTGAGTGTTTGGGTGTCTCCCACTGTGGGCAGTGTTCAGAGATTCCCGATTCACCTCCCTGACCGGAATCCTCTTTTCTTTCCCTTTTACTCTGTTTTTACCCCTTCTTTTTAAGGCTTGATTAGTTTTTCTATTCCCATACGTACTTTCTGCATTATAGCAGTTGTACCTTTTAAGTCACAGGTGGTCTTGCCTATGCTGTTTCAGCATAGTGTTGGGTTCGTTCTCTTGCCAACTTCCCTAATTTGTTTTTACTAATGACAACGTGACTGCCCTTTTACGTTTCCCCTTTATCCGTTTTATTTTTCTGACTATACTGAGATGTCCCGTTAGCAGAATGGAGTCTATTTGAAACAAGGGACTGATGACCTTGCTGTTTGGTCCCTTTAACCTCAAACAACCAACCAACCAACTTTACGTGCCACTGTCATTACCTCCCTTTCCTGTTCCAGTCGCGTATGGTTCGCAGGAAGAACGACTGTCTGAAAGCCTCCGTGCGCGCTCTAATCTCTCTAATTTTACATTCGTGATCTCCTCGGGAGGTATAAGTAGGGGGAAGCAATATATTCGATACCTCATCCAGAAACGCACCCTCTCGAAACCTGGCGAGCAAGCTACACCGCGATGCAGAGCGCCTCTCTTGCAGAGTCTGCCACTTGAGTTTGTTAAACATCTCCGTAACGCTATCACGGTTACCAAATAACCCTGTGACGAAACGCGCCGCTCTTCTTTGGATCTTCTCTATCTCCTCCGTCAACCCGATCTGGTACGGATCCCACACTGGTGAGCAATACTCAAGTATAGGCCGAACGAGTGCTTTGTAAGCCACCTCCTTTGTTGATGGACTACATTTTCTAAGCACTCTCCCAATGAATCTCAACCTGGTACCCGCCTTACCAACAATTAATTTTATATGATCATTCCACTTCAAATCGTTCCGCATGCATACTCCCAGATATTTTACAGAAGTAACTGCTACCAGTGTTTGTTCCGCTATCATATAATCATACAATAAAGGATCCTTCTTTCTATGTATTCGCAATACATTACATTTGTCTATGTTAAGGGTCAGTTGCCACTCCCTGCACCAAGTGCCTATCCGCTGCAGATCTTCCTGCATTCCGCTACAATTTTCTAATGCTGCAACTTCTCTGTATACTACAGCATCATCCGCGAAGAGCCGCATGGAACTTCCGACACTATCTACTAGGTCATTTATATATATTGTGAAAAGCAATGGTCCCATAACACTCCCCTGTGGCACGCCAGAGGTTACTTTAACGTCTGTAGACGTCTCTCCATTGATAACAACATGCTGTGTTCTGTTTGCTAAAAACTCTTCAATCCAGCCACACAGCTGGTCTGATATTCCGTAGGCTCTTACTTTGTTTATCAGGCGACAGTGCGGAACTGTATCGAACGCCTTCCGGAAGTCAAGAAAAATAGCATCTACCTGGGAGCCTGTATCTAATATTTTCTGGGTCTCATGAACAAATAAAGCGAGTTGGGTTTCACACGATCGCTGTTTCCGGAATCCATGTTGATTCCTACATAGTAGATTCTGGGTTTCCAAAAACGACATGATACTCGAGCAAAAAACATGTTCTAAAATTCTACAACAGATCGACGTCAGAGATATAGGTCTATAGTTTTGCGCATCTGTTCGACGACCCTTCTTGAAGACTGGGACTATCTGTGCTCTTTTTCAATCATTTGGAACCGTCCGTTCCTCTAGAGACTTGCGGTACACGGCTGTTAGAAGAGGGGCAAGTTCTTTCGCGTACTCTGTGTAGAATCGAATTGGTATCCCGTCAGGTCCAGTGGACTTTCCTCTATTGAGTGATTCCAGTTGCTTTTCTATTCCTTGGACACTTATTTCGATGTCAGCCATTTTTTCGTTTGTGCGAGGATTTAGAGAAGGAACTGCAGTGCGGTCTTCCTCTGTGAAACAGCTTTGGAAAAAGGTGTTTAGTATTTCAGCTTTAGGCGTGTCATTCTCTGTTTCAATGCCATCATCATCCCGTAGTATCTGGATATGCTGTTTCGAGCCACTTACTGATTTAACGTAAGACCAGAACTTCCTAGGATTTTCTGTCAAGTCGGTACATAGAATTTTACTTTCAAATTCACTGAATGCTTCACGCATAGCCCTCCTTACGCTAACTTTGACATCGTTTAGCTTCTGTTTGTCTGAGAGATTTTGGCTGCGTTTAAACTTGGTGTGGAGCTCTCTTTGCTTTCGCAGTAGTTTCCTAACTTTGTTGTTGTACCACGGTGGGTTTTTCCCGTCCCTCACAGTTTTACTCGGCACGTACCTGTCTAAAACGCATTTTATGATTGCCTTGAACTTTTTCCATAAACACTCAACATTGTCAGTGTCGGAACAGAAATTCTCGTTTTGATCTGTTAGGTAGTCTGAAATCTGCCTTCTATTACTCTTGCTAAACAGATAAACCTTCCTCCCTTTTTTTATATTCCTATTAACTTCCATATTCAGGGATGCTGCAACGGCCTTATGATCACTGATTCCCTGTTCTGTACATACAGAGTCGAAAAGTTCGGGTCTGTTTGTTATCAGTAGGTCCAAGATGTTATCTCCACGAGTCGGTTCTCTGTTTAATTGCTCGAGGTAATTTTCGGATAGTGCACTCAGTATAATGTCACTCGATGCTCTGTCCCTACCACTCGTCCTAAACATCTGAGTGTCCCAGTCTACATCTGGTAAATTGAAATCTCCACCTAAGACTATAACATGCTGAGAAAATTTATGTGAAATGTATTCCAAATTTTCTCTCAGTTGTTCTGCCACTAATGCTGCTGAGTCGGGAGGTCGGTAAAAGGAGCCAATTATTAACCTAGTTCGGTTGTTGAGTGTAACCTCCACCCATAATAATTCACAGGAACTATCCACTTCTACTTCACTACAGGATAAACTACTATTAACAGCGACGAAAACTCCACCACCGGTTACATGCAATCTATCCTTTCTAAACACCGTCTGTACCTTTGTAAAAATTTCGGCAGAATTTATCTCTGGCTTGAGCCAGCTTTCTGTACCTATAACGATTTCAGCTTCGGTGCTTTCTATCAGCGCTTGAAGTTCTGGTACTTTACCAACGCAGCTTCGACAGTTGACAATTACAATACCGATTGCTGCTTGGTCTCCGCATGTCCTGACTTTGCCCCGCACCCGTTGAGGCTGTTGCCCTTTCTGTACTTGCCCAAGGCCATCTAACCTAAAAAACCGCCCAGCCCACGCCACACAACCCCTGCTACCCGTGTAGCCGCTTGTTGCGTGTAGTGGACTCCTGACCTATCCAGCGGAACCCGAAACCCCACCGCCCTATGGCGCAAGTCGAGGAATCTGCAGCCCACACGGTCGCAGAACCGTCTCAGCCTCTGATTCAGACCCTCCACTCGGCTCTGTACCAAAGGTCCGCAGTCAGTCCTGTCGACGATGCTGCAGATGCTGAGCTCTGCTTTCATCCCGCTAGCGAGACTGGCAGTCTTCACCAAATCAGATAGCCGCCGGAAGCCAGAGAGGATTTCCTCCGATCCATAGCGACACACATCATTGGTGCCGACATGAGCGACCACCTGCAGATGGGTGCACCCTGTACCCTTCATGGCATCCGGAAGGACCCTTTCCACATCTGGAATGACTCCCCCCGGTATGCACACGGAGTGCACATTGGTTTTCTTCCCCTCTCTTGCTGCCATTTCCCTAAGGGGCCCCATTACGCGCATGACGTTGGAGCTCCCAACTACCAGTAAGCCCACCCTCTGCGACTGCCCAGATCTTGCAGACTGAGGGGCAACCTCTGGAACAGGACAAGCAGCCATGTCAGGCCGAAGATCAGTATCAGCCTGAGACAGAGCCTGAAACCGGTTCGTCAGACAAACTGGAGAGGCTTTCCGTTCAGCCCTCCGGAATGTCTTTCGCCCTCTGCCACACCCTGAGACGACCTCCCACTCTACCACAGGTGAGGGATCAGCCTCAATGCGGGCAGTATCCCAGGCAACCACAGTCTTAGTCCGATCAGGGGATGCGTGGGACGAGCTGGCCATCCCCGACAAACCCCCATCCGGACCCCCACAGTGATGCCCATTGGCAACAGCCTCAAGCTGTGTGACCGAAGCCAACACTGCCTGAAGCTGGGAGCGAAGGGATGCCAACTCAGCCTGCATCCGAACGCAGCAGTTGCAGTCCCTATCCATGCTAAAAACTGTTTTGCAAAGAACGTCTGAACTAATCTACAGAGAGCGCAAACAAATCGACAAAATTTAAACGGTTATTAAAATACAAGATTGCCTAGTAAATGCAGTAATGCTGCTACTTGCGCACTGCTGACACTGCTCGGCGGCGGAAGAAGACTACGCGAATTTACACTATTCAGGTACTAAAACGCGATGCTACACTCTCAAATACTATAATACTCCCGAAATTTATGAATTAAACAAATCAAGTACCAAAAACACGCAAAGAAATTAAGAATTAAACTATGTAACAAATGAGTGAGCTAGGAGTATACGACTTGCTGCTCAGCTGCTTATCCAACGGCGGCAGGGAGCACACTGACTGTGACCAACCGACACTGGCCGTTCAAAACAAAAACAGAAGACAAACAACTACGCGAATTTACACTATTCAGGTACTAAAACGCGATGCTACAACTCTCAAATACTATAATACGCCCGAAATTTATGAATTAAACAATGCAAGTACCAAAAACACGCAAAGAAATTAAGAATTAAACTATGTAACAAATGTGTGAGCTAGGAGTATACGACTTGCTGCTCAGCTGCTTATCCAACGGCGGCAGGGAGTTATTAAATTTGCCTTGATTTTCATATTAAAAATTTCCGATAGCTTACGTCTAGTTACTCATGAAGGCAGGAAATTATTACTTTCATCGAAGAAGACAACTATTTTGAGTTTATTTTCCTACTGAAATTCATTTCTTTGATATAAAGCGACGAAGCTCACCGGAGAAGGCTTATTATCGAGAACGGAGTGAAAAATGAAGGAAAAATGCCAGTAGATCACTTGCCCACGCAACGAAAGATCCCAGGTTCGAGTTCCGGGCCGGCATAAATTTTTAATGTGCTTGGAAGCTTCAAACCAACTCGGACTCAGCTACAGAGTAAAAATCCATTCTGGACACAACAAACATGGAAGACGCATAGGCAATACAGATGGTTACTCAACTAACAATACATTCGATGTAACGATTAGGCAAAGATTTTTCATCTGGAGAAACGGAAATATTTCATGGTTAAGCAGTTCAAATGGTTCAAATGGCTCTGAGCACTATGGGACTCAACTGCTGAGGTCATTAGTCCCCTAGAACTTAGAACTAGTTAAACCTAACTAACCTAAGGACATCACAAACATCCAAGCCCGAGGCAGGATTCGAACCTGCGACCGTAGCGGTCTTGCGGTTCCAGACTGCAGCGCCTTTAACCGCACGGGCACTTCGGCCGGCGGTTAAGCAGTAATCATGACTGATTTCAAAGAGAGAATTAGGAGATTATTTTATTGCAGTTATGGAATATACAGTCGACACTTGGAGTAACATAAAGAAATTAAATCTGAATTACTTAGTACTGATTTTTCACAATATATTGCGGACGTTAATACTTTGTATTTCAGATCTGAATTTTACTGCAGACTAGCGGGGAAACTCTGCGTTTCCATGTATGTATTTGTAGCTGTGCGTCCACGGCCGTACCACGCAGCATCTGGCCTTGTTCTTAACGTTTATGACGTCATATCCCCCTAACTACGTATCATACAACGACATAATTTTGTGGTACATTCAGCGGCATCTGTGGATACTCCCTGCGAAATTTATTGCGAATAGATTTGGCAGTACAGAAGTAATTAATTTAAACGTCATGCATGATGCTGCAGTTGTTCGTGACGTCGTATCTCTTGAACTATGTGGCGTACAATGATATAATTTTGCACTTACATTCGGTGGTATATGTGAACACTGTCCGTAAAATGTGTCGCGAATACAGTTAGAGGTGAAGAAGTAATAAATTATTACGTCATGCCTCAAGCGGAACTTTTACTGCATGAACAGCGGAAAAGTGATGAGCTGTGAGCGAGAAAAAATTTCGTGAAGGTTTGTTTGCTTGTTGTTAATCACTGAGTGCTCTCATTCTCAAATAAAGCATAAATAAAGACTGGGAATTCACACGTCAGGGGTTATGCTTCTTTTTCACGCCCACCCCTACCCCTTTGGTAGATAGGTGGTTGTTACCCTCACAGCGATGGTCACCTGGCAGTAAGTGATATATGTACCAAGATCGATTGAAATCGATCCAGTGGTTTCGATGTGGAACATAAATACACACACGCATACATACATACATTCATCCATTTTTATAATATGTATGGATCAGCTGTACCGAAATCTCGTCTTAAAGCATGTTTCTCTCTTCTCCTATTTTCCAAGTATCCACTAACGCTGTTTCTTGCCCAAGATAAAAAGCAACTGGAAAGAATACAGCAAAAGAAGGAAAGGAAGACACTAATCGACCTCGCAATGTGGAGAAAATAAATAAACCGCTGGAGGCTTACAGGTGGACTGTTGTTTTGCTGCGGCCAACTCGAAAATTCGATACTCACTTGCAGAGTACACGCAGCTGAAGGTCGACCTCGCTGTGTATACGGCAGAGGAGAGGCGCGCGGGACGGTATCGTTCAGCGAAATTGGACTCGCGGCCTTGAATGGGAGCGCGCGTGCGTTAAGCGGAGAGACAGTTTCGGGTAACAGCACACTCCGGCAACGCGCGTCCACAAGCCAGAGGCGGCGCCCGAAACCGAACGTCAAGTCGGGTTTCAACGTGCAGCTAACGATGACGTTTGACATGACAGTGGCGTCGTGCACTGCTCTTCCCACATGCTCCTGTCGAAACTGTAGCGGCACTGTCTTCAGTATGGCGTTAACTGATATTATTCGGACGGACGCTAGTGTTGTCATTGAGGTTATGGCACGAGGTTTCCCGACGTCTGACACTAAATACAGTCACATCATACACGATTTTATTCGCTACCGTCACCTCTTCAAATCTTATGAGCTCAGACACCGTTCCCAGCGCTTCGACCACAAATGGAATGTATCCTGGAAGTCTATTTAGTCAGTGTGTTCTGCACAACTGGCGATTCCGGTTGAATCTCCACTATCATGTCAAATCTTCGTCCCTTCAACTTCATTTTCAGCTTGGGAAAGAGAGAGAAATCGCACGAAGCCAAGTGGCGTGGTTACGATGGCTGAGGAAGAACCGGCATGTTATTTTTTGCCAAAAAAAACTAGTGCACAATGGAAGCTGTATGTGACCTCGCATTATTGTGGTAAAGGACTCAGTCATTCCTGCGCCACTTCTCTGGATGTTTCCTCCTCGCATCCTCCCTTAGCCACCGTCACGGTAGAATTCAGCTGTTGTAACCGCGACCGCAATGGTCGCGGGGTGGCAGAGAAAGCGCGGCGGGACCAAACGGAGAGCGGACCGCGAACAAACAAACGAACGGAGAGGACGGACACGAAACGACGACGGACGATCGAGAGAGAATGTACAACGACAACACGCAAGAAGCAACGGAGTGACAGAGACAACCAAACGAATCCAAGACGTCCATTAGTAATGAAACCAAAGAATAAAAACGCTGTCTGTTTTTGAGTCGATGTGTCGAGACTCACGCAACGATTAGACTCGCTGACTGAGCTTTTTTTTTTTATTTCTTTATTGTTATTTTCACACCTGATACAGGTAGGCTGGCAGCGACATACTACGCCGCTCTTTGGCCACAGATATGACTAATGATACAAAAGGAGACTACCGAAAAACAGACATGGTGGATATACAAACGTAGACATACAAAATTAAAACACACAGAGTCGTTCACGGGCGCAGCGTCCAAAATAAAAACGTTCGGAAACGTGGACACGCACAGAGATGACAGAGACGACACACGCGAACGATGGAGCACAAACGATGAAAAACTGGAACACTGGAACAGGAACACGACGACACACACAAACGCTAGGCGATGATCTCCGGCGCGCGAAAGTTCACTATACGTGTACGAGCCCGGGGACCTGCCAAAAAGGGGAGAAGGAGGGGAGGAAGGAGAGAGGAGGGTGTAGATGCCAGTGGCAGAGGAGATGGGAGGGGAGGAAAGAAGGTAGGGGGAGGTTGGGCAGGCCCGGGGGAGAGGAGGGAGAGAAAAAAAACACAGGGGGTGGTTGGGGAGGATCAAAGTTGGTAGGAGGGGTAGATGGAGGGGAGGAGGGCATCGTCAGGGATGGGGAGTTGGGGGAAGCCACCTTGGGCGAGGGTATGGAGAGTGGAGAGATGGAGAGCAGGTAGGATGTGGGAATGCAGGTGCGGCAGCTGACGGGGGTGGGAGAGGATGGGAGAGACAAGTAGGTGAGGGGGATCAAGTTTGTGGGAGGTGGAGAGGATCCATATCCATTCGCGGAAGAGGACTAGGTGTGGGAATGGATCAGGTCGTATAAGATAGGGGATGGGAGGCGGAGCACATGGCGTTCTAGGATTTGAAGGGATTTGTAAAAGGTAGGAAGGGCAGAGAGCCCGGGGGGATGAGCGTAGCAGAGGATAGGGCAGATGAGGGATTCATAGTGGAGGGGTCCAGACCCATGTGCGACCAGAAAGGAGCTTGGGGAGCTGGAGGCGGGAGCGTGCCTTCGCTTGGATAGTCCGGAGATGGGGGGGGGGGGGTGACGCCAAGATACTTGAGGGTGGGAGTGAGGGTGATAGTATGGCCATGAATGTTGATATAGAAGTCGAGGAGACGGAAGGAAGGGGTAGTTTTGCCTACAATGATCGCCTGGGTCTTGGAAGGATTGACCTTGAGCAACCACTGGTTACACCAAGTGGTGAACCAGTCAAGATGGGATTGGAGAAGGTGTTGGGAGCATTGCATGGTGGGGGCAAGGGCAAGGAAGGCGGTGTCATTGCCGTATTGGAGAAGGTGGACGGGGAGTGAAGGCGGCGGCATGTCCACCGTATACAGAAAGTATAGAAGAGGCGAGAGTACGGAACCTTGGGGCACACTGGCGGAGGGGTAGAAGGTGTAGGAATCCATGTTATGGATGGTGACATAGGAAGGACGTTGGGAAAGAAAGGGCCCGATCAGACAGACGTAGTTGATAGGAAGGGTGAAGGTTTGGTGCTTGAAGAGGAGACCGGAATGCCATACACGGTCATAAGCACGTTCAAGGTCGAGGGAGAACAAGATGGCAGAGCGACAGGAGTAGAGTTGTTCAGAGAGGAGATGAGTGAGGTGAAGGTCACCGGTAGAGGAGGACGGTCGAAAGACACCCTGGGTAACGGGAAGGAGGCTGTGCTGGCGGAGATGCTGGAGAATGCCTCAGGTAAGTATGGATTCCAGGACCTTGCTGAAGACTGAGGTAAGGCTGATGGCTTTTTGTTTTGTGTTTTGTCTCTTCTTCTTAGTGGATTCTTGGGTCATTTCTATACTTGCGAAATCCCGCTGGGATGGGGGTAATACATGTTTTGTGCGTCAGTATGGCTACCGGCTTCAATCTAGGTGGGCGTGTTTATTGTTGGTGGGCAATTTTCCACGGCGACATTTGATTGTATTTGCGATTTTGCAATCACCGACGTGAGCGAACAGCGTTGCTGTATCAAGTTCTGTTTTAAACTCCGTAAAACAGTCCCAGAAACGCAGAAAATGTTAATGCGAGTACTGGTAATGAGCTTTAGGACAGGCACAAACTCATGATTGGTTTAAACGTTTTAAAAATGACCGGACATTTGTTGTTGATTTGATGATGACGATGATGAACGTTCGGGATGACAATTTATTGGCATTACATCAGAAAATTTCAGAACTGTTCGGAATGGGAGAGTTAAAGATCGTAGGCAGACTATCTACGATGTCTCTTACATCGTTTGATTATAACATGACGCACGTCAGCTGATTTTGTCAGAAAAAGTGATCATGAGAAAGACACTAAAGGACTGCTGCAAAATTCATGATACGACTGCTGAGGGACGATCACGAAGAGCACCGCATGAATGTCTACAGGGAACTGAAAGAATTGGTTCGAACTGACTCATTTTCTTTCTAAGGTCGTTAGAGGTGAAGAAAGTTAACTTTATGGATATGACCCTGCAACTAAACAGCGAATGTCCACCTCGGCCAGAGGAATACCGTCTAGTTCAGAGCTATATCAATCCTAATTGATATGTTTCTTCGATACTGATTGGATTATCCACAAGGTGTTTGTACACTGAGGTGACAAAAGTGGTTGACTAGCGATATGCGCGTATACAGATGATGGCTCTCAGCACTATGGGACTCAACTGCTGAGGTCATTAGTCCCCTAGAACTTAGGACTAGCTAAACCTAACTAACCTAAGGACATCACAAACATCCATGCCCGAGGCAGGATTCGAACCTGCGACCGTAGCGGTCTCGCGGTTCCAGACTGCAGCGCCTTTAACCGCACGGCCACTTCGGCCGGCCGCGTATACAGATAGCGGTAGTATCACGTATACAAGATATAAAAGGCCAGTGCATTGGCGTAGCTGTCATTTGTACTCAGGTGATTCACGTGAAAAGGTTTCCAACGTGACTATTTTCACAAGACGGGAATAATTGACATGGAATGGTAGTTGAAGTTAGACGCATGGCACAGTCCATTTCGGAAATCGTTAGGGAATTCGGTATTCCGAAATCCGCAGTGTCAAGAGTGTGCTGAGAATACCACATTTCAGGCATTATCCCTTACCACCCACACAGCAATGGCCGAAGGCCTTCACTTAACAACCGACAGAAGCAAATTTGCTTAGAATTGTCAATGCTAACAGACAATCAACACTGCTTGAAGTATCAGCATAAATCAATGTAAGACATACGGTGAACGTATACGATAGGACAATGCTGCGAAACTTCGCATTAATGGACTATGGCAGCAGATGACAGACGCGAATACCTTTGCTAACAGCACGATAACTCCTCCAGCACCTCTCCTGGGCTCGTGACCATATCGGTTGGACCCTAGACGACTGGAAAACTGTGCCCTCGTCAGATGAGTACCGATTTCAACTGATAAGAGGTGATGGCGGGGTTCGAGTGTGGCGCAGACCCCACTAAACTATGGGCCCAAGTTGCCAACAAGACACTGTGCAATCTGGTTGTGGCTTCATAGCGGTGTAGGCTGTGTTTACATGGAATAGACTCGGCCCTCTGGTCCAAATGAACCAATCATTGACTGTAAATGGTTATAATCGGCTACTTGGACACCATTTGCCGCCATTCATGTAATGTTCCCAAACGAAGGTGGAATTTTTGTGGACGACACTGCGTCATGTCACCGGGCCACAATTCTGGGCCAGTAGATTGACGAACATTCTGTCTGGACAATTAGAGCGAATGATTTGGCCATCTAGTTCGTCTGACATGAATACCATCGAACATTTAACGGACATAATGGATAGGTCAGTGCAGGCACAAAATCCTGCGCTGCGCTTTCGCAATTATGGACGGCTATAGAGGCAGCATGGCTCAATATTTCTGCAGAGCACATCCAAGGACTTGTTGAATCTATGCCACACCGAACTGCTGCACTATACCGGGCAAAAGAAGGTGCTACACGCAGTTAGGAGGTATCGCATGACTTGTCACCTCAGTGTACCTCAGGGATAGACGATTAATGGACATCTGGTACCGCGCACTGCGGAATTTGAATCCCTGCCAGACGTCATGGACGTCGAAGACCCCTAGGGGTCTCTGCACCATCGCGCCGTAAGCTGTGGCGGCGCGCGCGTCCTGGTCCGCATTTAGTGTGAGGACGCCACAGTGGAACACGTGGTTCCAGCGGCCAATAGCGGCAGCCTCGATAGAGTATTTAAGCGCCTGCCTCTCGCTCAGCCAGGGAATGCCTACCGGGATACCCTCTTTACCCAGGTCGATAGCCACCCATTCGCCTACCACCACCCTGATGATATTACCCATGCTGCCTCCTTTCTCCAGCAGACCTTGTCTGAGGCCGTGGAAGCCCACGTCCCCACCGTCGCCATCCACCCGCACCGTCCCACTCTACCCTCACAGGTGGTCCTCCTCTTCCATGAATCCCGCCGTCTTACTGTGCCTTCCCTCACACGCGCGGCCGGGACACACTACGACGCCCCTGGCAACTACAACGACACGTCAGGAACTTGTTCGCGGCTAAGAAACTTCGGGACTGGCGCCAGACATGCACCCGTCTTAATGCTACCCTACCTATCAACTCGTCCAAGTACTGGTCAGCCTTCCGCCGCCTTACCGGATCTAAACCCCCCCTACTGCCCTCTCCTTCATGATGACCGCCCCTTCCCTGACAACCTTAGTACGGCCAATCAGTTTGCCTCCTACCTCTCCGGTATCTTCACCTTCCCTGACGATTCCCAGTTCGACCACTCCCTCTTCCCTGATGTCCGCGATCGAACTGACACCTCTGTCCCTTCACTCGCTCCTTGCTTCCAGTACTTGGACAACATTACACCCAACGAACTCAATGCCCCCATCAGAACTCAGTATATCATCGTTACATTCCGCACGAAACGCAACACCGCTCCCGGTCACGATCGTGTTACCTATCGCCATCTCCGTGAAGATCCCGCCTCCTTCCTATCCACCCTGGCCCGACTCTATAATGTGGTCTTGTCCACCGACTTCTACCCCCGACCTGTGGAAAACCTCCCGGATCCTGATGTTCCTCAGACCCTATAAACCATGTATTATCCCCATCCCAGCGGGATTTCGCAAGTATACAAATGACCCAAGAATCCAGTAAGAAGAAGAGACAAAACCCCTAGGGTTTACCAAAAACATTTTTTCCATTCCTGGCAGATGGCGCTGTAATCGACAACATTAAATTTTTCCGGTTTTTGCAGTTAAGAATGTACTTATTTAATTCTACTCTGTTTTCGATAAAAATTTAAAATTTTTGTTCTTAACGGTTGATATTAGTATTAAAATTTAATTTAGTTGTGTAAATTTTATTGTGCAGTAAAACTATTATATCTGGACATTTAAAAATCTGATACATTAATATTTTTAACATAACGTAGTTTTCTGTTGTCTTCAGGGTTGATTTCAATGAATCCCCACACCATGAGCATGCCCCGGAAAAATCCTACTCCTCGAATTTCAACTTAAGAGCTACAGATTTTAATGTGTCCTTCCACCCAACTGCCGCAACACGGGCGCTGAATACAGCGTCATATACCACGAATCGAAAGAGTGTATCAACTAAATCCTAAGTATTTTTTGGTTTATAAGCCGAATCTGCAATAAAAAAGGCGGTTCCCATTTGAAAAAGATGATGATCCCGTTGAGAGGGGGGGGGGGGGGGAGGCAGGATTCGAACCTGCTACCGTAGCGGTCGCGCGGTTCCAGCCTAGAACCGCTCGGCCACTATGTACCATGTCCCCAAAAGTACGGTTTTAGAATTATTGTGTCATGTCTTAGATGCTATCTGCGATGCCATGAAGATACTTTGCCCTATAAATTAGTTAAGGGGATACGGAATAGGATTTTGTGTAAAAAAATCGATTTTCGTTTTATTGACTTATTATATTCCGCCAAGTTTCCTCTTTAAAATGACGTATCATACATAGTTCTACTAGAATTATAACTATTTTATTTTTATAGATTTGTGAGATAGTTATACACGTCTCTCATGGCTGACCATAAACTTTTTGGCAGTACATTTATGTGACATGAATTCAAATATCCCGCTTTCCAGCGACTCTTTATACACTATTTGTCCGAAAATGTTTCCCTCTGGTTTCCTCAAGTTACTCTTCGACTTTGTGACGGGATTGTTTATAAGCAGTGTGCTGTATGAAAGTAGTTGTTGTCAGGTTATTTCGTATTTAGTGCTTCATTTTTCGCAGTGAAAATGCCTAGAGCTAGAGCAAAATGTGTAAAAAGCGTGTGAACTGGCAAAAGAAAAGAAATGATTCATTAGCAAAGCAAAGCAGTTCTTCATCATCAGTGTTGGAAAATGTGAGTCTACTTACTACTGGTTTGCCGAACGAATTTATTCCAAATGAAAACAGTGTTTCTCATAAAAAAACTAAGAGATTTGGAAGAGAAATATAATTTACTTGATAAAGCGAAAGAATTTTTTGAACTCATTGATACGAGTAATTGTGCGAAGCTCTTGAAAACAGCGTGTGCCGCAAAAAATGTCAGGGAAACGCTTCTCTGAAAGTAGAATCCTATGTTGGCCTGGCTGCCCAGTTTAATTTAATATGCAGTGTTTGTAAGTATAGCTGTAAGTTTCCAAGTTCTGTTTCAGTAACTGTAAATAATGGATACAAGAAAACTGAACTTCGCAGTGTAAATATTAGGTTAGTTTATGCATTGCGAGTAACTGATAAGGACAAAGCAGCTGGTGATATGCTATGTGGTGTTCTAAATCTTCCAAGTGTACCTTCAAAGTTTGGTGCTTACAACTACGTACTAGGATCTGCAGTTGAAAATGTAGCACAGAAGTCAATGCAGTTAGCTGTGGAAGAAGCAGTGAAAGAAAATGATGGCAGTCATGACCTCAAAGTAGCTTTTGATGGCACGTGGAAAAAAAAGGGGTCACACCTCCAACAATGGTATTGTAACAGCAACTAGCGTTGACACTGTCAAGGTTATTGATGTTGCAATAATTTCTAAATACTGTAGATACATAGACAGGCTGAAAAATGAACATAGTGATGACTGTGTTGCTAATTATTATGGTAGTAGTGGTGGCATGGAGGTTCCTGGGGTGAAAAAAATTTTTCATCGCTCTTCAGTGTGGTATAATGTTCGCTGTGTCAAGTATCTGGGAGATTGTTACTCTAAAGCATTCAAAGAAGTTTTGGAAAGCAAACCACATGGGAACCGTATAAATATAAGCAAACTTGAATGTATAGGACATGTGCAGAAGAGAATGGGTGCCAGGCTGAGAAGGTTAAAATCAGTTATGAAAGGGAAAAAACTGGATGATGGGAAAACCTTGCATGGTAAAGGAAGATTGACTGATTCCATAATAGACCACATTCAGAATTGCTATGGCCTTGCAATCAGGCAAAATACAGGCAATCTTGAAGAAATGAGGAAACGTATATGGGCTTTGTATTTCCACACCGCATCCACAGACGAGCATCCAGAACATGGTATGTGTCCCAAAGGTGAAAAGAGATGGTGTAAATACAATAGGGTACTAACAACTGGAGAGAAATACATTCACCACCACAGTCTACGATTAGCGATCATGGAAGAAATAAAGCCCATTTTCAGAGATCTGATGAAATGTCTTCATGGAAAAACGCAGAACCCCAACGAGTGCTTGAATAGTGTGATATGGCATCGTCTCCCAAAAACAGTGTTTGGCGGAACTAATGTACTACATTCTGTTGTGTATGATGCTGTGGCAACCTTCAATCTTTGGAATATAACTAAATGCCAGGTCCTTCAAAAGTTGGGTTTGCTTGTTGGTTCCCGAACAGTACGTGCTACGTTGACTTTAAATCAGCACAGATTAAGGCATCCTGACAATATAATCAAGACCTTAGTGAAAAAAGAAAGACAAGTGCAGAGGGGTGCCAAAAGAAGACATGAAGATGATTATGAATACGGTGAAGGGGGTATTAACTATGGACCAGGAATGTTTTAATCTTCTTTCTCCGTTTCTCGTAAGTTTGCTTTTTACTTCTTCTAGGAACATTATCTCAGGTACTAGTGAACCTAGAAGTCACATGGGTTTCTTTTACACACTGAAACAAGACTTAGGGATGATAATCTAGTAAAAAGTGATGGAAAAAATGTACTTAAAAATAAATGTAAAATATCTCTGTAAGAAAATACTTTAACAGTAAACTGTTGTTTCTGTGTTGTTATAACATATCAATGTACATACAGTAAAAATTTTATTTCTCTGTCTCCAGCAGTTCGTGAGAAAATGTTCCCTATAGTAGGTATATTTCACCATTGCAGTGATAGGCGATTCCGAATCCCCTTAAATAAGATGTCAATGGCAATGTAAATACTCTCTAAGAAGAAAAGAAAAAGAAAACGATGCATCACGAAGGACTTATCCGAATGGGACGGAAATCGATAGATGTGATGTATATGTACCGAAAAACAAATGATTACTATTTCAATGAAAGTCGACCGTTTATTCAAGAGAAAGAGCGTCACAACATGAGCAAGTCAATAACGCGTCCTTAAGCTGGTAGTTTTTCGGCTTTGCATTGATCGGTAGAGTTGTTGAATGTCCTCCTGAGTGATATCGTGCGTTAGATCGTCAAAATCCCTAGTTGGTTGGAAAGCATTGCCCATAATGCTCCGAACGTTCTCGATTGAGGAGAGAACTGGAAAGCTTGCTGGCCAAGGTAGGATTTGGCAAGCACAAAGACAAGAAGCAGAAACTCTCGTCGTGTAAGGGCCGGCATTATCTTGCTGAAATGTAAGCCCAAGAAACAGAACGGGGAGTAGAATATCGTCGACGTACCGCTGTGGTTTAATGGTGGCGTGGATGGCAACCAAAGGGGTCCTGCTATGAAAAGAAATGACACCCCAGACCATGACTCCTGGTTGTCGGGCAGTATGGCGGACGACAGTCAGGTTGGTATTCCATCGCTGGCCGGAACATCTCCAGACATGTCTTCGCCCTGGAATCTCATTGAAAGGAGTGGAATAGTTTCAACGATGATTCCCGCTTTGAACGGAACGCCTATGACCAGCGAAGATATGTCTGGAGAGTTTTGGAAAATTGTGGTAAGTTCCTATGCGACCAAACTGCTAAGGTCATAGGTCCCCAGGCTTACACACTACTTATTCTAACTTAAACTAACTTATACTTACGACAACACACACACACACACCCAAGCCCTAGGGAGGATTCGAACCTCCGACGGGGGGAGCCGCGCGAACAGTGGCAGGGCGCCTTAGATTGCACGTCTACCCCGCACGCCATACGTCTGGAAACGTCCAGGATAGTACTGGGAAACCAGCCTGACAGTCGCCCCGACAACCAGCGGTGATGTTCTGAGGTGACATTATTTTTCGTAGCAGGACCCCTTTGGTCGTTATCCGCGGGACCCTTACAGCACAGCGGTACGTCGACGATATTCTACGAAAAAAAAAAAAAAATAATAATAATAAAATAAATGGCTCTGAGCACTATGAGACTTAACATCTGAGGTCATCAGTCCCCTAGAACTTATAACTACTTAAACCTAACTAACCTAAGGACATCATACACATCCATGCCCGAGGCAGGATTCGACCCTGCGACCGTAGCGGACGCGCGGTTCCGGCCTGAAGCGCCTAGAACCGCTCGGCCACACCGGCCGGCGGATATTCTACGCCCATTTTGTTACCCTTCGTGGCAAGCCATCCTGGGCTTACATTTCAGCAAGATAATGCCCGCCCGCACACGCGATAGTTTCTGACGCTTGTCTTCGTGCTTGCCAAACCCTTTCTTGGCCAGCAATGTCGCTGGATCTCTTGCCAATTGAGATCGTTTCAAGCATTATGGGCTCGGGATATTGACGATCTAACTCCGCAATTGGACGAAATCTGACATAGTATCCTTCAGGAGGACATCCTACAACTCTGCGAATCAATGTAAAACTGAATAACTGCTTGCATAAGAGCCACAGGTGGACCGACTCGTTATTGACTTGCTCAGTTTGTGAAGCTGTTTCTCTTGAATAGATCATCCAAGTTTTGTGAAATTGTAAGCATTTGTCAGTCTGCACATGTTCTTCACTTCTACCGATTTCTGTCGCATTCGCGGTGAGTCGTTTGTTGTTTTACAGTTCAGTTGATTTGATATTCATGTTTCTTTATTACACGCTGCAGTCAAGTTCAAAGGGCTCTGAGCACTATGGGACTTAACAGCTGAGGTCATCAGTCCCCTAGAACTTAGAACTACTTAAACCTAACTAAACTAAAGACATCACACACATCCATACCCGAGGCAGGATTCGAACCTGCGACTGTACCGGTCGCGCGGCTCCAGACTGAAGCGCCTAGAACCGCTCGGCCACACCGGCCGGCGGATATTCTACGCCCATTTTGTTACCCTTCGTGGCAAGCCATCCTGGGCTTACATTTCAGCAAGATAATGCCCGCCCGCACACGCGATAGTTTCTGACGCTTGTCTTCGTGCTTGCCAAACCCTTTCTTGGCCAGCAATGTCGCTGGATCTCTTGCCAATTGAGATCGTTTCAAGCATTATGGGCTCGGGATATTGACGATCTAACTCCGCAATTGGACGAAATCTGACATAGTATCCTTCAGGAGGACATCCTACAACTCTGCGAATCAATGTAAAACTGAATAACTGCTTGCATAAGAGCCACAGGTGGACCGACTCGTTATTGACTTGCTCAGTTTGTGAAGCTGTTTCTCTTGAATAGATCATCCAAGTTTTGTGAAATTGTAAGCATTTGTCAGTCTGCACATGTTCTTCACTTCTACCGATTTCTGTCGCATTCGCGGTGAGTCGTTTGTTGTTTTACAGTTCAGTTGATTTGATATTCATGTTTCTTTATTACACGCTGCAGTCAAGTTCAAAGGGCTCTGAGCACTATGGGACTTAACAGCTGAGGTCATCAGTCCCCTAGAACTTAGAACTACTTAAACCTAACTAAACTAAAGACATCACACACATCCATACCCGAGGCAGGATTCGAACCTGCGACTGTACCGGTCGCGCGGCTCCAGACTGAAGCGCCTAGACAAGTTCAAAGTATAGTGCTTCCAGAAACCTTCTTACTTCCTGTTTTATTCATCAAATACACTTGGTGCCAAACATAAGTAATCTGGCTGGAAGAGGAGCCGCTATCACCGAAAGTATTTACTGTTACGACATGGCTTGGTTTAACACAACTATAAAACTTCGCTGCAGGTCCAAATTGTGTTAGACAACTGCACAGCATTAGCAACAATTTACAGTAATTTATTAAAAGAAAAAAACCATTACTTACGTTTAGCGTGAAGATAGAGAATGGCAGTAGTTCAGCGTTTACTTGCACTGACCTGTCCCTAACTCTGGTCTAGACCTGTGTCCAGTGAACAATAGCTACGATCACTTATAGAATGTCTAGTCTGACTCTTACTGGTGGCGCACAGTGAGCTAACTTGCTTCAAAATCTAACAGAATAAGAACAGGAAAAGTTGCCCGTTCCGACATTATCCCCGCGAAATCTGGTGTAGATTACACTGGTGCATTCGTGTCCGATGCTGCGGTGTCATTCCAGTCTCAAGTCGCTGTGATGCGCGCCGCGACAGTCGCCGGTAAACAGTGTATCGGACAACGACACATTTCTGGGTTATTGTTTGTGCGCTCTGGTTAACCTATGAAAGAGACACTGCCCAGTTCTTAGTATAAAAGACGATGGGTAGCACTCGAGAGGACATGTTTGACATTTGTAACCGCTGTAATGGCGTGCATCGACTTAAAACTAAATTACTAAAGATAGTGTCTGAAATCATTGGCTAAAAAATTTCCTCTGTGTGGCTCCATTTCTGTAACTGGGTCTCCTACTACCTTAATATTACAGTTAAGGAAATAAAGTGTATTTGCGCGCGCGTTTTTAGGGCACAGTCATTTTTCTACCGTGCAGCGGTATCAGAACAAAAATGGGTTCCTCATTATTACAGATATCTTATGAACTATTATCTGCACAAAAAATGTCATTAGTATTTTCTACACAACTCCTGAGGAGCTATTCATAAACGACATCATAATTTCGCAAATTACAATTTTTTTCAACATTAAAATTTTCCAGAACACATCACGAGCTCTGAAAAAATGTCTTTCTCTGAAGTCCGGTTCCAACTTCACCGGACTCGAAAAATTGTGCAATACGTCCAATGCCGTCATCAGTCTACACAGTTTTGATCCACGGACATGCCATAATCGAAGCTGCTCTGTTGCCGATTGATCGGCTATCCGAAGATGTGCGGGAAGCTCGGAATAACGATACCCGGCGTTACACTGTGATATTCGTGTGAGAATGACTCATCGGATTTTGGCATCTTCTGATTCACTCACCCCAGATTCCAGAAAATGACAGTTGAAGGATATAATCGGATGTCACCTGAGGTAAGAGATCTGCTTTTCAAACAATCTCCCTACGGACAACCCGACAGCGATCCTTCCGAAAGCAATGACACTGGCGACAAATGCGACAACGATTTCGACTGAAAAATGTAAGATGTTGAATAAAACAGTTCAATACGGCAAATTAGATTTCTGATTCCTTGTCAGCGACCTCAAAACAATTTATATCCGAAGCTTTACTCGAATCCACTGAATTTATAAATTCTGATTCGCCAAATTGGATCCTCCAGTTTGAATTTTGTAATTCCAACCCTGTATTCTGTGTCATATTTTAGAAGACCATCTTTCGTCTGGCATTCTTTTGACGAGGGAAACTTCCCGTGGTAAGATGGCCAGGTAGACAGTAGATAGCCCGTCATAACTGAACACAGATCCACAGATAAAGCATGAAAACAGGTAGAAGCTGTACTGAACTGTGGAAAAAGAGCAAAATACAAACAGTGAAAATTCCGAGAAGAAGTAGTGCATTGTAGATCAGGCTGAAAGACCAGTGGGGTTGTGGTTTAGCCGGAACGGTAGCTCAGTGGATTCGGTCAGATACCTGGCTGGTCCCCATAATAAAAAAAAACTGAGTGAAAGGATCAACAACGAACTTCAATGGATGTCATGTGACGTCCGCTACGACCAAATACAACGAACAAAAAACGCAAAAAAAAAAACGTGATCATGGTGTTGGACTGTCAAGCGGGCGAGCCTTGTTCTAAATTCCCTCCTCGCTCAAGTCCTTTGTTTTCATTTTATTTTTCTACAGCATTGTGAAGTGTCCGTCTGGTCATTGAAATGTTTATTCTCTTTCTGTAACCTTGGCAGTTGTCATATTATACACTGGTTATAGAATATGAGTCATGTAGTAAGAATAAGTTACCGTCGCGCGTAAACGTGATGAACAGGGGAAGGAAATTGGCGTCACAAAGTGACTATGACCTTTAGTGGTACGACCGAAAATGATGCCACTCGAGTGAAGCACAGGAATCTGGGTGTTCCCACAATACAACATTGGTGACGTCACTCGAAGGTGGCAGAGTGGCGTCACTTTAGTTGCAGGTGGAAACTCAGCTTATAGACAAAGCGAGCATGTATTGTACAAACACGATCACATTTTGCCGCTTTGCAGGCTTCTTAGTTACTGCGTAACTTCCAAAAATGCTGACGAGACGAAGTCAGCTGTGTCTTCAGTAGCGTCGAGCTGATGCAGCCTTGTCATCAGCTGACGTCGACGTCTTTCTAACCCGTCAGTGCGAGGCGCGCTAGACGAGTCACGTGGTATCGCCGTCTGACAGATTCGGCGGTAATCGTTTCAGCTGCTACTTTTAAATTGTTTGAGCCGACTGTACACATGGCTACTGCTCGTAAGACTTAGTTTTCCCACCAAATGCTAGTGGCTGTACAGCTTGGTGCCTTCTGTTCACGCGTGTCAACCACTACTACTTGAAAGTGGCATTTCTTTCCGGGTCATCAGTCGTCGTTCTGTGCTAATCTCTTCGTCACAGAGCACCACTTACATCCTATCTACCCCTTTGTTTCTTGGATTATTTAGCTTTTTGTCTCCGTCTCTAGTTTTTCCCTCTACAGCTCTCTCTAGTACCACAGAAGTTATTCCCTAATGCCTTAACACATGTCCTATCATTCTGTATCTTCTTCCTGTCAGTGTTTTCTACATGTGCCTTTCTTCGCCGATTCATCCTAATTTTAAAGATCCTTCAATAGAATCACATTTCGAACGCTTTGCTCTTCTCTTCCGATTTTCCCGCAGTCTGTGAGTCACTACCATAGAATGCTGTACTCCAGACGTACACTCTCCGATATTTCTGCTTCAAATGTTTGGTAGAAAGTCTTTCGTTGGACAGGAGTGCCTTCTGTGCCTGTGCTTGTCTGATTTTTATGTCCAGATTCTTTCGTACGCCGTATATTCTTTCGTTTCCATGTTAGCAGAATTTCTTCACTTCGTCTATTCCCGCCCCCCCCCCCCCCCTGCCCCCCTTTCCTCACAATTTTGATGTTTCTTTTGTGTAGATTTAATCATCTCTCTGGTACTCAGTAATACGGTGATTGGTAAAGAACGAAACGCTCGGTGGTAGAGGACATCACAGGCAGAATACGGACACAAATGGACAAGAAGGAGTTAGAAATTCGGCATGTCCTTTTTGATGAAATCATTCCAACGTCCATCTAAAATAAACAGCGAAAAGACTGAAAATGCCGTCCTTCGCAGATAAGCGTCCAATGCCTGAATCCATGCATCTCACTCGGTTCCCCCATCGGAATCCAAGTATTTTCTGCAATGGGGAAGAAATGAGCAGTACAGATCGTGAACCCACCTTCGTGTAAAGTCTCGTACTATGATTGCTTTTGTCCTCACACTATGTGGAAATCTGATCGGGCTAATCGCATCGGTAATGTCGTGGACAGAAAGTGGCAAAAGTAATCTCAAGAGGATCTCCGCGTAATTATTTCATTACTTAGATAATGTCTATTTTATACTTGTCTGCAGCTACCGTAGTTTTAGAAAAGTAGCGTAGTCGGTGTCACCCCACGGCCAGCCACGAAGAAAACTTAACCGTTTCACTGCCCATCCATTAGCAGACCAACAGCTGTGGCTCAAGTGACAGGGGCACGTCCGTCGACCTTTTTAAATGTAAGAGGAAACAGTTATCCCTTTCCACTTCGAAAATCGTAGCAACGGAAGTTGCATATACAATGTGTAAAGTTCTTATGTTTTGTGCTATTGTAAATGCACACATCAAAAAAAGTTTTGCATCACCCCGGTTCCCAGAACTCCTGAAGAGAGACGTTGACTGTGGATACTGTATCGCACTGCATGACTGTGCAGAGATGTCGCTAAACCCGCCCAAATATGTAAACATCCATGCATGAGAGCGCCTACTAGACAGAGGGGATCCGACAGCCGATCATTTCCATCATTCTACCAGGAAGGAGGTACACAGCTCGTGTTGTCTGTAGTTCAACCATGCCTAGACGGTCAATACCGCGGTTCGATCGCGTCCACATTGTTACTTTGCGCCAGGAAGGGAACAAAGGGAAGTTTCCAGGCGTCGCGGAGTGAACCAAAGCGATGTTTTTCGGACTTTGAGGAGATACAGAGAGACAGGAACTGTCGATGACATGTCTCGCTCATGCCGCCCAAGGGCTACTATTGCAGTGGATGACCGCGACCTACGGATCAACGCCAACATGTTGAATAATGTTTTTCGTGCAACCACAGGACTCGTGATACGACTCAAACTGTGCGAAATAGCCTGCATGATGCGCAACTTCACTCCCGACGTCCATGGCGAGGTCCACGACACCATGCAGCGCAGTACAGATGTGCCCAACAACATGCCGAATGGACCGCTCAGGATTGGCATCACGATCTCTTCACCATGAGTGTCGCTTATGCCTTCAACCAATAATCGGAGACGTGTTTGGAGGCAACCCGGTCAGGCTGAACGCCTTAGACACACTGTCCAGCGAGTGCAGCAAGGTGGGGGTTCCCTGCTGTTTTGGGGTGGCTTTATGTGGGGTCGACGTACGCCGCTGGTGGTCATGAAAGGCGCCGCAGCGGTTGTACAATACGTGAATGCTGTACTCCGACTGAAAGTGCAACCATATCGGCAGCATATTGGCGAGGCATTCGTCTTCACGGACGACAATTCGCGCCCCATCGTGCACGTCTTGTGAATGACTTCCTTCAGGATAACGACATCACCCGACTAGACTGGCCAGCATCTTCTCCAGACATGAGCCCTACCGCATATACCTAGGATAGATTGAAGAGGGCTGGTTATGGATGACGTGACCCACCAACCACTTACTATGCCACAACGAATACAGGCAGGCATCAATGCAAGAGGACATGCTACTGGGTATTAGAGGTACCGGTGTGTAGAGCAGTCTGGACCACCACCTCTGAATGTCTCGCTTTATGGTACTACAACATGCAATGTGTGGTTTTCATTAGCAATAAAAAGGGTGGAAATGATGTTTATATTGATCTCAATTCCAATTTTCTGTACAGGTTCCGGAACCGAGGTAATGCAAAGCTATTTTTTGATGTGTGTAGTTCACCTCTACTGTACTGAGACAAAGATGAATGTGCGCACTGCATGAGCAGTGAATATGATCCTTGACTCTGCGTTTACTTTTATCCGTGGCTGCCTTGCTAGTCAGTCAGTTGTGCAGCGCTGGGGCATCTTATTTGACGCATTGTAGTGAGCTGTTGGGTTTTCCAGAGTGAGAAATCTAATTTCTGTGACTCTAGGAGAAGCTATCTGGAATACTTTGTTATGGACATGAAAACTCATTTATAATTCTTTCTCCTTCTTTATATTGATGGAGAAGATTTTGGAGGATTTTAAAGGTAACGAAGGCATGCGCAAAAATGAAATGTTTCTCACAACTAATAATAATTTAACTGATAACTTTCATGATTAGTGTTAATTCGATCTGTGTTTTTCATTATGTCAAATTATGCACTTGCTTGTGATGTTTGTAATTTCTGTAATGAGGGAATTTTGTAACTGTTAGTCTTCTTATTTTGTGTATTCTTTTTGTTAATAAACAGAGATTGCTTTCTCAAGAACGATTTTCTTTAGAGTAAAACCCACCTCCATGATTCATAGTAAAGTTGTGAAGACTTTGTCGTGTGTGCATTGCACGTTACGCGACACGAAGTCCAGATTCTTTTTTTCTGACACAAAAAATTTGGAGTAGGTCATTTATCTTTAGCTGCTGATTTGCTGACTTGTATTTGCTTTCGAGAACATAAAGACAGCATGCTGAACGAGAGGTAATTCTTATTTCAGAACAGATCTCTCCTTGCATTCTTGAGAAAACAGTGAGTGGTTGCAATTGTCAGATGTCGTGCTAGTAAGCAAATTAATTTTCAGTGAACAGTATTGATAGATTTTAACAGGTATTTTCTTCAGAGTACAGTGGTAATTTATTTTTGTGGATATCTCAAGTCAAACATCACACCTCATATAACGCAACATTCATAATGCAATGCGGTACTAAGTTTTATTTACGCAGTTTTCACTGAGCACACAATTAGTTTCTTTCGGCATTTGTTTATTTCGAATTTTGCATTTCATGACGTTTAAAGTTTTGTCACAATACTGTTCACGGGCGTAGCACATGGCCAACCAACAGTCAGTTTTGCTCAGCAATTGTAAACGATATCTAAAGTTTTTGAAATTATTATATTCAGTTTTCTCACATACAGACAATTCTTTATGAAAGGCCCACAACTATAGTCCTGAAGCTGCAGCGTGTTGTGTCCTGAAAAGAATGTTCTTGATTATTAAAACTGGGAACCCTTTTAGAGTCTCTCCGAAGGTAGATAGTGGTCTACAGGTTGTTTAGAAGTATTTGTATCAGAAGTCTGGGGGCGATAGATCATGTCGTAGGGGAACAAGCTTTGTTAGATAAAAAACGTTCGCTGACATGTGCTGGCGACGCTATGCGTCCTTTAGTAGTTCCGGCCCTGATACGACGAGAGTTCACCGAACCGCCGGGATTTACTAACAAAGTGTGCAGCTCGCTACCTATCCCAGTAAGTTGATAGTGATTTTCAACAAAAAAGTCTCTAGAATGAGTGTCTCTAAGAGGAGAAAGATATTTTAGAACCGAATTAGGAAGTTTAATTTTTGCTAGGTCTACCCCTTTTCATGTGCAGCAGATCACTGGCTCATAGGCAACACACAAGACAGATGCACGCTGTAGAGTGCCTACGCCCTGCAGCCAGTCTTCAACGACGGCTAGCGTCACCGGGAAGCGGCAGCGAAGCACAGAGGCGCTCGGTGCTGGTCGCTTTTCTTCACTAATAGGATTTCTTCCTGTTTTCCTTCTGTGAGACTCATGTGTCGTCTATTTTCCAGGAACATCGTGACCACCCATTTTTCTCGCTGCAACTGATTATCTGAGAACAACTGGAATTTCTTCTGGTGACTCGAAAACGTGAATGAGGTGGGTGGGGGAGGTGGAGAGAAAAAAATGTTTGCCTCACATTTTTGTTTTGGTTCACCCCTTGTATTTCTTTGTACCTCTTGTCTCCCAGCGTCGGGAATTACTATAACTGTATAGGCGGCGGTGTCTCGGTCAGATTTGTTCCTTTGTCATTTTACGTTGTCAGTGAGCCAGATGCCTGTGATGTCAGTGTTTTTAGACCAAGAGCTGTCTACAAAGTTTTCCTTGCGTCTTGGGTCCATAGTCTTCAAGTGGTTGAAGTACGAACTCTTGGGGTAAAGAGCATATCTCCTTTAGCAGTTGCCAATCTGTTCTGTCACACATTATCAAAGTTTGAGCTACTGTATTACTGTGGATCAAAATATCGTAAATTTCATGTTTTTGTGAGGACAAATATTTCAACGCAGTAACATACTCCAAAGTAATGTTGTGTCTGTTAATAAAGGTATTTCGGCTTCCATTACGTGATACGTTTCAGTGTACTCCAGCTTTGTCAGTCTTCACAGGCGCTGTGCATGAGGCATCAAACACCGACCTCGTATCCTTCCACTGGTCTAAAATTCGCTAAACGTTGTGTTTGTTCTGTTAGTTTCGTTTCTAAAAGCGCTGGTAGCTCTTCGTTCTGTAAGAACTCGTCTTCAGTCCGAAGGCTGGTTTTCTGCAGCTCCGCATGCCAGTCCATACTGTGCAAAGCGTTTCATCTCTGCACGACTGCTGCCACCTACATTCATGAGAGACTTATTATTGTATGAATTAGCATGATAAAAACTACTTTGAATACACGCGGGCTTCTGAACGATGCTAAAGACGAGGTTCAACGCACGTTGACTTCTGATACGACGTAGATAGGTTCGACAATGTAAAATGGCGCAAGATGTTCAAAATTTTCACAAAAATAAGTCTAAGTATATAGTATGTACAAAACCGAAGAAGGAACAATAAGAATGGAAGACAAAGTTCGAAGTGCTGGGGCTGAAGAGGGTGACACGACTTTCACTAAGGACAGCTCAGTGAAAGTGAAACATTGAAGGATCTGTTGATTGCAATGATTAGTGTACTGAGCACGGAATACAAACTGAGAGTAAAGAGAAGAAAGACAAAAGCAACAAAGAGTAGCAGTAATGAGATTGATGAAGGTTGAGACAGAGCAATCTGATGATGATCATAACTACAGACATCGATTATTGAACAGAATATAACAAATTATTCATCAAAGACTTCGTTTCAACGTATTCAGGAGTGAGATTAATGATCAATTACCATCAAAACTGACAACTACGAAATGAAGAAAATCTGACACCTTCGAAGCAAAGTAATCTACGATGGACAAGCAAGGGGGCAAAAGAAGTAGACTAGAACAGACGAAGAAGGTACTCCTGACCAAAATAAGTCTACTAGTATTACATATTGGCACTAATTAGAGGAAGTATATTTTTGTGGAGCACAACATTGTATGGTTGTGAATCATGGACTCGGCAAACCGGAAAAGAGGAGAACTGAATCTTTTGGGATGTAATGTTACAGATAACCGTTGAAAATTAGTTGGTCTGGTAAGACAATAGATGAGACTTTCCGCAGGAGAGGAAAGGAATTGCTGGAAGACACTGAAAAGAAGGGACAGGATGACAGGACGAGTTAAGACATCAGGGAATAACTTTCTTGGTACTAGAGGGAGCTGTAGAGAGTAAAAACTAAAGGAGATGACAGATCGGAAAGTACCGGGTGTCTCTCCCAAGAGTCACCACGCGCATTTTGTCTGATGTTTCGACAGGTACCTGCAATTTTGTTTTTGAATTGCGTACTTGGAGTCAGTCCAAATAATTATTGCTCGTCACGTCTTTCATGCGACGCCCACTGATAACAGAAAGCGTCAGTTTCTCAAGCGGGTATTTTACGTTCGCATTCGGTACAGTGCTCTCAAATTAGTGTGCCCAATGTTCGTTTTTAGCGATATGTATGAACAGGGATAGTAAAACACGAAGAATAAACAGCAGTCAGCGAGTACATGGGCAGTGCTGTCAGTGCTGGAGTACTGATTATTCTTCGATTTTTACCGTCTCTGTTAATATATATCGATAAAACTAATATCGAACTAGACTAACCTGGGACCCCGTAAGGAATGCCACGGTGTTGTTACCGTCCACGATATGCAATGGTCTTACAAAATGGTAGCGAGGGGAAGAGTCACAGGTACAGTGCTGCCACAAGTATTGTCTGGTGTTCAACACGCCCCAATCACCTAAACTGACTCCATATTGGAAACTGTGCCACTAGGTTGAATTTGTGGCGCCGTCTTTGCGAACGGTAGCACCCGTTATCACTACAGCTGTGTCGCCACTTTCGTTGCTTGTGTGGAGGCGGCTAAATAGGCAAAGAACGGCTGCCACATCACGTTCAATGTGCTCGCATAGTCAGTTTGAGCTATTGCCGCTGTTGCCTCGTTGCGCTGCTTTTTTTTTTTCCTTTATTGTAATTTTAAACACCTGTACAGGCGGGCTGTCAGCAGCATAGTACGCTGCTCTTCAGCCTTAAGTGGAACAATAAACATGACAGAGAGGTGATACATACAATACAAAAAACGGCGGGCAAAAAATGGAGATACAAAAAAAAACAATAAACAAGAACCCGTTCACGTTGGACGAGAAAAACACTAACACTTGGAGACAACGCGCACAAAACACGGAGAACGGCGACGGCACATGTGAACAGTTGAGTTGTAACTGCACGAAACACAAAACGATGCACACACACTAAACACTGATGGCGATGATCTCCGGCGCGCGAATGTTCACTGAGCGTGTACGAGTCCGGGGACCTGCCAAGAGAGGAGGTGGAGGAAATTGCGCTGCCGTACTTGTCCACATAAATACAGGTGACAAGACGCAGCGGTCGGCTCTGATAGGCCAGCGCACGTCCCGTCCACGCGCGCGTTTAAGTTTCCATTAATTGCAGCGCTGGCGCCAGTGACGTGGCGCCGCGTAGCCACTTGCATAGCCAGAGACAGCTGCCACGCCACGCCGGCGTTTGTAAACACGGCTGATATACGGCCGGCCGTGATAACCCGCCTCTGGTGCGATACGGCGGCAGGGTGACCACACAGCAAGACAGGGGCCGCACTGTCTCCGCCGGCCCGCCTTCTCACGCCAGACAGCGGCCGCCTAGTCAACACGAGCGCCACACAGCCGACACACAGTCCGATGACTGCTCATAGGTCTTCATGTCACACGCGAGGTAATACAACGAGACATTTTGTAACATTAATACCCTTTTCAGTCTGTGACTCCAGCCTAATTGATTGACATTCAGATTCGTTGACTTCGCTAAGTCAATACCAAACTGTCACCTTTCAACGCACACTGGACCTCGGACTACGCTACAGATCGGTGGGCCGTTACAACTAAGATTTCAGGTGGAACGGGGTGTCCAATACCACGCTTTAACTTAATTCTTTAGCATGGATAACTTTTGTATCGACAAATATGCTAAAGCAAGTATAATTTTTGATAGACCGCTGTATTTTTCTTAGTGCTATTTGAAAGCTATTCAAAAGTGATATAACGAGTGATAATACCGCGGTTGAAACAGTACACAGGTATAAAATGAAAGTTTCAGTAACTGTTCGATCTTTTCCTGACAAGAAAAGATCACCAATGGTGACCTCATATCTTAAGGTGATAGAAGCACACTTATGTCAGTCCGAGCAGTCGATCCTGCGCTGAAATTTGGGTCATAATTCAGGCCGTATGTAGTTGCGACTTTCTGAAAATACCGGTTTTAAATTTAAGCGCGCACCGGTTCGTTGTCACTCGTTTGCTTCTGCCTTTGTCCCGTAGTTTTCACAGGGTCGGCGTGGTTACGGTCAGATTTGGAATGGTTAATGGAAGGGGGGGCCGAATGCCCTTCCTGTCGCTATACCGGTCGGTTGTCACTACCTCCGCCTAATTCCCACCGCGGTGTACTGCACGGCTGAGTGGCAACGTATTCGCGAGATGTTGAAGGCGAGGAGTGAAAACTTATTAGTGAACACACGTTAAAAGTAGAAAATAATAAGGAATATGAGTAAGTAACATGCCAACCTCATGCACACATAAGTTCAATATAACAAAATATTCGTATTAATATTCTGCAGCTATGTATAGGATGGTCAGAAACAGTCTTAAAAGCTTGTAAAGGTATTGCAAGGCAGGTTGTGCTGAGAAATAACTGTTAACAAAAAAATTCGATATGTCACGCCCTTTCAGAGTTAATTAGCATTGAAGTTAAACAATCCGGCCCTTGAACGCGCAAATTCAAGCGGCCCGCCAGTACAATTAATGTCAGTTGTTCTCATAGCGTAGCTGACAGCGCACGAGCCTGCTCAGCCTTTGACTCTGGTTCGAACTTTACTACCATCCCATGTCCAGTTTCTGTGTCGCTATCTTGTTCGGTTCTAGGAAAGCAAACGAAGAAAACGTCTGACGACACAGTCTCTGGCGGACACTTGAATTTGTGCGCGCAAAGACCTGACCTGATAACTTTAATGCTCATTAACTCGTAAACGGCGCAAGGTATCGAATTTTTTTCTTAACTTATTTCGCAGCACAAACTACCCTGAAACACCTTTACAAACTTTTCAGACTGTTTCTGACCATCCTGTACACGCCTCAAAACCAAAATGAAGAAACGTAACGCACTGAGGAACTATCATGAAATGAAGTTAATGGTTTTCGATTTACATTGAAGAATAGCGCATCTTCTGGTTGTTAACCGTGGCAGCTTCAAAGTTCAAAGAAAATAACGCACAACAGCGATGTTAATAATTAAACAGCACAACGCTACTTAACGACACATTTTCGTTTCTTTCATTTACACTCCATTTCTGAATTGCAACATAAAAATATTTAAAGATCTTTGGCACCAGCTACAGGTTCGAAACCGCGCGCTTTGACACAATGGACAAAGCATATTGTCAATATCAAAACAGTATTTCACAAACCTCTTATTCACTGCACTGCACTGCACAATATTTGGCGCTCGAGCATTTGTCACTGAAGCGGGGCGGAGGGAATGACAAACAACTGGTGCGCGAGAAAAGTTTAAAATCTGTACTTCCAGAAGGTCATAAATGCATACTGTCAGAATTAAGGCACAAATTTTCACGTGGAATCGATTACTGGGGCTGATATTTGGCAAGTGTGCTTATTTTTTTCTCCTAGTATGACGTCAAGTTGATGTTTCCTCGTGAGAAGAGACTTGAAACATCTCTCTATTGGCCGCCTCCATCTTTACATTTCTCTGTTGCTTTTTGCAAAGACAGTTACGGTAAACGTTGGCAGTCTTAGAATCATTACAGACCCCTTATAAGAATTATCGTCCAATGGAAAATGTAGAGCTTTCGATTAAAAAAAAAAACCGCTGTAGTAATAAAATTCTTCAGACAGAGTACTAACATTACAGATGGATAATCACTCCCTGTGTATTACCACGTGTCGTAACGCTTGCCCCTTTATCTTTTACTGTTATGAAGCATTAGGATCACCTGACAGGTAACACTTCGAAATCGAATGTGTTTCTATGCCTAAGTAGTCTGCATCCGATGGTTGATATCCAAAGTTTCGACAATGAAATTCAGTTATGGTATAAATCTCCATATCAAGTTAAAAATGTATTAATTTAATTATGGGTACAATTACATTAATTTTTGTCTGACCGGTGAAATACTTTTTTGTAACTTTTGTCAGTATTAGGATAGCTGATTGGATTGCTGTGTGCACGAGTAAGCGCTGAGAACTTGCTAGTTGGTGTAAGAGGGCGTGCTGAACGGTAATGCTTACGTTTTTTTTGTGTGAAAACTTTTAAACCCTTTAAAGAAAACAAACATTATTAACATTCTACGTCTTCATTTTCTGTGCCTGCGTATTTCCAACCATCTGCCGCTAGAGGGCTCCGAACTGTAGCATGTACGTTGGCGGCATGTAACGTAACTATGTCGGTGCCTCAGAAGTAGCGTGCTGTTATCGAGTTTCGAATTACAAGCGTTCGCCCACACATGGGGGACTCTCTCCTTCAGTATGACCGTTCCATATTACTCACGACGAACACCTTCAAATGGTTAACTTTGACAGTGGTGCTGCGGTGCAAGCAGAGGTGGTGATGTGGCTCCGTCAATAAAGTCAAACATTCTACGCCACGGTGACTATATTAAGAAATAAATATGTAAAATGAAGAATAAATACGTAAAATGTTAATAATGTTTGTTTTTATTCAAAAAGCTCAGAGTTTGCATATAAAAAATTCAGAGGCTTTGCTTTTCAACACACGCTAGTAGGTAGCAGACCATGTACATCCCAGTGAAGGGAAGGTAACTCACCCATTGTAATATGTCGAGTGGCACAGAATATTTGTTGTGTTTTGTGAAAACTACGTAGAAGTTTTTAGCTATTATGTTCAAGTTACCGGGTTAAGGGACTTACATCGGACAATACCCGTAACAACATAGAGGGTGAGTCATTAACTGTTGGCACCAAGAATAACTCCGGAAGTATGATGGTTGAAAAGTTTGTAGGGCAAGAGTTGCATGGGACAACGGGGGCCATAATATGACGTTGATTTTTTTTGTTGCTAGGTAGGGTCGCTCCAGACACACAAAAGTCAACTTTGTCTTTTTAAATGGGATGCTTTAGCTTGGTACTTCTTTTCTGATAGCGGCTATCGAGACGAATCCAATGATGCGTAATAGTAAGGCATTTGAAGGTCAACGAAGGTCACAAAGGTGTCATGAACATCCATTTACAGGAGATGTTTGAAGTGATGACGAATTGATATGAATGCAGTGCTGCAATCTTCTTATCATGGATTGAGTGGTATTCCCTATCACTTCGGCTCTTATCGAAGCACACGCTCTGACAATTCTCTCTCGCATATCTTCAGATGTAGTTGGAACGTCTTTGTAAACAATGTTTTTTACGAATACCCACAAGAAAAAAATCCAGAGGCTTCAAGCCGGCCACGACACATCTTCTCCGCGTCCAATCCAACAAATTGGGAATTGTCTCTGCCACTCATTTCTAGCCATCAGCGAAAAATACGCTGGACACCCATCGTGTTGATACCACATTCTGTTCCTTCTCCCTAAAGGTATTTCTTCCAATAACAGACCTAATGTTTCTTGCAGGAATGTGGTGAAGTTCCTACCATTTACTTCGTTGAAAGAGGGGCCTACAACTCTGTCCTCCAGGATCCCACACCATACATTCACGGACCACGGTGTTTGGTGTGCAACTTGCCGCAGCCAACATGGATTTTCAGTTGCCCAAAAAGGCACGTTATGCAAATTAACATTTCCATGGTTCGTGAATGTAGCCTTGTCAGTAAATAAAATCAAATTAATAAATGTGTTGTACCTCTGAATCTGAGTTGAGCTCATCAGCAGAATTCAATGTAACGCATACAATCCGTACCAGTCAATTCTTCGTGGAGATCGATATGGTAAGGATGGTATTTATGGCAATGCAGAACAGGAACAACGCTGCTCTGTCTCATGCCAAATTCTCCTGAGATTTGACGGGAACTGGCACAAGGATCTCGAACCACAGGGGCACGAGTCCAATTTCCGTTTCCTCGTTAGTAACTTCCTTTGCCGGATATGTTTCCGATGCGTTAAAGATCCAGTTGTTCTCAATTTATCATACACATATATAAACGTACGACGTGTAGGGTGAGTACGTTGAGGATATCTTTCAGCTTATTTGTATCTAGCTCTCACTGAATTTCGTTGGCATTCTCCTTAAATGAGGAGCATATCGACTTGTTCTTTGAAGGAATACATCATTCACATTCGCTTGATTCGACTATATTAGTCTTACTGCACCTATTACTGTTGTATTTCGAAAGCGTCGAATGGTGTTTACATGTCATTCACACGTTACATGGATACGCGGTATTCGGCGAATATCTACTATTTGCACGATATATGAGAGAGAATTGTCAGATCATGTGCTTCAGTTAAGTGCCGCAGTGATAAGGAATACCTCTCAATCCATGATAAGAAGATTGCAGCACTGCATTGATACCAATGGTCATCACTTCGAACACCTTCTGTAAATGGGCATTCATGCCACCTTTCTGACCTTCGTTGGCCTTCGTTGACCTTCAAAGACATTACTATTACACATCATTGGATTCGTCTCAATAGCCGCTATCAGAAAATAAGTACCAAACTATAGCATCCCATTTAAAAAAGACAAAGTTGACCTTCATAACAAAAACCAACGTAATATTATGGCCCCCAGTGTCCCATGCAACATTTATCCCACAAACTTTTCAGCTACTGTCATACTTTTGGAGTTATTCCAGGTGGCAATAGTTGATGATTCAAATGGCTCTGAGCAGTATGTGACTTAACTTCTGAGGTCATTAGTCCCCTAGAACTTAGAACTACTCAAATGTAACTAACCTAAGGACATCACACACATCCATGCCCGAGGCAGGATTCGAACCCGCGACCGGCAATAGTTAATGACTCACCATGTATATCACAGATGTGCATGTGATACTTAGATCAGAAGAAGAAATAGCAAACAAGCTTCATCAGAACCGTATACAGGAACGTAATGTGGGACCACCGCTTCGGTACCAACGGTCGGCTACTGAGTATCAAGTAATTCCTGCGTAAGACTTCGTTTGTGGTGAGGGATGTATAACGTTATGTGAAGATTCTTCGTTCTTCGACGTATAGATCCATCGCACTGACAGCGTAAAAATCACGCTCTCCGACAAGCGGTACTTGAAAACCAGCGTATTTTTGCATTTCGCTGTCCGTAAGCTAGCAGCTGACTAGTGTTACATCTTTACAAAGAAGCTGCGTTGGAGGTACGTAGGTGTATTCACTAATTTGAGATTCATCAGTAGTTTGGCTGCAACGAAACGGCCAACGTGCGCCACCGAAGTAAAGTAGTCCATTTACTTGCTTGTGTACACAAGCAACAGCTGCGAATACGAGGCCGTTGCTGATGTCACACCAGACGTACGTGACGTGCAGCTCTGTTCAAAATCTCCTTAGCGACAAGTACTGAGATTCAACCAACCGAAAATTTCGTGCCTCGGATAGGGTAGGTGGAATAAAGCTGCGCAATTTTCAGTTTGTGGTCAATGAGGAGTACATTTTACCACGATTTCAAATTGGTCGCAGTTTCGGTTGTTACCTATAACTCATCTAAATTCGAGCGTGGTCTGATTATTAATTACAGAGAAATTTACAAGCTAGCTAAAACAAAAATTGCGTTTTTTTAAATGGATGACTACATAAGAAAAACACTTGAAATAACCTTTTGTAACACTGTTGCATTGCAGGCAATTTACCCAATACAATATTGAACATAGGTGTAGTAGGGTAACCTGGAAGAGTGCAATTAATGAGGTTAAGCTATATAGGCACCTAGTAAATAACATACTTTGTTAGGTCCTCTGATTCTTCCTTGAAGTCTCATATTACACCCCATATTGCATCATAATACAAAGTAATTTATACAAGATACAACACATACTAAATTTCTAATTAACACACAGTATCTAACGGGTTACAGAATAGAACAAGTACGCCACATTTACAACAAACGTAAATGGAGAAAGTTATAGGTGGCACATCTGTTTTATAGTGTCACAAACGGATGTGAATTTGCAGCCCATTTGATAACTCACTTAAAGCAACGACTAATCTCACTAGGCAGCACCTCCCTGATGCTAAGGTGACGTCAGAAAGACTACGGCGCAGGGTATTCGGCAGACACCCTTCAGTCGGCTACCCGTTCCCGCTCCCCTCCCCCGGAGAATACAATTGGCCCTCTGCAAGAAGACTCATGGCCCGACGGCAGATAGACGTAGCTGAATCGAATAACATACAACGACGTTAACTGCTTTTCAGTTCCTGCCAGACAAATGTTTGACTAGTGCGTCTACTTCTGCAAAAGCAATAATGACACGCCGAGTTAACGATTACTGAAACGTTGTATGTAATTGAAACAATCTTGTTTATTCAGTAAGAAAAACTAAAGGTAACACAATTAAGATTAGACTTTCACATAGCTTAGAGTATCCTGTTTCCTGATGAAGTTAATCAAAAAGTAATGAGGACTGACATTAACGTGTATTTTCTAAGCTTTTCTCAAATATTGTAGGCTAAATGCATGATCCTTCTGGAGGTGGCTTGTCGTTGTTTTGGATCTGATTTACTCAGCCGGTACATGGGAAACTCCACGTTAACGTGGATTCGGAACCTCGATGCGACATCGTTTTTACTCCTACACAAAAACTTGCCAGACGAGAAAAATGCCGGAAGAGACAGAAAAAGGCCTTAGAATTAAATGGAGAACCAAATTATCATTATGTTGTCACATTCAGATAATGAAGTGGTCTAGCATAACCTACACTATTTGATCAAAACTATGCAGAAGAGCCAAAGTCATGCGGTACTGAGCAATAGAAGTCCCGAGAGGCGGGCAATGTTGTGTTCTCAGTTGACATGCAATAACATAACAGCAGTGTGGCCCAGTGACTGGTAACAAATCCATCAGTGTCATTTCAACACTTCTAAAGTTGCCCAAAATCGACTGTTCTCGATGGTAATGCGAAGTGGAAACGAAGGCCAGGCAGATTTCATGTACTGACGAACAGAGATCTTAGAGCATTGCAGAGGGTGGATGTAAAAGAGGCATAGGTCGATACCTGGCATTCTTGTTGCTATGTTTCCCCTTTCCTTAGGTTTTACTTTCTTATGTAGCATTTTCCTTCTTTTCCTGCTTTCTTCGAGTGTGTGCTTTAGTTTTCTTAGGTCTGTCCACATTCGTTCCTTTCAATGTGTGTCAGGGCGCTGATGACCTCGATGTTGAGCGCCCATAAGCCCCAACACACCACCACCACCATAACCACTTGTACTATTGATCCGCAAATGTAATCATTTCATATATTCCATAAGCACTGTTGCAACAATAAACCTCCAAAAGGGTGTACTATTTTTTTCCGGCAGTTTATTTCTGTACCCAACGCTAAGTGGCGTTTGTTGGAGGGGGGGGGGGTTGGTGTAAGGAGCGATGTAACTCAGCAGATAATGACTGCAAACGAAGATTTGGAGTGATGAATCACGCTATAGGCCTACCCAGTTTCAATAGAATGGAAGGATTTGGGAATGCATGAAGAACATTACCTGCTATCACGTGCATTGCCATTAGTGAGAAGAGGATTTGGTGTTGCCACATGCAGGTGTTTCTCGTGCTTTGGGTTGGTCTTCCCATTGTGCTTAAGAAAACGCTTAATGCGGAAGGATATGAACATATTTTACAGATCTATGTAACGCGTGCAGTAGCTGAGGGAAAATTCGGAGACGATTATATCAGCATGGCAAGGCCCCTGTCATAAAGCAGCATCTGTGAGACCACGGATTGTAGGCAATAACGTTCATGAAATGGTCTGGCCTGCGCAGTCTCGAGATGAACCCAATGGAACAGATTTGAGGAGAGTTACAACCTCGGTTTCGCATCAGACTCCAGCGTTCAACATCAATCTTCTCTGGTTTCGACACTTGAGGAAAAATGGGTATCATTCCACCTCAGACGTTCAGACACCTAACCGAAAGTATCTCCAGCAGAGATCGAGCCATCATAAAGGAAAAGGGTGGATACATCCATATTAATGTCCACTGATGGTTGTCGAGATCTTATTGAACATTTGTCCGCCACGACTGCTCATTTCCTCTTAATCGTCAAGCCTCACCAATAATTTCCTGGCCGGGATATTGTTGCTGGCTGCCAGCTCTTGTGTAACAGATGTGAGGGAATGTCCTTTCCTCGATTTTTCGCCTGGAGTAAGGAACGGCAGCGCTACCTCAGATGAAAGAAAATTTCCGGCCGTGAGAAGCGGAGTGACGGCGGGGGCTGGCATCGGTGGGGCGTCATCCCCCGAGATTGCGGGGTGACGCATTCCTCGCGGAGCAACCAATATCGCGCCGCGGGGCCCGGGGAGCTTGGAGCGGGCTGCGGATGGGGTGTCGCCGGCTGACTCACCCCGGATTACGCTGCCGGCGTCATATCGTCTGCCGCCGGGCCAGAGGTCTACAGAGTGGCGGTCTGACATCTCCTCGCTGCAGGAGCATCGCGTCTTGTCACTCCCGGCAAGCACTGCTTCAGATTACGAGTGAAACTCATTACGTTCTAATTATCTGATCGAATAAGGAGAGAAAAGCAAACAAACTGCCATCTTGAAACTTGGTCTTAGTCCTCATCTAAACTCCACGACCGAAAAATGCAACCGGAATGGGAGGAGGAAACGAAATGAAACTTTACAAGCCGAGAGGGCATGTGAAGTTATTTCAGTGATTACAAAATCGGGTCATATTTACAAAGAACTTGGCAGTAGGGTACAACGTTCCAGACCCTACCCCTGTGCCACCCCCGCCCTCCCCTCCGCTGGCCTGGATGGATGCACTCTTTCGTTTGGCAAGGGTATTCCCTCTTGAAGGAAGATGGCTCAGTGTACCGGACCAGTTTTGGATAGCGCCTTTTTTTTTACCAAATGGCTCTGAGCACTATGCGACTTAACTTCTGAGGTCATCAGTCGCCTAGAACTTAGAACTAATTAAACCTAACTAACCTAAGGACATCACACACATCCATGCCCGAAGCAGGATTCGAACCTGCGACCGTAGCGGTCGCTCGGTTCCAGACTGCAGCGCCTAGAACCGCACGGCCACTCCGGCCGGCCTTTTTTTTACCATGCACGGAATACCGTAACCACGGCGGCAGTCGAATAGTTTACAAGCTTACCCGCTTCGAAGATGCTTCCACCCTTGGACCGAAACCCTAGATCATTTCCTTTTCGACGTTAGATAATTTGGTCTGTTTCCGCGTAACACCAACAAAAACACTATTTTCTACATCCCCTGACACTCTTTATATACCCTCCACTGCTAGTATTTCCACGTGCTGTCTGAGTGGTTATTGCACGGTGACGTAACACACAGGTGGTGGTCACATTAATGTGACTGGGCCGCGTAGAACCAATACAGATGTACTCTCCCAGTTTGCTCCTCGCACCACTGCGAAAACGTGTGATGTTAGTGTTAGATGTAGTGACAAACAGCTACAATCGTTAAGAGCAATTCTCTAGGGTTTTTGGACAACTTGGTTGTGGAGATGAAGCAACGATTAGTATCATTAATCAATTATTCAAAAACAGTCTTAATCGTAATTTATTATTATTGTACCGCCAACCGGTTTCAACTCGATGTAGGGGTCATAGTTTCCTGTCGTTATGTAGGCAGGAGTGACACCACCAGCAGTCGACCAATGGTGTAAACGCCCAGATGACCCCTACATCGGGTTGAAACCGGTTGGCGGTATAATAGTAATAAACTGCGATTATGATTGTTTTTGAATAATTAATTAATTCTCCAGGGCCTGCCAGATTCTGTATAGTCTTCTGAGATGTGTTAACTACCATTTTAATCGTAGTACGCCACAGATTCCTCGACTGTTGGTATGATGTAACAAGCAGCGCGCTAACCTGCGAGCCCGGACGGGGGTCCAGACCCAGATCGAATCCACACGCTGGGTGCCGACCGTGCGTTGGTACACCAGCTAAGCTAACTGTGCTTTTCACATGGTTTTACCACTCTCGTTTAGCCAGTGTCGACCTGGTCCGCGAGTCACTCCGCAGAGCATGCTACACAAAATAAAAAACACGATACCGAATAGAACAGCATTCACACAGTTCACTGAGATGGCGCATTTCTCTTACGATAAAGGACGGATGTGGCGTCAAGAATGGCATTCAACTACAGACTTAAATAAAAGAAATAAAAAGAACTGAGCAGGAGGATGGGGTCCACATTAACAGTAAAGGACACGTATTGACTCATTTCATGTTGAGTTACCTATTTAAAATGACACACATGCTGAAATCGCTATTGTGAGATTAATAATGCAAGTAGGTCCAGGCTAAACAGATTCTCTTGTCTCTGACGTATCACTAGCTGTTACCTGTGGGTGTGCTTGCGTATAAGCTGTTGTGTTACGACGACGTTTCGAGAGTAACTTAGCTATTGTAGATGCAATAACATCAGCTGGCGTCACATGTCTGTCTGTTCCGGTAAGCGTAGCTTGTGATGTGCTCTCTGCTCCCCCCACTCCCACACTGTCCTAATACAAGTGCGGGGGCGTCGGCAGGAACACAAATCTATGCATCATGCTACTGGAATAGGTATACATAATACAACTGGATATTACGAAAGAAATTAAATTATTTTTAACATTGTTTATATACATTGATGTTAACATGTTTCATCCCCTGCTACAAGTTCCTGGTGGTTGTTTTTTCTTTCTTTTTACATTCTAAAGTAGCCTATGTTCTTCCTCGAGGTTAAAGCTATCTCCAAACCAAATTTTATTGAAATCGGTTCAGCGGTTTAGTCGTGAAAACGCAACAGACGGGCCGTGCGGTTCTAGGCGCTACAGTCTGGAACCGAGCGACCGCTACGGTCGCAGGTTCGAATCCTGCCTCGGGCATGGATGTGTGTGTGATGTCCTTAGGTTAGTTAGGTTTAATTAGTTCTAAGTTCCAGGCGACTGATGACCTCAGAAGTTAAGTCGCATAGTGCTCAGAGCCATTTGAACCATTTTTGAACGCAACAGACGTACTATCGCATTTATATTAACTAGTATGGATAAAACTTTAAATTACAATATCTTTGTTTCCGTGACCCGATTTTCATGAAATAAAGGCTGTACGTTGACTGAGGGTACGATTGCATTACCTGTGAAAACCCCCATGAAAATTCGTCTAGTTGTTCTGGAGGTTAGCGTGTTCAGACAGACGCGACAGTCTAAACAGTTTTATTGTTAGAATACACGTTACATCCAAGGTGTGGCGCAGGGGACAGTCCTGGTGTCAGTAAAAGGCTCATGAATGAATAAATGTTCAAACAGATAAGACAGAGGAAGATAGGAGTTTTATGTCCAATCGTCGACTACGAGGTAACCAGAGACGGCGCACAAACCGGTGTGGGACAAGATGAGAAAGGAAAGCGACTCTGTCTTCTCCCAAGGAACAGTCGCGGCACTAGTAATAATCGATAGAATGAAAACACAGGAATCATTACCAAAATGTTACGAAGGTCGGCTTTTGACTTTATATTATTTATTTGTTCAATCCACTTCTGCAACTTCAGCAGCGTGGTCATTATCGAGTGGAAACAACTGATATTTAGCATATGTCAAAACCCAAAAATCATCTGACAAATATGCATGTGTTCGTCATATTCAGTTACTAATTTTGCTGTTAACATTTTTGCTATACATCACAAAAAAAAAAAAAAAAATGGTTCAAATGGCTCTGAGCACTATGGGACTAAACTTCTGAGGTCATTAGTCCCCTAGAACTTAGAACTAGTTAAACCTAACTGACCTAAGGGCATCACACACATCCATGCCCGAGGCAGGATTAGAACCTGCGACCGTAGCGGTCTCGCGGTTCCAGACTGCAGCGCCTAGAACCGCACGACCACTGCTGCCGGCTGTACATCACTTCACTACTTATGTACACTGCATGCATGGCACCTGAACCAACTAACTATATGATAAAGACATAATCTTTTTATCAAATGAGTTTTAAGTTTTGGCAAGTGCTAAATCAGAATTGCTTCCGCTTGACAAGATAACCATGATGTCGTATACAAAATTTTTCATGACTGTGAACTCCAGCTACGATAAGTTAATTTCAAAAAACGTAAATTTTGGTGGCCTAAGTAGGATCTCAGCTCCAATCTTCGACTTCATATACTATGTGTGTGTTACACTACCTATCAACGTGACTTATTACAGGCGACACTGTGATCTGACAGAGCGAAATGGCACACTTATTTGCACACTAGACTAAGTCAAAGATTGGAGTTGAGATTCTACTTTGGCCACCAAAATTTATGTTTTCAAAAATTTTATATATATATATATATATATATATATATATATATATATATATATATATATATGTAACAATCGTCAGGCGCTTTTTCTCAGCGTTTCAGTAGTTATCTGCAGTAGTTACGTTTTTGCAACGTGTAGCTGGATTCAGTCCTTCCAAGCCTTCCCATCACGTCTTTCATGCTATGCCCAGAGTCGCCTGAAAGTGCCGGTTTGTTTCCCGTTACAAACAAAATTATTTTTAATGTGGAATTTTTCGTGTCCGACAGGTCGGTCCCAAATTAGTCTAGTGCGATATTTGTTTCTCGATATGTATTAACAGGAGGAGTAAAACAGGAAGAATAACCAATACTCGAGCAGTGAGTGACCAACGCTGCTGCATGGCGGTAGCAGTCAGTTATGGTCAGTCACTACTGGAGTGCTGGTTGTTCTTCCTGTTTTCTGGACAACATTGTCCAAAAAATAAATTGAAATAACTCCAACCTCCAAGTCGCACCGAGGTTTTTGGGAAGCTTCCTTTGGTATGCCAATACCGGACATCCCCTCCAAAACATCCCCAGTTGTGATTTTCTCTGCCCCACTTCCTGCCAGCTGGAATATTTGACTGAAAGGAACGAAGTGCTAAAGAAAGCTCCCTGCTTCCACAAGCTGGGTATCACTGGGTATCAAAGAACTAAAAATAAAAAAAACTGTTAGTTGTGAACGAATATATGAGTAGTTATGAAAATACAGGAGACCGGCAGCCATATAAAGCCTGTTCCTGCTGGAAATAAGAGGGGGAAATTGCTGAATTTAATACCCTCACTCGTTGGGGCGATTTCGTGAGAAGTAGCGTATACTCCAAAGAACTCCGTGAGGGGTACTCTATAATGTCTCTTCTTAGGACATTGAAGAGAAGGCTGGCTAAAAGAAAAGACACGGGAGAATAATTTGATATCCCGAAGCTACACATTTGAAAAAGAATTACGGGACTCGTTGAATGGAATGAACAGTCTAATGAATACAAAGTATGGCTTGATAATAAACCAAAGAAGGGAAAAAACGGGGAATAGCAGGAATAAGATTAACGATAAACTTAGCATCAAAATTAGTGAAGCAGACGAAATTATGGAATTGTGCTAAATTACAAGCAAAGCGACCATTGACGGATGAAGCAAGCGAAATATAAGAGCAGATTAGTAAACGACAAGAGAGCATTCCTTGCTAAAATAATTCTACCAGACTCATAGGACTTAATTTGATGAAGAAGTTTCTGAGAATCTACATCTGGAGCAAAGCATTGCATGGATGTGAATCATGGACTACAGGAATACCAGAAAAAAGAGGTTTGGTGTTACAAAAGAATGGTGAAGTGATAAGAAATGAGATCCTCTCCAGAATCGTTGTAGGAAAGAATATGTGGAAAACTCTGACTGCAAAAAGAGGTAAGATGATAGGTTATGTGTTAAGAATAACTTGCATGCGAAACGTTAGATAAAGTTTATCACTGTCACCTAAAAAATTAAAACACGTGTATACGGAATATCAGACGAGCTTCATGACTGACTGAAGTTTCTTTCGCATAGAACACCGGAATGCCGGATTAGATGAAGAAGAAACCGGAGTTAAAGTAGCTGGGATAAATATAAATAACCTTAGTTATGGAGATATCATACCGATGGCATAAAGTGAAAAAAAAGCGTTAAATATCCTGTTGCTGAAGGTGCAGAAAGTTCGAAGGCTGGTCTAATGCTGAAGGTAAGAAAACAAAAATTATGGCAACTACACTCGTCACTTTATGGCATATAGGAGGAGAAACACTGGAGGTAGTTACTGTGTTCAATTATCTCGGCACCCAGATTTCTGCTGATGGGGACTGCAGTAACTAAATCGAGAGATGCTTGTTACTTAGCAGGAAGGCAATCTGCATCCTTCACAATGTTTTAAAGAGGCATAACTTTAACAAGAAAATTCCGTATAGTAAGGGCTATGATTTTTCCAGTGGTGATGAGTAGATGAGAAATCTGGACCATGAAGGTTGAACGGCGTAGAATAAAAACTTTTGGAGGAAGTTCCTTAGAGTTCCATGGGCCGCAAAGAAAAGACGTAGGTCACTGTTACAGCAAACAAAACCAGATTTGTCCCGGGAAGGTGTGATACTAAAACAAAAATTGACGCACTATGGTCATGAGGAGACATGATTCGCTAAGAAAAACAATGCTGGGGAAGAAGCACAGGGAGAAGAGAGCGGCAAAGGTTGAGATGGATCGACGACATCACGAAAGTAATGGATTCCAAACTGAAAAATATTCGGTAGAAAGAGCACTTCAGAAGAAACGCGTATTTTAGCTCATGGAGTCACGGAGAATTGCGGTTGAATAAATGAATAGGGTTAGCGAGAGAGGATTCAGAGTAACCGCTGGTCTACTCCAAGGCAGTCAAACAGGAGAATAGTGTTCACAATATACAAGAGACCTGATTGAAACTCTTTTCAAATTATGCGAGGTATCGAGCGCACAGACGCGCCAATGAATCGTTTTGGGGATGTCTTTCGTTCCATGATTTGGTACTAGTCTCTCAAGTAAGCCTTAGCTTGAACCAGGGTGCTTATTTCAACACATACATACATTCATCTTTCTTCTATGTCTTGTTGATGAGTATGCTACGGACAATCACGACTTCCATGGCTACAGTAGTTACGTTCACCGGAACTGCACCCACACCAGTAGCTTCCCGGGCTTGACGATCACGTTGGCATCCTGTTGTTGCTTCACTGTCCGTCTAATTCATCTTAATTATGTAATTCTTGGAATATTCGGAGCAAAGAATGAAATGATCTAGGGGCGTTCCATATTGATTTCTACTTTCTTTTTTCCCATCATTCACGATGCATCATTTGATCCGTCATCACATTCATATAAAGTCCAAATCCCCATGATACAGGGATCAGCAGTTGACTTTCAAAGTAAAAGAATCTGAATTATTGTGCATAAGGAGGAGGAATGGCCCGTTGTCGCATGATTACACGATAGTGCAAATGTCAGTCATTGCAGCCATATCTATTAAATATCAGGGGGTATTCATTCTGAGCTATTTAAAGCGGAAAGAACCCACAAGACCAACCCCAGGAAAGGCAGTTGCCAGACTGAGCTATATTAGAAGTAACCTGAGCATGTGTGATCCGTCTATGAAGGACCATAGCTCGTCAGTCTTGGATCGTTACCAAATAGGATTGACAGACGAAATAGAGAAGATCCAAAAGAGAGCGTCGTGTTTCGTCACAGGTTCGTATAGTAAGTTCCTAAACGTGACGGAGATGCTCATCCATCTCCAGTGACAGAGGTTACAGGAGTGGCGTGCTGTATCACTGTAGGGTTTACTATTAAAATCCCGAAGCGTAGTGGTCGACCACAATGTTACTGCACGCGGGAGTGAGGCCGTTTCTGTCAGCTCGCATGTTTCCCTGTGCACTTCAAGCCCATCAGAATGTTATCTGCTGTTCTAACAACCAGACAACTCGCTCGGGAAGCTTTCAGACTTCCATTGTACACTACAGTCGAACAAATGGTTATGGACTTTGTTCACTGTCACGCCAGTGCGTGTTTCCAATAGCGGTCACGGGACGCAAGTGCAATAAATCGTAGTTGTGTGTTATGTTCCCAGAAGAGTCAACCACTAAACTGTTTCCTCCATCCAGTTTAGAGAGATTAAATTCACACTGAAGTTTACCAATTGTTCTCCCACGGACAACTCGCTACAGGAGCATTGGGGGGGGGGGGGGGGGGGGGGAGGGAGTGACTATGGTACACAAAGTACACTCCACCAAACAACATAAGGTGGCTTCCGGAGGATATAGATGGTAACAGAGGGAGCCGTAGTAGCCAAAAACTATAGGTAAAAAAGTCGATTGGAATACATACAACACATTATAGAGGTTGCAAGCGCTACTCCGTGATGACCTCCTCTCCCCCCCCCCCCTCTACTCTTCTCTCTCCTGCCTGCCACTCCCACCACTCCTTCCCTCCTCCCGGAAACCAAAGAAGATGGAATTTAGATGAACTGAAACGACTACCTCTGCATCAAGCGGCACCACGGTACTAAATCTGCAACGTATGGGGTCCAAAGGACCATTCGTTATCGTTTTAATAGTTTGTGCTAAAACTATAGTACTTTAACCGAGCGCAGCTTTTATCGTGTAGAGAGAAGCTGCTTTCACGCGTCGGAAGTGGCCGTCAGATTTCGCGGCGAGTGGCAGGTCCTGTGTGGCCTTGCCGCGATGTTTACATCGGCTGCGACGCCTCGTCTCGCATACACGACGCGACACACGGCACGTGGCGGCAGACAGCTATCGCTGGCACCCATCAGATTAACGATACAAACACGTGACCGACATAGACAACGTACACCTCGTTGATAGGAGATGCGCGCCTTATGCTCCACTGCATGTTGGATCGTACAGTGCTTACTTCCAGGCAAAGAGCTTACGGAAATTCAAGGTGTCGTTGATGCCAGTTTCATTAAAATTGGAACACTACGAAGGCGGAAAACACCAAACGTCGAATTGGCATGCTTGGATACGCAAATGATTACCATTTCAGTGGGGTCGCACAACGTAGGTACAAGTATCCCCACCTACATTCTGCATAGAAGGAGCGATTATGAAGCGGGTTTCTCATCCAGTAATCATATTTGATTGTTGTTTGTGATCAGATTGTGTTACGCCTCGTGTAAGAAGCGGAAACGCCGACCGGCATCCGTGTTCGATAGGGGCAGCATCGTTGCTTATAGAGACCGATTTATCGTTTCGCGAGACTGCGCGCACGTATTGTCATGCGAATATGGAATTTAGGGGTTCATGAGGGTCGTATTCAACGCCATGTACGAAATCAGAGGTCCAGGGCGACAAGCGCCCGAGTGGACAGACATGTCGTTCTTACAACCATGCAGGATCGTTCAAGGGATGCTCATAAAGTAACATAATTAATTTTGGTTAGTTTCCTTTTATATTTCTGTAGTACCGGTAAACACGGAAATCTCAGCGTCACAGTTCCGTAGCATGCCGCTAGAAGCGCCAAACAAAATTACGCAGCATATTAATGAAGGGGAATATCGTGCGGTAATTAGATTTCTGCATTTAAAGAGGAACAACACTGCAACAGTCCATGAGGAATCTGGGTCGTGCTGTTAAGAGTTACCTCGATGCTGAAGGTTCTCCGCTGTTGTCCTGGGCAACGCGTTCTGCAGACTTCACACGCACTGAAAACCAATGGTCATGGGTTGCCGGGTGAATTGCACGCCACCATTAGCCAGTGTTTCTTGCGATAGTAAGGCTTTGACGAGAGAAAACAGTGTCCCACAGTGTGCGGGAATCATAATAGAGTAGTGCAAGAGCAAGGGACAGTAGACACCAGAAAAAAATGGTTATTTTGGCCGCTCCTGGAAACGTGTTTGGGTATACGAAGTGTTAAGGCGACTGCTTGCAGCAAGCCGGAAATCTGAGTTCGAATTGCAATCCAGCACAAATTTTCACTTGTTCTGATGCGGAACCATAATCGCAAACTGCGAGTGCATTCTTAAGAAAAATTTTGTAATACTAGTTAATGCTTAGCACTGGCAAAATTCTGTTGTATATCTATATATATTTATGATATAATTCATGGCTAATTTGTGTTTCTGCTATTTCAGGTAAGCGACCATGGATGATAGTCACGACATTGCATTACGCGAACATAAGGGGATAACGCAGCAACGTCAGTTGAAAGTAAGCTATTGTCAATCCACGGAAAAAACTTAGCTAATATATTACGAGATATTCAGAAGTTACGAAATGGTGATTGCAGCACGCTCGACCAGCGACGTTCAGACAGTTCCTCAACCACCACAACTCATAAAAATACACCAGTTGTTGACGATCTTGTCCGAAATGATAAATGCTTGACCATGAGAGAGATCACTGAGAACATTGGTATGGCAAAAGAATTCATGTTGACTCTAATCCCATGATAGGTGTACACTAAAAAAAGTACTCAGTTGTGTCCACACTTTTCGACAAGCGAAATGTTAAGAGTGATTAATTATGAATTACGTTGGAGACGTATCTTCTGAAAATTTTCACAAGATATTGTGCTTAACTGTTTCATAGTCATAAAGTTTGATAAATGCCGTATAATTGGATAATACTCGGCGGCAAATGTGAAAATGTAACATAAGACATACCGTAGTGAACGCTGGAGTAGACGTTCTTTCATGGATGTTATTCTTTCATGGATGTTATTCTTTCATGGATGTTATTCTTTCATGGATGTTATTCTTTCATGGATGTTATTCTTTCATGGATGTTATTCTTTCATGGATGTTATTCTTTCATAATTTCTGCAATGCTATTTTTCGTCATTAGCATCGTCCGAAAGCGTTTTCCCTTTTCGTAGTGAAATACCGCACATTACCACAAACTCACTATGCTATTCATTTTTTGTGGTCTTCCTCCAAGTAGGAAACATCTATATTGAAAGATATCGCTGTGTTTGTCATTGGACTAGATGATTATTGCGTAACTAATGATGCTGAAGCACAGACTTGGTCCCCTGGGTCCCAAAGTGTCTGTTTTATTATTATTGCTATCATTAATTTTTCACGCAGGTTTGCAGTCATTTTGGTATATTTCTCGGTTTAACCGTCACATTTACAACTTACGGTATTTGTTAATTAAATTATAAAGCGACTCATCGACATGGATGTCACTTGTTCTCACTCTAACACACTCAATGAACAGAATTGTGAGAGCTCCAAAACTTGAAACAACGAAATCTGACGGAGTCAAACGTCCTTCCTTCACTTTTGTGGACATGTCATCTGCGTCGTAACTCAGTTTATCTTCCGGGTTTATCCAGCTGATATTCCATAAGAAAGTGTGAAATGAACTTAGTATCCGGGAACAGACCATGAGTTATATTTCACAAACGTATCTCATGACACACTGCTTTTTACGCACTCTTCTGCACTTATTACAGCAGCTTGTTTGTAATGGGTTTAGATTTCATTTCTGTACAATTTACTTGACTCATTGTTTGGAGTTAGTATGCGTTTAAATTGTGCAGGCGCATGTCATCAGCCCCGCAGTGCTTTCGTGTAGTTTCAGTGCATTGTGCAATGGTTTTCCTTTTCGACGAACACTATGTAGGGTAATGACTGAACAATTTTTAACAGTTGTTCTTAGCGCCTGTAGTTGTTCAACTTTCATATCAGTTAATAATAAGCTATTTTTTCTGTTTGAATGAAATATCTGAAAATGAAAGAAACGATTACTTGCTTTTTTATTCCTTCTGTGATGCAGGTGATTCCACGCAAGCGATGATAGACCTTATTGTGTGGATGTAGAATTAATGTCCACATATGTCAACATTTAAATACATTGCAGACAAATTGACGAAGCGTGGTTTGGACACCATAATGTCGAAACACGGTAAGGTGTCATGCGAAACGACATTGTTTGACATGGTAGGGAATTTATGAACGTTACAAATCAGAGACTATCACGTTCACATCGATAGCAACCGTGTCTGTCAAGATATTCCGAGAGAGCGTTCGCAGGATGCTGCATGTTGTTTTTGACTTTGACCTGGCTAGCTAAAGATACTGAAATAACTAATGGAGTGATCAATGTCCACGTTTAACATTCTACCGTAAAACCGGCCTTTTGGATATCACGCTCAGATGTTTACTACACAGCTGACTGGTTAGCCCCACCACATCAACATCTGCATCATACTCCGCAAACAGTGAGTGGCGGAGGGAACTTCTGGTAACAAGTAACTGATCCCCACATCCCCTGCTCCACTTGCGAATGATTGTCGTTGAGCTTCTGCGTTAGATTTAATTTCTTGAAATTTCTCGTCATGGTCATTTCGCGAGATGTATATGGAAAGAAGGAAAATGTTGTCCGATTCTTCCCGGAAAGTGTTCTCTCGAAATTTCCATATTAAACCTCTCTGTGGAGCTCAGTGTCTGTCTTGTAATGTCTGCCACTAGAGTTAGTTGAGCATCTCTGTAACGCTCTCGCGTCGAGTAAACTAACCTGCGACGAAACGTAAATCTATTGGTTCAAATGGCTCTGAGCACTATGGGACTTAACATCTACGGTCATCAGTCCCCTAGAACTTAGAACTACTTAAACCTAACTAACCTAAGGACAGCACACAACACCCAGCCATCACGAGGCAGGGAAAATCGCTGACCCCGCCGGGAGTCTAACCCGGGAACCCGGGCGTGGGAAGCGAGAACGCTACCGCACGACCACGAGATGCGGGCGTAAATCTATTCTTGGTAACCTCTCTGTCTCTTCCATCAGTCCTACGTGGTAAGGATCCCAGACTGATGAACAATACTCAAGAATCGATCGAACAAGCGCCTTGTAAGCCACTTTCCTTGTGGATGAGTTAAATTTTCTTAGTGTATTACCTGTGCGCTGAGATTGTGAGAGATGACCCGTTACGACTTTCTCAAGACCTCTCTATAGACGCCGTAAGTTCAGTGGGCTACAATTCAGTGCTGACTCATTCCTTACGTGCAACTTCGGTCATAATCGATACTAAATTTACTATAGCGGTCACACGTACGCTAATGAGCCATGACTTTATGACCGCTTGCTTATTTGCTTATCGGTCAGGTAATACAGCAGCAAGTTAGTGTGGCATAGATTCGATCAGTACTTGGTAGGTTTCTTGAGATAAGTGGTACGTGGCTTCTACGCACAGGGCACTCAGTTCCTGAAAAATGGGATCTTGTGGTTTGGGGAGTAGAGCTAGTGTTCGATATCGTCTCAGACTGAACTCGGATCAGACGAAGTTGGTGGACAGTACATGTGCGATTTTAGCTTTTTGGACAGTGACAGTTATTCTACCGAAAGGTGCAATCTCCATAAGGGGAAACATCAAGCATGAAGAGATGCAGGTGATCCGCAATACGTTCACGTAGTTCAGAGCAGTCGTGCGCATGCGGTAACAACAGGTCCCATGAAAACTCAGGGCAATATCCCACATGGCATAATACTGCCACTACTGGTCTTCGTTCATGTTCCGAGCAGCTTTTCGGTTGGATGAAGGCGTATCCGGACAAAACCATCGGCCGGTATGATTCATCCGAGCATGTGACACGTTCCCATTGATCTACAGTCCAATCTTGATGATCACGTGCTCATTGCAACCGTAACAGACGATGACGTAGCATCAACATGGGAACATGCCGCGTGGGATTAGCCGAGCGGTCTAAGGCGCAGCAGTCCCGGCGGAGGTTCGAGTCCTCCCTCGGGCATGGGTGTGTGTGTTCGTCCTTAGGATAATTTAGGTTAAGTAGTGTGTAAGCTTAGGGACTGATGACCTTAGCGGTTAAGTCCCATAAGATTTCACACACACACAACATGGGAACATGTAGAGGCCGTCTAGAGCAGAGCACATTGTCTGGTGAACGCTGTGCTGCGAAACACTTTTTTCCATCATTGTACTCCGTCGTCATAACTGCTTCACTCAGCGGGGAAACCTCCTACTCTCAGGTTTTGTGATGACGCATTGACGTCCAGACACTTCGTCGCTTACTCGTGGCTTCGCTGCCTTTCAACCACTTTTCATGGATGTTCACCACAGTAGCTCGCGAACAGCCGACCAGCTCCACCGTTTCCGCGATGCACGTTCGCAAACGCCGGGTCATAACAGTTTGCCGTATGTCATAATCGACAATGTCAGCGGATTTTCCCATATGCGGCCAGTATTGAATAAAGTAAACAGATACACATCTGGGAACTAACATTAATCACCAATGGGATAACTCGTAAAAAATTAAGTCTGTATTGAGGAAGCCAGAGCAGCGTTTAGTGTACTTAGGTATTGAAGAGTCATAGACTCTCAGTATAAACATAAGATTTTACGTTACTATATATTACCCATCCTTTTCTATGGAACTGAGATCTGGGCTTCGACCAAGACGACAGGAAAACGACTTGAGACATAAAGATATGGCTGTACAGGAGAACTATAAGAGTGCCCTGGAGAAACAAAATCAGTAAGAGCGACATTCTGCACAAAACGAAGAAACAAAAAAATTCTGCCCTCTAGACGCGCGGTCTGGCGCACTTTGTCACGGTTCGCGCGGCTCCCCCCATCAGGGGGTTCGAGTCCTCCCTCGGGTGTGTGTGTGTGGTGTGTGTGTGTGTGTGTGTGTGTGTGTGTGTGTGTGTGTGTGTGTGTGTGTGTTGTCCTTAGCGAAAGTTAGTTTACGTAGGATTAAGTAGTGTATAAGGCTAGGGACCGATGACCTCAGCAGTTTGGTCCCACTGGAACTTACGACAAATTCTGCACTCTAGAAGTAAGGTGGAACGTTTTTGAGACAAACTAGATGACGATGTGCATAAAATTCCGAACAAACACGATATTCTATTTGTTGGGGCTTCCGTGGGGAACGAGAAGAAGTACAAAGAAAACTGTTGGAAACTACCCAGCGCATATCAGCCCTAACCAGAATACCACCAGACTGATAGAACTATGCCAAGCCCACATGTTACTGAAATCCACACCCTTTAAAAGCTACCTAAAAAACAGAAAGCCTGGGTCTCACAAAAACCACACTTACGTGAATTCCAACACGAACACATGGCAATCAAACTGAAGTTCCTTAAAGATATACAAAATGTCAGTCCTCAGAGGAGGCAACCTAGATTCCGATCACTGCCTTTCTAAAATACTTGTAAAACTCAAAATGTTCCCCAAAAGCAGAAAATAGGTCAAGAAAAGGTAATAAACTCAAAGGTGATTCCCCTCGCAACTGAAAAACTGGGATAAAACAACAGCCCAATAAGTAAATCCGAACAACTAGCTCCCATAACCAAAGCCAAAAAACATGCCCGATGGGCAGAAGAATGTGACAGACTTCTTGAACTAAGAAGAAAAACACGACAACAGTGGCAGTCATAGAAAAACTAACACAACAGAATTTCCTAAATGTAAGAATTTTAGTGAGCAAAATCGAAAAATAAATAAGAGTCGAAAAAGACGAACTCTTGTTTCAGATCAACGAAGAATTCATCAAAAAGAACAGAAGGCACTTTTACAAGACTTCTAAACAAAAAAAAAGGCAAATACAACACGCCGACTCTACAATTCCAAGACAGAAAGGGAATTATTGCCCTCAACAACATGAATAATTGCAATATTGGCAAAATTTTAGAAACATCCTCAGCTGTGGAGAACCCATAAAAAAATTGGATTTTAAGGCGTCAAGAACAACCAACCCTAACTCTGAACCACCCTCCATCGAGGAGCTACAGACAGTCACTTCGAATCTCAAAAAAATTGTTAGGGCTTGTGAGAAAACCAAATTACAGCTGAACTTTGGAAAAACGTCAACAAAAATGCCATAGACTCTCTTCAAAACACCTTAGAAGAAATCTGGATAATCGAAAGAATCTCAGATGAATGGAAGACGGCCCTCGTCCACCGACTCAATAAGAATAAGTCCAAAACAGACCGCAACTACAGAAGAATCTCCCTGCTAGACGTTACTTACAGCCGGCCGTTGTGGTCAAGCGGTTTTAGGCGCTTCAGTCCGAAACCGCGCTGCTGCTTCGGTCGCAGGTTCGACTCCTGCCTTGGGCATGGATATGTGTGATGTCCTTATGTTAGTTAGGTTTAAGTGGTTGTAAGTCTAGGGAACTGATGACCTCAGATGTTAAGTCCCATAGTGCTCAGAGCCATTTGAAGCATTTGAACGTTACATACAATATGTAACAACGTCTTCGTTATATAGACCTACGTATCGGCAACTCTTGTAAGTAGCCTTCATCAGTGGCGTACTTTAAGTACTTATTATTTACAGTAAAGAAGGCCACTTCGTAACAGTTGCCGAAACGTTGGACTATAAAGCACAACGACAAGGTCACGTACCGGAAATAGTTTACTGGCGCAATCACAGATGTGCCTCACCTTGCTAACAGCAGTGCCGACACTTAGTTGCTATTTTCGTTGTTCGCTCTTTCACGCTGAGAGTAGTTATGGCGCAACGATGCACGTAGGTCCCTATTCTTTCTAGAAATTCCCCGATAGTCTTTGGTGAAAGTGTGATCACAATCGCGAGATTTATTACTCAGGAAATGAGACTTTTGACTCTACACAAAACGTCGCGTATCTGATTGTGCTCGACTGGGGCAAGCACTGCACAGTAATAATTGCACAAACGTCTGTGACCGACAGGGTCGTGTAAACTAATGACCGAAAAGCGCCATTGTGGACCGGAAAGGGGAGCTGTAAACTTTAACGAACTATGACCTGGCCGACTGTAAGAGCGCAGCTGAGATAGACTGGCGAGATGGCGGCAAGAGCCGGGAGGTGGGTGGTCGCTGACGTCGGGCTCGTGGAACGTTTTGTAAGACCAGTGCAGACGCGGGTCCAGGGTTCGCTTCTAGGGGAGGAGGTCATTGGATAACTGTTTGTTACTCTTCCCACCCCGTTCCCCCTGGTTGCTTTTTCTAAGGTGCCATAAGTGCCTATGAAATTAACAATAATAATAAAACATACAATGTTGAATATTATGATAATAAACTGCTTAATAACAAAAAATATATAAAAATGTATTGTACTGAATACGGATTTGAACTAAATGTTGTATCACATATAATATTCAAGAACTGCCATTCGGAGATGTGGGGTATTACTATATGTCAAATCTGGTGATATTTTAATACCAGCTGAACTTTAGGCCGCACACCTACAAGAACATAAGGAAGGGAGGAAGCCTGGGGTTTAACATCCCGTCAATAAAGAGGCCACTAGAGACGGAACAAGAACTGTTGAGGTATACAGTGTGTTTGGTGATGATTGTTATTATTATTATATTTTTGTTGTTGTTTTCATTCCGAAGTCTGGTTTCATGCATCTCTCCACGCTATTCTATCCTGTGCAAGCCTATCATCTCCGAATAATATCAGCAACACACCTGTTTTCTTTATTCGTCTCTGGGTCTCCATCTGCACTTACCACCCACACTTCTCTGCATTACCAAATTGACGATTCCCTGATGTCACGATGTGTCCCATCGACCTATCTCTTCTTCTAGTCAGGTTGTGCCACAAATTTTTCTCCCCAGTTAAATGCAGTACCACCTCATTAGTTACGCGACCTATCATCTGCTCTCCAGCATTCTTCTGTAGCACCACATTTCAAACGCTTCTCTTCTTGTCCGAACTGCTTATTGTCCACGTTTCACTTTTCTATAAGCCTACTCTCCAGACAAATGCCTATAGAAGAGACTTCCTAACACACACATTTATATTCGATGTTAACAAATTTCTTTTCTTCAGAAGCACTTTTCTTGCTATTGCTATTCCACAGACTGCATCCTCTCTACTTCGACTACAGAATGTTAGCGGTGGTCTCGCGGTTCTAGGCTCTCAGTCCGGAGCCGCGCGACCGCTACGGTCGCAGGTTCGAATCCTGCCTCGGGCATGGATGTGTGTGATGTCTTTAGGTTAGTTAGGTTTAAGTGGTTCTAAGTTCTAGGGGATTGATGACGTCAGATGTTAAGTCCCATAGCGCTCAGAGTCATTTGAACCGTGTATATTCCTTCCAGCATCCGGCTTTTCGTTCTTTGCTTAGAACTGGTTTTCCATCTAAGGTCTTGACATTCATACAGCAGCTTCTCTTTTCTCCAAAACCGTCTTTAATGCTCCTGTAGGGGGTATCTATCTTTCCCCTAGTTACACATGTCTCAATAGGTTAGCCACTGTTGCTTAGCCAGTTTACTTCATGTCAATCTCATTTTTTGGACGTTTGTGTTCCCTTTCGCTTGCTTCATTTGCTGCATTTTCATATTTCATCGTTTCATCAATCACATGTAGTATCTCCTGTGATAACCAAGGATTTTTACTTGGCCCTGTATTTTCACCTATTTGCTTCTCTGCTGCGTTCACTATTTATTTTCTCAAAGATACCCATTCGTCTTCTACTGTACTCCTTTCCCCTGTTTCAGTCAACCGTTGCCAAACGCTCCGTTTAAAACTCTCAACAACCTCTGGTTCTTCAAAGTTATCCAGGTACAGACGAAAAGGACGAAAAGAGGACAATGAAACAAGCAAATAATGCTAGTAAGCATACGTCCGGAAACCAGTGCTTTCCAGGATGTGACTTGTTACGACTAAGTGCATGAAAACGTGAGGACGAAAACATAGCAAGTGCTCCACATGGCCACCGTTCACGTGAGGCCAGGCTGCAGTAAGACTCCTCATTGATACACGTACACGTTGCAAATCAGGGTCGTGTTCCGAATGCATTGACAATCATCCATAATGCGTTCCTAGAGTGCGTCGACAGTATCAAAGAAATTTTCAAATATCCCCATAAAAATATCCAACGATTTCAAGGCGGAGGACCTGGAAGGCCATAGTGTTGGTGAGCCACGACCGATGTGTTTAGATAAACGGAATGATGATAAAATTAACTAGAGCAGTTTTCCACTTTTTAATTTACGCCTCACTTGCAGTGTTTCAAAATAAACGTAGCCTGAAACTTTGACAGTATTGTGACATTGACATGAATGAACTTGTGCGTACGCTGTATCGGTGAAATCATTTGTTCTTGGATCTATATCAGGGTTCTTTGCTACCTTCATTGCCCTCTACTCGTCCCTTTCCTTTCTACCTAAAATAGTCTAACAATCTGTATATTTTGCTAAAATGTTAATACTATGATCACCATAACCCCAAAACTGTGTACATTGTCATGCAAAATTTTACTTGTTTTTAGACAGAAAGTAAAATACACCCAAAGACGACAGTGAAACTTCGAGAGGGAGAGAGCGAAGGTTGCTGTACCAGCTGCCATGAGAGGAGGAAGAGGATTGGGTAAATCAAATCACGAATTCTCTGAAGCGAGGCCTGATGTTTTCGTCATGAATTGCAAGTTGCTATAACATACGTGGGTACGCAGGGACGTCAGTAGTTCTGTTATTTACGCCGCTCTGATCGCTGACAGAGGCACATGTGGCGGAATGCTTAGTTTCCTACAGCACACTCGAGAAAAATGCTGGGTTGATAGGGATTGCAATAAAAAGGAACTGTTTTCATCGCTACCAATATGCTGTTAGATATATTTGTCATATCCGTGAGAATCTGTGGTGTCTTGGACAGCATATTCGGTTCGACTGCGTCATGAGGCACAAATAATTATTTCTTTCTGAAGACTACACGTAAGAAACATTTCAGTTGTGTGTTTCATGCTGTTGAGACACACACAGTTTTCTTGACAATTTTCTTTGCCTCTGAGATATTTCGTGGAATGTTTGAAACGGTAATATAAAAGTAATACACGAATCTTCCTATTTGAAGACAATGTGTGTTACTATTTTACCTCCTAATATACATATCACAAGACAAACTGGAATACTATTTTGGCAATTCTAGCTGCCAAGAGTAAAAGGAAACTGATATACTTAACGTTTTAAATATTGTCTTCCTTCCTTATTTTTTTCTGTCCGTCTTTCTCCGTCTACTACTACCTACTACTACTACTACTACTACTACTACTACCACCACCACCACCACCACCACCACCACTACTACTGCGTATTAGTGATACAGTTCTTTTTATTTACCTTTCCTGACAGTGAAGTACTTCACTTCATCTACTCTGTGGTTCCCATTTTTGGTTTTAATCTATCATGATCTCGTTTCAGCTACTCCTTATAACTTTCATCTTTCTTCTGTTAACTTTGAATTCATACTGCGTGTACATTAGTGTTCTTCTAGTCAACAGGTCCTTCTTCACTCTTAGTGTTGATAGCAATGGTATCAACTAACCTTACCGGTGATATAGTTTCACCCTGAATTGTAATCCCGCTCCTGACCCGTTCTTTTATTTCCGTAATTGCTTCTTCGATGTATAGATTGAAGAGTAGGGGCGAAATATTGCACCCTTGTCTTACAATCTTTCTAATTTGAGACATTAATTCTTGGTCTTCCGTTATCTTCTTAGTTCTTGTACTTATTGTGTATGATTCCAAACATCTTGGATCATTCTGCTTTGTCAACCGCATCTCCTTGGGCGACAAATCTTATGAACGTGTCCTGATTTTTCCCCAGTCTTGCTCTCATTATCATGCATAAAATCATAACTGTTTCTCTGGAGCCTCTGCCTTTCCTGAAACAACGCTTGTCGCCATCTAACAGATACGGAATTTTCTTGTTTATTCTTTTCTATATTTTTCTTGCCATACGAGAGCTGTTAAGCTGATAGTGCAATAGTTCTCGCATTTATCGGGCTTTGCTTTCTCCTGGATTGCGTACATGACGTTTGCCCGAATATCTTATAGCGTATAGAATCCACTGAGACTGTATATGATCCATCTTGAATAGTCGTTTGATAGGCACGTCCCTCAGAGCTTTCAGAGATTCCGAAGAAATGTTTTCTGTGACACCTGCCTTCTCTAATCGCAAGTCATCTGCAGCCCTGATAAATTCTAATACCAAAATCATACAGATTTCTTCTTCTATCACTTCACCAAAGTCTTCCTTCTCCACGTAGAGGCCTTCAGTGTACTCTTTCCACCTATCAGCCCTCTGCTCTTCTTTTAACAATGGATTTTCTCTTGCACACTTTATACTGTCGCTTTTGCTTTTTAATTTCAACGAAGGTTGTTTTGACTTTTCTGTACGTCGAGTATGAACTTTGAACATTATTCTTGTCCAGTAAGTTACTTGGAAATGGGGAAACAGGAAGGTCTGAAGTAAGAGTTGTCGAAACATGATCTTGTGGCTTCGAACATCCTTAAGTTCAGTGTGGATCTTACGGCCACGGTAGATAGCATTTTGCATACCATCCAGAATATCATTACAAGGATGGAATTTACTAACTGGAATAATAGTGGAAATAGAATATTGTTCTGAAAGCGTTTACGTCGAAAACTTAGGTGCAATTTTGACATAAGACAAAACCGTTCACTGCATCCCAATTTTTTAAATTTTGTCCTGATAAAGACCGTCTCAGCTAAAAAAAATAAAATAATTCCAAACATCTCACGTAGGACTTACAATGTGCGAATATTACAGGACTAATAGTACGTTACTGTCTGTCATTCAATTCTGATTTGAGGGGTACACTGATGTTCCTGGATACCAATCTGTTTCGTATAGAGTGATGGTGTATTGGCTCTGAGCACTATGGGAATTAACATCCGAGGTCATCAGTTCCCTATTCTTAGAACTAGATTATGTGCATGGAATTCCGAAAAAACACGACATCCTATTTGTTGCGGCTTCCGTAGGGAACGAGAAGTAGTACAAAGAAAACTGTTGGAAACTACCCAGCGCGTAGCAGCCCCAACCAGAGGAAGGAGTCGAACCTGCGACCGGAGCAGCAGCGCGGTTTCGGACTGAAGCGCCTAAAACCGCTTGACCACAACGCCCGGCTGTAAGTAACGTCTAGCAGGGAGATTCTTCTGTAGTTGCGGTCTGTTTTGGACTTATTCTTATTGAGTCGGTGGACGAGGGCCGTCTTCCATTCATCTGAGATTCTTTCGATTATCCAGATTTCTTCTAAGGTGTTTTGAAGAGAGTCTATGGCATTTTTGTTGACGTTTTTCCAAAGTTCAGCTGTAATTTGGTTTTCTCAAAAGCCCTAACAATTTTTTTGAGATTCGAAGCGACTGTCTGTAGCTCCTCGATGGAGGGTGGTTCAGAGTTAGGGTTGGTTGTTCTTGACGCCTTAAAATCCAATTTTTTTATGGGTTCTCCACAGCTGAGGATGTTTCTAAAATTTTGCCAATATTGCAATTATTCATGTTGTTGAGGGCAATAATTCCCTTTCTGTCTTGGAATTGTAGAGTCGGCGTGTTGTATTTGCCTTTTTTTTTGTTTAGAAGTCTTGTAAAAGTGCCTTCTGTTCTTTTTGATGAATTCTTCGTTGATCTGAAACAAGAGTTCGTCTTTTTCGACTCTTATTTATTTTTCGATTTTGCTCACTAAAATTCTTACATTTAGGAAATTCTGTTGTGTTAGTTTTTCTATGACTGCCACTGTTGTCGTGTTTTTCTTCTTAGTTCAAGAAGTCTGTCACATTCTTCTGCCCATCGGGCATGTTTTTTGGCTTTGGTTATGGGAGCTAGTTGTTCGGATTTACTTATTGGGCTGTTGTTTTATCCCAGTTTTTCAGTTGCGAGGGGAATCACCTTTGAGTTTATTACCTTCCTTGACCTATTTTCTGCTTTTGGGGAACATTTTGAGTTTTACAAGTATTTTAGAAAGGCAGTGATCGGAATCTAGGTTGCCTCCTCTGAGGACTTTGACATTTTGTATATCTTTAAGGAACTTCAGTTTGATTGCCATGTGTTCGTGTTGGAATTCACGTAAGTGTGGTTTTTGTGAGACCCAGGCTTTCTGTTGTTTAGGTAGCTTTTAAAGGGTGTGGATTTCAGTAACATGTGGGCTTGGCATAGTTCTATCAGTCTGGTGGTATTCTGGTTAGGGCTGATATGCGCTGGGTAGTTTCCAACAGTTTTCTTTGTACTTCTTCTCGTTCCCTACGGAAGCACCAACAAATAGGATGTCGTGTTTGTTCGGAATTTTATGCACATCATCTAGTTTGTCTCAAAAACGTTCTACCTTATTTCTAGAGTGCAGAATTTGTCGTAAGTTCCAGTGGGACCAAACTGCTGAGGTCATCGGTCCGTAGCGGTCGCGCGGTTCCAGACTGTAGTGCCTAGAACCGCTCCACCACTTTGGCCGGCGATTGTGTATTCTCGGAACAATGTGGAACCACTAATGAATGTAATTCAGTATAAAAAGCGTTCAATTTTCATTGCTTTTGGAACGGTGCTATTAAGATACGTTGCAATATCGGATGTAAGTGGCGTGTAGCAACAAGGAATTGTGTGCCTACACGGAAACATAAAAATTCCAGAGGAAGTACAAATTAAGGAAATGGAAGTCAGTACTTGTAATAGCGGAAAGAAATTTCTCGCAGGAAATATATCCTGCAAAGTGCCGTGTAGAGTTGAGAAGGCGGAGGGGGAGAAGTATAGTTACAGAAAGAATTAAGTTGCCCATTGCGACATAAGCTCGCAACGGTACTCTGGTTGGGCTGCGGGAGTACGCAAGAGAAATTGCAGGAAGCGCTTGCAGGGGTGACGAGTAAAAGGAAATGCGGCTATGATTCAGAGCGAGGTGCTTTCCCGCCTTTCGCCTGGACCTTCTTGCCAGCAGCTAACAACTGCTTTGTAAATTCACGCCCCACGTTGGGGTACGGGTGTCATCGCTGCTGATATCTTGACACTCATCATCCTAGGTAGCGGCAGCGGCAGTTGCCCACCGCATAACATTTAACAGCAGCCAGCTGTAGTAGAAGGTACAGCTCTCACGATCTTAGTCATTATTTTGAAAGAAAAGTGTGTGTACAGCTTCGTAGCGTGAAAAAGTATTTGTTTTCGCATTCATTGTTTTGTGTTCGCCATGCAGGAGCTCCTCAAGGTATATCTTCTATGGAATAAACAAACGGTCATAAAAGCTGCCGTGCGACACCGGTATCTTCTGCAATAGAAGGTTGTCCTTGGATGCAAGCTGCCAGTTTGCTGTTGCCTTTCGATCACCTGTTACAGTTAGTTTTCAATGTCCCACCCAACAACCCCACCCCAGGCATTTTAACACAGGATTTTTTACGAAGTCACGGAAAAGAATGGCTATTTCAGACAACAGGAAACAATATGTAGCGAAGAATATCTGCAAAAACTATCCAGTGGGTCATCTTGTAGAAAACTGCTGCAGCTTTGACAGAATGATGGTGTTTCTTTTTAACTTCCTACTCTTACAGAATTAAGCGGCTTGATGTTTGCTATTGTTCGTGGTGGTAGTGGTGAGGGAAGTGAGGGGGTGAAACATAGTGCCAATACAGCACGTGAAATGTATTCGCATTTGCGAATATGGACAACCACCAGCTGTATAACGGAATGACGACTATGAAAATTTCTGCGAAGGAACAATGCTTCGTAATTTGGAATAACACAGGCACTGCAATATCGTAATTACCTGCCGACACCAGACAAGCGATTTAGAAGTCAACTGTCTCCCCTGATTTCCAAGTAAAATGTCTGCCCTGTACGGGAACGTACACAGTGGATGACGAGTACAGGTTGTAGACACATGGTTGACGACGTATGGAAGTTTGCCTCTGGCCGTGCGCCGTGCTCGGATAGCCAAATGGTAAGGCGACCGCTCGCGATAAGCGGGATATCCAGGTTCGAGTCCCCGTCCGGCCCAGATTTTCATTGTCATTCCATCATGCCGGTGACGGTGGTCCATATCCGCAATTGCGAATACATTTAATGTATTTCATGACGGCTGTTGTCGCTGCAAGGAAGGTCCGAAGGTCCGAAGGACCATTACATTGTAATTCGGAATGACACAGGCATTGCAATACCGTATCATGCCAATAAATAGCCTGTACCTACGGAATGGCAAAAATTTACCCAACGGCCCATGCAGCGAACTTATTACTGTTAACTGTCACATGCCATCATTCTCAGGCAATGCAAAGAGATTTGCGATCTTGTACAGGACAGCGGCACACATCAGCTAGGAGTCATAAAATTCGTACTCCTTACTGTCCGAACGTCGGTGATGAAAATTTCGTCTACCACCAGATTTCAAACAAGCTACATCTGGAAAGCATACCATTGCACTAATGTGAGTTAGGTACGATGATAACAGTTATGATGGTCATAATCATAATAATGTAAAAAAAACTATTAGAAAATGTAAAACACTTATTAGAACAAATAAAGCATCGATCACAAAGTATAAAACATTGGTCCATTTCAACACTAGATACCCCATGTAAGCACTGATTACCCTCTCTCCCAGCCTTTTCAGATTTTCACCTGACAGCAGCTATACAGGATCGTCAGAAACAATGTGGTAAGCTTGTAAGCGTAGGTTGTACTCTGAAATAATTGTTCAGAAAAAAATTCAGTACGTTGCACTATTTCCGAGTTATTGAGCACTGGCGGCATCCAATAACGCTCTGGCGCGTTCAAATTGACGCGGCCCGCTAGACGGTGTCGCCAAATGTGTTCTTTGTTTGTTTTCCTAAAACCGAACAAGAGAGCAATAGAAAAATTGGGTCGGTAGGAAGAATAGAAGCCAAGGTAAAGGCTCAGCAGTTCCGTGCGTTATCATATATGCTAAGAGAACAGCTGACTATAATTGCATCTAGCAGGTCACTTGAATTTGCTCGTGCAACGGCCTGATTGGCTAATCAATGCCATTTAGCTCGGAAACGGCGCAACTCATCGAATTTTTTCTTTAGAATTAATTCCCACCATAACCTACACTACAACACCCTAACTAGCTTTTCAAACTCTTTCCGACCACCCTGTAAAACGATACGGTACAGTCACTTATCACACTCACGCTATGCACGTATACATGCGATACACATATGCTGGAGAAAGGCTACAGCAAACAACCTACATCACAATCGTACAGCACGGACATTGGGGATGTCGCGTATTAGCCTATTAAGTAATTCATACAGTGAATCGTTCAGCGGATAGAGTACTGGTCCCATTCACACTTTCAAGTGACATACACTAAGGAAAAGGATTGAATAGGTTTACATGCTCGAATCACGTCAAATCGCTAACAATTCTTAATAGACGCTGGGCGTATCCATTCGAGAGATACGAAGAAGTGATGTTGGCGCACCGCCGGCAACCAGATCGTTAGAGAGGGAACGAAAGCCAAACTGAAGAAGGGCGACGGTGTCCATATCCAAGAAACGATCCCAGAAGTCCCCTGAAGCAGTTCTGGGGAAACAACAGTGAATCTAATAATAAACGCGCGGAGAAACGAAGCCCTCTCCTCCTGAATATTAATATAAATACGAGGCCGTGTTGATAAATAAGCCTTTCGAATTTTTTATGTGAAAACTCTTAAAGCATTTTAAATAAAACGAACTTTTTTAACATTCTACATCTTTATTCTTCATGTCTACATAATTATTTCTCAACATAGTCACCGTGGCGACAACCACATTTATCTTAACGAGAGACGGTTTTGTTGATACCGTCATTGTAGAATGTTTGACTTTTTTGAGAGAGCCACAATCTCACCTCTACTTGCACGGTTTAAACACTATCAAAGTGAAGTCCTCGAAGGTGACCTTAAGTTTTGGAAGCAGTTGAAAATCGGATGGGGCCAATTCGGGACTGTATGGAGGATGAAAAATTACAGCGAACCAAGGCGTCAGTTTGCTGCAAATGTCGCAGCGCTCGTGTTTTTTCTGGCGTTGTCATACTAAACGGGAGCGTGCTCCATGTGTGGACGAAGGCTTCGAATCCATGATTTGTTTTCTGAGCCGCTTCTCACGCACCACCATAGTGAAGTTACGCACAGCCATGTTACACGCTACAATTCGCAGCGCCCTAGCGGCAGAGGGCTTCAAGCTGCGTCAGCGAAGCGGGAAAGTCTAACAAGTAATATTTGCACGACATGTCTTTCGTCCACCGATATACTGAGAAAAGAATAAAAGATTAGGAGGCATTACTTTTCAGCTCGCCCTCGTATATGAGGGGTGTCCCATATTTTTTACACTTTATTTCTTCCCATACGCAGCGGATTATCCATACTTGGCCCCTTTAATTTCTGAAGGCTTTCCTCGAAACACTTTTCTGGAGTCCGTTGCGACCACCGTAGGACAGTTTCCTTGAAGCCTGATGACGTTCGCACAAAGGTTTCTTCGTAACTCCGAATTGGTGGTACTTACATTGGACCAAGTCAGGAGAGTACGGTGGGCGTGGCAGTATCTGGAACACCATTTCAGACATGTCAACCATTGTTTTCAGACTCATACAGGGACGATCGTTGTCGTGTTGGAAGACCATTTTTCGTGCCAGTGCACACACTCCTCACACTGCCGCCAATCGCCTTTGATTATCTGTCCACCTCCATATCTGAATGGTGGCTTCCTGCCCGTCTTCAACACGCACTCTCTTGGATATCCTTTTGCCAGCTTCTTTCCAACCACCGATCGACATAGCACATAAATTCTCGTTATTGTACCGTGTCGTAAATTATTTTCTCGCAGTCCGCTACTTTCGGAGTGATCTCAAGGCCATCCGCCCTCGCCATGCGAAGAACGTTTTTCATTTGTTTACATAGTTCGCCCCCTCGCAAACCTATGGACGTACAGCACCCAGAAGTTAACTGTGCGGGAAGGGGGGGGGGGGGCGGGAACGGTTTGGCGTTGCTTTAGGTGTAGTTAGGATGGCAACACCTGAAGAGGAAGCAGTTTATTTTTGTTTGTTAGGATCGCAACTGGCGGCGTCTCGTAGGGCTAGTACTGCTGTTGATGGTTTTTTTAGGTACCCTTAATACACCAAAAAGTGTAACGTATAGAGGCACCGTGTTACAGAGCAGAGATGGGATCGGTACAGAGATGGAGTCCTGTTGTGTCTATTTTTGTGTCTCCGTCTTCACATTTTCGAAAATATTGAGAGATTTTGTAGGAAAAAAGTCGGTAGAGTACTTGACAACGAAAGGGAAAAAAGAAAAGTGGTCTTCACGCAGTGCGGCAGAATGCCATGCTAGGAGCCCAGGTTCGATTGCTACCAGGGTTGGAGAGTTTCTCCGCTCGGAGACTAGGTGTTGTCTTAAGCATCATTTCGTCCTCATCGACACGTAAGTTGCGGAAGTGGCGTCAACTAAAGAAAGTTGTACCAGGAGCCCGGGCTCCCCGCAGGTTGGGCTACCGGCCAATCTACAAGCATTATCGTTATCCGCATGTTTACACCCTCATTCAAAATGGCTCTGAGCACTATGGGACTTAACATCTGAGGTCATCAGTCCCATAGAACTTAGAACTACTTAAACCTAACTAACCTAAGGACATCACACACATCCATGCCCGAGGCAGGATTCGATCCTGGGACTGTAGCAGTCGCGCGGTTCCAGACTGAAGCGCCTATAACCGCTTGGCGACAGCGTCCGGCATACCCTCGTTCCACAGAAACCACATCGTCCTTGATGATCACGCTTCATGTTGTCGGCTTGCGGGATGACAGCAGCTGGGAAAGTGGGTTGTACTGTCCATCTCTAGTGATTGTCCTGCCAATTAGTCCAAAGTATTAAGTTATTGTAAAGATCAGTCGAATGACGCAACATGATGATTGGAAAAAAATTAAGTGTAAACCAACTTGGAACACGCCTCGTATGAACGAAACCTTTCCGTTTCAAATTTTTTGCTTAGGATCGTTCTTGTCCTTTCACCGGCCAAAGAAATGGAGAGTGAGCGATAGTGTTTGCCACTGGGACGCGCAGCAGCGCGCGGCGAGTCCATCTAAGGCGGTCCTGTGTTCCATATACGGCCAGGCCAGCCACGGTCCAGGAGCCGCGGCAGCTGTGGCTGCAAGCGAGCCGTGGCGTGATAGCGCAGATAGCGGCCTGGTAGCGAGAGACGCGGCCTCTGCGTGTTTCCACCAGCTGTTCACTCACGCCACAGCTCCCCTCCCTTCGTAGCCTGACTCTCATTCACTTCCCTGTAACATCCAGACAGCGCTGTTGTTGTCTCGGTCAACGACCCTTTTGTTCGTCTCACAGGAGGCAAGAAACGGAACGTGGACATGGGGCTGGTGGAGTTCTGTGACGTCACAATACGAAATTTCACGTTGCAGGGGTGTTCCCAAGCCCGAGAGATAGAATCAGACACATCAGACGTTTTCTTCGTAGAAAAGACGTGGCCAATGAAGTGCATGATTGCTTTCTACGTCTTGAGCAAAAGACACCATGTCGGTTTAATCTTTTGCAACTGAAACCAATATTTGGTGGTTTTTATATTGTAACTAACTTGTTGTGGACATATGCTTTCCAAGGCGCCGGGACATTGAGGGCATCTCCATAACCCGTCATTTATGGTAATACACTGACGGAAAAATGATGGCAACACCAAGGAGGAGTTGTGCAACATAAACGAAAGTTGGTAGGCGTGATTCTAGATCTGAGAGATGTCAATTCCAGTTTCGCACCAGTCGCGTAAGATGGAGCTAGTAGCACCATTATAAAGATGCAAATCAGGTTTGCTTTAAGTAACGGTCTTGAGCGTTACTTACTTTTGAGATTGGACGTGGTGAGTTGATGTTAGCGAATAATGCGTTTAAGGGGACAAAGACGCCATTATCACCCCCTCATTGAGTTTCGACGAGGTCGATTGACAGTGTTACTACAAGCTTGATGTTCCTTCTGCGATATTGCAGAAACACTTGGCAGGAATGTAGTCATTGTACACGCCTGCTGGCAACGGTGGTCACGACTATGTACGATCCGCAAGGAGACCGGGCTCCGGATGGCCACGTGGCATTACCGAGAGGGAAGACCTCCGTGTTCGGCGTATGACTCTGGTGCATCGTACTGCATCTGCAGCAGCAATTTGAGTAGCAGTTGGCACCACACTGGCACAACGAACTGCTGGAAACCGAGCCAGACGTCCTGCAGTCTGCATTCCGCTAACACCCAACCTCCGCCGTTTGCGACTTTAGTAGTGTCAAGCGACAGCTCATAGGAGGGCAGGGTGGAGGTCTGTTGTGTTCTCTGATGAAAACTGGTTCTGCCTCGGTGCCAGTGATGACCCTGTGTTGGTTAGGAGACCAGTCGCCGGCTGTTGTGGCCGAGCGGTTCTAGGCGCTTCAGTCTGGAACCGCGCGACCGCTACGGTCGCAGGTTCGAATCCTGCCTCGGGCATGGTTGTGTGTGGTGTCCTTAGGTTAGTTAGGTTTAAATAGTTCTAAGTTCTAGGGGACTGATGACCTCAGATGTAAAAGTCCCATAGTGCTCAGAGCCATTTGAAGGAGGCTAGTTGATGGTTTGCCACCAACACGTCTGCGTGCTCGACATACTGAATTTATGGTCTGTGGTGTGACTTCCTATGATAGCAGGAGCACTCTCGCGGTTATCCCACGCACCATAACTGCAAATTTGTACGTCAATCTGGTGATTCGACCTGTTGTGCTGCCATTCATGAGCAGCATTCCAGGGAATATTTTCCAACGGATAACGCTGGCCTACATACCGCTGTTGTAACCCAACATGCTCTACGGAGTGTCGGCATGTTGCCTTGGCCTGTTCAGTCAACAGATCAGTCTCCAGTCGAACACATGTGGGTCGTCATCGGACGAAGACTCCAGTGTCGTCCACAACCAGCGTTAACTGTCCCTTTATTGACTGACCAAGTGCAACAGGCGAACTCAACTGTCACAAACTGACATACTGCACCTGTACAACAGAATGCATGCACGTCTGCGTGCTTGCAGGCAACATTCTGGCGGTTACGCCGGTTGTTGATGTGCCAGCACTTCACATTTGCTTTGGCTTATGTCGCGCTTTCATTAACCTGCGAAACTGCAATCTTAATCAGTTAAATATGTTACCAGGAGAAATGTATTCCGAAACTTTAATTTACGTTAATTAGTTTCTGGTGTCACGATTTTTTTCCGTCAGTGTATTTGTCATAATAAAATGAAGGGAAACGTCATAAAGCTTTTCGTGCTATAGAAGTATACCGTTTCAAGTGAACTAATAACAAAAACGAGATGTTTTCTGTAGTATTTGTAATAAATCTCGGTTAATGAAATATCGGCATTGAATCTTCAGAACAATATAAGATCTACCACACAACTACATACACTGTCCAGTCACGTTAATGCGACCACCTTTCAAAATACTGAATAACCGCCTTTTTCAGCGCCGACGGCTGCGAGAGTGCAATGAGAGAGTCACTGATATTCTGGAAGGTACCGACAGGGATGTGGAACCAATCCGACACTAGTGTTGCGGCCAGCTGCGATAGGTTTCTCAGTCGAGGATCCATGGCGCATACAGCCCGATCGAAGTGGTCCCGCAGATTCTCGATTGGCTTTAAATCTGGGGAGTTTGATGGCTACTCATCCTGGTGCTGTTCCAACCACACACAAGCACCGCGAGGTGTGTGACGAGTAGCATTCTCCTGCTAGTAGATGCTATTGTGCTGAGAAAAAACAGACTGCATGTAGATGTGGACATGGTCATAAAGGATAGATGCGTACTTGGTTGTTGGTCCATTCTGCCTTCCAGAATGACGTGATCACCCAGGGAAAGGCAGGAAAACATTGCCCGGAACACAATGCTCCCTTCACCTTCCTAACCCTTCTAACAATCGTTGCTTTCAAACGCTTCACGCTGTACACGCCAACGCCCATGTGTCCGGTGGAGTACTAGACATGGTTGAGCTGAAAAGGCCACCTGCCGCCACTCAATGGACGTCCAGTTGCTGTGCTTGCGTGTTAATTCCAGCCTTCGTAGCCGATATACACAAGTTAGCATGGGTGCATGAAGCAGGCGCCTATTACGGAGGCCCACACTCAGCAACGTTCGTTGAGGAGACGCTGTTGGCAGCCCTTGGTTCGCCTGGGTGATTAGTTGCTCAACAATTGGACGTCGATTCGCCCGTACATACGTTTGCAGCCGCCGTTCACCTCTGTCTTCCATGGCCCTTGGTGTATGACCGTTCCTCAACGCCCATTTTGGGTAGCACAATTTTACCATTGTCGGTATACTTTAATCACAGCTGCACGCGAACAGAATGAGATTTTCATTCTGCAGCGGAGTGCGCGCTGATATGAAACTTCCTGGCAGATTAAAACTGTGTGCGCGACCGAGACTAGAACTCGGGACCTTTGCCTTTCGCGGGCAAGTGCTCTACCATCTGAGCTACCCAAGCACGACTCACGACCCGTCCTCACAGCTTCATTTCTGCCAGTACCTCGTCTCCCAACTTCACAGAAGCTCTTCGGTTCGCAGGAGACCTTCTGTGAAGTTTGGAAGATAGGAGACGAGGTACTGGCAGAAATGAAGCTGTGAGGACGAGTCGTGAGTCGTGCTTGGATAGCTCAGATGGTAGAGCACTTGCCCGCGAAAGGCAAAGGTCTCGAGTTCGAGTCTCGGTCGGGCACACAGTTTTAACCTGCCAGGAAGTTTGTACGCGAACAGTTTAAAAACTTAACCGTTTCGGAAATGCTTCAACCCTTGCCCCGAAAGCCCTTTTGGACGCCAGATAAATCGGTTCCTTTCCGCACTACGACAGGACTGTTTTCTGTGTTCCCCAACGCTGTTTATATAACCTCCACTGTTAGTGGTGCCACTTGCCATCTGTGAGTGCTTATTGCACGTTGACGTCGAACATAGGTGGTGGTCACATTGAAGTGACTGGAGCGTGTATAATAACTTCTGTCAGTTGTAGAATGGTGAATGCAGGTGCAGGTTATGTTCAGAAAGGCTGATATGCTTTGAAAAAATATTTTGTTGTTGACCTAAACGTTATCCAAAAGATTTCTTAGACTTTCTTATTCATTCAATAGACGAATATTCTGGAATATGAGATACTGTTAATAAAAGCACTCTTTGATCAAGCGTCGCTCTGTTACATTTCGCGATTGTGCCAGGGAACAAGGACCAGTGAATTAAATTACTGCAGTCTACATCGCTGGCTGATCTCTCACCATTAACAAGCGAACCTCCCCATCGCACCCCCCTCAGATTTAGTTATAAGTTGGCACAGTGGATAGGCCTTGAAAAACTGAACGCAGATCAATAGAGAAAACAGGAAGAAGTTGTGTGGAACTATGAAAAAATAAGCAAAATATACAAACTGAGTAGCCCATGCGCAACATATGCAACATCAAGGATAGTGCGAGCTCAGGAGCGCCGTGGTCCCGTGGTTGGCGTGAGCAGCTGTGGAACGAAACCTCCTTGGTTCAAGTCTTCCCTCGAGTGAAAATTTTAATTTTTTATTTTCAGACAATTATCTGTTCGTCCGTCTGATGCGATCACTTTTTTGGGAGTGATTATCACATCCACAAGAAAACCTAAATCGGGCAAGGTAGAAGAATCTTTTTACCCATTCGCTAAGTGTACAAGTTAGGTGGGGCATGTGACGCACATGCCGTCACCAGTGTCGTATAGAATATATCAGATGTTTTTTCCTGTGGAGGAATCGGTTGACCTATGACCTTGCGATCAAATGTTTTCGGTTCCCATTGGAGAGGCACATCCTTTCGTCTACTAATCGCACTGTTTTGCGGTGCGGTCGCAAAACACAGACACTAAACTGATTAGAGTGAACAGAGACGTCAATGAACGAACGGACAGGTCATAACTTTGCGAAAATAAAGAAATTAAACTTTTCTATCGAGGGAAGACTTGAACCAAGGACCTCTCGTTCCGCAGCTGCTCACGCTAACCACGGGACCACGGCGCTCCTGAGCTCACACTATCCTTAATGTTGCCTATCTTGCGGATGGACTACTCAGTTTGTATATTTTGCTTATTTTTTTCATAGTTCCACACAACTTCTTCCTGTTTTCTCTATTGATCTGTCTTCAGTTTTTCAAGGCCTATCCACTGTGCCAACTTATAACCAAATTTGAGGGGGGTGCGATGGGGAGGTTCCCTTGTAAGTACAGTCCATTCTCCAGACATAATAACATGACTAAAATGTGAGCAAGGAAGCAAACGTGCTTTTGGATAGATGCAAAGAGGAGGAGTACATGGGTATAGTGTTAAAACACAGTTAACATTGCGCTTTCTCGAGTATTTTCAGATGTGAAGTGCATTGGTCCTGAGTTGAAGATTCCAAAAGAATGCAAAGGAAATTTTTAAATGTGCTTAACAATTCGTTGTTCGACAAGTCTACAGTCTTCTGCGCAGATTTTCTCCGTTCACCTTCGATAAATTCTAACACATAACAGCCGTTCAATGTGCTTCCATTTTCATACACAAACTTCGACATTTGAGTGCCAGATATATACAATTGCCGCTGGACAGCGCTTTGGCCGCAAATAGTGTTGAGGAGCATGTTCCCTGAGATGTTCAAAGCTCGTTTCTGGCCGTGCACCAACCATGCTGAAATCCACATTTGACGTGCCTCACGACGTTGAAGTTCACAACTACTGTCGCTTGCTTTCTATCCTCTTTATTACACATAGCTCCCGCACCCTGCATTATCAAAGATCACCACTACGCAGTATGCGATCGAAAGTATCTGGACAACTGCGTACGTGATGCGTATCTGACATCTGGATATAACACGAGGCGGATCCGCCACTGTAAAAGGAGGCTGGGATTTTATGTTGCTGGTAGAGAAGTAGTGACAGCAGAATGGGTTGGCCAGGAGAATGCAGTGACTTTGAACATGAATTAGGCATTTGATGTTGCAGGCTTTCAAATAAAAAAAATGAAGTGTTGGTGGTGTGATGGCCCTCAACTACGCACCCTCTGACTGAGAGTTGAAATATTAAAAGTTTTGGCTGGTTTCGTGGTTTCGTTGTTTAGGGGCTGGGATACGTAGTTGCCGCATTACAAGCCAACTACTGCTGAGCTTACAGTATAAAATATGAATACACACATGGATCGAGTGGTCGAATGTTCCTATCACTCGGCAATTGCGAATTATTGAACGTAATATAGACGTTTATAAATGAAAGATAACAATTATATAAAATCTGCAGGTACTATCTTAACGACTTTAAATGATGAGTACAATAGTAGAAGTACTTTTGAGAATGTGGTATATTTTTGCAAAACACTTACGGGTGTCGATGGTCCAGCAATTAAAGAAATATATATATAAAGTTGAATAACAGGGAAAGAATAGACTCCTACTTCACGTAATTAGTTATGAACAACTACATAGCTCACGAGATATTCGCTTCTGGACGCATACTAAGTCTTCACTGCAGAAGCCACAGAAATCTCACAAGAGCACAAGTGAGCACAATCAAATATTTCTATTCTTGCGACCAAGCGCATACTGCTCCACTCCAAGTCTTTCCTGCGACTGTCCAACGTACCTCCTCGTCCAGCACTCCACTGTCCTCTCTGGAGACGATGCTTCCCTCCAGCCTCCATACGTCGCTCTTAGTAACGAGCGCTGTGACTGGCTAGAGCACTCCCTACATGTTTCCAAGCCAATGTACACTCATAAACATATTAAAACACATACGAAATACTGGATTTACATTTAAGTAACTTGAAATTAAATAAATATTTCTACGGCTGGACCATAAACACGCTCTAATTAAATAAACATATATCAAAGGAATGGCAACGAAAGGTAGGCCAGTAGCCTAATGTCTCTGTGCTTTCTAAAATGCAGTGAATATTTAACGAATTTCTACATGAGTAGTATATATCGGATATAAACAAAGACATAGATGAATAGTTACATTTATAAGCATGCTGCTACCGTTTTTTCGTGTCACTGTGGAGTACTTATGGCCTGACGCGATTAGTAGTAATCGGTCACTTTGACCTCCAATAACTCATGTACTATTAAAGTTACATGCCTGTAATTCATACCAATTTAGGTTTACACTAATAGCTTTCTAAAGACATGTGGATCGAGGAAATTGGATGAAGCATTTGGATTTTAAAATTCGTTGCTTGGTGTTACTCGTATAATTTACTTTAAACTAATAAAGATATTGAAAATCGGATTGCACCATCAGATTCGTCGTGCAAATAATGGTAATGTACATGTTTCTTTTTGAGGTATCGTGATTCATCTGGCTATTATTAATTTCTATACAAAATGTGAAATGTCTGCCATTACGGTTTCACAAAGTCCGCTGTCTTTGGCACTCCCGGCGTGTCTCCCTCATCGACACAGCGTCACCATGGAATTCCCAGCCACGCGGCTGGACCCTTCTTGCTTCGGCCAACACCCGGCACCACGGCACGAGCCATGGCACTTTTTTCCCTCTGCTCTTCAAATCGCTACCCTCACTCGCGTTTCGTCCACTATCTATCACCTGATGTACCGTGTTCATGCGTAGCCTTACCCAGACGCACGGATAACATCACAGCCCAGCATCCTGTGATCCACTTACTAGATAACTAACATGTTTACGGAGGTGACAGTAGAACTTTTGGTTTGGCCACCACGTTGGTGTGGGCGTGGAGGGGCCCCATCTCTAAAAACCCGGCACCACGTGGTCGGATTACCGAGCGGCCCGTGCGGCCACGCCAACTCCGAACTTAGCATACTTTCAGGGCGCCACAATTCGTCCATTACCTCACAATATCACCTGAATAACGAATCTAACAGCAACATTTCAACCCTTCTAAAGCTTCCCAAGTGATGTGATTCTGAAATACAATCGAGAAAAACAACCACAGCTATTCCAAGACCAGGTAGACCTCATGTACTGACGGACAGGGACCGCCGAGCTGTGTTGAGGGTGGTTGTAAAAAAAAAAAAAAAAAAAAATCAGCAGGAGGAGGCACTCGTGAGTGCCAAAGTGCTACGTGCAGTCCAGGTGGCACAATTTTCGTAGAGTTAAAAAGAATGGAGTGCGACGGCTGTGCAGATCCTCGCCACACCTTTCTGTGCTGTGCCACGCTTGAGGTGGTGTAAAGAGCGAAGCCACTCGACACTGGAGTAATATGGAGTGACGGGTCACGCTGTACCCTGTGGCAATTCGGAGGAAGGGATTGAGTCAATCAATGTGTAAGCCAACAGTGAAGTGCGCAGGAATTTTATTACATTATAGCGATGTTTTAGTGGTTAGGAATATGCTAAATCCGAAAGGATATGAACACGTTTTACATCATTGTGTCCAGTGGACGAACAGATCAGATAATCTGATAATTACACTATGTTACACGCGACATCACACACGTGCATGAAAATGAGGTCGAAATTAGCTGATCACACAATTTAAATAAAGTACGCTTACATTACAGACTACAACGGATCATTTTTTTCTTTATAAATAAGGAAATAGGTGTAAATGATCTGAGAAATAAAAAGATACCAGGTAAAAGATGAAATATTATTGAGTACAAGGAAAGAGCATATGAGAAGAAATCAAAATTGTCAAGATGGACTCTAGTTGGCTGTGAGTGTAGCAGCATTGCAGTGTATATTGACATCAAACAGCACGTGTGACGCAATGGTTTGTGGACAATAACATTCCTGGAGTGGACTGGTCGGCCCAGAGTCCAGACCTAAACCCAGTGGAATCCGTTTCAGATGAATTAGTGTCGACTTCGCTCCAGATGCCAGTGTCCAAAATCACTACCTTCTCTGCCTTCTTCTCTTCAGGGAGAATGGGATGTCATTCCTGCACACATACAGACACCTCATTGAAAGTATCTCCAATAGAGTACAAGCCGTCATAAGGAAATAGGTGTGAAATGATCTGAGAGATAAGAGACCAGGTAAAAATATGAAATATCATGGAGAACAAGGAAAGAGAATATTAGAAAAAATGAAAGGTGCGGCGACTCTTCGCGGTAATTGGGAGATTCGTGTTTTGAATTGTGGCCTAATATGTAGGCTTTCTATAAAAAATTATCTATAAATGAAAATGCAGAATGTTCTATTTTTAAAAACAATTCTCCTCGTGTAATGTGTGCTTCAGATACCGTACGCATTTGCGGGGCAGTACTGACTGTTGGTTGTCCCTGAGAACAGTGTCCTGAAATAAAACTTTAAACTTAGTAAAATACTGAATTTGAAATAATGAAAACTAATTTGATTAAATTCCAGAGGTAACTGAGTACTCAGTGAAAACTATTTAACTGGAACTCAATACTGAAGTGCATTATAAAAATTTGCATTACACGAAGTGCTATTTCTGACTTGAAATGTCCACAGAAATAAAATACCGCTCTACTCATTAGAAAAATAACCGTTCATTGTAAATCCGCTTGCTTAGCACAACACATGATAATTCTGACTACGAACTGTTTCCTCATAAGAATGCAAAGTGAGATCTGTCTTGAAATAAAAGTAACTTACTTCATGTTCAGAATGTTTTCTGTCTGTTGTATTGATGTTCTTGCAAGAAAATTGAAATCAGCAGATGCAGCAGCTAAAGGGAAAAAAAAACTAGTTACCGCAAAATTTATTTTTTCCTTGCCTTCGTGTTGTTTAAGGTGCAATGCACACACGAGAGAATATTCAGATCTTTACTAAGAATGATGGAGGATTTTACTTTAAATAAAGTCGTTATTGAAAAATTAAACTCTGATTTCTGTCAAGACACATTGTAAAGCATAAGAAGACCTTACTATTAAGAAATTCTCTCAATTCAAAAATTAGACATCCCAACCAACTGTCTTCTTTGTGACATAATGAAAAGAAAGAGAACAAATTAAAACTAATCGTGAATATTCTTAGTTATCTGAGGGACAAAGATTTCCTTTAGTTAAGAGTTCTCTCAAACAAACATTTAATTCTTCCGCATCCCTTGATTATATTGAAAAATTCCTCCAAGAAATCTTCTCCATCGATGGAATCAATAATATATGTTCCAAGTTTTCGTCTCCATAAAAAAGTATTCCAAATAATTTCCCTGACTCACAAATATCAAATCCCCTTCTCTAAAAACTCAATTGCTCGCTATTAAACCTCAAATAAGAGTGCCCCAGCGCTGTAGAATTAACAGACGAGCAAGCGAACCACAGATAAACTGAAACACGGAGTCAGGGATCTTATTCACTACTCGTGCAGAGCGTTCATTCGCATTTGTCCCAGTATAGCAAAGGTGAATTATTAAAAATGGCAGAAAACTTACAACCTTCATTTGTCGTGACTCTTTCAGAGAGTTCTTTGCTACGTGAATATTATGAAATACTACAATCACAGTTAAGCTATTGAAAGAGGACCGGATATCTGAATAAACATGATCTTCATTAATGATGGCTCAAATGGCTCTGAGCACTATGCGACTTAACTTCTGAGGTCATCAGTCACCTAGAACTTAGGACTAATTAAACCTAACTAACCTAAGGACATCACACACATCCATGCCCGAGGCAGGATTCGAACCTGCGACCGTAGCGGTCGCTCGGTTCCGGACTGTAGCGCCTAGAACCGCACGGCCACTCCGGCCGGCTCATTAATGATGGCTCCAATGTCTGTGTTTATATCTTCACATTACAGTATCCGTCAGACATATATGGGCATGTATGTATATGTATGTATGTATGTATGTATACATACATACATACATACCCATCCAAGTAGAAAAATGTGAGTAGTTCTGGGAGTATTGTATGATAACATTCTACTGAAAGGTACGGAACAGGTCGCCAGTGTGATTTGTTGAAGAATGCGAGGTCACTCAAAGTGATACCTTGTAGCAGAATCGTGGCAAACGGAATTCTCTTTTTCCACCTACAACCTCAGTGTTTTAACCACTGCAGGACTTTGTTTGGTAATTCTAACGGGAAAATATTCTTGACGCTAGTGTACCAACTATGTTAAATGCTTAGTAGAGCTTTTGGACGATTTCGAGGCATAAAAACGCAATGATTCACATTATGGGAAGAAGCCGAGCTTGTGCCGCTCTGGGGAGAGATAGGAAGGGCGCTGTAGCGAGTCGCAGCCCCGGGTCCCGAGCAGGTGCGCGCCTAGCGACGAGCGGCGGCCATCAAGATGCGGAGGGCGCTCGGTGCGTGTCGTGGTGTGGCATCTTTATTGTCCGGCACGCACCATTCTTCACTGCCAGCTGGCGCTCCCAAGCCGGAGGGAACAGCTGCGCTAACTCTGGAAGGTTTACCTCTTCCGTTCACAGTGCCGCTCCGTCAGCCTATTGAATCGTTTCCTGCTGCCTAACAGAAACTCATAAATTTATATCCAAATGCAACGTACATTCAGAGCATAAAGTATACAGCTCTGATACCTTATCGGATTTATGGTAGTATACGCTCAGACTGTTTGAAAAAATGTGAAACCGCTTCCACACACTGATGCCAACGGTGTTGGTGCAGTTGTGGACCGATGAAATAGCACTGGAAGAAACGTTGGCCCCAAAGCTGGTGCGCCTCCGTCGTCTGTCGGTATTTAGACCAAACACCGAAGGACATTGGGCCAGTATCGATACGCCTACCACATATTGGTGCCAGCATTGTTTTCTGTCTTTGCCGTTTCGAAACCGATTTTCTTCGTTCGTCGTCGTCATGCTCACTTCCAAGGTGAGTTTTTGCAAATGTCTCCAAAACAGCAGAGTAATAAAATTCGCGCTCAAAACCGCAAATGCGCCGGCCGCGATCTGTGCGTCACACATATTTACGTCGCTTCTATACGAATTCAACTGCATGTTAGCTCCAACGTATGGGCCGTGTTCCACAGTTGTTTGTTCTTGTGGTCTTCAGTCCAGAGACTGGTTTGGTGTAGCTCTCCATGCTACTCTATCCTGTGCAAGCTTCATCATCTCCCAGTACCTACTGCAACCATCGTTCTGAATCTGCTTAGTGTATTCATCTCTTGGTCTCCCTCTACGATTTTTACCCTCCATGTTGCCCTCCAATGCCAAATTTGTGATCGCTTGATGCCTCAGAATATCTTCTACCATCCGATCCCTTCTTCTAGTCAAGTTGTGCCACAAATTTCTGTTGTCTCCAATTCTATTTAATGCCTTCTCATTAGTTATGTGATCTTCCCATCTAATCTTCAGCATTCTTCTGTAGCACCACATTTCGAAATATGTTCTCTTCCCGTCTAAACTATTTATTGTCCACGATTCACTTCCATATATGGCTACACTCCATACAAATACTTTCAGAAACTACTTCCTGACACTTAAATCCATACTCGATGTTAACAAATTTCTCTTCTTCAGAAACGCTTTCTTTGCCATTGCCAGTCTACATTTTATATCCTCTCTACTTCGATAACTGTAAGTTAATATATTTACGTAAAAATTGAAACTGCATTAATGTATTTCAACATAAGGCTATTTTAACAAACATTATCTTTAAAGCGAATTTGGTACGAAAGGAAAAGGGCCGACAAGAAGAGAGAAAGGGGTATTACTTGACAAGGGTAAAAATTGGTCTGCGTACTACACTTAACGATGACAAACAAAATTATCTATGTCTGGCCGGCCGGTGTGGCCGTGCGGTTAAAGGCGCTTCAGTCTGGAACCGCGTGACCGCTACGGTTGCAGGTTCGAATCCTGCCTCGGGCATGGATGTGTGTGTGATGTCCTTAGGTTAGTTAGGTTTAATTAGTTCTAAGTTCTAGGCGACTGATGACCTCAGAAGTTAAGTCGCATAGTGCTCAGAGCCATTTGAACCAGCCATCTATGTCTGTTGATGAATATCAATTAATGATGATAACGCCCTTGTTACGTCTGTGAAGTGGTTCTCAATCCAGACGTAAGGCTGGCTAGATATCTCGCTGGATCGCATTTTATTTTTTTTGTTTATTTTTTTTTTTTTTTTGAGTAGCTGACACTGATGACTAGAGATCGGATTACATGCATTTGCTTGTTGCATATGCATTTGCATATTTGGCTCCTTTTTACCGGTTATTGTATATTTTAACTAAAAACTAGTGACGATGCATATTTGCGCTCTATGTTTACAATGTTTTCAAAATTTAGACGGGCAGTCTCCAGCACGATCTAGTTTTGATGTCTCACAGATTGACCGCGATCTAGAACTACGTGCAATCGTTAACCGAGAGGCCACTGCCTAGCGAAATCATTACAGAAGAGGAACAGTAACAGGCTTACAGAATCAATTCTCCTGCGCCCACGCCCCCGGTTAACCCTTCCCGCTGTCATATCGTTGGTGCCGGCAACAGTTAAACTACGCAAGCTTTCTGTCGTTCGTCCGTTGTTTTAGTTCAGCTTTCTGTTTACTTGCACACAGTTGAACGGTTTATGACGTTTAGTGTGTAACCTGTTGTGCCCCATACCGCCCGAAAAAAGAAACGTCGTTTCGTGGTTAGCTGACCATCCTGGAACCTTTTTATATGACGGAATTGTTTTGTTTTGTCGAATTTGCAAGAAAAACGTTTCGTGCAATAGAAAAAAAATTTTCAATAGACCAGCACGTCAAGACAAGTCTTCATGCCACAGGACTGCAGAAGAAAGGACCACGACAGTAACTTCTGACAACAGCAAGTTGCAATAGCAGGGATTCGTCCAAAGGTAACCGTAACCAAAAAAGTCTATTCAACATGGATCTGTGTGAAGCATGTATTGCAGGCAATATTCCTCTGCACAAACTTACATACCTTATCCTCAAAGGCTTCCTGCGCAAATATAGCTTAAATCAAAATATACCAGATGAATCAGCATCGCGTAAAAATTATATACCGACAATTTACGTAAACGTTTTGGAAGAAATACACAGTGAATTTAAGGACAGATTTCAGTTGTCGAAACTAGACACTTGTGGCCGTTACATTGTAAATTCAATTGTTGGTGCTTTAAAAGAAGAGCCTTATTCTTCCTATTTAGCGGTCTGCGAAGAACTTGAAAAAGTAAAGAGTTCTAAGAGTGCCAGATTTGTGAATGAGGAAAGTAGAAAAATATTTTCAGAATCATCTGCAGGTGAAAGTGTCTGTGCTTATTTAAGATACTGCTCCCAATATGATCAAAGCAGGAAAAACCCTCAGAGTATTTTATCCCAATTTGCTTCATGTGACGTGCTTTGCTCATGGAGTACATCGCCTTGATGAATAAATTTTTCTAGTGAACTCCTCATTGCCAGAGGTATTCCCAAGAAAACTTAAAGAAAAGTTAGAACATATTTTAAACAATAAACCAGGCTTTGAAACCTTGTGGCAAATTGATAGATTTATTAATGGGACGGGCGAACTTTTACCAGAACCAGTAAGTGCCAACATAGCACCCAAATTCGAATACTGCCCAGTTACCTCATTTGATGTAGAACGGTCCTTGTCTGCTCATAAAAATGTTTTGAGTGATCAAACACACAATCTTACTACCAAAAATTTGAAACAGTACTTGGTTATTTATGTTTACAATAGTAGAAAAATGTAAAATAAATTGAAAAGATGCTTTGGTCCAATAGTATTAATTAAAAGTTAATGCTGTTAAAAATTCATGATTGTGTTTTGTTTTTTAAATAAAGTATTAAGGCAAATAATCTTGTTGGAAAAGTATCCGCAACTGAGCGTTATATCAGAGGCTGAAAATATCGCTTCAGTTGTAAATTTCTTTATTTTCACACAGGGAGTCCCTGTCCTCATAGGCAGCACATCGCGCGTGGTACATGCGGCGCTCGGGGATCACAGCACAGCTACGACACCGGAGGATGGGCATATAACTGTCCGAAGGCGGTCGTTTGAAAATAAAGAAATTTACAACTGAAGCGGTATTTTCAACCTCTGCTAAAATATTACGCAGTTCTTGAGCGTGACCCTCTGTGTGCGATATAACGCGAACTTGGTTCTGTACATATCGATTGATTCGCTGCGACTCACTCGCACCGCATCCGCTTGTTACCAACAATAGCAAAGAATGAACAGTTCTTGAAACACGGTATGCGTTCCCATTTTCCAAATTTTTAGAAAATAATCCCAGAAAGGCCCCCTTCCCAACATCTACGAGAAAGTATTCAGAAAATACCAGCGTCCTAAATGTACCGATTTGTTGCGTGACCGGTGCTCTTCCTCGTAATACATATGTACAGGTTCGACTTTGAGATATAATTCACGCAGTAACTACCACGTTTTTTTATTATTTGATCTTGCATATTTCGACACTTCTCACGCATTTTCAAACATTTTTCATACACATTTGCATGCATATATTAATGTTTTTAGGACGCATACAATCCGGTCTCTATTGATGACAGTATTCATTGAACCGGTGGTTTTTTTTTTTTTTTTTTTTTTTTTTTTTTTTTTTTTTTTTTTGGGGGGGGGGGATGGGGGATGGGGGCGTGGGAGCGCACTCGTAGTGTCTGCATGGGAAATAAGAATATTTTCTGGAGTTGTATTCTCGGAACATTTTAGTATGAGAGAAAGTTCAGAGCGATGGTTGGTTGGGATGGGGTGACCTAGCGGCGCGGCGCGGCGCGGCGCGGCGTGACGGACCCGCCTACTCGCTCCTCCGCCACTGATTGATAATAGGCAGCTGTAATTACATCCGTCACGGAAAATCGGATCTGGGTGATTTGTGGCGCCTGGGGGAGGGAGGACCTCCCATGCAGCAGAGCGATAAATTGCCAGTAGGTGACTCGCGAGGGTGACTCGTACTGCACCCGCCGCTGTGCGTTTTTTTTTTTACGACCCAGTGAGTCAGCACTTCACTAAGTTGTGAAGAGGAGAGGTGTCGTTTTTCTTCAGCTTTCACTGTTTCGCTCGGTTCGTCTTAGCCTGGTTCAAGTCTCTGTTGTGTATGCTGTTACCATCCGAGCTAAGAGTATTTTCATTCTTTACTGCTCAGGACACCGCAGCAGTTACAGCGGGGCAGAGACTAACCAGGGAAGGTAACAGAATGTGGTTATCAGATGTCAAAAACGAGTCAGTCTGATTAGGGATCGTTTTATGGGCCATTCATCCTGAAATACATTACATGTACCTGTTGTATGTCTTTAATTTCTGTACTTTTACTGTGTTGAATCCGACAAACCTCATTGGTGAGATGATAGAAAAACACAAAGAATAGTGATCGTAATAAGTGGCTGTGAAGATGCTGTGGTTGACTAAAAATATGGAAACACAAAAACACATCACGTTGTAGGAGACAGCATTCAGTCGTCTCGGAATGGATAAATAAAGATTCTGCATAATTTTCAAGGGAATATTATACTACTCTGCCTACAAAATGGGGGCAAGTTCAGGTGGAGATAGGTAGCGATCACCCACCCTCCTGTACAAAGTAGACCACGAAGGCTTAGTAATATCGAGATCTGTTTACTTGCGGCCAGGGGGGATGCGACACTTCATTTTAGTGCTCACGAAACCAGTCCTGGACGATGGCAGCTGCGTGAACAGGGGCCCTTTCGTCTTGTAACACACCATTATCATTGGGGAGCAAATGCTACATCATGGGATGTACCTGGTCAACCAAAATGGTCGCCGGCCGTTGTGGCCGAGCGGTTCTAGGCGCTTCAGTCTGGAACCGCGCGACCGCTACGGTCGCAGGTTCGAATCCTGCCTCGGGCATGGCTGTGTGTGATGTCCTTAGGTTAGTTAGGTTTAAGTAGTTCTACGTTCTAGGGGACTGATGACCTGAAATGTTAAGTCCCATAGTGCTCAGTCATTTGAACCAAAATGGTCACATAATCCTTCGCAGTAATGTACCTTGTAGAGTAACCGTGGGGCCAAGGAATGCCACGATATGGCTGCCCAAATCATCAGCAAACCCCCTCCATGTTTCACTCTCGGGATATAAACTCGGCCAGAGGTTGGAAACTGTGTAAAACAAGACTCATCTGACCAATGACTTCCTTCCATTGCTCCATATTCCAGGGTTTATGGCTTCGACACCACGTTTTCCTGCTAAGGGAATTTGCATCACTGATAAGTGCTTTTCGAATCCCAGTTCACCCTGAAATTTACTACTTCGGTAGTCCTCTTGTTTTGGTGCTGCCTGAGATCGCGAGTACGACATTCAGTTATGCAATGACTTTTCCAGCTGTCGTCCTCTTATTTTTCGGCACGATCTTCGTCAATAGTCTTCTGTCAAATCACTCGACACACACTTCCGTCCGTAGTGTGTCGTAGCGGATGATTTCTCGATTTCCTTCCATAATCGAGTCCATCAACATGAGGTGGCAAATATGAGGTAGCCAAGGAGGTGGAAACGTGGGTTCTACTACGCAAAGACTGCTTGGTAGCTACAACAGGAAAACACAATTAATTAGCAGGAATACAAAATAATAAAGTATTTATTACTTAACTTTGCTGTAGTCCATGATCAGTTGGTTGACAATGACAGAAGATGCGACTAGACTAAGGGTCTGTAGAATGACGTAATTTACAAGTCACACTTCTTGCAATGACGAATTAATCTCTCGTAATCTTGAATGTCGAATCCGGTGAGTTTGAAGACGAACTTGGAACGGAGCTACAGAGACTTGATGGCAGCAACGACTGAGCTGCAGACGATGACTAACATCGGCGCTGGCTGACCACTGCGCGCGGCTACGAACTGTAGACTGGCACAACTGCACTACTCTCCTGCTGCACATCAAATGGCCTAGCGGCGCCTCGCGGCGAGCGTAAGTACTGCGACTGGCTGTGTTCTCTTCGGCTAACACAGCCGTTCTTCTGTTCGGTTTATCGGGAGAATCGCATCCGGTGGATCGATCTCTCCGGCGGTGTGATCGTATGACTGACGAAATAACAGGTACAGTACTTCTGTACGGTGTGTGAAACACCAAACACTTTGGTCCCTTGGTTACGGAAGCACTCAGCATACGATCACCAACAATTTGCCCACGTTCGAAGACATTAAGGTCCGACATAACGCAATCACAACTACATAGAACACTATTGTGTTCACGACTGGCACTTGCAGCCTATTGAGGACATTTGCAGAGGTGCCGTTCGTGGTCACATTCAGCAGCGCAACTTGCAGACTTGGCTAGCATCTGCATTCATGTTTAAGCATGCATTTCATACGTTGTTTTCATGTTTTTGTCCAACCACTGTACTTGCAGAGCGCGTCACCTTTCTTCTTGGTTGTCAGCAGACGTACGTACACTAAATGGTCAAACGTTTTGGGAAGCCACTAGATTTGATATTAATAGCGAGCTGGTTGTCGGTTGCTGAAGCCTATGCAGCGCATCGTCATCGTATTGTACTGGTAAAAATAGTTTCTGGAATCCCCAAGTTCAAAGCAACGGCGGTGGCGATCTGATTCTCAAGTACACTGTCGATCGTTCCGCATGGCTCTACGAAGGCGATGTAACATCCGTTTTCAAACACTTGTGGTCTTTCCGTGAGGCACTTTACACGTCTGGAAACATTTCCTGCGAGACCCAAGACGCTGTTGATCTCGGAAGCCCGAATTTTCGTTTGATTTGCCACATGTTGTGAGCTATGCGCCCTACGTTCAGAACCGGTTAACTCGCGAAATGCTACCGTGTTACCTGTGAGGGACTGCTTAGATATCCTGTCTATAATCGTGCCAACCTTTAGGAGGTACTGGGCATACGCTGCATGAAGCCACAATATTCGGGCGTCATACATGACAAATCTTCAGACAGGACAATTCTACCTGTGACTTCGGCCATTCAGTTTATTTAAGAAAACTCCTCCGGAGTACTTGACATGTAGTAAAAATTGTATAAAAATTCTGACCCATACTCTTGGTTACTGTCAGGAATTCACTTTTTAACAACAGCACGTAGCAAATCTTATCACGAGTTGTCTAAAATATTTGTTGTTTCCTCCAGCTGCCTTCTGAACTATACCCTCATGATCTGTTTCTCGACCACTGTAAGTCAATGAAAAAACGACTAGTGCGTCAAAAGGTGTACAGTGAGAAATTCCCGAGGCTTAAAAAAAAAAGTTATCAGAAGTCCTTTTCAAGTTTCACCAGTAACACTCTATAATGATTCATCCTTACTTAAAAACTGCCTCTCTTTTTCTATGTTACAGTGAAGACAACAGAACACTGCAGCAACTCATGCATCGACAACATCGCGAATAATTAGCGTAGCACACAAAAAACGTGTCTGAAAGAGGGGAATCTTTTCCCAAATCGCGTCGTGCAAAATCTATACTAATAATGAAACTGTGAAACAGTAGAGCCTGTTTGTCTTTGAATACGTCAATCTCCAAAACTGTCAGACGAATTTTCATGGTGTTTTTCACATAACTTTAGCATATTCTGGGGCACCGTACAGATTTTACTTCATCAAAATCGTATAACAAAGAAAATATATCCGCACATATTATAAATATGTAAGTATGTTCCACCTCTCCTCCGAAACTACCGCACCGATTTCAGCCAAACTTGGTACACAAATCACTTACTGTTGGGGTAAGTATCACCTATCCATCAAATGAGTGACTCTGGAAAAGAAGTGTAGGCCAAGACGCGAGTATGCCCAGATTTCGTTCATCCAGCATTTGAGAACGAGAGCACTTAGTCACTTGCGGCAAATTTTACACATAATTTCAAACCTTTACAAAAATTTATCTCGCTGACACCACCACCACCACCAACAGATTAATGAAAGGAAAATAGTTTATCGCTTACTACATTTTTCGCTATTCATTATCGCATCAAGCATGGCGTTCTAATTTATTACTTCTTTACTACGAACTGCATTCGCGACACATTTTCCAGACAGTGTTCACATATACCACTGAATGTACCTGCAAAGCTATATCATTGTATGACAAGTAGTCTAGCATGCATATATATATATATATTAGTCATAAACACTGAGATGCGTGAAAAACTGTTGCGCAATGCATTTGTTTAATTTTATTATTACTAACTGTCTAAACCCATCTCGATAAAATTAGGTAATGAGATAGCTTGAACACTGAGGAAGAACACTGGCTACTTTGGAAAGTGTGTAGTAAAATGTACTTACTGATTTTAAGAGTTTGCACGAATTAGGGAAAACTAGGTAACTTTTGAAATTGATCATATTTGTGAAAATTCTTATGTCAATTGATATGTGCTTACGTGATGCGATCAAGATAATGAATACAATGCATGTGCAGTCTTAGATATGTTTAAGCCATGTCCCTCTGTACCCTGGGGCGGAGAAGATTGGGGAGCACGTCATGAGCTACGCTTACGTGAACAGGCAGAAACATGAGGACAGCTGACGTTGCTGAACGTACAATAGCTTACTCACTCACCATAACTCATCCCAACAAAAGTAGTGATACAGGCAACAGCTAATCCGTAAATAAAAAGAAAATCGTGACGGCCGCATCAACAGTTATTTTATAAACAACCTCGTAGTTTCTGCAGTCGAAGGCGTTCACCAACCATTTCTAATAGAACAAATCAGTCACAGATTACTTTTTAAGTTTTTGCCTTTTCTGTGGCTAAGATATAGATTATATTAATGCGAAATTGGTGTTTCATTGTTTCAGTTAACTAAGTCTCTTGCACAAAGTTACTTGACCGCCCAGACGAGAACAGTGTGTTTAAATTACCTTCTGATGTCTCGAATTGTATAAACGAATTGGAGAGGTCTTTATCGCGTATCCAGTGGATGTCATAGCGGCAATGTCCACGACGGAAACGCATCCTTATTATTGACGCCACGTTCAAACAGCAAACCAGGTCTTCTGTAGGGAGCAGGTTGCACGTTATAATATTGGCGACTTCTTTGCCGACCGTAGCAGCCGCGTGTATAAAGGTTATATAAGCTTAGTTGAAGACATTGACAGGTTTCAAGTAATGTATCAGGAATCAATTATAACTAAGTTTGTATGTTGTCTACGTTGGGTCATGAATAACAAGGAAAAACAAACCAAGTATTTCCGTGGCCGAGCGGTTCTAGGTGCTACAGTCTGGAACCGCGCGACCGCTACGGTCGCAGGTTCGAATCCTGCCTCAGGCATGGATGTATGTGATGTCCTTAGGTTAGTTAGGTTTAAGTAGTTCTAAGTTCTAGGGAACTGATGACCTCAGATGTTAAGTCCCATAGTGCTCAGAGCCATTTGAACCAAGTATTTCCTTTGTTATTAACTTAAAATACCAACAATGTTGTCTGTAGGAACACCGATGATTAACATGTAAAAGAAAGGGCTTGACGAAGAAGCACTGTCTCGTTACTGTAGTATATTCTAATATGTATGAGCACATTACTTATCATGCATTAAAGTAAAAGTGCTGACCTGAATCAGAATTCAGTCATATTACTATCGTTTCACGTAGTTATTAGCATGCTTTACTAAACTTGGCGGCACTTGAAAAATAAATTCCTGAGTTTGCACAGACCTGTGTTGGGAGACGCTATGTTCTCGTGCAGTAGCACATGTTCAATCACTTTCCGTCTGTGTCCTCAGTTAATGGCCTTGCTCGCGCCAATAAGCTGCTTCTGGATGGATTAACGGATTGCCAAGTACGGTAGCGATGCAGGCTATCTAGAGTGTTTGGAACAATACAGATATTCTTGCATCCGGCTGACTTGGACAGTGAACTTCAGATGAGGTGCAGACCCTGCCCTGGCATACGCGTTCTGCTTGATGCAACCGCGAAGTAAACTGAGGCTCCTTCAGGAGCTAAAACTGTTGGAGCGCAGTACATGGGACCTATATCTGGCGCTGGTATACCCGTCCAAACCGCACGTATTTACGGCATCGTCTTCGTAAAGCCTTCCAGGAAGGCTACTTGACTTTTACACGTTTGAGTATGAGCGGAACTGCAGTTAGCTATTTATTTTCTTTACATTTCATTACATGTGAAGTTACTGGCGGATACAATTGTTCATATCCACATATTTAGCACTGTAAGATATCCTAGTCACATTTCAAAAGTAGATATGTTACCATTTGATACCATCTGGATGTACCTGATGAGTTTGGAATTTTTACTAATTTGAATAAATACTCGTAACAGTTCCTAAACCAACAGTGATTTTCGTAATGAAGCCTTCGCCAAAGTGCACAGGCGTGCAGAAGTTAAGGCCGAGAGTCTTTCACATCAAGTGTCAGCATTGGACCGTACAGGAGAAAATCTGAAATAAAATTGTTATTCAAAGGCAGTAATTACACTCAAGTAATCGCGATTGATGATGGTGCCCTTGACATTAGAAAACGCGGGACATAGTTCTTAATAGAGTTAGTGATCACCACGGACGACAGTACATGCTCTGCAAACATGCTCTCATGCTCGCCCCAAGTTCGGTAAGAAGTTCTTGTGGTAGGTCCATGCGCGATTGACAACTGCTACATGGTCAGTAGTGCGTGTGATCGTGCTGTAAATACTTTTACCCAGCACACCTGTTCCATGGAATCTGAGTCAGGGAAACGGGCAGACCAGTGCACTTGCTGAATATCCACTCGTTCTAAGAGCTGCTCCATCTATACAGTTCAGTGCGGTCTGACGCAGTCATCCATAAGAATGAATTCAGAGGCAAATGAATCCCTGAAAATACGTACACAGGCAAGAGGTACAGTGTAACAATAACGTTGAGTGAGTGCGGTGAGTGCACAATGTTCAAAGGTTTGGGAGTCAGTGCTGCCATGTAACTCAATCAGCTCCCAGACTATAACATGTGTACCACCAGTACCGCAAGTATCCTCGTACGGTTGGAGGTGCACGCAGGAACATTGACGAACATGACTGTTTAGGTGATCCAGGTGTTACGGTGTGGGAATGCGTATTGTTGCAGGGGCATACTGACCCACAAATCTGTGTACACGGTGCACTCACTTATCAAAGTTGGAGGAGGAATATATCACCTTACCACAAGAATTCCTTACCTAACTCGTGACCAGCTTCTGAGCACGTTGCAGAATAGGCATTGCTGTCCGCAGTGATCGTTAATATTTGCGTCCTGCCTGTCGTAATGTCCAGAGGAGCATCATCAATCGCGACGAATTGCTTGTAACTGTCGTTGAATAAAAGTGTTATTGGGTTAGATAGAGTAGCAATCAGTCGTAGAATTAAGTTGCTTTAATATGGCATTTATAGTCACAACGCAGATCAGATTTCGACCTGTGTCAGGTCATTATCAATGCTAAAACAAATACGAGAGTATATATTACAATGTGATTAACAAAAGTTATAAGTCCATCACATCGTTGTCTTTTAATGTTAACATTACATACCAGTGCGGAATTGTAGCAGTTGTTCGTGCTCTAGTGAATGCTTACACAGTTCAACCATTACTGTCGTAAAATTATGTGTTGGTTTCACAGTACACATCGGTTTTGCGTATGATGCCCTCTGAGCTGCGCCTGAAGTTTACAGTTTTGACGACATTTTTTGTAATATTTATGTTGTATAGTAACTAAGAAGTAACATGAAATTATTATGAGTAAAACTATGTAAAATTACAATTCTTACTTTTTTTCTCATGTCTGTAATGTGCTGGATGTTTAAAATTACTATAGCACGTAACAGTAGCAGTCACGCCTCATGGGCTAAAATTAATTATAAAACTGATATGGCTACGTAAAGTACGTTATAGGAAGTATCGCATATATTGTCGTGTTGGGACCTGTCTTAAGTTAATTAGTTGTTACTTGACAAAAGATATAACGTGAACTTTATTTACAGAATGCACTTTGTTGGTGCTAGTAGCGCTTGTAAGCATCGTTTCAATATGTCGCACTTTGTGGCCGAGAAATAAGAACAATATGATAAACCGTGATCTTTTGAACACTTATTTTGAAAAATGACAGTTTTACGTATTAATTGTTGCTAATAGTTACCGTCATGAGTTTGTGTGTTATTCTAATGCAATGCTGCTCTGTCTAACCCAATATAACCACAGTCGTTGCGTGCACCCACCCCATGGGGGGCAACCTGAAAAGTGTTATTTCTGTTTTCCTCACAGTATATTTCTTTGAGTTACCCTCTGTGCCATACTGTAGCTGTTCTGTCTTCCTATGGTCCAACTTTCATCGAGCTATGTTACTTGACAGTATCACTTCATACTTTCGTCCCTAAGGGCTGCACACTAGTCCATTTTCAAATCGGTTATGATGTCTCTTGTTCCTAGTTTAAGTCCTTTCATTTGTTGCGGCTCCTTTTTCTGCCGGCTCACATTTATCGAACAGTAGCTGGTTTCAACAGTTGTTTCATTCTGGCTGCTTAGTGAACACTTGTCACCTACATTTACTAGTTTATCAGTCACCGATCGCATCTACAGGCGGACATCACGTATCCTGCTTCTAGTGTACGTCTAGCTTATCTATACCAGTAGTTCAGTTATTCCTTTCAAGTTATCACTTCGAGAAGCGTTTCACTCACAGTAAATTTGGTATTGTGAATACTTTTATATTTGCGATTTAAGAGTTACCAATTTTCTACCATAGCGTAGTTAAGTGTAAAAAAAAAATGGCTCTGTGCACTATGGGACTTCTGAGGTCATCAGTCCCCTAGAACTTAGAACTACTTAAACCTAACTAACCTAAGGACATCACACACATCCATGGTCGAGGCAGGATACGAACCTGCGACCGTAGCAGATGCGCGGTTCCGGACTGAGTCACCTAGAACCTCTCGGGCACCGCGGCCGGCTTTCTGTCGGATTTGGAGACAGAAATTCGTTGTGGAAACTATTAAAAGCTCCTCACATTATGGCCCGCGCTAAATTTCGATCTTCAGTAAAACATCGTTGTATCACTAATGATGTGGCTGCCTTGGCATTTGGAGGCGAGGCTTGTCCCGAAAGAGTGTGCACTGCGAGCCGATAGCGAGCCTCCTCTCGCAGCTTCCTCCGCTCAGGAGACAAGTTAAAGTGTGTTCGATATGAACGTTGTTCTGGTCCAGGTATAGGTCCCTGCGGGCGGTCCGCTGCCAGTGTACGGCTGGGTGGCGTGTGGCGAGGCGAGGCGAGGCGAGACGAGGCGACCTTCAGGACTCTGGCGCAGCGCCTCAATGGCGCGGCTAAGGAGGCCGCCGGTTTGTTCACCTCCCGCAGGCGGCGGGCGGCGGGCTGCCGGCCGTAACGGGAAGGCGAGGCGGCCGCAGCCACGGGCTGGCCCGGCTAACGGGAAGCGCGACCCACTGCCGCTCGCACCTCCAGCAACAGCTGTCGCCGCCGCTCCCTTCCTATATCGCGCCGCTATGCTACTGTTTGCTGAGGCAGGAGCAGTAGGCGTGGGCTAAACTGCGACTTTGCCATAACGGAGATTTCTGCGAATGCTTCATTTTGGTAGCTGTTTTTTTTGTTTTCTTTTATTTCATTTTTTTTCAGTACATTAATTATGGATTTAGACTGGCGATTACACATGCATTATCTGAAAACTCCCTTGAGCAGTTACACAGAACCGTTTCGTGGCGATAACATATTAGACATCCTGGTGACAAACAAACCAGAACTATTTGAAACAACGCAGAACAGGGAATCAGCGATCATGAAGCGGTTACTGCATCGATGATTTCAGCCGTAAATAGAAATATTAAAAACGGTAGGAAGATTTTTCTGTTTAGCAAAAGTGACAAAAAGCAGATTTCAGAGTATTTGACGGCTCAACACAAAAGTTTTGTCTCAAGTACAGATAGTGTTGAGGATCAGTGGACAAAGTTCAAAACCATCGTAGAATATGCATTAGATCAGTATGCGCCAAGCAAGATCGTAAGAGATTGAAAAAAGCCGCCTTGCTACAACAACCGAGTTAGAAAACTGCTGCGGAAGCAAAGGGAACTTCACAGCAAACATAAACATAGCCAAAGCCTTGCAGACAAACAAAAATTACGCAAAGCGAAATGTAGTGTGAGGAGGGTTATGCGAGAGGCGTTCAATGAATTCGAAAGTAAAGTTCTATGCACTGACGTGACAGAAAATCCTACGAAATTTTGGTCTTATGTCAAAGCGGTAGGTGGGTCAAAACAAAATGTCCAGACACTCTGTGACAAAAATGGTACTGAAACAGAGGATGACAGACTAAAGGCCGAAATACTAAATGTCTTTTTCCAAAGCTGTTTCACAGAGGAAGACTGCACTGTAGTTCCTTCTCTAGATTGTCGCACAGATGACAAAATGGTAGATATCGAAATAGACGACAGAGGGATAGAGAAACAATTAAAATCGCTCAAAAGAGGAAAGGCAGCTGAACCTGATGGTATACTAGTTCGATTTTACACAGAGCACGCGAAGGAACTTCCCCTCCCTTCTTGCAGCGGTGTACCGTAGGACTCTAGAAGAGCGTAGCATTCCAAAAGACTGGAAAATGGCACAGGTCATCCCCGTCTTCAAGAGAAGGGACATCGAGCAGATGTGCAGATCAGTGGTAGAATTTTGGAACATGTAATATATTCGAGTATAATGACTTTTATGCAGACTAGATATCTACTCCGTAGGAATCAGCATGAATTTCGAAAAAGGCGATCGTGTGAAACCCAGCTCGCGCTATTCGTCCACGAGACTCAGAGGGCCATAGACACGGGTTCCCAGGTAGATGCCAAGTTTCTTGACTTCCGCAAGGCGTTTGATATAGTTCACCACAGTCGATTAAAGAACAAAGTAAGAGCATATGGACTATCATACTAATTGTGTGATTGGATTGAAGAGTTCCTAGATAACAGAACGCAGCATTTCATTCTCAATGGAGAGAAGCCTTCCGAAGTAAGAGTGATTTCAGGTGTGCCGCAGGAGTGTGTCGTAGGACCGTTGCTATTCACAATATATATATATATATATATATATATATATATATATATATATAAAATGACCTTGTGGATAACGTCGGAAGTTCACTGAGGCTTTTTGCGAATGATGCTGTAGTATATAGAGAGATTGTAACAATGGAAAATTGCACTGAAATGCAGGAGGATCTGCAACGAATTGACTCACGGTGCAGGGAATGGCAATTGAATCTCAACCTAGACAAGTGTAATGTGCTGCGAATACATAGAAAGAAAGATCCCGTATCATTCAGCTACAATATAGCAAGTCAGCAACTGGAAGCAGTTAATTCCATAAATTATCTGGGAGTACGCATTAGGAGTGATTTAAAATGGAATGATCATATAAAGTTGATCGTTGGTAAAGCAGATGTCAGACTGAGATTCATTGGAAGAATCCTAAGAAAATGCAATCCGAAAACAAAGGAAGTAGGTTACAGTACACTTGTTTGCCCACTGCTTGAATACTGCACAGCAGTGTGGGATCCGTACCAGATAGGGTTGATAGAAGAGATAGAGAAGTTCAACGGAGAGCAGCGCGCTTCGTTACAGGATCATTTAGTAATCACAAAAGTATTACGGAGATGATAGATAAACTCCAGTGGAAGACTCTGCAAGAGAGACGCTCAGTAGCTTGGTACGGGCTTTTGTTGAAGTTTTGAGAACATACCTTCACCGAGGAGTCAAGCAGTATATTGCTCCCTCCTAAGTATATCTCGCGAAGAGACCATGAGGATAAAATCAGAGAGATTAGAGCCGACACAGAGGCATACCGACAATCTTTCTTTCCACGAACAACACGAGACTGAAATAGAAGGGAGAACCAATAGAGGTACTCAAGGTACCCTCCGCCACACATCGTCAGGTGGCTTGCGGAGTATGGATGTAGATGTAGAAAGTGGCTTTTTCGGATTTTATACGATTTATTGCACCATTAAGTAGTTTTCGAGCCATTGCAGGGTCAGCATCAGATGGAGTTGTTGTTGTCTTCAGTCTGAAGACTGGTTTATTCATGCTATTCTATCATGTACATGTCTCTCCACCTCCGAGTAACTTCGCACATCCTTCTGAATCTACTAACTGTGTACAGTACATCTCTTGGTCTCACTCCACAGTTTTTAACCCCGAAACTTATCTCCTATAATAAATTGGTTATCCCTTGATATCTCAGGATGTGTCCTATCAACCGACTCCTTCTTCTACTCAGGTTGTGCCAGAAATTTCTTGTCTCCCCGACTCTTTTCAGTACAGCCTCATTGGTTACGTGATCTGCTCATCTAATTTTCAGCTTTCTTCTCTAGCACCACGTTTCACTTCCATGCATGGCAACACTCCAGAAAAATACCTTCAGGAAAGACTTCCCAACACTTAACTCTATATTCGATGTTCACAAATTTCTCTTCTTCAGAAACGCTTTGCTTTCCATTGTCAGTGTACATTTTATGTCCTCTCTATCTCGGCCATGATCAGTTACTTTGCTGCCCAAGCAACAAAACTCATCTACTACTTTAAGTGTCTCATTTACTAATCTGATTCCCTCAGCATTGCCTGATTTAATTTGACTACATTCCATTAACTTCGTTTTGCTTTTGTTGTTCATCTTATATCCTCCTTTAAAATGGTTCAAATGGCTCTGAGCACTATGGGACTTAAAATCCGTGGTCATAAGTCCCCTAGAACTTAGAACTACTTAAACCTAACTAACCTAAGGACATCACACACATCCATGCCCGAGGCAGGATTCGAACCTGCGACCGTAGCAGTTGCGCGGTTCCGGACTGAGCGCCTAGAACCGCTAGACCACCGAGGCCGGCTATATCCTCCTTTCAAGACACTGTCCATTCCGTTCAACTGCTCTCCAAACTTCTTTGCTGTCTCTGACAGAGTTACAATGTCACCGGCGAACTTCAGTTTTTATTTCTTCTCTCTGTACTTTTTCCCACTCCAAAATTTTCTTTGGCTTCCTTTACTGCTTGTTCATTGTACAGATTGGGTAAGATTGCGGATAGTCGACAGCCCTGTCTCACTCCCTTCTCAACCACTGCTTTCCTTTCGTTCCCCTAGACTAAATGCTGTCTGGTTTCTGTACAAGCTGTAAATACCCTTTTGCTCCCTTGAGAGGTGGCATGAGCCAAAATTTTTTTTTACTCCACTTGCAGGGTCGATTACAGTCAGTTCGCGTTTCTTCTTAATCCATGTGCAACAGCAAAAGTCGGAGTTAGAATAGGGGGGGGGGGGGGGCTTAGAGCATCATTTCCATATGAAGATTCTAGAAGAATTTAGTGTTAAATACACTGCTAGCCCCGGCACCTCGCACCCTGTATTTTACTCCTGTCCCTTCAGAATTTCAAAGAGTATTCCAGTCAACACTGTCAAAAGCTTTCTCTGAGTTTACAAATCCTATAAACGTAGGTTTCCCTTTCTTTAACCTACCTTTTAAAATAAGTCGTAGGGTCAGTATGGCCCCTCGTGTTCCTCCATTTTTTCCGAAGTCTAAACTGAACTTCCACAAGGTCGGTTTCCACCAGTTTACAGAAGAATGGAGGTGTTACGGGAACTTATGTCGTGGACAAAGTGTAGCTAAACGCTGTCTTGATGGAGAATTCTGTGCCCAAAATTTATTCACCTCCTCCTCCCTCGTCAGTATGTCAAATGGTTCAAATGGCTCTGAGCCATCAGACCCCTAGAACTTAGAACTACTTAAACCTAACTAACCTAAGGACATCACACACATCCATGCCCGAGGCAGGATTCGAACCTGCGACCGTAGCGGTGGCGCGGTTACAGACTGTAGCGCCTAGAACCACTCGGCCACCCCGGCCGGCGTTAGTATGTCCATTTTCCTTTCTCGCCCTTACCATCCTTAAGAGATGCGGTTCGTGATAAGTAAAATACACAAATCAATAAAAATATTTATCGATTTTTATGATATTGTGGTCTTCAGTCCGAAGACTTATTTGATGTACCTCTCCATGACAGTCTATCCCGTTCAACTCTCTTCATCTGTGCATAACTGCATCTACCTGAATCATCTTATTTTGGTATTTCTCTACAAATTTTACTCCCAGCACTTAAATCAGTTACCAATTAGACGTTTACCTTATGCCTCAGGACGTTTTCTATCAACCAGTGCATTCTCTTATTCATGTCACAAAGCTCTTTCTCCCAGATTTCGTTCAGTACCTCCTCATCAGTAATCTGTTCTACCCACCTAATCTTCAACAATCTTATGTAGCACCACATTTCAGAAGCTTCTAATCTCTTGTTGTCTGACCTGTTTATCGTCCACATTTCAGTTTCGTAATAGTCTAAATTTATGACAAATAGCTTCAGAAAAGAATTCCTAACACTTCAACTTATATTAGATGATTTGAATTTCTCTTCTCCAGAAACATTTTCTTGCTGTTGCTTTTTATGTCCTTTCTACGTCAGCCATAGTTTGAAATTTTTTGCCCAATTAAGAAAACTCATGTATTTTTAGTATCTCATTTCCAAATCTAATTCGATCAAAATCACCTATTTTAATTCGTCTACATTTCGTTACTCTTGATTTACTTTGGTTGGTACTTGTCTTACAACCTATTTCGTTCAACTGATCATTCCTTTGCTGTTTCAGACATAATTAAATATCATCCGCAAAGGTGAAAGATTTTATTCATTGTCTTTGACCTTTAATTCGCTTTCCAAAGTTCTCCTTGGTTTGACCCGTGTATAGATGGCTAACGTTGAGGATAGGCTACAACCCTGTGTCACCCCCTTACAAACTACTGCTTCTCTTTCATGTCCTTCTACTTGTATAACTGTAGTCTGGTTTCTGCACAACTTCTAGATAACGCTTCACTCATAATATTTTGTCTCTTCGATCTTCAGGCCTTCAAAGAGCCCCAGAACGAATTTTTCTCTCTGCTGCGGAGTGTGCGCTGATATGAAACTGAGTTTGTTAAAGCATTATCGTGTTCATTACAAGTGAAGGAATATGCATGTTAATTATTGATGATTGGCCAAAGAAGAGCAGTATGATTGCTGTCAGACCTCCCACTCACTACTGGAGGAAGGAGTGGGGAGTTAAATTACACAGGCCAACGATTGAAAAACTTTTTTTGCTGAAAATACCTTATTCTTAAGTTTTTTAGGTTGGGAAATCCAAATATGATACTTAAAAAACTGTATCACCCACCATTTCTTCATATTTTACAGTTAAATTTATTAAATTAAGCGATTTTAAAAGAATTAACAGCTTTTATATAGTTAAAATAATATAAAGAGGAGGTGTAAGTAATGTAGATGACGTTGGTAGCACTGCTGAAAAACATTTGATGGCAAAAAAGTCGATTCTATTTTTGTGTTAACAGATGGTGTTTTGTTTACTGTCAACCTAACCTAACCTCACTTTCCCGTTTCCTGTACATGTGCTCAGTACAATATCTAATCGTGGTTGTGAAAACTCTGCTGACAGTTTTTGTTATATTTGTAGTGAATTTGTGATAAAGAACACCAAGAAACATTACAGACTTTGTGAAAAAGGTTTATCTATCATACTTTGGATCTAAACTTGGTGATCAAGATAAATCTTGGGCACTGCATAAGGTATGTTATATGCGTTGAAGATCTGAGAAAACGGTCCAAAAAGGAGAAAAAAAGCCTTTAGATTTGCTGTTCCTATGATATGAAGGGAGCCAAGAAATCATTCCAATGATTGCTCCTTGTGCAGTGTTGATATACTGGCCATAATTCGAAAAACATTCCGTCCGCCATCCGACCAGTAGGGCATGGTGTAGATTTGCTGTTTCCTGAACCACCAGATGACTTAAATTCTATTCCAACAGAAGTATTTTCTGATGTGCAGTCTGATTTTAGATGAAGCAGATGATCATGAATCCCATTGTAATACGGAAAGTTTAGAGCCCAAATTGTTTACTCAGACCTGTCTTAACGATTTAGTTAGGGATCTGGGCTTAACGAAAGAAAAAGATGAATTGCTTGGCTTTAGATTAAAAGAAAAGAACTTATTGGCAGTTCGAACCAGCATATACATTATAGAAAGAGAGAGTAGCAATTTTCCAAGTTTTTTCAATTAGAAGGTGATTTAGTGTACTGCTCAGACATTCCCAGTCTGATGAATGAGTAAATGAAGACTGGAGGCTGTTTATTGGTTGTAGATCCGAGAAACGTACTCCTACCACCTCTACATATAAAGTTAGGCCTACTGAAACAGTTTGTAAAGGCTTTGCCTAAAGATGGACTATGTTTTAAGTATCTCTGCCAAAAGTTTCCACACCCTTCTGAAATTAAACTAAAAGAAGGCGTCTTTGTCGGACCTGACATTAGAAAATTAGTGTTTGATGTTAACTTTGAATCCAAACTGGCCTTAAATGAGAAAGAAGCATGGGTATCATTCAATCATGTCGTTACAAAGTTCTTAGGACATGAAAAAGACCCAGAATATGTCTCTATTATAGCTACAATGTTAAAGAAGTTTAAGACTTCAGGATGTTTAATGAGTCTGAAAGTTCACTTTTTGAACAGTCACCTTGATTACTTCCCGGACAGTATGGGAGATGTTAACGAGGAGCAAGGAGAGCGTCTCCACCAGGACATTAAAGTGATGGAGAAACGCTACCAAGGCCCCTGGAACACCAACATGATGGGGGACTACTGTTGGTCACTTCACCGAGAAGTTCAGCAAGCGACTCATCGTAGAAAAAGCTACGCAAGAAGCTTCAAAGAAAAAAAGAGAAAGAAAATACAAACCAATTCCAGCTGACAAGTGAAACCTCTATTAACGCACATCATTGGTTTAAGTAGCTTACTATAAATACAAACGATGCTTATGTTGTAACAAAGCGTTTCATTACTTTCCCCGTTCACCGTATAGCATAGGATTTTTTATACTGTGTACTAAGAAGTATATTGCTCAAAAGCTACAGGTGATAGAAAAAAAATAAACCTAAGGATAGATTTGGATTCAGCTCATAAAAATCTATAAAGATCAGCTATCAAAGTAAAAAAGTTTTTTAAAAAAATTTTCGTTGGCCTTTGTTATCAGTAAGGAAAATAGAACACGACTGTGGCCGAGCGGTTCTAGGCGCTTCAGTCTGGAACCGCGCGACCACTACGGTCGTAGGTTCGAATCCTGCCTCGGGCGTGGCTGTGTGTGATGTCTTTAGGTTAGTTAGGTTTAAGTAGTTGTAAGTTCTAGGGGACTGATGACCTCCGATGATAAGTCCCATAGTGCTCAGAGCCATTTGAACCATTTGAAAATAAAACATGAGTAGTAGGCCGTAAGCTTTCTTTTTTATGGCTCTCAGAAAGGGTCCACAATGCCATGATGATGGCAAGCGTCTCTCATCAAAGTACCTTTCATAGTGGATGAGTGGTGGTCCTGCTGGTGTTGGCAGAAGTACGCCTTACCTTGTTGGTAAACCATCAGAGACATTGGAATTCAGATAGTTCCCACACCAAGAGTGCGGCACCACAGTGGCTCATTGCGCTAATGAACACCGCGACAGAAGCCTAACGGTACCCAAGAAATATTCAAGCTATACAGGTACTAAAAATATGCGACTCGACTGATACTGGCTTCTGCAGTATTCAATCGAGATGCTTCCTTCTAGCCAGTCACGTGTTCCTCCAACGTTGTACTGTCGCAAGACGTAAGAGCTACGGAGCAAGTTGCTCTATTCTGAGACTTGGATTGCCCGTTAGTGTACACTGTACTGGTCTTGTGATAGGTGAAAAGTGTCGTGATGGTTAAGACACTGGACGTGTCACAAGGCCATGGGTTCAATTACGGGCATCCATATGTAATTTTCCATTTAACTACTTGAGACAAAAGCCTCGATTATTCCTTCTCCGTCGTTCACCAACCCGAGCCTATTCTCCATATTCAATGACGTCGTAGTCAATGAAAGACTCAACCTCAATTTTTCTTCCTTTCTCTTGTTCATAGTAGCTGAGTTTTTGTGCTTCAGTAGTTTTCAGTGCTGTGTCGTCAGTAATGTCGCTGTTTGTCTGAGGTATCAGATGATGCTAACTTGTCAGTACTGCTATAGAGATGACGCAAATTTAAATACAAGGATTGTCTAGAAAGTAATTTCCGATCGGTCACGAAATGCAAACCACAGTGAAAATTAGAAATTTTTTATTTGCAGCAGTTAGCTACATCTTGTAGCCACTTCTCTCCGACTAAGACATCTGTCGTAACGTTGTATCAACTTTCCAAAACCCTTGTCACAGAAGGCAGCCACCCGTCCTTTCTGCCAATTCTCTGCACAAGTCTGCAGCTCGTTGTCTGTGCCAAAATGTTGTCTTCATAGCCAGCGGTTCACGCGAGCAGAGACGAAAATTAGGAGGAGTCACATGCTGCATGGTGGGTGATTAAAGTGTTCCCATTGTAAACGCCATAGCAGCTTCTTCGTTGCCCCTGCAGTGTGCGGCTGAGAATTTTGTCATGAAGAAGGAAATTCAAGACAGCTACGTTAGGTGGGGTTGCACAAAATCAAGCGAAATCTCTCGGCAGGCACCCATTCTTGACTAGTCAATATTTTCTAGGTATCTTGTGCTCACCGTGCACACAGAGCTGAAAAGTGTAACATGACGCGATCGGCGGGCATAGTAGACACACTGTCCAACACATCTATGCAAAGCTTCATCGGAGTTTCGCTGTGGTTTCTATTTCGCGACCCATCGGAACTTACTTTCTGGACACTAATTAGCCGAAACAAGTAGCAGAGATAGTTAGCACGTGATTTTTCCGAGCCGAGAAGTTAAGCTGTCGATGGGGTTTGTTTTTCACTAGGCATGCTCGCCACTGTGCAATTCTATGGCTCATGGAAATCCACGTAGTGAGCTATTATGTCTCTCTCTCTCTCTCTCTCTCTCTCTCTCTCTCTCTCTCTCTCTACGAATACATGTACATCTAACAAATAGATGATTTTATATAAATATACAGCAACCGTGCTGTTTATGTTCCGTTTATAAGTACAGGAATTCGAATACATTTTTGAATAAGGAATGTTGTTTTATATCTGTAGCTTCAAGACATAGGGCGAGTGAAATTGTTTCTTTCAACTTCCGTCATTGAGTAAAGTCAGCCATAATGTGCATAAAATTTCGTTTCCCAGAAAGGAAATGACAAGCTCTTTTGAAATTTCGAACAGCCTTCCTAGTGGGGGGCAGCAGTGGTTAAGGCTCGTGATTCACAGTGTGGAGTACAAGGGGGATTAAATGCCAGCACGATCATCAAGATTTACGTTTTCCTCAATCTTCAGCGTCGTACTCCCAAATTCAAGTGTAATGTCTTACTACTGCGCCACCTCGCTCGATGGAATTATGTACTAATTTTCTTTCTTTTAATGATCAGAATATTTGACGATGGGCAAAGAAGACAATAAACTCTAAGTTACAGTTACAAGATAATTGTTATGAATACATTTTTAAATCGTTTATTTTCCAACACAGTTGTGTTTTATTTCAACAAGAAGTCCCCAATTTCACGTCATAAAGAGTATTTTGAAGACATAGCGTTGTCGATGGACGATCCATTGACGAAGTGGGTTTCTCAGCGTGCGTGGGAGTAAACTAGTGCTTCTTTTCTACGATCAGAAGTAGCCAAATCTGATTCCTCGAAGCTTTGCCTTTAGTGATGGGAATAAAAAAATTAAAAAAATCACAGGGTGCAAGACCCGGGCTATCCCTGCTTACCACAGACAAGTTAGCCTTCTTTGAAGTCCTTGAACCATCTAAAGACTAGTGAACGAAGTCGTGCATCTTCACCGTACACTTTCTGTAGCGTTCCGTAAATTTCAGTGGCTATGTGGTTTAAGTGAACTCATTTTATTGCACCGTACAGTTCCTCCTGTGTCACCTCTGTTCTATGGTATCCGGCATTACTGCCAACCTACCAATGCGAGAGTGCTGCCGCCTATGGACATAATACACAAAACCCGCTCTTTTCAATTATTCATGATACAGGCAGGAAACTATCAGAGAAACTACTGTGAAAAAAATCAGCCTGCATTTGTTGATCATCCCTTGTATGTGCGATTGTGCCGGAAAATAAACCATTAAAAATAGTTTTTCAGTAACAACTGACGCCACCAGCCCGTCGAAGTATCGTTATTGTGTGAATATGACTGGTTTGGTGGTGGTCTATTACGGCATAATGAGTCTCACATGAAAGTCTCTGGCTTGCACAGTGGTCTGGTCATTCTCAGTGTTCTAATGAACAGGTAGCTGTGTAGGAACTAATCGTGGTCAGTACCTCTTTACTAAACTGTGTGAGCACTCGACTAATGGAGTGAGCCAAATCAGACCAGTAAAGGTCCCTCCAGCACTTCCCTTCCCCTCGACACTACTAGTCAACTCCGTTTTGCACCACTAGTACTTTCATACACAAATACCATACAGGTGTTATACGGGACAGCCCGCTACCAGCAAGCGGTCATACTGAGACACAGCCGAGACCCGCGTCGACGTACTGCAAAGACCCCGCCAGCCCATTCACGAGTCTCTGCCCGCTGAGGGCGTTGCTATGGTGACTTCCGCCTCCGCCGGCGCCGCCCACGAGGTTGTGACGCCCACGCCCGGCAAGACGGCCGTAGTAAATCCCAGCGGTGACTCGGAACCCGTCCGGCCACTGCCAGGCTAGCTGAAGACCGCGCAGAGCTTATGCACGGCTACACCAGCTATCCTGATTCATGCCGCGGGATTCCACACTTACACAGCGGTAACCGGATGTGAACTAGCAATATCCTTACGTATCATCGGTGAAAATGCCTGACCTTTTTCGTGAATGTGTTTCGCGTCTCACTGCTAATTCCTCATCGAACTGGTAGAACCTGGTCTCATTACACGTGTCGATGAAGTCTTCAGCTATTTTTATCTTTGTTCCTTCTGATGGGCAGTCAGATGCTGAGGTACAGATCAAGAACAGATACTCGGGTTGTCTTTCTGTTGATAATGGTATCAGCGTTGAAATAACTTACGGGAACGCAGGCTGGTGACGTCATCGGCAACCGCCGATATTTCGACAGGTCACCACCCTGCCATTTTCAAGGTAAAATTGCAGCAAGTAAGTGTTATGCAAGGGAATTATCTTGGCACCGGTCATCCCATGGAATAAAAATGTTCAAATGTGTGTGAAATCTTATGGGACTTAACTGCTTAGGTCATCAGTCCCTAAGCTTACACACTGCTTAACCTAAATTATCCTAAGGACAAACACACACACCCATGACCGAGAGAGGACTCGAACCTCCGCCGGGACCAGCCGCTCCTATGGAATATAATGCGGAGATTCTGACATGCCTTTCCAGCTAATGGGATAGTGCGACTAAGGAAGCAATTGAAATTAAATTAGCACGTAACCCCGTAACTGGAGATGGAGGTTTCTACTTAAATTCTACGTGGAATCCCGCTCTCTCCCTTGATTAAAAAAAAAAAGGAAAAGAAAAACAGAGGAATGGAGTTAATGCTACCTCACCCGTTTAGTAATTTTCCCTATCATTACCTTCTGACGTCGGTCATCTTTGGCTGTGTGGTGGCGCTAGTGTTTACGGTGTGTATGCGTTTGCGTTTTATCTTTCTAGAATTAATCTGCAAACCGAGATTTTAAATTCCCTTGCACAGCGCCTGCTTGCTGCAGTTTTGCCTTGCAAATGATAGGGTGGTCATCTGCCAAAATATCGGCGGCTGTCAACAATGTAAAACCGGATGCATTCCGGTAAATTATCTGAACATTGTATATGCGGGAGAAACTAAGGTCTCAAGACTAACATTTCCCATTATCACCAATTCTTCTGTAGGTAGCTACGCGGTCAGCGCGTCGGGTTGCTAACCAACGGGACTCGGGTTCGAACATTTTCTCCGCTCGGGGACTGGGTGTTGTGCTGACCTTGCACTCGTATCTTCAGAAATGGCGTTCCACTGCTGAAATGGACGTTCCACGCTGAAATGGACGTTTGGGCACTTCCCGAAAGACAATAAAAAATGATTAAAAAATCTTCTAATGTCAAACTTACAGTAGCTTAATTTATGCCTAAATTTGTACCGCTAGCTTGACGTTGCCTGACGCTATGCTTCTTGACAAGAGACCTGAATGAGGCAAGTCATGAATGTTCACTTTCCGACGTATACTACTGACGAAACATTCTGTGCACGGAGGTCGGGTGACTTGTTACTGACTGCCGGATTCAGATTGTATTTAATTCTGTATATGGTTCCTAGCTTGGCGCAAAGCACTCATTGTGATGCAACGTAGACGGCTCGCCACTGTCGTTGCCTGTTAATTAAATAGCTTCTCACTTGACCCTGCAAGGGTTGTTCGATCTTCTCGTCTTAGAAAAATCAGATGTGTTTATTTCCCTAAAACGGACAGCAGCACTACCTGAACGATCGCCGACGAAGCTGTCGCATACGGGAGACTGTCGTCACTTGATTGGCGTTCTTGCTGTTTTTGCCTTTTCAGAATCCAAGTTAACATGGAGTTGTAAATAGACTCAACCTTTTTGTTTTCCCTATTTAATGTGATATAATTTGTTGGATGCCTTCGGTATTCTTAGGTACGTTTTCAGATGCTGCAAAATTTCTCGTCTTACTTCTTTCTTATTTTTCTCATAAGTTAGCACTTTTCTCTAGGCTTTTGTGTCTCCTTCCCCTGTCAGAATCTGTCTCCTGTTGTTCTTACGTACAGACATTGAGCAAGACTGATTCCGATATGCCAAGCACTGACATGTTATTTGGGGGCTGGAGTTTGATTTTAAAACTAATTGTAATTTTCTTCTCATTCGAATATGTTCATGACAACTCGCTGCATGAGTCTAATATCCAAGGGGACACAGTCCGTGGAAGTTATATCAGCATTAGTAATCTGTCCTGCGAAGCTGTCTTCGGTTTGGAGGGCGTCCGATGGCACCTGCTATTGGTTTTTTAGTTTTGTCGATTGCTTAAAGAAATGACAACTGAATTGATGGTATTTCTATTTCTGTGTTCCAGGTACGTGACTGATGGACGGAAGCGTTTAAAGATGTTAGATTCAGACGCCAATCAAAAAGTAAGCAGCATTCATAGCTAACGTTAATAAAGATACCAGAAAATTCTTTCTGGTGTTCTGCAACACAGGACTGACATTTGTTTACTGAACTATGTACATTAAATGGAAGCCTGGTTTATTCGTTTTCATAAGTGTCTCAGATATTATGAAGGCCAATACAATCTCTCAGCCCTTGTTATAGTCTGTTACCGAACAACGGATTCAAACCGTATTTAAGGCGTACATATGTCAGTTCACAGTTTTCAGTGTTAGAGCAAATCTAATACTGTGATAATTAATTTCTCAACTGTTATAACCAGCTCACTATTCTGATTAGATGGGCAGAGACCTTAATCTATTTCGGTCCTTCTTTTACCTAGCATTTGAAGTTGTCATCTGGAGTAAGGAAATGTTGCTTTTAAATTAAACCGAACATAAGTAGAGAAATAGAAAATAGAATGTGTAACATGCGTGCTGCTACAGCGTAAGACTTTGTTAGACGTGTCTCTCTTCAAACGCTACAGCATCTTCATCATTAGCACTAGTATGTGAGCAAATTCCTGCTCCATTTACGTATGGAGCGAGTGAAACAGGACTGTCTATATGCCTTGTTGCGTGTCCTAATTTCTCTTATTTTCGTGACCCTGCGATCCTTAATCGATATATCCGATAGGGACATCAGAATCTCCGTGCCGTCGTCCTCGTGTAGCGGTGCTCTAAATTTATCCAGTCGTCTCGCGAAAACGTCACTATCCCCTAAGGTTCCTTCTTAATTTCCCCGAATATATATGTTACACTTTCGCATGGGCTTCGCCTGTGGCTTGCAGCATGAATGTAACGTGATATTTTAGGATGGCTGAGAACAGAAAAGGTTCAGGTATGATTTAGTCAGATCTCAACAATATTTACGTAATTCACATTATTACTATTTGGTTGCTCTATTTTTAAATCCCGATCCAGATCACTGATTTTTAAGTGTTTCAAACTACTTCACCTCCCAATGATATGAGAAGTCGCCAGAAACGCGTTCGAATTCCGCGTTAAACTGCAGGTCGCCATTGCCCTGTTGGATAGCTGGGATATGTTATGGATACGCTAGTCTCCGATCTTGCGGCCAGTTGGAAGACTTGCTCCATGCCACTCAGCCACAGGAAATTATTATGTTAGATCATCATCTTCATCATTAGCCGTTTGATATCCGCTGCTGGATAAAGCATCCTCAGAACTTTTCCGTGTATAGCTGAGCGATACTCACTCATGGTGCTTCTGCCATCCACTCGCCCGTCTACATATCCCGCCCACCTGCATTTCATTTTCGTTACATTTATAATTATGTCTCCCGCTCCAGTGTGTAACCTGTTCCCGTTGTTTTTCCCCTTCTTCATAGTAATTCCCAAAATGAATGTCTCCATTGTTCGCCGAGTAGCCCGCAACTCTTGAATGGTTTCCGCTTTTAATGTCCATGTCTCTCTGCCGTAATTGAAACCTGGTAAAGCATACAGGTTATAATTTTTTAAAATTAAATTCACTATGGAAAGATAGCAAAATAAGAGCAACAACTTTTTGGATTGAAAATTTTCAAACAAGAAATCGGAACACGCATTCGATACTTTTTGTAAACCAACGACAACACACGTAATTATCCATAACCAATTATGCCACCCGGGAACAAACAAGCTCGCGTATTTTCATTGTATGATATACAGACTGCAGAAATTCTTCCAATCCATATGTGGCATACAGCAAACCAGTGCTTAACAGTATTGGTTAAAAACAGTCTTGGTTGCAATTTTAGTTTTTTAGTTTTTTAACTACGCGTTTCGCCTTTTTTAGGCATCTTCAGGTTATCTTAATTTGACATTTCTTAGAAGAATCCTTTAGTCAGTGTAGCCAAAGGGCATCGTCGAATATATCAGGCCAACATCGCCTTCGTTAAACTCAGTAAAGCCGGCCGGTGTGGCCGTGCGGTCTGGGCGCTTCAGTCTGGAACCGCGTGACCGCTCCGGTCGCAGGTTCGAATCCTGCCTCGGGCATGAATGTGTGTCATGTCCTTAGGTTAGTTAGGTTTAAGTAGTTCTAAGTTCTAGGGGACTGATGACCACAGATGTTAAGTCCCATAGTGCTCAGAGCCAAACTCAGTAAAAACTTTTCTAGATGGACGCGAGTGGCAACAAGACCTGCATAACGCGTTCACGTTCACAGGAGCGAGTAACAGGATAAGATGGGGGCTCAGGTAGTAAGTTTGCTGAGTTTAACGAAGGCGATGTTGGCCTGGTATATTCGACGATGCCCTTTGGCTACACTGACTAAAGCATTCTTCTAAGAAATACCAAATTAAGATAACCTGAAGAAGCCTAAAAAAGGCGAAACGCGTAGTTGAAAATTAAAAAACTAAATTTACAACCAAGACTGTTTTTAACCAATAATATACAGACTGATCATCCTACCACTGGAACAAGAAAAAAATTTAAAGATAACTAAATGTTCTCCGAAACATGGCTAGAACTAATGGTTATCCTGAAAACTTAGTGGACCCGCTATTCAAAAAGAAAACCAGTCAGACCCACGCCAAATCCGTAGGTGAAATAATCAGAGGCACAAACAAACAACAGAAAAACAAAGTTTTTGTATGTTTTAAGAACATAAAATTATATGCTAGCTTCAGGAGCACCAACTATCTTCAACAATTACTAAGACATATGCCACGGAAATCAGAGGTTTTTGCAATCAGGAATCTACAAAATTAATTGTGTTGAATGCTCAAAATTTTGTATTGGATAGACAGGAAGGAAAGTTAGCACACGATGTAAAGAGTAAAGAACTTGGGACAATAAACGACAATGGCCGATCCACCTTGGTTGCACACTTAAGACACCAACTTCAAAAAAGCTAAGATTGACGAATCACTAAAAATATTACAAAAGGTACAGAAAACTAAAATCACGGATGTGATGGAAGAAACTGGAATTTACCTCCATCTAAAAGTCAAAGTTTTAAATGAACAAAAAGACCTGCGAAGTTGAAATTCCTAGATAATTTTTACCAGTTCTACGACGAAGTTTCATAGAACCATAGAATGTTCGATAATCGTTCTACTCATTAATAAATATGACTAATGCGACAGTTCACGCAACGACAAAGCAGGTCATACAAGATTACTCGATTTTCGTGGTTTTCATGACTGCTTCGTTAGAGTACTCTGATACACGTTATATATAAGATCTTTGTAGGAACTATTGAAAAATGAAGACTGGCGTGTTCCCACAAGAACAGAACAGCTATTTACAAATTATTTTAAAAAAATCAAATACTATCATATTCAAACCAATGATGAACGATAGTTAAATATAATTGAATGATTGAGAACAAAAAATATACAGCTTGATTAACAAATTTCTGTAAAATAATTACTATCCTCTCAGTGTAGGTACTTTAAAAATATCGACCTTATAGATAAGAGCTTTGCAACAACTGTTCAAAAGTAACGAGCTCGTAAAACAGCGAAAAACTGTTTGTAATTTATCTTGTGACAATTATATGCAGTCGTAGGAGCAAGGACGTACGTGGCATAATACACCATCAAAGAACCGTCCAAACAATAAGTTATACTCCTCCTAATATATCTTGGGACCAACATCCTTGCCGCAGTGGTAATACTGGTTCCCGTCAACTCACTGAAGTTAAGCGCTGTCGGGCTTGGCTAACGCCGGCCGCGGTGGCCGTGCGGTTCTAGGCGCTCCAGTCCGGAGCCGCGCTGCTGCTACGGTCGCAGGTTCGAATCCTGCCTCGGGCATGGGTGTGTGTGTGATGTCCTTAGGTTAGTTAGGTTTAAGTAGTTCTAAGTTCTAGGGGACTGATGACCACAGCAGTTGAGTCCCATAGTGCTCAGAGCCATTTGAACCAGAGCTTGGCTAACACTTTGATGGGTGACCGTACGGGCTGCCGAGTGTAGTTGGCAAGCGGGATGCACTCATCCCTTGTAAGGTCAATTGAGGAACCTCTTGAATGAGAAGTAGCGACTCCGGTCACGAAAATTGACAACGTCCATGAGAGAGGTGTGCTGACCACGTGTCCCTCCATATCTGCATCCAGTGACGCCAGTAGGGTGAGGATGACACGGCGGCCCGTCAGTTCCGCTGGGTCTTCAGAGCCCTGTCGGACGGAGTTGGTTAGATAGTGCATCTTGGGATATGACTTGTTCCTATGTTAAATTCACTGATACTAATGCATTCAGTACATAATGCTTCAGTTTTAGATACTTGAAAATGTCCTAAGGTCGAAATTGTACAATCATACAACAAAGAGAACGTCAGCTGAGGGCAACACGAAATCATTTAAAAAAATCATCGCAGTTGCAAAGCTTATCGCAATGAAAATTGTATAAAATTTTAGTTTTATACACTTTGAAAACTTGGTTTCAAAATCTCTCTAGTTCACCAAAAGTATTCCGCACCGTTTTTACTCTCTGTTTCTAATGCTGTTCTGCAGTCATGATTATCGGCCCTTGGCACCATAATAAATTCCGTTAGCAACTATTTTCCGGATTCGGAAAATCTACAAGTAAATGTCTGTTCTATGACTATTTTCTTTGTCTCCGCGAACAAAACACACTGAAAATGAATTTAGAGGTTTCTGACTGAATCAAAAACAGAAACATTTCATTTACAGACGCCATATTTAACCTAGTTAGTAAAACCTCTTCAGGCCGTGTAAACACAATAGCGAAAAACTGATTGCGAAATTCGGTTTTCGTCTTTCGGAAGTTGTCGCATATAAAAGGCCTGACTGTGGAAGTGTGTGTACAACTGCGCACAAGCAGCTCTGCCTTGTAGCTGCCAGCTGTGCATGCACTCGGCGGCCTTCGCTGTCATCTGCACGGCCGCTGAATAGCGTGTGGAGACGATTGCTTGCCAGCTGTTTGAATAGCTTAATTTTACATTGCTGCGTCTCTGGATTCACCTGTCGATATGAAATAGAAGTACTTGTAAATCTCAGTGGTTTGTTTGTTTGTTTGTTTGTATGTTTGTGTGTGTGTGTGTGTGTGTGTGTGTGTGTGTGTGTGTGTGTGATTTCATTACCTATTGCCACGAAAGCACATAACAGGGTCCAGCATCTGCAGTTACAGCATTCGTACAGATAAGCGTAAAATGATAGAAAGAGGGATCCTTTATTGTATGATTATATGATAGCGGAACAAACACTGGTAGCAGTTACTTCTGTAAAATATCTGGGAGTACGGGTACGGAACGATATGAAGTGGAATGATCATATAACATTAATTGTTGGTAAGGCGGGTGCCAGGTTGAGATTCATTGGGAGAGTCATTGGAAAATGTAGTCCATCAACAAAGGACGTGGCTTACAAAACAATCGTTCGACCTATAATTGAGTATTACTCATCAGTGTGGCATCCGTACCAGGTCGGGTTGACAGAGGAGATAGAGAAGATCCAAAGAAGAGCGCCGCGTTTCGTCACAGGGTTATTTGGTAAGCGTGATAGCGTTACAGAGATGTTTAGCAAACTCAAGTGGCAGACTCTGCAAGAGAGGCGCTCTGCATCGCAGTGTAGCTTGCTGTCCAGGTTTCGAGAGGGTGGGTTTCTGGATGAGGTATCGAATATATTGCTACCTCCCGAGATGATCACGAATGTAAAATTAGAGAGATTCGAGCGCGCACGGAGGCTTTCCGGCAGTCGTTTTTCCCGCGAACCATGCGCGACTGGAACAGGAAAGGGAGGTAATGACAGTGGCACGTAAAGTGCCATCCGCCACACACCGTTGGGTGGCTTGCGGAGTATAAATGTGGATGTTGATGTTGATAACTGCACGAATAAATTTATTTTTTACAGTGTAATATCTTATTATTATTATTCTTTCTTTTCTCAGACGTTATGTCTGGTCAAAAATGGAAAGTGACGCGGACCTTGATCAAGCGTGACTTCCTTTTAACAGTACGGTATATGTTACACTGGATTTAGGAACTTTCGGGTAATTGAACATGTATCAATAATTACAGATTTCTGTAGTTGTATATATAAGTTTGGATATAGTTGTATTGCGTTGATGTACTGGTGGATATTGTGTGGTATGACTCCTGTAGTTGATAGTATAATTGGTATAATGTCAAATTTATCCTGATGCCACATGTCCTTCACTTCCTCAGCCAGTTGGATGTATTTTTCAATTTTTTCTCCTGTTTTCTTCTGTATATTCCTTGTACTGGGTATGGATATTTCGATTAGTTGATTAATTTCTTCTTTTTATTGGTGAGTATGATGTCAGGTTTGTTATGTGGTGTTGTTTTATCTGTTATAATGGTTCTGTTCCAGTATAATTTGTATTCATCATTCTCCAGTACATTTTGTGGTGCATACCTGTATGTGGGAAAGTGTTGTTTTATTAGTTTATGTTGTATGGGAAGTTGTTGATGTATTATTTTTACTACATTGTCATGTCTTCTGGGGTATTCTGTATTTGCTAGTATTATACATCCGCTTGTGATGTGACCTACTGTTTCTATTTGTTGTTTGCAAAGTCTGCATTTATCTGTTGTAGTATTGGGATCTATAATAATATGCTTGCTGTAATATCTGGTGTTTATTGTTTGATCCTGTATTGCAATCATAAATCCTTCCGTCTCACTGTATATATGCCTTTTCTTAGCCATGTGTTGGATGCGTCTTGATCGATGTGTGGCTGTGTTAGATGATACGGGTGCTTGCCTTGTAGTGTTTCCTTTTTCCAATTTATTTTCTTCGTATCTGTTGATGTTATGTGATCTAAAGGGTTGTAGAAGTGGTTATGAAATTGCAGTGGTGTAGCCGATGTATTTATATGAGTGATTGCTTTGTGTATTTTGCTAGTTTCTGCTCGTTCTAGAAAGAATTTTCTTAAATTGTCTACCTGTCCGTAATGTAGGTTTTTTATGTCGATAAATCCTCTTCCTCCTTCCTTTCTGCTTAATGTGAATCTTTCTGTTGCTGAATGTATGTGATGTATTCTATATTTGTGGCATTGTGATTAAGTGAATTGAGTGCTTCTAGGTCTGTGTTACTCCATTTCACTACTCCAAATGGGTAGGTCAGTATTGGTATAGCATAAGTATTTATAGCTTTTGTCTTGTTTCTTGCTGTCAATTGTTTTCAGTATTTTTGTTAGTCTTTGTCTATATTTTTCTTTTTGTTCTTCTTTAATATTTGTATTATCTATTCCTATTTTTGTCTGTATCCTAGATATTTATAGGCATCTGTTTTTTCCATCGCTTCTATGCAGTTGCTGTGGTTATCCAATATGTAATCTTCTTGTTTAGTGTGTTTTCCCTTGACTATGCTATTTTTCTTACATTTGTCTGTTCCAAAAGCCATATTTATATCATTGCTGAATACTTATGTAATCTTTAGTAATTGGTTGAGTTGTTGATTTGTTGCTGCCAGTAGTTTTAGATCATCCATGTATAGCAAATGTGTGATTTTGTGTTGGTATGTTCCAGTAATATTGTATCCATAATTTGTATTATTTAGCATGTTGGATAGTGGGTTCAGAGCAAGGCAGAACCAGAAAGGACTTAATGAGTCTCCTTGGTATATTCCACGCTTAATCTGTATTGGCTGTGATGTGATATTATTTGAATTTGACGGATATTAAGTGTGGTTTTCCAATTTTTCATTACTGTGTTTAGCAACTGTATCAATTTAGGATATACTTTGTATATTTCCAATATTTGTAGTAACCATGAGTGGGGTACACTATAAAAAGCTTTTTGGTAATCAATGTATGCGTAGTGTAGCGACGTTTGTTTAGTTTTAGCTTGGTATGTCACCTCTGCATCTATTATCAATTGCTCTTTACATCCTCGTGCTCCTTTGCAAGAGCCTTTTTATTCTTCATTTATAATTTTGTTCTGTGTTGTATGTGTCATTAGTTTCTGTGTAATGACTGAAGTTAATATTTTGTAAATTGTTGGTAGGCATGTTATGGGGCGATATTTTGCTGGATTTTGCTGGATTTGCTGTGTCTGCTTGATCTTTAGGTTTCAGATAAGTTATTCCATGTGTAAGTGTATCAGGGAATGTGTATGGGTCTGCAATGTAACTTAAATAATTTAGTTAAATGTGAATGTGTTGAGGTGAACTTCTTTAACCATAAATTTGCTGTTTTATCTTTTCCAGGGGCTTTCCAATTGTGCGTAGAATTAATTGCTCGGGTGACTTCATGTTGCAAAATTATCACTTCAGGCATTTGTGGTATCATCTTGTATGCGTCTGTTTCTGCTTGTATCCACCGTGCATGCCTGTTATGCTGTACCGGGTTTGACCATATGTTGCTCCAGAAGTGTTCCATGTCTGTTATATTTGGTGGATTGTCTATTTTAATGTGTGTGTTATCTATTGTCTGGTAAAATTTCTTTTGGTTTGTGTTGAATGTTTGGTTTAGTTTCCTTCTATTTTCACTTTTTTTGTATCTTCTAAGTCGTTTGGCCAATGCTTGTAATTTCTGCTTCTTTTCATCTAATTGCTCTATCACTTCTTGTTGTGAGACTTTACCTAACCTTTTTCGTTTTTTGTCTGACATTTCATTTCTTATAAATTGCGTTAGCTGTCCGATGTCTTTTCTCAGTTTTTCTATTCTGGTCTGTAGCCTGTGTTGCCATGTTGGTTTTGTGGGTTTCTTCTGTGTGTTGGTTGGTTCTGATCTCTGCCTAGTGTGTATTTTAGTGTAGTGAGTGCTCCTATATAAACCAATAGTTGTAACTCGTCCATAGTTGTATTTTCATTTATTTTGTTGTGTATGATTGTGTTGATAGTTGTTATTGTTGTTTCGACTTGTGGGTTATTTGATGGTCTATGCAAGAATGGTCTTCTGTCCGTATTTCTGTCTTTGTATTCTATATATGTCAGCTGAAATTTTTCTTCTATATCCGACATGTGTGTCACTTCGTGTTCTATTTGTGCTGGCTCTGGTGGCTGTCTTAAGATTTCGTTTTCCTCTGATTGTTTAATTGATGCGTGTTGTTCTTTGTTTGTTTGCCCTGGGATGTTTGAGTCCATTACTGTATTTTCTTCTTCTTCTTCTTCTGATTGCACATTATTTTGTTCCAGTATTTGTTGTACTTGTTGTTTGATGTTTTCTAATTCTGACTGGGATATCCTGTTATTTTTGATTATTACACGGATCTGATCAGCTAGTCGTTGTTCTGTTAAAAATTTTAATTCTGAGTATCTGGTAATAAATGTTGTGTATACTTGTGATCTGTATCCAGTTGTGTTGATTCCTAAGTTTGTTGCTTGGTAATAACAGAACATGAGGTGTCGGTTAACTTCATCTGACCATCTCATCCTCTGTCTTTGTTTTCCTTCTAGAGTGGTTGCAGGAAGCATATCCTGCAAAACACCTCTATTTGGATTTAAATCATTTTCCGTGTGGCTAGCAGTGTTGTTACCATTGTGGACGGGCATAGGGTTCAAGCGTCGTCCCCGACCATGATAGCGCTAGTCCGAGGCTTCATTAGTTCTGTCCTGAACAATTATTATTATTGTTGTTACTATTATTATTATGCTATTTCTGTAGACAGTCACCTCTTCAGGAATTAACATCGGTTCATAAGAAACGATCGTGTGAAACGCAGTCCACTGTGTTCGTCCATGGCACCCAGAAAGCAGTACATAACGGCTCTCAAGGCTTGTTTCTTGACTTCTGGAAGGCATTCGATACAGTTCCGCTCTGTTGCCTAATGAATGAAATACGAACGTACGTAATATCAGCAGACAGTTTTCGCAACTGCGAATATGAACCCCCCCCCCCCCCTCCTTCGCCTGTACATTCAAATGACGACAGTGTAAATTTGTGCTGGACTGGGACTCGAACCTGGATTTCACTCTTTCGAATGGTCGCCGTAACTGCTTCGGATATCCGTACACGAATAACGGCCACACCCGGTCTTCCATATGTCGTCGTCCACATGCATGCATATCCGGAGCAACATTGCACCATACTTCCTAATAACACAGGCACTACTATTTCATTGAAAACAGACCAGCTGTGTGACTGCGTTGAAGAGTTTCTAGCAAACAGAACTACCATGTATTTCTCAGCGGAGAGAAATCTTCAGACGCAAAAGTAATTTCGACCGTTTCCTGAGGGAGTGTTACAGGACCATTAACTTTCACATCAAATATAAATTACGTAGTAGATGACGGAAGTTCCATGAGGCTTTTCGCGGACAATTCTGTTTTATACAGAAAAGTTGCAGCGTTAGATAATTGTACTGAAGACCTACACAGGATCGACGCATGGCACAGGTGTTGGTAACTGATCCTCACCATAAACTAATGCGATGTATTGCACGTAAATAGCACAAAGACCAGTCGTAGTATGACTGCAAGGTTGGTGAGCAATCACTGGAAGCAGTGCGTCCATTATATACGCGTACGGAGCGATTTGAAGAAGAACACCACGTAAAATTACTGAGGGGAAGCGGACATTCATTAGAAAATAGTTCGGAAACGTTGTCCGCCCCCCAAAGGAGGTCGCTTACAAAACTCTCGTTCGACCAATATTTGAATATTGCTCTTCAGTCTGGGATCAGCACCAGACGGTATTGATAGAAGACAAAGATAAGGTCCAAAGAAGAGCAGTGCGTTTCGTTACAGGTTCATTTGGTTAGTACGAAGGCGTCACGGAAATACTCAGCCAAGAGCTGCGAGAGAGGCGATCTGCATCGCTGTGTGGTTTAGATCCGAGAGAGTACGTTCTTAGTAGAAGCACCCAAATGATACTTCGAACTACGTAATATATCTCGTGTCACACACAAAATACCCTTCAAACACCCTTCAACACACACCGTAAGGTGGCTTGCAGAAAACAGATGAAGATAATGTGCGTTCGCTGGAATACGTTTTACTTTTCCTAATCAGTGACTAACAATATTCAGGTAATCATTTCGCACCTGTAGAGTATATTTTAATAGGGGCTTCCGTCATCAGCGTATTATGCTACTGATCGTGAAAACTTGAACACATTCAGAAGAGAAATATAGAACCGCTATGAATATTACGGCAATGAAAGGAGCGTAGGCTATGTAAATGACTACAGTCACGTAAGGATAGCATGTGCAGATGTAGGGTTGAGCACAATGGGTGAACACATTGGGTATCCACATTCCTTCAGGTCTTTGACCTCTAGGAAAACTGAAGCGTAGCGATAGTATGGCACGTCACACAGCGGTGAGGATTCAACTTATCCCGAAAATCTACCCATGGGCGGTACTCATTATTCGTGTTTCTTTTTTTATTTTATATCATAAATTGTACTAGAAAAAATTACACAGTGTCTTGGAGTCGATGTTGACGACGCAATGTAAACCGCTTGCAGCATTTGGCTTTAATCTGGAGAACACCGCTGGCTGTTCGAAACCAGTCATAGTATTGTGAGACGCTGACTGTTTGTGGAAAATGTAATACATAGGACAAAAGTGACTGATTACAATACTAACAGTCTTCTCATCCACTTCTCGCTTAACTCTTCCAAAGGGCTGCAAATCTGTCTCGTGTAACTACTATTATACACCATCACATTACTAAGCAGAAATCCAGACAACACTAATGTATAATATCCTGTCTTTCTTTCCATGTTGTCCCACCACATTTCAGTTCTCACACTGTTTCCATTACTCTATTTTTTTATTCTTTTTTATATAGATCTTTAAGGTCTCTTACTTAATGAAATGAAACGAAGATTCGGATATAACGTCCCCTCGATTTCAGGATCGTGAGAGACGGAGATAAGATCTGCACCAGTGAAAGAAATTTACCATCTTGACATTTTCCTAAAATGATTACGGAATCCACGGAAAGCTTAAATCTCGATGTCACGGCAGGTATTCGAACCTCGCTCCTTCTGACTAAGAGCCCATTTCAAATTATGGATGCGAGTACACACGTGTTCCACTCCTAATGTGGACACTCCTGATGTTTGAAAAACCAGAAAATGGAAAGAGATATACGTCAAAGTTAGACGTATGTTAGAACAATCATTACAATTGATTTCTGAGACAGTTCTGGAATTCGCGTATTTCATTATAGTTGTGTAAAGTTTCTTACATTTTCTCACCTAGGCTTTTGCGCAGTGATTTTACTTACGCGCATGAGGAAAATTCTTCCGCCGTCTTTTTATAATGACGAGATTGTGCTTCTTCTTTGTTGGCCGTGTCGGCTAGATATTAAAATAACTAACTTCTCAGCATTGCTTAATAAGAAGGAGCAAACTTACTTTCCTTACATTTTCAACTATATTCTCACTATAAATATAGCTGCGATACATTACAATTGACGCATTGTCACTTCCTTGACCTAATACCTTCTGTTCATTGTTCAGAAATTACTTTTGGTGAAGCATCTTCCCTAGCGCTCAAGGAAAAAAAACCTTAAAATAATGCAATTTATAGTTCATAATACTTCTTTCACAAGGATCGTTTATGCTCAAGGCACAGCAAACTTTATATTGTATAAAAGTAAAACGTAAAATTTTCTTATTTGGTTTTCTTTCACATCTGGGATCTTTATTTTTCGTTAGGATGAATTCCATAATTTTAAACATCAGCTGCAGCAGGCGACGTACAGTCAAACGATACATTATAACAAGTTAATGGAAATGTTAGGAAATCATTGTATACGTGAACTACTGTTACATTAAAAACCAATGTAGCCGCCAGAATGTTGAATGCAGGCATGCAGACATGCATCCCCTATGTCCTATAGGTGTCGGATGGTCGTTGGTGGGTTGGAGTTCCATGCCTGTTGCACTAAGTTGGACAACACATGGACGGTTAATGCTGGTTGTGGGTGACGCTGGAGTTATCATACGATGATGTGGTATATGTGCTCTACTGTAGACAGATCTCGTGATGGAGCAGGCCAAGACAACACGTCGAAACTCAGTAGAGTCTGCTAGGTTACGCCGGCCGGTTCTAGGCGTTTCAGTCCGGAACCGCGCGACCGCTACGGTCGTAGGTTCGAATCCTGCCTCGGGCATGGATGTGTGTAATGTCCTTAGGTTAGTTAGGTTTAAGTAGCTCTAAGTTCTTGGGGACTGATGACCTCAGATGTTAACCTCAGATGTTTGAACCATTTGTTGGGTTACAACAGCGGTATGTAGACGATTGTTGTCCTGCTGGAAAACACCACTCAAACGCTGTTGAGTGGCGGCACAACATGGCAAATCATGAGACTGACGTACAATTTTACAGTCAGGGTGTGTGGGATATGCACAAGAGTGCTTCCGCTGTTATACGAAATCGCACCCCGTACAGTGACTCCATGTATAGGTCCAGTGTGCCTAGCACGCAGACAGGTCAGTTGCAGGCCCTCAACTGGCCTCCTACTAACCGACACGCGGCCATCACTGGCACCGAGGCAGAACCAGCTTTCATCGGAAAACGCAACAGGTCTCCACCTTGCCTCCCAGTGGGCTCTCGCTTGATACCACTGAAATCCCAAATGGCGGTGGTTTGGAATAAGTGGAACGCACGCTACAGGGCGTCTGGCTTGGAACTATCCTTGATGTACAATGAGAGCCTATACTGAACGAATTTATTAGTATAAAGTTTGATTTTTATTTTTTCGCTTGGTGTTCGTCAGTGTCTTCAGCCTGGCTGTAAGCTGCAGCGTCTCAGTCACGTTGGCCAGAACCGGATAGAACCACCCTGAAACTCACGTGTTGAACCATCAGCAGCTAAACTCAAGTGTTGCTGAGGAGGTAACGCTACCGAACTACGCGTCTTACTATCTGACCGACCAATAGGGAGGCTTGGAAGTGGTCAAGTGGGGGTGGAACCGCGGCCGGCTCCTGGGAGCGGACACGCCGTTCGCTCTCTTCTGCTGGCAGCTTCTGTAACACCCCACCCGTCACTTAGCTGGTTTTGGCGTGTGTTCACCCCAACTAATTGATTAACAGATCAACAGAGAGTGCAAAACTGCCGCAATATCGGATAACGCAAAAAAGTAATATGGCCCTGTGAATCCTGATTGAACTGTGGTGGCAGTGTTGACATTAATTTATTCAGAATTGATCATTTTGAATATAACATCAATGTGCACCCCTTTTAATTAAGCTATTGAACACCAGATGCAAATGTTGAACATAAAATTAATTAAGAAAGTGACTCGGGATTTCAACTACTTGATTGAAAACAGATGCAGTCGATTAGCACAAATTTATTTTAACTCCCGACCTTCAATCATCACATTACAATACTCTATTCACTCCTACCTATCTTGCTCAGTATATAGCTGAACCAAAACTTCCTATCTCCAAGCTCAATCGTTTCATTTGCTAGGTTTTAAACTGCAGAGATGCTCACTCTTTCCCAGGCAAACTGAGTAAAGAATGCCACGTCCGCACTCTAGGCAAGCTGGGAACGGAAGACGTCTACGGGGACTTCTCCCAGTCTGCTCTTCACCTCGGTTTCCCCTCCAGCAAAATCACATACGCCAATTGCAGCGCAAGTCGCGTTAATTATGCGCCGCTTCACAGCGCCGACCAATGCCTGCTCTGGGAAGTGAACAAATTCCCACAAAATTTCCCTTCCTCTCAACTTCATCTATTTAGCTCCTCCCGGGCCACCCATCAAGGTTAGTGTCTGCACAAACACCAATTTTTCCGGAATTCTGACTCCCAGGAGATTACTTCAAATTCCTCGGTCCTACATTCCTATTGGAGGCCGGCGTATTTCATTCTGTCGCTCTTCATCTGATGTACTTCAGACTCTGTGGACCGTGAATTCAGCGTGAAGTTGCTATAGTCACGAACACACATGTTTTGACCTCTGTTGACCGCTCCACCGCAGCTTTGCGTGGCTTTCTTGCATGTTTCCCTGAAAACGGGACGACGGACATTTATCAACAGGTGTAAAAGTTCTCCATCTGCTTCCTGGTACACCAGCATGGGGTTGGGGTCAACCACCCATGCTGTCATAAGGCGGCTGGAGGCTGCACCGCATTACTGCTTCCTCAGAGCTTGAGCCGCCCTAAGCTGCCTATTGTCGCTTCCCTTCGCCGTTCCCCAGCCGGCCACGGTCAGCTCTAAATACTTCCCTGGGGTAAACTAGCGTCCAGTAAATCGACTCGTTTCCACAAAGTTTTCATGTCGTGTGAATTACTTTAAAACCGACATTAATTATTTCAATACATCCACACTATACCCTCTACAAGATGCATTGTGCCTTGTCAGTCATTTTTTTCAGCCCTGCTGTTCGCTCAACGTGAGTTAGGTGATCTTTAATGACTTCATGTAAGGGGCATAGTTCTTGCCATCTTACACTTGCAAACCGATCAGACGCCCTCCTCACCTGCTCTCTTGGGCAGCTTTTCATTCACGGCGGCTTCTCCAGGCCTGCCTTTCTTTACGGCATTAAAACTTCATACAGTTTTAACTATGTTTTATTCTTCACCTCAACAGGTACCTACTGGTTTCCCCTCCTTGCCAATGCTGACGCATTAACATTGACGAAACCGATTTGTAGCAGTTATTTTTGTCACTGTGGTGGCAATTGCTGCTTAAATGGTGCTGCAGATGCATTACGATGCGCCACAGCCATACGCCGAACACGATGGTCTCTCCTCTCGGTAGTGCCACGTGGCCGTCCGGACCACGGTCATCTTGTGAGCGTACAACCTCGTGCCGCCGTTGCCAGTAATCACGTGCAGAGGCGACATTCCTGCCAAGTCTTTCTGCAATATCGCAGAATGAACATGCAGCTTCTCGTAGCAGTGAAGCACGACCTTGTTCAAACTGAGTGAGGTGTTGATGATGGCGTATTTGTCGCTTTAAAGGCACTGTTGACTAACGTCCAAGCTCAAAGGTAACTAACGCTCACGGCCGTTACAGCGAGTATTTAAATCAAATCTGATTTTCATCCTTATAATGGTGCTACTAGCGCCACTCTTTATGCAACAGATGCGAAATTCGATTGGACAACATCTTCCAGATGTAGTCCGCAGCTCATGGTCACGCAGTCGCGTTCTTGTTTCCCGAGCACGGGATCCCGGGTTCGATTCCCGGCGCGGTCAGGGATTTTCACCTGCTTCGAGATGACTGGGTGTTTGTGTTGTCCTCATCATTGCATCATCAAAGTGGCGAGACTGGACTGAGCAAATGTTGGGAAAATGTACAGGCGCTGATAATCGCTCAGTTGAGCACCCCACAAACTCATCATCATCATCATCATCATCATCTTCAACATGTAGAAATACGCTCACCAACTTTCGTTTATCTCGCACAGTTCCTTCTTGTGGCTGTTATTTTTTTTTTCAGTCAGTGTAAAAACAAGCGGAAGAGAAAAAGGGTAGTGCTGGCGGATACATGTTTCACGTTTAGTAAATTTCCTAGCTGAATTCTTCTTCATCTCTCAGTTTACAATGCACGTGAGGAAAACCGCAGACGAGAGTTTTAAGAAACGGCCTATATACAGATGTCAGCAGACGAACTAAATTTGTCCCAGAGAGCTTCTGTCAGACACAATTGGTGGGCGGAATGAAAGCGTAGTGCTGAGCCTTTCTTGACTCGCCTGCAGCTGTCTCTGTCGTCTTGACACGGCGCTAAAATTAACGCAATCGAAGGCTGCAAGAGTCGATTGGGGAACTTCGGTCGCAGCCACCGCGAGCCGTCGCCGCCGGTTAATAGCCGTCCTTAAGAATAGCGAGCCAGCCGGCCCATTAAGGCTGCGGCCCGTGGCCTTCCATTATCCGCTAACAGGGATGGATGACCGCCGTCGAGTGGGCGCCCGCTCGTCGTTAGCTTGTCCCCGCTGCCCGCTGCTGTGCACACAGTCCGTGACAAGGCCGAGACACGCCGCCAGTATAAGCGGTCCGCCGTGCAGCCGCCTCTACGGTGTTGTCGTTGGTGTCGTCACACTATTTTTTCCCTATCGTAGAATGAGGACCGCAGAAACGCGTTCGGTTGAGCAAACGGAAAGTCCTGTGCGGCTGCCCCCACTGCTTTACACTTCTAGCAAGCACAGTGGAAAGTGGCGTCAAACCGACGTGACACTCGATGTGACATTCGGCATATTGGTTTCGTGGCGTTATGCTTTTCCATATTATAACTTGCAGTATACTTTTTCAAGGCAATAGCGCACTAAAGATTTATCACAAACACCTCACCCTCGGTACGAATTCTTGTAACCAAATGGTAATTATTGTTGCTTTAAAAATAAAAGCCTTAGGGGTATCTTAAAACTAATAATAATGCGTATTGTCCATGGCAGTGTAGATAAAGTAGTCGACTTGGAGTATCGAAACAACCACGTTCGCGTCTAGCTGTACTTTGATGCCGGCCGGTGTGGCCGAGAGGTTTTAGGCGCTACAGTCTGGAACTGCGCGACCGATACGGTCGCAGGTTCGAATCCTGCCTCGGGCATGCATGGATGTTTGTGATGTTCTTAGGTTAGTTAGGTTTAAGTAGTTCTATGTTCTAGGGGACTGATGACCTCAGCAGTTAAGTCCCATAGTGCTCAGAGCCATTTGAATCATTTTTTAGTACTTTGATATTTTTTTCATCTTCGCCTTTTGTAACAGAGTCTGGGATCAACAATCACATTGTATTCATTTGTCCGAAGCTAACGTGCCATATTTGGTGATTTCCGTATTTACACTCGCATATTACGAAAATACGCAGTTTTAGCGATACCCCACGCTAAAGATCTCACCAAAGCGTGTCACTTTTTAGCTCGGTTGCAGGCGAGCGGTCTACCCGACGGGAGGCCCTCGTCACACGCCATTATTATTATTATTATTATTATTATTATTATTATTATTATCTTTCTTTTCTCAGACCTTAGGTCTGGTTCGGAATGAAAGTGACGCGGACCTTGATCAAGCGTCACTTCCTTTTAACTGTACGGTATATGTTACATTGCGTTTAGGAACTTTCGGGTAATTGAACATGTATCAATAATTACAGATTTCTGAAGTTGTATATATAAGTTTGGATGTAGCTGTATTGCATTGCTGTACTGGTGGATATTGCGTGGTATGACTCCTGTAGTTGAAAGTATAATTGGTATAATGTCAACTTTATCCTGATGCCACATGTCCTTGACTTCCTCAGCCAGTTGGATGTATTTTTCAATTTTTTCTCCTGTTTTCTTCTGTATATTTTGCTGTATTGGGTATGGATATTTCAATTAGTTGTGTTAATTTCTTCTTTTTATTGGTGAGTATGATGTCAGGTTTGTTATGTGGTGTTGTTTTATCTGTTATAATGGTTCTGTTCCAGTATAATTTGTATTCATCGTTCTCAAGTACATTTTGTGGTGCATACTTGTATGTGGGAACGTGTTGTTTTATTAGTTTATGTTGTATGGCAAGTTGTTGATGTATTATTTTTGCTACATTGTCATGTCTTCTGGGGTATTCTGTATTTGCTAGTATTGTACATCCGCTTGTGATGTGACCTACTGTTTCTATTTGTTGTTTGCAATTCTGCATCTATCTGTTGTGGTGTTGGGATCTTTAATAATATGCTTGCTGTAATATCTGGTGTTTATTGTTTGATCCTGTATTGCAATCATGAATCCTTCCGTCTCACTGTATATATTGCCTCTTCTTAGCCATGTGTTGGATGCGTCTTGATCGATGTGTGGCTGTGTTAGATGATACGGGTGCTTGCCATGTAGTGTTTTCTTTTTCCAATTTACTTTCTTTGTATCTGTTGATGTTATGTGATCTAAAGGGTTGTAGAGGTGGTTATGAAATTGTAGTGGTGTAGCCGATGTATTTATGAAGGGTGATTGCTTTGTGTATTTTGCTAGTTTCTGCTCGTTCTAGAAAGAATTTTCTTACATTGTCTACCTGTCCATAATGTAGGTTTTTTATGTCGATAAATCCCCTTCCTCCTTCCTTTCTGCTTAATGTGAATCTTTCTGTTGCTGAATGTATGTGATGTATTCTATATTTGTGGCATTGTGATCGTGTAAGTGTATTGAGTGCTTCTAGGTCTGTGTTACTCCATTTCACTACTCCAAATGAGTAGGTCAATATTGGTATAGCATAGGTATTTATAGCTTTTGTCTTGTTTCTTGCTGTCAATTCTGTTTTCAGTATTTTTGTTAGTCTTTGTCTATATTTTTCTTTTAGCTCTTCCTTAATATTTCTATCATCTATTCCTATTTTTTGTCTGTATCCTAGATATTTATAGGCATCTGTTTTTTCCATCGCTTCTATGCAGTCGCTGTGGTTATTATTATTATTATTATTGTTATTATTGTTGTTGTTGTGCTGAAGTGCCGGGAAATGTACGTAAACGTGAAATGTGTGGAGGTAGTGCACTGAACTCTGAACTGAAGTTAGAGTTTAGCATACAAGTGACAGTGGTTTTTTGTTTTTCAGTGGCAGCTGTACATCTCTATAAATGGAAAAAAAAAAAAAAATTATAGCACTGGAGTGCTCCAGTTCTTCTGAACAGCAGTGACGGATTTTCTGATTTTTTTAAAAATGTATATTCATTCTTTAATTTTGCACAAAGTGACAGACAAGTTGTAAGCAACTATCAGTTTCTAATTACGTAACCACACAATAAAGATCATAGTTTCTAGTCCTTTCACACATTCTATCACTTTTAGAGGCATTATATATACACATCACTTCACACATTATTATTCTGCATCAGGCTCACTTCGCTGGGTTGCTGATTGCAAATTTTAACGACTTAACAAACAACATTTGGAAAATACCATTTACCATCTCGTGGAATTTGGTTTTCTTCTACTCCTTCGCCTTCTCCTTCAGTAGAGTTCATACCAGCTTCTCCATTGTTCTTTTCAAGGGCATTATTCAGATCTTCACGAAGTTGTGAGAACTCTGCATTTCCATACCCTAACCAAGGCACCAGTGAACACACACACACACACACACACACACACACACACACACACACAAAAAGGTTCAAATGGCTCTGAGCACTATGGGACTTAACTGCTGAGGTCACCAGTCCCCTAGAACTTACAACTACTTAAACCTAACTAAGGACATCACACACAACCATGCCCGAGGCAGGATTCGAACCTGCGACCGTAGCGGTCGCGCGGTTCGAGACTGTAGCGCCTAGAATCGCTTGGCCACACCGGCCGGCCAGTGAACAAAAATTCTCTACAGTACCTAATTGATGTTATCTTTGTACGCACCTGTTCCGTGTCCCGTAGCTCATTAGTATTTTATACACAGACTCATACAGCCATTTACTAGTGGGGATATATAAAACTTCAAATGACAATGGAGATGGCAGGTTCTCAGTTACGAGCCAAGAAAAGCGAGCAATAGCCTCGCAAACTGCAATAAAATTGCCACTTGAAAATACAGCGAGATGCGGCAAGAATCACGATAACCTCACCCCAGAGCCATGTTTCGGTTTGTGAAGGACTGAGCTGCCTTTCCCCGGCGGCCTCGAGCTGCGTCTACACCATCTTGTGAGCAATCTTATGGTATCTACATCTACATCTACATCTACATCTATACTCCGCGAGCCACCTTACGGTGTGTGGCGGAGGGTACTTATTGTACCACTATCTGATCCCCCCTTCCCTGTTCCATTCACGAATTGTGCGTGGGAAGAACGACTGCTTGTAAGTCTCCGTATTTGCTCTAATTTCTCGGATCTTTTCGTTGTGATCATTACGCGAGATATATGTGGGCGGTAGTAATATGTTGCCCATCTCTTCCCGGAATGTGCTCTCTCGTAATTTCGATAATAAACCTCTCCGTATTGCGTAACGCCTTTCTTGAAGTGTCCGCCACTGGAGCTTGTTCAGCATCTCCGTAACGCTCTCGCGCTGACTAAATGTCCCCATGACGAATCGCGCTGCTTTTCGCTGGATCATGTCTATCTCTTCTATTAATCCAACCTGGTAAGGGTCCCATACTGATGAGCAATACTCAAGAATCGGACGAACAAGCGTTTTGTAAGCTACTTCTTTCGTCGATGAGTCACATTTTCTTAGAATTCTTCCTATGAATCTCAACCTGGCGCCTGCTTTTCCCACTATTTGTTTTATGTGATCATTCCACTTCAGATCGCTCCGGATAGTAACTCCTAAGTATTTTACGGTCGTTACCGCTTCCAATGATTTACCACCTATGGCATAATCGTACTGGAATGGATTTCTGCCCCTATGTATGCGGATTATATTACATTTATCTACGTTTAGGGAAAGCTGCCAGCTGTCGCACCATGCATTAATCCTCTGCAGGTCCTCCTGGAGTACGTACGAGTCTTCTGATGTTGCTACTTTCTTGTAGACAACCGTGTCATCTGCAAATAGCCTCACGGAGCTACCGATGTTGTCAACTAAGTCATTTATGTATATTGTAAACAATAAAGGTCCTATCACGCTTCCCTGCGGTACTCCCGAAATTACCTCTACATCTGCAGATTTTGAACCGTTAAGAATGACATGTTGTGTTCTTTCTTCTAGGAAATCCTGAATCCAATCACAAACCTGGTCCGATATTCCGTAAGCTCGTATTTTTTTCACTAAACGTAAGTGCGGAACCGTATCAAGTGCCTTCCTGAAGTCCAGGAATACGGCATCAATCTGCTCGCCAGTGTCTACGGCACTGTGAATTTCTTGGGCAAATAGGGCGAGCTGGGTTTCACATGATCTCTGTTTGCGGAATCCATGTTGGTTATGATGAAGGAGATTTGTATTATCTAAGAACGTCATAATACGAGAACACAAAACATGTTCCATTATTCTACAACAGATTGACGTAAGCGAAATAGGCCTATAATTATTCGCATCTGATTTATGACCCTTCTTGAAAATGGGAACGACCTGCGCTTTCTTCCAGTCGCTAGGTACTTTACGTTCTTCCAGCGATCTACGATAAATTGCTGATAGAAAGGGGGCAAGTTCTTTAGCATAATCACTGTAGAATCTTAAGGGTATCTCGTCTGGTCCGGATGCTTTTCCGCTACTAAGTGATAGCAGTTGTTTTTCAATTCCGATATCGTTTATTTCAATATTTTCCATTTTGGCGTCCGTGCGACGGCTGAAGTCAGGGACCGTGTTACGATTTTCCGCAGTGAAACAGTTTCGGAACACTGAATTCAGTATTTCTGCCTTTCTTCGGTCGTCCTCTGTTTCGGTGCCATCGTGGTCAACGAGTGACTGAATAGGGGATTTAGATCCGCTTACCGATTTTACATATGACCAAAACTTTTTAGGGTTCTTGTTTAGATTGTTTGCCAATGTTTTATGTTCGATTTCGTTGAATGCTTCTCTCATTGCTCTCTTTACGCTCTTTTTCGCTTCGTTCAGCTTTTCCTTATCAGCTATGATTCGACTACTCTTAATCCTATGATGAAGCTTTCTTTGTTTCCGTAGTACCTTTCGTACATGATTGTTATACCACGGTGGATCTTTCCCCTCGCTTTGGACCTTAGTCGGTACGAACTTATCTAAGGCGTACTGGACGATGTTTCTGAATTTTTTCCATTTTTGTTCCACATCCTCTTCCTCAGAAATGAACGTTTGATGGTGGTCACTCAGATATTCTGCGATTTGTGCCCTATCACTCTTGTTAAGCAAATATATTTTCCTTCCTTTCTTGGCATTTCTTATTACACTTGTAGTCATTGATGCAACCACTGACTTATGATCACTGATACCCTCTTCTACATTCACGGAGTCGAAAAGTTCCGGTCTATTTGTTGCTATGAGGTCTAAAACGTTAGCTTCACGAGTTGGTTCTCTATCTATCTGCTCGAAGTAATTCTCGGACAAGGCAGTCAGGATAATGTCACAAGAGTCTCTGTCCCTGGCTCCAGTTCTGATTGCGTGACTATCCCATTCTATACCTGGTAGATTGAAGTCTCCCCCTATTACAATAGTATGATCACGAAACTTCTTCACGACGTTCTGCAGGTTCTCTCTGAGGCGCTCAACTACTACGGTTGCTGATGCAGGTGGTCTATAGAAGCATCCGACTATCATATCTGACCCACCTTTGATACTTAACTTAACCCAGATTATTTCACATTCGCATTCGCTAATAACTTCACTGGATATTATTGAATTCTTTACTGCTATAAATACTCCTCCACCATTGGCGTTTATCCTATCCTTGCGGTATATATTCCATTCTGTGTCTAGGATTTCGTTACTGTTCACTTCCGGTTTTAACCAACTTTCCGTTCCTAATACACTCCTGGAAATGGAAAAAAGAACACATTGACACCGGTGTGTCAGACCCACCATACTTGCTCCGGACACTGCGAGAGGGCTGTACAAGCAATGATCACACGCACGGCACAGCGGACACACCAGGAACCGCGGTGTTGGCCGTCGAATGGCGCTAGCTGCGCAGCATTTGTGCACCGCCGCCGTCAGTGTCAGCCAGTTTGCCGTGGCATACGGAGCTCCATCGCAGTCTTTAACACTGGTAGCATGTCGCGACAGCGTGGACGTGAACCGTATGTGCAGTTGACGGACTTTGAGCGAGGGCGTATAGTGGGCATGCGGGAGGCCGGGTGGACGTACCGCCGAATTGCTCAACACGTGGGGGCGTGAGGTCTCCACAGTACATTGATGTTGTCGCCAGTGGTCGGCGGAAGGTGCACGTGCCCGTCGACCTGGGACCGGACCGCAGCGACGCACGGATGCACGCCAAGACCGTAGGATCCTACGCAGTGCCGTAGGGGACCGCACCGCCACTTCCCAGCAAATTAGGGACACTGTTGCTCCTGGGGTATCGGCGAGGACCATTCGCAACCGTCTCCATGAAGCTGGGCTACGGTCCCGCACACCGTTAGGCCGTCTTCCGCTCACGCCCCAACATCGTGCAGCCCGCCTCCAGTGGTGTCGCGACAGGCGTGAATGGAGGGACGAATGGAGACGTGTCGTCTTCAGCGATGAGAGTCGCTTCTGCCTTGGTGCCAATGATGGTCGTATGCGTGTTTGGCGCCGTGCAGGTGAGCGCCACAATCAGGACTGCATACGACCGAGGCACACAGGGCCAACACCCGGCATCATGGTGTGGGGAGCGATCTCCTACACTGGCCGTACACCACTGGTGATCGTCGAGGGGACACTGAATAGTGCACGGTACATCCAAACCGTCATCGAACCCATCGTTCTACCATTCCTAGACCGGCAAGGGAACTTGCTGTTCCAACAGGACAATGCACGTCCGCATGTATCCCGTGCCACCCAACGTGCTCTAGAAGGTGTAAGTCAACTACCTTGGCCAGCAAGATCTCCGGATCTGTCCCCCATTGAGCATGTTTGGGACTGGATGAAGCGTCGTCTCACGCGGTCTGCACGTCCAGCACGAACGCTGGTCCAACTGAGGCGCCAGGTGGAAATGGCATGGCAAGCCGTTCCACAGGACTACATCCAGCATCTCTACGATCGTCTCCATGGGAGAATAGCAGCCTGCATTGCTGCGAAAGGTGGATATACACTGTACTAGTGCCGACATTGTGCATGCTCTGTTGCCTGTGTCTATGTGCCTGTGGTTCTATCAGTGTGATCATGTGATGTATCTGACCCCAGGAATGTGTCAATAAAGTTACCCCTTCCTGGGACAATGAAATCACGGTGTTCTTATTTCAATTTCCAGGAGTGTACTATATGCGCACTATTATCGAAATATTACAGTGGAATTAAAAATACAACGCAGTTTGATTATTCCACATGCGGAAAGCACACTTAACCAAAAGACGGTATGGAACTCAAACCCAAAACTCATATTCATTACGGGAAAGTGCTCTTGCGTAGCTGTGGTTGTTAAAGTTTTCTAGCGCTTGTAATCATCCTTTATGTGCCAATCGAGAGCTCGCAACATAAATTTTGAATGTGTGACTCTTTGTGGAAGCAAACAATTCGTGAGTGTTGACTTGCATGACGTAAAAGTGCTTGTGGTCGTTTGACGCAATGAAGGAATGTGTATAGGTTTATTTTAAAATTTGTACGTAAACGGTTGTGTCCTGCCCACTCGGATGATCTGTCTAAAATTAAGAAATAAAATATGTTACAGAAACATTTCACACCCCTCATTTGTTGTACCTATTTTGAGGACCATTCAAAGATGCGCAAACGTTTCTCTAATCTATTTCATTTCTTAGTTTTGGACAAATCATTTCACAAAAAATATGACCAATATTTTTCGAAAGTTTTAAAAATCTTCATTCTTTCGACTGTTTTATTCTGACCTTTTCTATGCTGTGCTAAGCATTTATTCTTTTCGTAACTGTAACTGTTACGCCCAGCTTCTTGTATGATGTTTCATATATTACGCTCTTTTGTCTGCCCCTACTCCAGTCTCCTTCTATTGGTTCTTACAGCTCCAGGTTAACTACTTATGGTTTTTTTCGTTGAAATCCCATTAACCTGAGTAATAATCTTTGGATGTCTTGCATTAACAATCCTTTTTAGTACTTCATTTCTGATCTTATCTGCCCCCTTAATTTTTAACGTTCTTCTACAGCGCTACATTTCAAGTGCTTAAAATTTCGCTCCGATTTCCTGATGGTTCCCGCTTCACTTCGGCACCGAGCTGTGTCCTAGGCGTTGACTTCAATTCGCTGTAACACAGCTTCCTCAAACTGAAAGACACTATGAGGCCTACCAGTTTCCTGTTGTACTGGTCTAACGGGTGCTCTTGCACGAAAATGGCCACCAGGTCTTTCAAATGTGATCTTCTCATTGGAAATCCTTCTGTGTACAGACGCGCTGCTGCTCGACTGTTGGATCGCGCCTCCTTATATGAGATGCATGTAATTTAACTCGGTGAGAGAGAAACTGTCAACATCAGTAAAAACTTTCATCTGAACACTACACAATGAAAATGTAAACACCATGCCGGGATTAGGCCTTAGGCCCGTTCCAACTGCTGCCCCCAGGGCAGTGCGAGGAGCGGTCTATAATCGTGAGACATGTGATCAGTCAGTATTTCGCCAATCACTCTAGCCGTTATTACCAGTAGGTGAATCCTGATGTTGCCGCTACTTCTCTATTCAAGCAGCTTCTTATTTGGCCTCATGAGATTGAGTGAACCCCGTTCCCGACTTCCTTACATCATTAAAAAAATCTGAGAAAGTACCCGGAATCGAACATGAGTTCTTCCGCACCGAAGGCAGTGACGCCAATTTTTCTTCTTTTTTCCATTTGATCACGGAGCCGATTGCACACAAATTAAACAATAATAATGAAACTGTTTATCCAGGGACGTGGACACTGGCAGCAGTAATGAAAATTTACCCCTCCGATCAGTTGCAACATCCCGCGGTGTGTGAGACAGTGAAACCTATCAGAGTGATGGACCTACCCAGACTCTGCACACTCCCCTTAAGACTACGTTAACTGCAAATTACGCAACGGAATCGCTATCTTGAAGTGCCCCAACATAGAATCATAAGGTGGGAAATTGCAATAATCCTACTGTATAACTATTCATCCATTCAGTAGAATAAATCAGTGAATTGAAGGGAACTATGTGTGCCTTCAAATAAAAATGCAAATGAAACGTAAACAGATTCTTTATTGTATTAACCAGTTACAAAGTATCTGCATCAACATTCTACGAAATAAACAAAGTTAATTGCTGATGACAACTAACAAGAGGCAAGCGGAGGGATGACTACAGTTATCCTACAGTTGGAATCACAGACGAAGGCGGTCGAGTTTAGGCGTGTCCTGCACACCTACGTCACGCATTCTCCGAAAGCCAATGAGCGTTCAATAGCATTGTGAGCACTCTGCTGTTAATGCCGAAGCTAACACGAGCATTAACCGTGATCGCAGCGAGTTGTTTGACGAATTTCTATTCCATTTGTTGCGAGTTGTCATCGCTGACGGTGGTGGTAAGTGATAAATTCCGCAGAAGCAAGTGAGAGACATAATTCGCAAAATTTACACTTTTTCCAAGCGGAAAGCACGCGCATGCGCTTACCGCAACTGTCGTTTCAAATCAACAATGCAATCCCCGTCTGTGCCTCGACATGCGCGAACAGTCTTTGTTCATGGATCGGACTCCAGCTGCGCATTAAATCATTAATCCAGTACAACCGAACGATTAATTTAGAAACGCCAGTGGTCGGCTGAATACCACAGCAAACGATACTAAGGCATGATTCGGGTTTAGCGGAGCTGTGGCAACGGTGAGCTTCCTATATGACTGTAGACCCCATCTAGCGAGCCGTACTGCTTTGTACTGTCACCAATTTGCTGTGGCGATAAGTCGGGGGGCTGTGGTCGTAGCGCAGAATCAGAATCTCGTTGATCAGGACTCGGACACCTCCAGACACCACGGTGAACTGTCTCTATCCACCAGCTGACGCTGACGCGACGAGCCTATAGTTGGCTCGATGTGGTGCAGTTTAGACAAAATTTGTCATTCCTGCGGTTCCTGTAAAAGAGAGAAAGATATATTACCACTCTTGTTGATTGGTCCTAGCTAGTGTAACCTGAAAAAGAGAAAGACACACTCTGTTGAGGGATTAGTAAAACTTAATCCTTCAGCAGGTCAGGCCAACGCGTGGTTGGACTGTGATGAGGTTGTTGGCCCAGTCCACGGATGAGCCGGTTGCGGGAGCGTCCCGTCTTCTCGTAGAACTTCCTGTCGAGGGCGCGAAACCTGTCTCGGAGAGGCAGGATCCCGGTGTCCTCGAGGAGTTGGCGCGTCGAGAAGCGCCTGGGAAGATGCATAGCAGTCTTCAGGGCGCGGTTCTGTATCCGCTGCAGAGTCACAATGTGAGCATCTGCGGCTTTCCCCCAGACCACGGCCGCATACTCTAACAGTGGGCGAACCAATGTTAGGTAAAGCGTGATGCCGTGTTGCGGTGACAATGACGACTGCGGGTTTGGCAGCGGATACAGGCCGCGAAGGCGTCCTATTGCTCTCCCTTTCACATCACGGATGTGATGCTTCCAGGTGAGCCTGCGGTCCAGGGTAACCCATAGGTATTTCGCCGTCCCACTCCATGGGATAGGTTCTCCCAGGATTTCGACCGGCGTAAGCCCTGGCGGCAGAAGTCTTCGGGTGAAGACGGCTTCTCTATCCACCATCAAACGAGCGTCTCCTTTTCTTTCATCACCTCCCTAAGTGACAGTTTGCACCAATCTCTCCGCAAATGCTACGCAGGAAAAATGTTACTCTTTTCTACCAATAGCGTTTCATGCCACGTTTAACAAATACCCAACCCACAATGTCGTCAGTCATGGGCCAGTCAGAGCACATCTTCCACGCTAGTTTGTCTCAGAAATTCGCTTCTGATGTCAGCCAGCGATGGGCAAATGAGAGCGTAGTTTAACACTTCTGAATTTCCCGAGCCCAAGCCACACTACAAGACTTGTATTTTTTCTTCATAAACTGTGGTGTCCCAGCAAGCACTTGAAACTGTTGCCACCGGCCATCTCAAAAGGCGAGTCGTGCCACAGGCTTAACCCCGGCTTAGTAAAAAGGATCTGTAGGTTCCGTAAGCTTTCGTCGGTGGCCACTTGACACTCCAAGCTACCACAAAGCTCTGAGACCCGCGATACACCTGCCGCGTCCAGAGCAACGTGCGAGCTGCGCATTATTTACGTGTTCACAGACTGGAACTACTAGTCCCTTTACCGACGACCACTGAAATTTTATAAAATACCTCTCTCTGTAGTATATCAGTGTCTTGAGAGTTAAGTAGATGCGACTAAAATGCCCTGCCGATCACCAGTCGTGACAAGGGACAGATAAATTTAGCATAAGTGGAAGGAGGCACGCCAGACGGCTTGTAAACTTTCACAGTAAGATGTAATTGTGTTGCAGAGCAAATTCCAATATCATCATGTTGCATGGGAAGCAGTCAGAACGACTGCAAAAGTTAGCCTACCGGAATCTCAGCGAGAAATTCTTCATGGGCCTCTAGCGGGGAAGCAGCGCACCTGTGACACAAATTTGTGTACGTAGTTTATTTACACGTTTTATGGCAATATATCTGATACCAGCAAGGGTCCGCTGGTTTACTCCTTATGGTTCAGTCATTCTTCGTAGTGTATCTTCGCGTTGACGTTAAGCAAGTCGTTGTTCTCGTTCTACTGTTATCAGTCGACCACATTATTACTGCACTTGGGAGTAGCTGACTTCGGTCGACTTATCGTGAGTTTTTATCGTGATATTTCACAAGGACACGCTGAAACATTTAATAGTATATCCACAACTGTCTTGCAATCATTCACAGTGCGATGCGTTTTCCTGAGTCACCATTGTACTTCTTTAGTGCAACGTCACCCCATGATAACGTCAAGTGCAACAATATCGTGGTCGTGAAATACTCCATCTTTGCACTGTATGTCATTAAGCCATATTCTGTGCCAAGTATGTAATCCAGTGCCTTCAGTAGGCCTCTTCGTTACATCTCACCATAGGGGTAATGTCGTCTGCAAACTCAAATATTGATAGATTATTCCCTTTGCACTTTCATTCGTCTTATAAAATCTTCTTTCACTTCCTTTGTTATTTCGACCAAAAATTTGAACGGAAGTGGGGACAAGCTGCTCCCCTGCCTCACACCTGTCAGGACGTGAGTTTACCTTCCTTGACTTCCCAGTTTTGCTGCTCCACTTTGACATTAAGTTCTTAATTTACTTTCGTTACGAGTAGCCCATCTCTAGAGTCCATCTACAAGCCCCACTAGGATTGCAGCAACTGTCTCATTTAAAATAGAGTCGTGCACATGCGAATTTCTCTTATCGGTCAAATATTTGAACGGAGCGAGAACACATTCCCTAGTAATCACGCAATGGATTTTTGTCCGAATTTTCATAGCGAAACAAGAAGTGGAAACTGAACAAATGGGGTATCAAATTGACCAACATGAGATCTAGTTTGCAAAAAATATTTACTTGCTTAAAAGTAACGACTGTAACGAGGAAACTAAACTAATTATACTATTATATTACTTATTATATAAACTGATTCGCCTAGATGGGCAGTGGATCCATCATCTTCAGTGCTGATGCACAAGTACGTCCGACCTCCTGCGGGAATATCGGAGTAGCGAAAGTAGAGGAAATACACAGGCACTCCGGATAGGTGGCGCTCGATGAGGGTGTGCGTCGGCCGTGAGGTGTGCCGGAATAGTTCACGCAGTTGCAATAACACTGTGTCCCGGATGGCGTAGTGGTTGACCCACGTATCTAGCAAGCAGGAGAGCCCGGGTTCGAATTCTGGTGTAATACACAGTTCCACTCGTCGCCGCTGATACCGCGAAATGTCCCGAAGCGGTTGACACAAGTAATCCCTTTCCTTTCCCCCCTTCCAACTTCGTTTACATATAAGTAAAATAATACTAATCGATATACAAAAATATATTTCATGCTTTCTGAAAAAACTGAAATAAAGTTTCGAGAAAAGATAAAAATAATATCTCAAAGTAGGAAATAAGATGGATTAGAGAAACATATGCCGCGCCTTTGATGCTCGAAATCATGTACCGCAAATATCCTCCAGTACTCTTTAAAACTCGAAGATTCACTGTTAAACATGGAACTTTAAATTCTCAATCTGCACCTCATATGCTGTACACGATTTCAATTCAAAGGTGTGTCAAATGTTTCTCCAGTCAATTTTATTTCTTACTTTTAGACAACATTAGTTCACAAACATTTGATTTTTTTTCTATTTTACTTTAGAATCCCTGTAATACGAAACCTGGCTACGGATAAAAGGGTTTTCAAAATTGTTCTTCTAGTATTTCGTAACGGTATCTTCCATGTCTCTCACTTCAGAAACTTCTACGCTCGATTTGTCTTTCGCGTTCTGTGTAGCGCCCTGTAGCAAACATTCTGTTAAAAGGAACACAGCACAGCGCCCTTGAGTCTCTTTCTCTCTGTGTATTCATTTGTTGCTCTCACATCGTAAGGAATGTACGTCAATGCACGCTAATAATATTACGTAGCGCTTGCTGTAATTAATGAAAAGTGCACACCTGTTTCCCTTTTGTTCAGAAACGCTGTACTGTCATCACTGACCTCAAACAGTCAGACAGTGCCAGAATGTAAGAGCAGATTTGGTTCAAATGGCTCTGAGCACTGTGGGACTTAACATCTATGGTCATCAGTCCCCTAGAACTTAGAACTACTTAAACCTAACTAACCTAAGGACAGCACACAACACCCAGTCATCACGAGGCAGAGAAAATCCCTGACCCCGCCGGGAATCGAACCCGGGAACCCGGGCGTGGGAAGCGAGAACGCTACCGCACGGCAGATTTGGTACTAGTGTGAAAGACTACAATACGTAAGAGAATGAAAAACGCACGGTATCGTCAGAGGTTCCTAAAAGTCGTCTTCCCAATATTAGTTTGCTACATAAAGATAAAAAATCTCCACTCTGGTAGGTGTTCCTTCAGCAAGAAAAAGACAGTCATTACTTCCTCTACACAGAGAAAGTCATTTATGCAACATGCAGTACAAAACTGCAGGAATGGTAATTATTCGTAAACACAAGATGTAGCCTGAAATAATTTCATAAGTCTGCACATAGCCAAAGCCTTTTCTTTCCTATGTTAACAATACTCGTAAAAAAAGTCTGTTCCACGTTTAAGCTGGTACGGGTACACATCGGAATGAAATAATAAATTTTGTTCGTTCCTTGTTGGTTACAGTAACAGCCAAACATCTTATGAAAGGGATTAATCTTACAATTAAGAGAACTGGAACTTTTATTCTCAACGTAAAAGCAACAATATAAAAAGAAATATCATGCAGAACTGTTAACGAGGTTACAAAAGACTGTAAATGTTGTCCAAGATATTACATCACAGATTCATTAACATATAAGAGTATGTTCTAAACAGCCTGTAGTAGGTACATAGTTTTCACCAGTAATCTGTGCTAAACTGTCTGCTGTTACGTTACCGTGAAATCAAAAGGTGAAACGAAATACCGTGAAGAAAGCGTCGGTCATGGAATTGCGGTCGACGTAATGACGCGGCTTTGTGAGCAACGACGTCATGATTGTGACTGTACCACCAACCGGTGCAGTAATTTCACAACGGAAGGTTTCAGCAAACACTGGTGTCATCGTCGAAAGCAGTGCTGGTGAAAGCGCTGGTCGTGTAACTTCCTTGTGGGTGTCGTTGAAGCAGGAAGCGATGTGTTGTAGTCTGATACCAACCAGCTGTCGGGAAAGCACGTACATTGTCGGATCAGACGAGCCATATCTTTATACAAGTGTTGTATCATAACGTAAGCGCACCGGACAATCACATTACACATGCCCACGAAACACCATATTCATCCCGTGTATGGCCTTTGTTCAGGTATGCTGAAGCCTCTCGTTGATTAGAACCCATTTCTCACTCTGTTCCAAATAGTAATGGACATTTTCCAAAGAGGTGAGACTGTTTTAGCAGGTCAGTAGAAATATGGTGACAAGGGGACCAACAGACCCGTTAATCACGGATTTTGATGAGTCTTAAGTACGTTGTAGAAGGCCTGTCCTCGGTAGCTGATTAACGGCTTTTCGTGCGACGACCCCTATTTTCCAACAAAGTCGATGTTGGAATTTTACGCCCACTTCTCTATCCGTAACGTTAGTAATGTTTAGAGCAGGCACGCGTACCGCAGCGACTAAAGTTTACGGTTACCACGCTGGTGGTACGGATACAAATCCTAACCGTGTAATTTTTTTCCCCACTTCCCCACTTCATCACATCGAGGGAAGATCGCATAAAACTACATTCTTTAATTGTGCGCCACTTTACCGCACCTGATCTCACAGGAATGATCAAATACGCGTGGTTTGCCTAGAAGCTGGTAGAAGAAAGAACAATCTCTTTCAGTCGGACCGAACTCTGTTTACTGATAACTCATCTGAAAAATCCATGTGCCTGAGACGAAATAGCTTTCATTAAACGTGCATGGTGCTGTACGAATTTGTGTTTCGGTTGCTTCTGTGGGAAACATCAAACGGAATTCTGCTCTAACAAAGCGAGCAATATCGAGTACGATGAATCTGTAATCTATTCTGTAGCAAACGGAATACGCAACTGATAAAAGTTTGTTATAATGACTGAGGGACTAAAAAATCGCAACACCAAAACACACTACTGGCCATTAAAATTGCTACACCAGGAAGAAATGCAGATGATAAACGGGTATTCATTGGACAAATATATTATATTAGAACTGACATTTAGGTGCATAGATCCTGAGAAATCAGTACCCAGAACAACCACCTCTGCCCGTAATAACGGCCTTGATACGCCTGGCATTGAGTCAAACAGAGCTTGGAAGACGTGTACAGGTACAGCTGCCCATGCTGCTTCAACACGATACCATAGTTCATCAAGAGTAGTGACTGGCGTATTGTGATGAGCCAGTTGCTCGGCCACCATTGACCAGACGTTTTCAGTTGGTAAGAGATCTGGAGAATGTGCTGGTCAGGGCAGCAGTCAAATATTTTCTGTATCCAGAAAGGCCCGTACAGGACATGCAACATGCGGTCGTGCATTATCCTGCTGAAATGTAGGGTTTCGCAGGGATACAATGAAGGGTAGAGCCGCGGGTCGTAACACATCTGAAATGTAACGTCCAGTGTTCAAAGTGCCGTCAGTGCGAACAAGAGGTGAAAGAGACGTGTAACCAGTGGCACCCCATACCATCACGCCGGGTGATACGCCAGTATGGCGATGACGAATACACGCTTCCAATGTGCGTTCACCACGATGTCGCCAAACACGGATGCGACCAACATGATGCTGTAAACAGAAACTGGATTCACTCGAAAAAATGACGTTTTGCCCTTCGTGCACTCAGGTTCGTCGTTGAGTACACCATCGCAATCGCTCCTGTCTGTGATGCAACGTCAAGGGTAACTGTTCGTGCAGAGGATTGTCTTGCAAACGTCCCCATCTGTTGACTCAGGGATCGAGACGTGGCTGCACGATCCGTTACAGCCATGCGGATAAGATGCCTGTCATCTCGACTGCTAGTGATACGAGGCCGTTGGGATCCAGCACGGCGTTCCGTATTACCCTCCTGAAACCACCGATTCCATATTCTGCTAACAGTCGTTGGATCTCGACAGACGCGAGCAGCAATGTCGCGATACGATAAACCGCAATCGCGATAGGTTACAATCCGACCTTTATCAAAGTCGGTAACGTGATGGTACGCATTTCTCCTCCTTACACGAGGCTTGACAACAACGTTTCACCAGGCAACGCCGGTCAACTGCTGTTTGTGTATGAGAATTCGGTTGGAAACTTTCCTCATGTCAGCACGTTGTAGGTGTCGCCACCGGCGCCAACTTTTTGTGAATGTTCTGAAAAGCTAATCATTTGCATATCTCAGCATCTTCTTCATGTCGGTTAAATTTCGCGTCTGTAGCACGTCATCTTCGTGGTGTAGCAATTTTAATGGCCAGTAGTGGATAATTAAAGTAGAGCAATGAAATTTCGGGAATACCTTTGGCTAAGTGACATACGTAAGTGATTAAAATTGCAAGATCACAGGTTAATATAAGGGCGAGATAACCAATTGCAGATGCGAAATGCTGGTACATTAATAACCAGAGAAGACGCCAGAATGTTAAATACAAACATCAAACGTGCATGCATTGTGTTGTACAGGTGCGGGATGTTAGTTTGCGGGATGGAGTTCCACGCCTGCTGCACTTGGTCTGTCAATATCGGTACGGTTAAAGCTGTTGTGGATGACGCTGGTGTTTTCGTCTGATTTTGGCCCATATGTCCTCTGTTCCTCTATTGGAGACTGCTTTGGTGATCGAGCAGGCCGAGGCAACCCTGTCAACAGTGTTCAGAAGATGCTGGGTTACAACAGCGGTATATGGACGAGTGGTATCCTATTGTATACTGTAGCTTGCTCGTGACCACCGCTGTCGCAATCATGTACAATGGGTACATTCCTTCCAAGTCTCGCAGAAGAAACATGGAACTTCTCGTACCTCTGTTACACAAACTCGTTCGAACTTAGTGAGGTGTTGATAACGGCGTCTTTGTCGCCTTAATGGCGACTAATATCAACTCACCACGTCCAATCTCGAAGGTAACTGACGCTCACTTCAATTACTGTGTGTATTCAAAGCAAACCTGATTTGCTTCCTCATGGTGGCGGTACTAGCCCCGGTCTTAGGCGACGAACGAAATCTGAATAGACACAATCTTTCAGATTTATAAACAAGCCTGCCAGCTTCCATTTATGTCGCACAACTACTCCTTGGTGTTGCGAATTTTTTCCGTCAGTGTATTAATGAAATTACTACGACAAATGAATGTTTTTATTATTTAGCAACACGTATGCTACTTAATGATATTCCGTACAATGGAATTGAAAGAAAAAAGAGCCGCTTGCGTGGTAGCCACGAAACTTAGCCACTGCGTTCATTCGATTTGGAAAAATGTGACTAACGCCACCGGTATCGGCTGTGCTTATGCATGGTGTCCATAAATTATCTTTACAGCTTAAGACTTTAATACCTTTAAAACTGCATTAGGTATGAACAAATGGCTTTCAGCATGTGATAAAGTAACTCAGAAAGTTTTCTTTCCTCTTTCATACACCTCACTGTGTGGCACAGATAATTCACGAACGGTTAGAGATCTCCACGGTTATACGATGAACTGGGTTGCGAATGCATGCCTTGAAGTGCTGTAGGTCTGTAACCTTGGTTCGGTACACCAGATCCTTTACAAAACCCGTCAGGGAGAAGTATAGTCGTGTGAGATCAGTGAATATTGGTCTATACGAACCACGCCACACACTGAACTTTGTCCTGTGGCCTCTCCAAGTTCAATTTTGCCTCAAAATTGTGTCACCTGGAAGTTAAATAAACTTTACAAGTTACCTTATCGCATGTTGAAAACCATTTGCTAATATCGAGTATAGTTTCAAAGTTATTGAAATCGTAAGTCGTAAAGGTAATCTATGGACATCCTGTGTATCGATTTTCTCGGAAACTGGGTCCTAAAACCGCTAATCAGCTTCTCAGGGCATGGTGCTCAAGAATATAGCTAAGACTTTCAAAATCCATCGTTAACAGGTTTGATGGTCCCCTTGTGAGTATTTGTCAAATCAATGACATATGCGTGTAAACTTATGAACACGGCTCTTATCTGTGGAGAGGGTAATGCACACAGCATACACATCATGAGGACTTAGAAGAAAGCTCAACTCGTAGTCACCGTGAAATTTGAAATTAACCGTCTCATGTTCGTGGTACCCTGAAAGAATGGGCCGAAGTCAGGGTAAGAAAAACAGCAGCAAAGCATCACAGAACCACGTCGGCATGAGCTGCGGCCTCCGCATACAGTGCGTAAAACGCTTCACGCGGCTCCAGTGCTCGCGACGCCTCGCGTCGTTTGAAAAAGAGACGAAACGACGACGCAACACATTACTTGCCTGCAGTCGACTACTGGCCAGTTTTTGTGTTGAAGCCGTGCTTCCTTATCCGCCGCTGTGGGCAATGGCGTTCTGCGATTAATACACTCCAGATGTGCTGAGGACACAGTTTCCTTCAGTGTTCGATCGGCATTTTGTTGGCTTGCAACTGTGTTCATTGACAGCGGCAGTTGCAGCCGGCTACGACTTTTTTACAATCACAGTTCTTACAACGTGTTACATAGTGATAATCCATTCGTTGTAGACAGGTTGTAAGTTCTGTATACACTACTGGTCATTAAACTTGCTACCCCAAGAAGAAATGCAGATGATAAACGGGTATTCATTGGACAAATATATTATACTAGAACTGATATGCGATTAAATTTTCACGAAATTTGGGTGCATAGATCCTGAGAAATCAGTACCCAGAACAACCACCTCTGGCCATAATAACGGCCTCGATACGCCTGGGCATTGAGTCAAACAGAGCTTGGATGGCGTGTACAGGTACAGCTGCCCATGAGGTTTCAACAGGATACCACAGTTCATCAAGAGTAGTGACTGGCGTATTGTGACGAGCCAGTTGCTCGGCGACCATTGACCAGACGTTTTCAATTGGTGAGATGTCTGAAGAACGTGCTGGCCAGGGCAGTAGTCGATCATTTTCTGTATCCAGAAAGGCCCGTACAGGACATGCAACATGCGGTCGTGCATTATCCTGCTGAAATGTAGGGTTTCGCAGGGATCAAATGAAGAGTAGAGAGCCGGCCGAAGTGGCCGTGCGGTTATAGGCGCTGCAGTCTGGAACCGCAAGACCGCTACGGTCGCAGGTTCGAATCCTGCCTCGGGCATGGATGTTTGTGATGTCCTTAGGTTAGTTAGGTTTAACTAGTTCTAAGTTCTAGGGGACTAATGACCTCAGCAGTTGAGTCCCATAGTGCTCAGAGTCATTTGAGCCATTTTTTGAAGAGTAGAGCCACGGGCCGTAACACATCTGAAATGTAATGTCCACTGTTCAAAGTGCCGTCAATGCGAACAAGAGGTGACCGACACGTGTGACCAATGGCACCCCATACCATCACGCCGGGTGATACGCCAGTATGGCGATGACGAATGCCGCCAATCACGGATGCGACCATCATGATGCTGTAAACAGAACCTGGATTCGTCCGAAAAAATGACGTTTTGCCCTTCGTGCACGCAGGTCGTTGAGTACACCATCGCAGGCGCTCCTGTCTGTGATGCAGCGTCAAGGGTAACCGCAGCCATGGTCTCAGAGCTGATAGTCCATGCTGCCGCAAACGTCGTCGTACTGTTCGTGCAGATGGTTGTTGTCTTGCAAACGTCCCCGTCTTTTGACTCAGGGATCGAGACGTGGCTGCACGATCCGTTACAGCTATGTGGATAAGATGCCTGTCATCTGGACTGCTAGTGATAAGAGGCCGTTGGGATCGAGCACGGCGTTCCGTATTACCTTTCTGAACTTACCGATTCCATATTCTGCTAACAGTCATTGGATCTCGACCAACACGAGCAGCACTGTCACGGTACGATAAACCACAATCACGATAGGCTGCAATCCGACCTTTATCAAAGTCGGAAACGTGATGGTACGCATTTCTCCTCCTTACATGAGGCATCACAAGAGAGTTTCACCAGGCAACGCCGGTCAACTGCTGTTTGTGTATGAGAATTCTGTTGGAAACTTTCCTCATGTCAGCACGTTGTAGGTGTCGCCACCGGCGCCAACCTTGTGTAAATGTTCTGAAAAGCTAATCATTTGCATATCACATCATCATCTTCCTGTCGGTTAAATTTCGCGCCTGTAGCACGTCATCTTCGTGGTGTAGCAATTTTAATGGCCAGTATTGTATATACAAAGTTGTTATAGTTAAACTTACGCTACTCGAGATGGCCTCCCATGCGGAACGAGTGATCGTAGGACAATGAAACTTTGTGGAAGCATTTTTAAGGACATGCGAAAAAACTAACGACTAAATCATTGAAAGAAACACATTTTAATTTCCACATGAGAGAGTAAAATTTGGTAACTGCGAACCATGCATACTTCACAAGTTACAAACGCTGCTCAGTGTGACGACCATCTGCACCCGCGTGAGCCTCAAACTGCACTGTAGATAACATTTCACAACTGTTCGCAGCATTTTTAGAACGGTGAACCATGAAATGTTTATCAGGAGTGAAACAGCTCGTGCACTTCTTAAAGATCGCACACTGCGACCAGTGTTCTCAGCCATGCCAACAGTAAAGTCTTCAACAACTTGTGGCGCAGTATGCATCTGGGAGAGGTCCCAGGAGCAATTCCCAGATCGCTAATTAATTCAAACTTCCGAGACATGTTTATCAAGCCCGGTGCGGAAAGAGGACGCATCTTTATTCCTTTAATGCGTCAAAATCCTCGAAAAGCAGCAGCACTGTTGCTGTTGTTTTCATAAAAACAGCTGTTTGTGGAAAGCCCTGCTCACCTTCACTCGCCACCTAACGGCAAGTCGAGACACTAACACTACTAACAACGCAAATCCTGCATTGCACTGTGTGAACATAATTTCTATAACGTTGGGTAACCATATGATAAATAATTTTCAGTCTGCAGGGCCCCAAGTAGCGAAAGTTTAATTGTATCCTTACGGTACATCGACAAACCTATCAGCTTCATTCATGGTGTAGTCATGAGCTGTCAAAGCACGCTGGCTTCTTTCTGCCATTCTACCGTATATCACGTCGACCACAGTGCTTCAATAGGCATAGATCTATTTCAGGCACAGCACCGAAGCGTACCATCCTAATAGTTTAGGGCTTTCAAAGTCTCCGCTTTCAATGTCCATCCTTCCTAGGACCAGATAAATAACTTGTTAACCTAGGTGCAGATGGACTCACATTTTTTCACGCAGTCTGAACCACGTTGCAATTTGATTTGTCATATATACAAAACATAGCTGGAGGTACAAGTTAAATTATCAATTGATGATCATGGATCCAACAGTGAATTGTTGCCGGTTCTTTGGAGTTACCAGCCATCGAGAACCTCGCATGCCGTTTGCCATACTGTGAACTTTATTTTTCTATTTAAGACCCACTCAAGTTTTTTGCTGTTCATTTAAGATGTAAAGCAGTCACCTTAATTCTCTTGAAGAACATTGAGTCATTAACACTAAAATGAGATTACATACTAAAAATTGTTGCATTGTACTTCACTGATTTCAGTCCCCAGCTGATCTTCTGAAGCCTAAAGAAGAATAACTGGGAATTTACTTTTTAGACGCTAAATTTGCCAAAATGCGTTAAACTTTCCGGACTAGTAAGGGAGACAGTTAGTTTGAATCACAATTGATCTCCTTACAATATTAGTTTCTATTCACCATACAAGGACTTACTGGCCGAAAGCTTTGTTTGTGACTGTCTGTCTGTTGTGCCTATCTGCGACTCAGCGTGTCCGCTACATGGTGAGTGGCAACTTTCCTTTTCACAATATTTTTTCATTCCATCCAGGATTTTCCATTGTTTAATTGACCTTATCTTTACTTAGCACATGTCAGTTGGATGTACCTTTGTGACTGGCGTTCATACTTGTTTCCTCTGAGTACTCGTTGTTCAAGACAGAGACAGAAATAGAACATAAAAAAATTAAATGTCATTTCATAAGAGTTTTGATAGAGTATTGAATTTGTTCATTTGACTTTACCTCAGATATGAGTGTAGTGAACAGTTGAGTTATTTAACTTCCTGGAACTTTGGAAAAGACGTAATGTAAGTGAAAAAAAACAAAAGAATATATTTTTGGTGCAGTATCTAGAGAAGCCATACAGAAATTTTTACTTCTGCTCAGGTTAAGAGTGTAGCGAGTTGTCCATGGTGACGTAAATCGCGTCAAGGCTCATTCTAACTCATTACCTTCAAAAAATTTATATATTTTCACTTCACTATTGAAATATAATCCTCAGGCTGTTGCGGCCATGCACCATTGAAGAGAAAATCAGTTTATAACACTTACTTACATTAACCATTCTACTGCACTGAAGATGTGCAGAGGTCAGATTTTACGTAACCGCCACGTTAGGTGACGTTATTAACAATACATATATATTCACACTCACCATTGGTTGTGTTAACAGATTCGACAAGGGAGTCGGAGGTGACCACCAATAAATCGTTCAAACTCTTCTGAAACTGAACTTCATTAGTAATTAGACATTTTAAGTGTCTGGCAAGTTACTGAAAATATGTTCCTGTATAATAGACACATTTCTAGGCCAAATAAATTGAACTTAAATCAGTTTTAAAACTCTTACTTTATTTATATTATTTATTCCACGAATTCAGCTGTTGGTACAGTTATGGCTTTCATTGAATGTTAATAAAGTTAGGCGAACTGGACACACAAATATTTTACTTTTCTGTCTGCAAATTACGTGGTGTAAGGACGTCATTTTTATATTTTACGTTTGACTATGATCTTGTTACCCAAGATATAGAACCAGACGCATTTTTATTGTGCTCTTAAAACAATAAAATTTTTCTCTGACCTTGTCTCTTGTACAAGCGCAAGTTATTGCGTGATATGGTTATTACTACTACAGCCAGTTTTTGTTAACCTGTGTCTAATGCTAGCATGATCTATGGATGGCTGCAGTGACAACTGAAACTAATCTAGCCACATATTTTAACTTCTATATATGTACGCGATATGGACAATTAAGATTTTCATTCTAATCTATTGTGTATTCCAGGAGGCTTAAGAACATGCTGTTTACCGTCAAGGCAATTAAATATCGTTGTAATTCATTCAAGTTAGTATTAAAGCTTTCCTAGTTTTAAGTTTCTTGTATTTAGACCTGTTCTGCCTACGTTTTGCGATGCGCAGCAGCTAAATGTCAGAAGTCAACATGTCTCTCATTAGCACCAATTTATCCGCGCTCCTCACAACGCTAAGTTAGCTCAATTAATTGCAGTGCTAGGAAATGCGGATGGAACTGCTCGCAGGAAAAGTTCACACAACGTACGTAACTCTCAAAGGATTCAGTATTCTCTTTCTTTCCGTCTGTTTTAACGTAAGTTAAAGGGCTGGTGCAACGTAACTACCGATTTTCGAAACAGTATCCCTAGTTCATCTACCAATTACCTCAGTTATGGTGACAATATAGATTCGCTAACTCGCCAGAACGTCATAGTCGACTATGCGATGAAAGTAAGTTGCGGGTAACAGAAGTTCTTTGACTGTGCAAAAAGTGGGACATATCTACAGTGTGTAGATATTCCGGAGTACTATGCAAAGTCAGGAATCAAAAGTGTTGAGAAGATAAGAAAGCAACGCAACGTATGCTAGAGCATTCGGATGGAACTATTTTCATACGCCATATGCAATTTAATTGCATCACTATAACAAAACAACTGTTGGAACCACATTTGGAGACTTCGGTTAATATAAATTCTTAAATAATTGTCGTATTAAAACAATCTCATTTTCTCAAGTATTATCCTTGAAAGATGAATAGTTTGGATTGAGTATGCAGCTTGCGTCTAAAACAACTATTCGTTCTCGAATTTATTATTATTTTTATTATGACACGACGACTTAACGGAAATATCTGGAGAAAAGCGATATCAAGCCATAATTGCAAATTCTACAGACAATGACCCTTGGAAGACTGTCTGCGACGATTTTGCATTTTCTGTTTCGGAAAATAACAAAGTCCATTCAGTGATTCAATATTATTCTAAAAATTTTTATTGCAGTCCTTGCAGTAATACTTGTTTCGTTCATATCTCGAACATCTTCAGATCCACTGCTGTTGCAGAGTGATCCGCCAGTTTTATGTGCTGTTTTCCTAATTTACCAGGTTCCCCTGCCTAAAGAGTATCTCCAACAGTTTAAAAAATACTGAAACAATCACTCACAAAACTGATTCTAAGACTTCAAATATCACATACCAGATGTCACAAAGAAAAACAAACCATTGGAAAGAGGATCATGATGCGTTTCACAGACTTAACAATCCTCCATCGAAACGTGCAATCAATAAAAAATAAAATACAGCTATTAAAAAGCTGAGCTCCAATCTTTGAACTGCATAGTAGTTTGTATTACTGAGCACTGGTGTAGAGACACAGAAATCCAACATGTAGTATTAGCACTGTACGAAAAAGCAAACTCATATTGCATAACTACTTCAAGGGTGGAGGATCATGCAATGATATCAGAAAAGGAACACAGTTCAAATCAAGACATGACCTCAGTACAGTAAGTGAAGACAAACACTTCTAAATATCAGCTATTGAATTAACAGAAGTTCTAGATAGTCTCAAGTACAAACGTCAATATAATCCTGTGTGGGGACATTAACATCAACACTAATATCATTAATGAATCCAGCAGCACCCTCATAAACATCCTTGAAAGTTTTGGCATGTCCCTATTGGTCAATAGTGCAACAAGGGTTACTATGATGACTGCATCAGTAATTGACCATGTGGCCACAAATATGGACAGGGAAAAATATGATATAGCTGTAAAAGATCTCGGACTATCAGACCATCGCTGTCAAATAGCAACAGTGAGGTCAGGCATCCAATCTTTCCCTAAACTACAAGCCTACAAACTGTATCTGTCAGAAATGAAAATAAAAATTTTTTCAAAAGAACTAGAAAAACAATGTTTCGATGAAATGTATAAGGAAACCAACGTGAATATGAAATTCTCTAAATTCTCCACATTGTTTAAATTGAACTTTGAAAATGCATTTCCAAAAGTATGCATGTCTGTATCAACATCTCACAAAAACAGATGGATAACAGCAAGTATTAAGAAGTCCTCCCAAACACTTAAACACCTCCGTTCCATATAAAAGTTTCGCAACGATCCAGAATTCTTAAATTTCTATCATACATACAAAAGATCTATAGGAAGGTGCTGACTGCTGCAAAAAAGTCATTTAATAAAAAAAAGTATATAATGCAGAGAATAAAAGCAAAGCAGTCTGGGATGTTATAAAAAAGGAAACGGGGAGAGGCAAACAATCGCAGAATAACGTACTGCTAAGGGAGGGGAATAAAGTAAAAATGATCCACAGCACTTAGTAAACTATGTAAACGAGCATTTTCCAAGTATTGCAGAGAAGTTACAGCAAAAATTCCACCAAACAAATACAACACCTGTAAATAATATTGCACTAAATACAATGATATTACTTTCAACCACAGAGAATGAAGTCAGTAAAACAATTCAAAAACTAAAAAATAAAAAGTCAGTAGGCTTAGATGAAATGCCAATGTGTGTACTGAAACAATGCAAGGGATTATACAAGACCCCTTAACAAAAATAATAAATGAATCCTTCACACCAGGGACATTTCCTGAGTAGTTAAAACAGGCAAGAGTGGTACCTTTGCTTAAGGAAGGTAATGCAGAAGACATAGAAAATTACCAGCCCATTTCCCTGTTATCAGCATTCTCAGAAATAATAGAAGCAATTATGAAAGACAGATTAATGAATTACCTGAATAAATACAATCTTTTAAGCAAATCACAGTTTGGTTTCTGAAGTGGCAAAAATATGGAGTCAGCCATAATAGAGTTCACAAAAGTTGTACTTGATGCTCTTGATAAAGATGAGTGTGTCAGCAGCATAGTTTTGGATCTTTCTAAGGCGTTTGATACAGTCGACCACAAGATTCTGTTCAATAAATTAGAAGCATTAGGAATAAGAGGGGTAGCTAATGACAGGTTTCAATCACAGCTAACAGATAGGGTACAAAGAATAGAGATAACACATACTTCAAATAGATCTAAACATGTAGTAAAACACTTATCAGAATACATTAACATAGGGGTTCAACAAAGTAGCATATTAGGTCCAATACTGTTCCTGATATACATCAATGACTTTCCCAGCAACATTACTGATGGTGGAAGAATTCTCTTCGCTGATGACAGCAATATTAAAGTCACTGAGAAAACAATAGAACTCATTGCTGAGAAAGCAAATGAAACTCTCAAGGAAGTTTATGATTGGTCAGTAAGCAATAAAGTGACATTGAACATAAAACTAATGCCATGAATTTCAGTTTGAAGAGGAAAAATGACAATGGTAAATTAAATGTAGATGGCACCTCTATAGACTGTGTAACAAAGGTAAAATTTCTAGGAATGAATATTGATTCTCAGTTGAAGTGGTGTGAACACACACAGGTACTTGCAAACAGAATGTCATCAGCATGTTATACCCTTAGAATCCTATCATCGTTGTGTAACATACACTGTCTTTTAGTTACAGATTATTCATATGTACACTCAATTCTTAGCTATGGCATTCTTTTTTGGGGAACAAACGCATTGAATACGAACACAATTTTCAAACTTCAGAAAAGAGCCATAAGAAAAATAACCAAAATACGAGTACTAGCCAAGCTCAATGTAAAGATTTGTTCAAAACACTGGGGATTTTAACTGTTCCACATGACATTTACCAGTCAGTTGTACATATCAAAAATAACATTGGTAATTACTGCTCAAACAGCTCTGTCCATGACCATAGACTCAACTTACATTTACCAAGAAAAAATAAACATAAAACTCAAAACAGCATTTTCTACCAAGGAATAAAACTGTACAATAAATTGCCAAACGAGTTTAAAGAAATTGCAAAAGTACACTTATTTAAAAGGGCAGCTAAAAAGTACCTGTTATGCAATACATTTTATACATTGAATGATTACTTAGCTAAAACAGAGTCGGGGTTAGACAAAAAAAAGTTATACAAATAAATAATAATAATATAAATAATATAATAATAATAATTATTATAAAACATCCGGCATTCCATATGACACCTTCACTTTGTTTTTCTTCTTTCTTTTTTCCTTTCTAGAAATACTTACCCCCAAGCTATGCATAGCACAATACTACAGGGTGTATACGACCCGGGAAATCCGGGAAAAACCCGGGAATTTTTTCATCCGGGAGAAAGCCGGGAAATACCCGGGAATTTTTCGGAATTCCGGGAATTTTTCATTGTTTTAGCTTTCAGTTAAATTTTTGTAGTTTTGGCTGCAGAATTGATTATCTAGCTAAGAATGTTATTGTATTCTGCTACTGGAGAATGACACTGCAGCAATAAAATATAAACGAGAGGGAAAAAAATGAAACTTTAGTGGCAAAGATTCAAATGGCTCTGAGCACTATGGGACTTAACATCTATGGTCATCAGTCCCATAGAACTTAGAACTACTTAAACCTAACTAACCTAAGGACATCACACAACACCCAGCCATCACGAGGCAGAGAAAATCCCTGACCCCGCCGGGAATCGAACCCGGGAACCCGGGCGTGGGAAGCGAGAACGCTACCGCACGACCACGAGATGCGGGCTGTGGCAAAGGAAATGTGCAGTTTACAACAACAAAACACCGTGCACGCACAAGCGTCTGCAAATAGCAAAAATATGTCAAAGGCCGTAGGGCTTAGACTGTAATTCTTCGTAACAATAAACCGCTTGCTATGAGCATGACGTCACAACTGTTCACATTAGGTTCGTTTGACCAGTTGCCAGCGGTCTGTTGTAAATGCGCATTTGACACGCGTATAAGCAGTACTTCTCCCGCTTTTCGCTACTCGAAGTTTAGCTGTTAGCTGTATCGGCAGTAGCAGCAAGCAGCCAGATGCAAACGAGAAAAATTTCTCTCGCGCGCCCTAGCTGCCAGATTCGCGCTTGCACAGAGTTGTCTGAGTTGTAGTGGGAAGGGGACTAGTCTCCACGTGACCCGTGTTTACGTTAAGTGATTTCGCTGCTTCTCTTCGCGTACAGCTCCCACGTCAAATGAAAACAAAACGGATTTCTGTGGCCGGGAGCTATCAAGTGAATTAAAATACATTCACATAATTACGGTGGACAAAAATATATTATTAATTTCAGTTTTCCGATTTGATTTTATTTCCAAGTTAGTAGCAGTCAAGCTTTAATCGTCTTGCAGAGCAATGAAGTTATTTTTGCAAGTTTGCTAAAGAAATTTGGCTTTATTAATCTTTTCGCTGAAGCAGTCATTTTATATGAAACGACGTGTTTCGTTCTACAGTATTGGCTAGTTCCAATTGTTCGCAGAATTTCAAGTGCACGTTGTCATCTTTGCCATGTATGGCATTATGCCATAATAAAGAACCAAAAATGAGATCGTAGAGTACTGGTACACCAAGACAATGCACATCCCAAAAACCACACTAAAAAGCTTAGTATCAGATGGGACCTACTTCATTGTGAATCTGGAAAAGGCCAATTTGCGCATCAAGCCGAATTATGCATTTTAGTATGGTTTACGAAATTCCGATGCGCTTCGGAGTATCCTCTGATGCCCTGCTTCTTTTATTGTGTAATGTAAGCTCTCTTAGTGCTTTATACACACGAACATGCGGGCTTCCTACACCACTGTAGTTGCACACGCACAAGAATGCCTGTTTTCTGGCACTCTCTGGCAACTGGTAAATCATACCTATTTCTAACAGTCTCCGGATAGTATTGCGAAGGGTGGTTAGAAAAGCGTTACTTTCAAAGTAAATTTCTTTTTACGCAATATGAATTATGTTACGTGTGAGAAAGTGGGATGGATATCTAAATCACAGGGCGTTCGAAACTGAAAACTTTGGGGACCAGCCACTTACAAGAATTTCGAGCCGAAACGTTTGTCATGATTTTAAATTTACTGGCACATTTGTGTGATGTATCTTAAAGTATAACACACGCAAAAAAGATCAATATTACATGTGAAAGCTTAGCTTCTGTTGTAGAGTGTTAATCTTAGAGACCAATATTATATATGAAAGCTTAGCTTTTCTTGTAGATATACGATACTGTGTACATTAATGTAAACCGTTAACTTTTCCTCTTATGTGTTCGCGCTATGTAACCAGTGATCTTGCTATTGGCAACTATAACACGTGTCCTATGCTCTGAATAGCTGCTGTCGCCGGCCGCGGTGGCCGTGCGGTTCTGGCGCTGCAGTCCGGAACCGCGGGACTGCTACGGTCGCAGGTTCGAATCCTGCCTCGGGCATGGGTGTGTGTGATGTCCTTAGGTTAGTTAAGTTTAAGTAGTTAAAAGTTCTAGGGGACTTATGACATAAGATGTTGAGTCCCATAGTGCTCAGAGCCTATTAGAGCTGCTGTCATCGGCTGGCGATATCTCGTGGCTTGAGATATGACTCGCTTACAAAAGGACATCGCAACCTCGGTTTCAACGCTCCGGAAACTAACGCGCTGTGTATGGTGCAATTCGAATGTATACTTTCGTAATACGAAAATATGCAGCGTATATGTTGCTGCAAATCAAAGGTCTTTCCAAAACTTCTCTCCTTTTTTTTATTAAAAGTCTCTCCAAAACTTCTCTGTCCCGTCTTTTTTTTCCCAGCAAATTCTACGCGATTGCATAAAACGTTAACCATTCAAAGGATTGAAAAGTTTTACAGTTCCGAGGGAAAATCTACGGAAAACCTACTGTCACTTAGCACAGAAAAATTGTATTTTCGCCCGGGAAAAAGCATATTTTTTAAACGGGTATCCGGGAGAAATCCGGAAGTAATCCGGGATTTTTTTTCCTTGTCCCCGTATACACCCTGTACTAACACCTCTTCCTCTTTCTGAGCTCAACATCTCACTCATTATGGAGGAGCTGACTCAGTTTTTCAGGATAGCAAATGGGAAGAGTTGTGGTACAGAAAATGGCCCAGAGATCACGTGTGTGTGTGTGTGTGTGTGTGTGTGTGTGTGTGTGTGTGTGTGTGTGTTATAAAACGATGTGTGTATAGTGTGTGCAGTGACTCATAGTGAGATATGAGTGAACAGTGTGGCATAACATTATTTAATAAGTTATTTGTAAAAAAAGTGTTATGTATCAGGAGTAAATCTACTGACTGTCTCTAACTAGAAGTCTGTAAATGTGTGTATATACTCACTCCGTCTTTAGACCACCGAGTGGCCTACCGGGACCATGCTACCGCGGTCTCATCCTCAGATGAGGATGCGGATAGGAGGAGCTTAGGGTCTTCACACCGCTCATATGTATATACGAATTAGCTTATTTTAAATTAATCTAAACTTGTAAATACTTTGACATATTCTATATCCTTGTAATAAGAGATCTACAGTTGAATAAAGCTAGCACTATTACTGTTACTACTTATGAAAGCTACACATAGCACATGAAGTTGACAGGTTGCTCTGCAACTGCAATTGAGATGCAGATTGTCGAAACAGGAACGAAACCAGTGTCATTGTAAAGATAGCAGACTGCCATTAAAATATTAGAATAGTTGTGTCTCCACTTGTCATCGTATCCGGCTTTCATCCCACGATTCAGTAACACATGGCGTGAATAAAGAAACTGCAAACATTCCGTCCACTGTGATCAGACTGTTTCATTCCACGGGAGAAAACAGTCTTTCTCTGATCGTATCAGCGAAACATTCTTTGCGCAACGCAGAGAATATTGCCATGTTTACATTTTCAGCAACGTCTTTACAAGTATGTGTAGGTCAACGTCGTATTCTTTTAGAATACCATCACCTAAATTTTGACATTTTATATCTGTTAGCTGTACGAGGCTTAGATTCTTTGCTATACATAGTGTCATTTGTAGGTTACTCTCAATGTTAGGAAGAGTTACCTAGACCCTTTTTAAATACCGTCTTCAAGAGTAAAAGAGTTAAATGGTGGGACATGTTTCACTTCAAAAAGGATGTCGTTTATGGAGATACAAAAGAAACAACGGTTCTGTCAAACCTAGTAATATACTTATTCCAAAACGTTTCTAAGAGTATGAAATGGGTCTATAATATTTTTATACTGTCATTTTTAACTAAATGTGAGTCTTAATTTAGAAAAAATGAAATATCGAAATTTGATCGAGAAGTAATAGAGAGATTGGGAGGAGTGTAAAAACACGTGGTGGCTAAGAGTAACGACAGAAGCTGATGGTGTCATGGCGACTATCATAAATAAAACTGACTGATGACCCAGTCATACAGCACATGATATATCTAAAAATTTAGTTAATTTCTTACAAGATTCCACACTATAAGGAGCGATTGAGACAACGATCTGATGAGAGGTGGGTATATAACGCCAGGAGAGACGTAGGAACAACTAGTACACACAAAAACCAAGGCCATAATTTGCATAAAAGTCTGAAACGGGACATCAGCCAGCTGCAGACGCAAGATAGCGGCGGCTGCTGCTGCTGGCGTTGATGGTATCGATGGTGGTGCCGATGTTCAGTTAGGGTCGTACTAGAAATTCTAAATTATTCTGTGACAAATTTATGGTTTTCAAGACACGAAATAACATTTTCTCTTTTACTACGAATGGAGGTGGAGCATCGTTGATGGTTTACACGCCCACAGATCATAAATTGGCTAACCAATTACCTATGCGACATCTGTAGGAGGCACATTCTTTTAATTATTCGTCCCGACGCACATGCAAATAATATCGAGTTATACAATAATTTTCGAATGTCGCTCCGTGAATTCACTGCGTCATCTCTTCTGAAACATAGTCAGTGAATAAGATAATATTTTCACTCCTCATAGATTTAATGAATGGCTCACATCTGTAAGTAGGCTGTTTATGTTTTCTCTATGTAAGTAGGCTGTTTATGTTTTCTCTATGTAAGTAGGCTGTTTATGTTTTCTTATTGGCAACGTTACGTAGCGCTCAATATGAAAATCACTGGCTGTGCTGTGTGCAGTCTGTGGCTAGTTTGCATTGTTGTCTGACTTTTCAAGCTTTTGTCCCATTTGTTGCATTAATTGTAATAACAATGCACTGGTGTCTGAAACATGTTCCTCAGTGCTTTTCGGCAGTGAATTTGCACCGGCAACATTCACATTTTGACAAGCGGAAAATGTGTCTTGACTCATTTGAGAAAACGGTGAGGACGCAAAACCTGAATCTACCGTATTTGCAAAATTGTGTCCTGTCATTTCGGATTCCTGAGGCGAGCTGTTGCCGACCGATCGATCGATAATGCTTCCCTCTTCACTAATTGGTTCACTGTCCACGCCATTATTTGCCGCCCGCTCCATTTCCCTATGCACAATTACCAAATTACTACTTTGAACATCAGTTAATTCATTACTCGGTGGCGCTAACACACTGCTTTCATTTTCACTGTCATTTCTCAGTTTACTTTGGAGCCTAGTATTACGTTTTTCACACGCCATTATTGTCACAGTATTTCACACGACAACACAGAAAAACACAATTTGAAGACCAAAAATAAGAGAACACATTAACATAGCACTGAAAATAATATCTAGTTAATTGCAGCTGCGAAATACTTGGCGCAAATCTACATGCATGCCACAACTGTTTTACTGTACAACAATGAAAGTCTGCAACTACAAAGGAGATTTTCTCTACAATTACGCGCTAGCAATAAACAAAATCTACACTAATTACACAAATTACAAGAAAAAATCAGAAGAATCCAGTGAGGTATCCTCGGCTAAGGGTCGACATATGAAACGTCCCCTTTTGAACAATTACAAATGACTGTGCTTAAACTGACACACAATATTTTGTTAGCGCAACGCAATCTGACTTTCAAAATTCCCAACAAAAGAATGGCCCTGACTAACATTAAACTATACCTTTCACAAATCACTTACCTCACAAAAATCTTCGCTGCTCAAGCTACTGCAATACAGCGAGCGCCACTACTGCCAGCTAAATAAAAGATTCAAACTATGGAAGGCACTAACTACTGATAGGGATAGTTAGCAAATGAAAGATATTAATAGAGAACAAACAATGTATTTACCTTGATATCATCATATATAAATATAGCAGTTCATGACAAATTTCAAAACTCCGCCATCTCTCTCCCCACATCCACCACTGCTGGCGGCTCACCTCCAACTGCACAACGCTACGCGCTGTTCACATCCAGCTGCCGCTGCCCAACACTACAATGGCAGACAACAATGCAAACTAGCCACAGACTGCACACAGCACGCCCAGTGATTTTCATATTGAGCGCTACGTAACGTTGCCAATAAGAAAACATAAACAGCCTACTTACATAGAGAAAACATAAACAGCCTACTTACATAGAGAAAACATAAACAGCCTACTTACACATCATTTAGGTCTAATTCAATACAGTGTCACCCAATAACTGGTGATCATATTAAGCAGTATTATAACTTTTGTGTCCTTAAAGAACGTAGTCATCATCGTCCTGGTGGATGCTAGTACTTGAGTGAGTGTGTGTGTGATAGACAGATAGATAGATAGATAGATAGATAGATAGAGAGAGAGAGAGAGAGAGAGAGAGAGAGAGAGAGAGAGAGAGAGAGGGGGGGGGGGGGGGGGGGGTTTCCGCAAGGCGGGGTGGTGTCAATTCGACAAATGTTGCTAAATCTCTGCACCAGATTAACACGATGAGTCCATGTTTTGTGAACGGAAGCAATTAGCGATCAAAGGTGAACAGTGTTCCGTCAGAGAAGACCCATAACCTGGCGTCATCTCTGCACGAAACTGTTTCTGCACCGCCAACATTCTCGGTACCCAACAACTACTGAGTTTATTGGGAAAAACTCAGAATAGAACGTGTGTTGACACGACGTGCCAACAACGTTTACTAGCGTACTAAGGATTTATCATCAGCACAAGCGCCTAGGTTTTTTTCTTCAGTAATGAAGGCTGAGGGACTGCCATCATCACATAAAAGTTCAGGTTGGAACTTCTTAATGATAGAAGAGGAGTGGGTACATCATAATCTCTGCCGCTGTGTAAGATCGTTCAGTTAGATCTGTACTTCATCACTGATGGCCTGCCGTATTTGTATGTTCCACTGCGAGAAGTCACAACGCCGTAAACATTAACCCGCAAGAAATGGTCGCGTCTGCAGTATTTGTAGCTTTGCACGTAGTGGTCACCAAAAACCGAAAAACAGGCATATTAGATTTTATGTTCGGGTATCTTGAAGGGGGGGATGGGGACATGAAATTTTGGGATCTCTCTTTTTATATGGTCCTTCTATATTGGTGTCGACAAATGACCTACTTTTCCTGTTCTATCTTGGCAACAGCCTTCATAAATATGTAGAGGATTATTTACATCTGATTATACAGAACTTTTCCTAATTTGAGCGTTCTTCCCTTCCAATTTTGGAAGCATTTTTTTTAAAGTTATCGATGCGAAGCATACCCGCTGTGGACGGATTAGTTTAAAGCAAAAAGAACACGGGCACGGAGTCGGTGCGTGGGCAGGTTTGCGAGCCTCACCGATTGATTATCTCGCCTGAATGCATGCAGCCCGTTCTGTGAGACTCCTTCAGTTTATATAAAATAGACGATTACCTTCGTCCCTAGCCTCCGGTGAGCTTGATGCCGACAGAATATGAAGTGACGCTACGCATCACGGATAACGTACACTAGAAGAGGTCATCTGGTACATTTTCTGTTAATAGGGCGGCGTCGGAGACGTAATGCATTAATAGACAGAATGGCGTTTAAGTTACCAGATCAATATACAGCTTAAGCCAGCTAACAAGTCGCCGTAAATATAGCCAGAATCAACAAATGTACTGAGGTGCAGTTTCCGCCAAGCCATAGCGGAAGCCGGCCGGTGTGGCCGAGCGGTTCTAGGCGCTACAGTCTGGAACCGCGCGACCGCTACGGTCGCAGGTTCGAATCCTGCCTCGGGCATCGATGTGTGGGATGTCGTTAGGTTAGTTAGGTTTAATTAGTTCTAAGTTCTAGGGAACTGATGACCACAGCAGTCAAGTCTCATAGTGCTCAGAGCCATTTCTGAACCATTGCGGAAAGTACGAGTATAGCAGTTTTATGATGTATGCAAGTAATTTTTGTTTGAAGTTGCCGCATTATGACACCAACTTTTTTGTGTAAATATTATATAGTTTGTGTGTGGCATTTTAAAAAGCCTTCGGTGAAGACTTCAAAGACATAGCATGTCTGGAACCTAATCAAATCGTAACAAGATAACAGCGCCGCAAAACCCTCTCTAAAGCTCTTTCCAGTGCCACAGAAAGTACATATTTTCATTAAAGACAGACGGTGTCGTAATTCACCATCTGTAGAAGTTAAAACCTACTTGCGTATGTCTGAAAATTCGCCACGTTTTCCGCGAAAACTCAGTGAAAACCGGACTTCGATATATTTATTATTTCTGGAGGTGTTTGGGATTGCCTCATAGCGTTTCTTGCCGGATGCATGTATAATGCGTTTGTGATGCACGCGTTCCTTCTGTTAACAATATCGATTTAACTATCTTTTGTCACCATTCTTCTGAATGATTTAGTGCTCCCAACGCGAATTTCTCTCCTTCTTTCTTCATAATCTAATAGGAATTACACAACGTCTTCAATTATTTGATGTGTTGCAGTCTGTCATCACCTACAGCTTTTACCCTCTAAAGTTCAGTGTAGTACCATGGAAATTATACCTTGATGTTTTAACACATTTCCTCGGGCATGGGTGTGTGCGTTGTCTTTAGCGTAAACTAGTTTAAGTAGATTAAGTAATATGTAAGCTTAGGGACCGATGACCTTAGCATTTTGGTTCCGTAAGACTTTACCACAAATTTCCATTTTCAACACACGTCATGTCATCCTGCCCCTTTTTCGTCTCACTGTTTTCCACATATTTCTTTCCTCTTCGATTCATGCGATCTGAGGTATCTTGTCACGGTCCGCCTCTCTCGGGCATGGGTGTGTATGTTGGAAAATTGGAAATTTGTGGTAAGATCTTATGGGACCAAATTGCTGAGGTCATCGGCCCCTAAGCTTACACACTACGTAATGGAACTTAAACTAACATATGTTAAGGACAACACACATACCCGCTCCCAAGGGACGACTCGAACCTCCGACGGGGGGAGCCACGCGGACCATCACTGGAAGCCTCAAACCGCGCGGCTGTGTGTGTTGTTCAGAGCGTAAGTTAGTTTGACTTAGATTAAGTAATGTGTAAGCTTAGGGACCGATGACCTAAGCAGTTTGGTCCCTTAAGGTCTTACCACAAATTTACAATTTACGTTTCTCTTCGATTCCGCAGATAACCTCCTCACATCTTATCACTCCACTTAATTTTCAGTATCCTTCTATAGCACCCTATCTCAAACTCTTCGATTCTACGAGGTTTTTTTTTTTCGCCCACACTGTCCGATCGGTCGCGAAGTTGGAACTACAGATAACATCCGATGAAGCTTTGCGAAGGTGGGTTGCACAGTGTCTCTAGTACGCCCGTCGATGGCGTCACCTGGAGGTTGTCAATTCTGAGCACGCACTGAGCACTTAAACATGTCTACAACTAGTCTCCCACAAAGTGTGAAGTGAATGTCGTCATTCGATTTCTTCGTGTAGGGGCCGGCAGAGCATCCACAATTCCATGACGAATGAGAAATGAGCGCGGCGAAACTTCGATGAGTGACAGCAAAGTGCGGCAATGGTGCAGGAACTTTCAAGCAGAACGTATAGACTTTGACGATGTAGGCGGCCAGGGAAGGAAGCGAACATCAACCAACGCTCTTGTTCCGTGACTGCATCATACGATTGGAGAAAATCGTTGTCCGCAGCTCGTGGTCGTGCGGTAGCGTTCTCGCTACCCGCGCCCGGGTTCCCGGGTTCGATTCCCGGCGGGGTCAGGGATTTTCTCTGCCTCGTGATGACTGGGGGGGGGTGTTGTGTGATGTCCTTAGGTTAGTTAGGTTTAAGGAGTTCTACGTTCTAGGGGACTGATGACCATAGATGTTAAGTCCCATAGTGCTCAGAGCCATTTGAACCATTTTTGAGAAAATCGTCGTCTCACAATTTCTGTGTTCAGTGATTTGTTTCCCGAAATTACTAAGTCAGCTGTCTATACTATAGTGATTGTGAAACTACAGTACTGCAAACACTATGCGAGCTGGGTTCGCAAGACGCTGTCCGACCGTCACAAAACAAAGCGAGTGGGCGCCGCCTTAACTTTTCTACAATGGTATCGTGATGAAGAAGAGTTTTTGGACAAAGTTACCACAGCGGACGAGACATCAGTCCGTTTCGAAAATGAAGAAATAAGAGCAATCCAAATCGTGTATGGATTCTCATTCCTCGAGTAAACCAAAGAAGCGCTAGCGAACCTTCTCCATCAGAAAGTATATAGTTACTATGTTCTGGGACCGAAGAATAGTTTTGTTGGTGGAATTCATGGAATTTGGGACGACCATCGCTGCTGCCTCATACAACGGGACTGTCAAACTTCTACGAAGTGCACTTCAGAACAAGCGAAGTGGAATTTTCTCATCAAGCACTGTCTTTGTTCTTGAAAATGCTCGGCTGCATATTGCAGCTGCACAAAAGCCGCTCCTGTAGCGTTTTTTAATAATAAGCGTTTTATTGGCCACCGTGCAACCCGCACTTGGCTACCTCTAATTTTCATCTCTTTGCACAAATGACACGCTGTGGGCAAGGACAGCGTTTTGGCCCAGACAAGCGTAGAGAATTGGCTGAAGGCACAGACAGCTGCCTTCCATGACGAGGGTACTGGAAACCTGGTACCATGCTATGGAAAATGTCAAAATGGCGACTATGTAGAGTAGTAGCTGGAAGGTGTTGGTAAATATTGCAAATAAAACACTAGAACTGACATGTGATTGCATTTTCACGCAATTTGGGTGCATAGATCCTTAGAAATCAGTACCCAGAACAACCACTTCTGGCCGTAATAACGGCCTTGATACGCCTGGGCATTGAGTCAAACAGAGCTTGGATGGCGTGTACAGGTACAGCTGTCCATACAGCTTCAACACGATGCCACAGTTCATCAAGACTAGTGACTGGCGTATTGTGACAAGCCAGTTGCTAGGCCACCATTGTCCATACGTTAACAATTGGTGAGAGATCTGGAGAATGTGCTGGCCAGGGCAGCAGTCGAACATTTTCTGTTCCAGAAAGGCCCGTACAGGACATGCAACATGCGGTCGTGCATTATCCCGCTGAAATTAGGGTTTCGCAGGGATCGAATGAAGGGTAGAGCCACGGGTCGTAACACATCTGATATGTAACGTCCACTGTTCAAAGTGCCGTCAATGCGAACAAGAGGTGACCGAGACGTGTAACCAATGGCACCCCATACCATCACGCCGGGTGATACACCAGTATGGAGATGACGAATACACGCTTCCAATGTGTGTTCATCATGATGTCGCCAAACACGTGTGCGACTATCATGATGCTGTAAACAGAACCTGGATTCATTCGAAAAAATGACGTTTTGCCATTCGTGCACCCAGGTTCGTTGTTGAGTACACCATCGCAGGCGCTCCTGTCTGTGATGCAGCGCCCAGGGTAACCGCAGCCATGGTCTCCGAGCTGATAGTCCATGCTGCTGCAAACGTCGTCGAACTGTTCGTGCAGGTGGTTGTTGTCTTGCAAACGTCCCCATCTGTTGACTCAGGGATCGAGACGTGGCTGCACGACCCGTTACAGCCATGCTGATAAGATGCCTGTCATCTCGACTGGTCGTTGGGATCCAGCACGGCGTTCCGTATTACCCTCCTGAACCCACCGATTCCATATTCTGCCAACAGTCATTGGATCTCAAGCAACGCGAGCAGCAATGTCGCGATACGATAAACCGCAATCGCGATAGGCTACAATCTGACCTTTATCATAGTCGGAAACGTGATGGTACGCATTTCTCCTCCTTACACGAGGCATCACAATGTTTCACCAGGCAACGCCGTTCAACAGCTGTTTGTGTATGAGAAATCGGTTGGAAACTTTCCTCATTTCCGCACGTTGTAGGTGTCGCCACCGGCGCCAACCTTGTGTGAATGCTCTGAAAAGCTAATCATTTGCATATCACAGCATCTTCTTCCTGTCGGTTAAATTTCGCGTCTGGAGCACGTCATCTTCGTGGTGTAGCGGTTTTAATGGCCAGTAGTGTAGTAATTAAGTAAAATATTTTATTAAATCTTTTATATCTACGTATATAAACTGAAGTCCCCTGTTCACTTCTTTTTGTATGTCCACGTTGATGTGAGGAACTACAGAGATTCTGATACGGTCTTGCAATTACGAGGACCGATATATTGCCAGTATCTATATCGAAAACAGGGATTCTACATCTCAGGATGGGTGAAACGTAAGCATAAAAAATTAAATTTTCACGGAACCCTACTCGCACTAAGGCAATTTTCTTCAGTTTCATCTCAATCCATATTCTGTGTTCGTTAGACTGTTCATTTTATTCATAACGTCCTGTAATTCTTTGCTTTCGCTGAGGAAAGCAATCTCGTCAGGGAAACTTATCACTGATCCGCTACCACCCTGAATTAAAAGAACTCAATCTTGAACCTTCGTTTTATTTCCATCGTTGCTTCTTCGACGTACAGATTTACTGTCATTAGCATCTAAAATCACTTACCCGCTTACATATGGCACGTGAACTCCAACCCACGGTGTGGCTAAGTGAAACTTCAGACTCTAAAGACTTCAGGAATGGGGAAAAACTACTCTAGGAAAATGGAATGTTCGTGATATAGCTAGTAAGGAAATAGACCACATTAAAGAATTAGAGGAAAGAAAATCCAGTATAGGGAAATAAAGATGTAGTTCTATTACTCACTGCTAAATGAACGTGTTTCTCCTCCGAGCAGACGCAATTTTGAGGAACTACATAATTTTGTTACAAAATTCTTTGCCCGTGTTTCCGTTTTCCCTCAGTCTGCCCCCCCCCCCCCTCCCCCCCTGGCCCCTGTCTCACCCCTTTTCTCTCTATGGTTCAAATGGCTCTGAGCACTATGGGACTTTACATCTGAGGTCATCAGTCTCCTAGACTTAGAACTACTTAAACCTAACTAAACTAAGGACATCACACGCATCCATGGCCAAGGCAGGATTCGAACCTGCGACCGTAGCGGTCGCGCGGTTCCAGACTGAAGCGCCTAGAACCGCTCGGCCACCCCGGCCGGCTCTCTCTCTCTCTCTCTCTCTCTCTCTCTCTCTCTCTCTCTCTGTGTGTGTGTGTGTGTGTGTGTGTGTGTGTGTGCGCGCTCCTTCTACTGACCAGTTTCCCAAGAGGTCGCCTCGTCCGGCCAGTGACTGCAGCTGCTGGACAAGGGACAGCAGCGCACGCGACATCCGGCTGCGCCACTTGCCGCTGAGCCGTGGCAGACAAAACCTAGTAGCTAGCGGTTGGCTGCACTCTGCCTGTACCTGTCTCTGCTCACAAGGTCAAGCCGTGAAATCGCGGCGACACGTGCCGAGAACGACCGTCGCCAAGGACTGGGTCACCGAGCCGCACTGTCACTCCAGTTCCTTCCGGAGCTGTGTGCTTATCGTCTTCACACACAATGTCCAGCATACCTCATTACGTCGGTTGTTTAGAAACTCGTAGCTACCTTAAATTGACATTACCCATTGCGCCTGTTGGGAAGCACTGCGGGAGTATATGAAATGAAATACGACGTTTAAAGAATGGCATCACCGAACCAGAACAGCAGACAAACATTATCCAGAACAGCAGACAAACATTAAAACCAGTAGGGAGCGAGCATGGGGTTAAACCAAACTGGTGAGTGGCGACGCTCCATCTCAGACGCCGACCAACGTTTAGGTAAGATATGACAAGCAGAGAGGTTTTACGGGCGGATGAAATAGATTCTATACACGAGCGTCTCAGGTCGAGTATTTTCTTTCGTAATACACCTTTGTTCATATTCTTTGCTTCCTATTTCGTCTCGAAGTACATAGATGTGGCGATTCGAACTAGGGAACGTGTACACTGTTCAGGCATCATCAGTTTCCGGAAATCCCTGAACATGCTACGTGAAATCCACGATATTGTCAAGGGCCCGGTCAATGCAAATATAACAACAACAGTTCGCTCGTGGAAGAAAATTTCTAAACCCTCTGCTTGAAGCGGCTTTGAAGATGTGATACTACTAATCTTCTGCAATTTGTGAAATAAATTTCAGATTGTGAAGTCATAGAGGAAGAAAAAAATCCGAGAGAGGTTATATTAGCTATCTCTATGAACCAGGATATGAACAGCGGAGTGACGTAAGCGAAGTGAAAAAAGTGTATTTTGTAGAGGAAAAGTGCGAAGAAGAAGCGGTCACAGGACCCTCTATCAAGCAATACGAGGTACTGAAGTCGTTGATCTATTATTAGAATACACAGACCAAAATTTATTTGACCCTACCGATGTTTTTATTCCCCGAAAATATGAAAACGGTCTTCGAGGAAATTTGAATGAAAAATGGAAACACCAAAAAAATGTACAATTATTTCCTGAAAGCAAGCTGAAAGCAATTTTTACGAAATACGATGTGTTTTAAGTGTGGTTTTGTAAATAAGTTGTCAGTTTCCAGAAGAAACGTGTATGTTTGGGAATATCCGTGTTTTTCTGTTATGCATGCAGTAATCTAGATAAACACAATTTTCTATACTTCGCGTATTTCAGAAAGAAAAATCTATAATTGGTGTTTCCGAGTCTTAATAGTGGCTTTCATTAGGGCCTGGTAAAGCAATGGCACCTGAATTTTTCAAGAACGTATTTCACTGTCGTCCATGATGAAATTTCTCAATCTATCGCCATAACAAACTCCCGTACAAAAATAATAATTAAATTTCGTCAATAAAATCTAAAATAAATCGTGTATCCCTGTATCTAATTTGTGTCCATTGGTTTTAAGACATTACAACAATTCATGACGATTTTCCGTGTGCTATTAAACCCTTCCCTTGGAGGGAGGTAGAACTTCGTGGAAATTGTGAAAGAAGATACTGAACCGTCGTCTTACACAATCAATGATGGGGTAAGGAAGGGCAGGGAGTAACTAATGTGTTTCACTCTTTGAGGCTCTACCAGGAATGCTACACGGAGCTGGCATCTTAGACAAGTCGAAAACGAATCATCAGAGCTTAGACGAATACACTGACCTACCATCGCAGTCATTTGTCTTTAGGAGGGGTCATATGGTTCCTTTAACAAGCAGTCTCGTATGGTCATCCCTTAATGACAATCAATCTCAAAGCATTCTACGTGGCTCCAAATCCCAATTTTATGAAAAAGAAATTGAATTTTCGATCAACAGATAACTGGGAGAATCTGAAATATTTCCTACTCTTTGTATGAGGGATACATATGTTAAATATACTTACTGTTAGTGTTACTGGATGCCCGAGTGATGATTAAATATAAAAGCTGCAAGTTTAGAAAAAAAATATGTACCATGAAACCTTACACAGTAACGCATATATTAATTACACAGTTGCTGGTCGGTGAGAGAATATCAATGAACAGTTACGAAGAAGAATCAGATAATGTTTTCCATCAAATGTTAGCGTCTTCCATCCTCCTGAGTGGAAACGAATCTCTGTTCCAAAACAGTCAGTTGTGCTTTATTCACTTTAGAGAAGCGGACATAACTAGTCGTTGCTTGAAGCCATCTGTACAAAATTTGCAACTACCTTCTTATAATCTTACACGTAGACCAGATTACATGATTTCTGTTGCTGATATCGAAACTTCCCCCCCTTCTCAACTCTCAATTTCTTAACTGTCCCGGAAGATGCTTCATGCTTCTAGCCAATGTCTGACTATTCTTTTATTCTGACCGCGATGAACAGCAATTCTTATTTGACGGGTAGTATTCGAAAGTCCGCACTCCCTTTGCAGCAGTTAATTTATCATCTGTTTGTACCTTAATTTATTTAAATCTGGCTGTTCTGTGATGAACTGCTGAAGTTCAGAAATAGATTGGAATTGGACACTAACTGTTCACTATGAATTTCTAGTTTTCATTTATATATATTCTGAAGACTGCCGTTTAGTGAGGATAGTGTCTCACAGGGGTCGTAATAGGAGACCGCCCATACATGGAAAGTAAAATGACAGCTGCTCGCAGGCACCTGCTAAGATTGAAATCAAGGCCAAAAACTGCTACCGCAACCTTTCACTTTCACGAAACTTGTTGCAGTGACAGGAAACACTCGCCACAAGGACCCTGTTCTGGGAACAAGTAGGGTGGATTTCCCCTTTCATAGCGATGCAAGCACGACGCATGGCAAGCACCAAAATGTAATAAGTACATAGTTACTTTTCGTGTTCCGTGGAACTTACTATTAAGAACAAACATTTTTGATTTATTGATGTTGAATGTAACAACAAGTTTAGTTACCAGTCACTGTTAATTTATTTCCGCAACGCCTATCTAAGTTTTTAAACCTCGATCCTCAGTTGAATATCTATGGCATGTATGTTTTGTTAAAACTTTGGAGTAACCTGACTCTAACAGAGCAAAAACGAACCAGTACTTCAGAACATGGCTCACAGCTCTATGGCGATTTTCACTAAAGGATGAACGGAAATGCAAATGTGGAAATAGTACAACCAAAATTAAATACCGTCAGTGGTCACATACTCCTTGTCGTGAAACATAATGTACACTGTCACACCTGAGGTAAAAAATTCTTTTCTGTCAAGTTTATTAAGCTATTAAGCTTAATACTTTGCACACACTTAAGTAATCAGGGTGAAACGATAGAAATGTTTACTGTTAGTGTGTTTGTTTGTGTTTTGGGGATATGTGATCGGTTTGCTGGGTCGCGGGCCTAATGTGTGTGTGTGTGGGGGGGGGGGGAGGGGGGAGGGGGATGGAATGGGACAGAGTGGGATGGAGGAAAGAGTGTGTGGGGGGGTTTATTGGAGGGGCCTCAAAGGGGAGGGGGGGAAGGGGAGGTCTGCGGATGAGAGAGAGAGAGAGAGAGAGAGAGAGAGAGAGAGAGAGAGAGAGTGAGTGAGTGAGTGAGTGAGAGGGGGGGGGGGGGGGGAGACAGACAGACTCGGAGAGAGTTGGTGAAATGAGTGTCAACTTCTGTCACTTGTTTCAACTACTTCCGAATTCCAGCCTTCTAGCCTTCTGTCTCTGAATCTTCACAATGCTTTCAGACTTGCCCCAAAATCATATTTCGGTTTTGCTCTATGTTCTCCGCTCTTATGAGTTTATTGACGCCATCTTTGATCCCTCAATGTTTACAAAGTGTGCTGGTGTATGCGCTGTATCGTGACGGATAAAGGAGACTGTGACCACTGGAGGTATGTTATTTTAGTTATTCATCTTTTTAATAGAGATCTCCACATAAATGTGAGCTATGTTCTGAGGTAGTAATTTGTTCTGCACTACTAGACCTTGCCAGAGGTTATTGTGAAGTCGCAACACAACACATCCATGCCATATTAATCCACATAAATCTACCTAATGATAGAGGTCTAACCCTTCGAGACACGTTGTGGAAATCAGAGCGACTGGTAACGATGAGCTTGTTGTTTCATTCGGTCTTACTATTATGACAAGAGTAGGTGGTGGAGTGGTTAAGGCATTGGATTCGCATTCGTGAGGAGGACAGCAGGGTTTGTGGTTTCTCTAAATGGTTTACAACGAATACTAGAATAGTTGTCTTGAAACTGACACTAAAGGTATTCTTCCCCGGACTTGTTTTCTGTCTTAATGGTCACGCGTTCGATGCGTTGTGGAAATAAGAGCAACTGGTAACTCGTGGTTCTTATACACATAATGGCATCATATGTATCGAGAGATACATTATTCGTTAAAAAAATTAGGGCTAATATATGGAAGTAATTGTTGTGATTTTATGCAATGGTTTGTGTTTTCAGGAGCATTTTCAGACCTTTTCAGCTTGAGTACAGTGTAATAAGGAACAAAATTGACTTCTTCCACTTAACCCAAACTGAAAACAGCTGAAGATGCCCGAAAACTGGTAATCGGCTGTATTACAGCGAAACAGTGACTTCAATAAACCACCAGTCAGTTATTTACTTCATTAATATATATATATATATATATATATATATATATATATATATATATATATATGCATTAATCAGATGAGATCTAATCTGGTCTCATGGCTATACAGGGAGCAGTCATGCCCATAGGCAACTGTTTATCATTACTAGACCATATTCCCACAAGTGGGACGAATTCTGAAGGAAAAAGAATTAGACTGTATATGAAACTCAAAAACGTTATAGAAATAAAAGTGCTTCTGAGGGAACATATTACTGTCTTTTTTCGGGTGATACACATGTAAAATGACAAAAGTCTTTAACGCTATAAATACTGTGTTACATTATAAAACATGATTTCAGTATTTACAGTTCCGTAACAATAAAATCCAGTAGTAGACTTTAGCAGAGCTGTAGAAGACTTGCGATCAAATAAGGCAGAAGCGATAGATGAGATTCGAATTCCTAATGTCATTGGAACGGGGGGGGGGGGGGGGGGGGGATTGGGAACCAAACGACTATTCAAGTCGATGTGTAGAATGTAAGTCTGGAGACATACCATCACGCTTTCGGGAAAACATCATTCTTCCTTCCTTCCGTAGGAAAATGTCCAAAGGAGTATTGCATCATACTTCTTAATTTCGTCTGTATTCGCCTATACCCGACCCTCGACTGTTAATAAATGTGTCCTTCCTGGACGGGAGTATACGTGAGGTACGAGTGCAGGCTGTGACACATGGCCGACGACCTGTGGAAGTTTGGGTCTGGCCGTGACTCGTGCACGGATATCCGAAGCGGTTAAGGCGACCACTCGTGTAAAGCGGGAAATCCGGTTTCGAGTCCCGGTCTGGCACAAATTTTCACCGTCTTCACTCCAATACATAGCCGATGGACGTTCATATTCGAAACATCGAAACATTTCCTGTCATCATGCGATTCCTGCACAGGGAGAGACTTGCATGCATGTCTGAAGGAATACTGCTTCGAACTTTACAGCCACAGTCAAACAGAGACACTGCAGCAGTGTAACTCACGTAGCTATTTGCGCTTGACAATGAGAGTGAATTATCAAAACACGTTGTGATTAGCATGAAAAAGTATGAAACTGTTCCAGTGTTTCATTATTTAAATCACGCTGAATTATATCGAGACGAAAATGTCGGTTGTAGGGAAGAGGAAAGGCAGTGAAATGAAACTGGTATAAAACAAGTGGATGATCCTCTGAGTTTGTGGAGAAGCGCATGAGCTACCGTGAAGCTGGCGCGGCGGTAATGTCAAGGGCGGGGAGGCGGTAGCCAGCGGCGCTGAGGGCGCGTCACGCGGCGTTATCTCACAGGCCGAGGCGCTCAGCTGGTCCGGTCAGGTCTGGCCCGCGCTTCCCGCTGACACACTTTCCCGGCGCCGCCCTTGACCTCGGCTGTCCGCAGCCGCCTCTGCCTACCCTAGCGAGTGGTATAAACGTTACTCGGCTGTAATCGCCAGTCGGACGTCGTGCTACACTTCACATGTCAGAGCAACGTCAATAGATGCAGTCTCCCTGTCTATATCAGTACTCAATCCTTCACGTAACTCCCATTCCAACACACAAGGATGATGTCTCGTTCCAGAAGTCAGCAACAGCACGGTAAAAATCTTTTATTTCTACGGCACGTCTGCATGACTGCAATTCACGCTCAACTACTTGGCAGAGAACTCATTGAAGCATACTGAGTCTATTTCTCTACTCTACATCTACATTTATACTCCGCAAGCCACCCAACGGTGTGTAGCGGAGGACACTTCACGTGCCACAGTCATTACCTCCCTTTCCTGTTCCAGTCGCGTACGGTTCGCGGAAAGAACGACTGCCGGAAAGCCTCTGTGCGTGCTCGAATCTCTCTAATTTTACATTCGTGTTCTCCTCGGGAGGTATAAGTAGGGGGAAGCAATATATTCGATACCTCATCCAGAAACGCACCCTCTCGAAACCTGGCGAGCAAGCTACACCGCGATGCAGAGCGCCTCTCTTGCAGAGTCTGCCACTTGAGTATGCTAAACATCTCCGTAACGCTATCACGCTTACCAAATAACCATGTGACGAAACGCGCCGCTCTTCTTTGGATCTTCTCTATCTCCTCCGTCAACCCGATCTGGTACGGACCCCACACTGATGGGCGATACTCAAGTATAGGTCGAACGAGTGTTTTGTAAGCCACCTACTTTGTTGATGGACTACATTTTCTAAGGACTCTCCCGATGAATCTCAACCTGGTACCTGCCTTACCAACAATTAATTTTATATGATCATTCCACTGCAAATCGTTCCGCACGCATTCTCCCAGATAGTTTACAGAAGTAACTGCTAAGAGTGCTTGTTCCGCTATCATATAATCGTACAATAAAGGATCCTTCTTTCTATATATTCGCAATACATTACATTTGTCTATGTTAAGGGTCAGTTGCCACTCCCTGCACCAAGTGCCTATCCGCTGCAGATATTCCTGCATTTTGCTACAATTTTCTAATGCTGCAACTTCTCTGTATACTACAGTATCATCCGCGAAAAGCCGCTTGGAACTCCCGACACTATCTACTAGGTCATTTATATATATTGTGAAAAGCAATGGTCTCTTTCATGCTCTAACAGCGCGCGAGAAACGACACTTAGATCTTTCCGTGAGAGCTCTGATTTCTCCTATTTTATTACAATGATCATTTCTTCCCGCGTAGTGTGGCGTGAACTAAGTACGTCCACATTCGAAGGAGAAAGTTGGTGACTGAAATTTCGTGAAAAGATCGCACCGCAATGAGAACCGCCTTTTTTTAATGCGAAATAGCAATGCTTATGTTATCAACATGAACGATACAATTTTCTTTCGGACAAGGAAGCATGTATATTTGATAAATTACATCGTAATTCCTAATAACACAGGCTCTGCTATTTCGTATTTATTCCCCAATAACAGGACCTCTACTATCAATAAATTCGTCCTTCCTGGACAGGAATACACGTACCGTACGATACCAGGTTGTAACACAAGGATGACGGTCTACGCCCGTGATTCGTGGGTGGATAGCCGGAGCTGTTACGGCGACCGCTCGGTCTAAACGGGTAATCCGAGTTTGACTCCAGGTCCGGCACAAATTTTCACTGTTGCCATTCCATTATACAGCTGATGGTTGTTCGTATTCGCAACCGCGAATGCATTTCATGTTTTTGTTTTAAAGATCGCCACTCGAACTCGTGTATCATTTCCTTGACACACACTCCCCTATTTAGCAGTATTGAGCTGCCATTCTTTGGGTTATTTTGATGTCCTCCGTCAAAGCTCTACAGTACGGATCCAATACCGCGCAGCAATACCCCAGAACGGGACGGACGAGCGTAGTGTAGGGTGTCTCCTCAGAAGATCTCTACAGTAAGACGCAGCCTTCAGTTCGCTTTCCCCACAACATTATCTATACGAAAAAATCTCATTCTTGATGGCTACTGAAGCTACTAAGAAACAACAGTGTACAAGAACAATATCGTCTTCAAATGTTAAATCTATCTATTGTTAATATTCTACTAAATACAAGGTTTTGCCTGCAACAATAAGATGTTATTTAAAAGAAATCTTTATCACTGAAGATAGTTGTCAACACCGTGATTCGTTTTGCATAGTTTGGGACTATAATACATAGTCCAAATATCGCTAATTGTAACTACACCAGTTAACCCTTCCACGGTTCTTAAAAGACCCGAACTTCCACGGATAAAACGTCATACGGTGTTAACTATGTGTCAGACAGTCGTATCATTTTGTAGGTACATAGTTAGTGTATTTGGAGACTACCTGAAACATATGTTGTGAATAATATTCGTAGTAAAGAGGTAATAGATAAACCGCCATGGCTTATGCTAAAATTTTCCTGCATGAACAGCGAAAAATTAGTAAGCGACAAACGTTCTGCCTCTCATTATTTTGTGGAAGTCAGTAAAAAAAGTTTTAAAAAGGTCTGAAAGAGTGTGTAAAGTTTACTGGAAGTCGCTAAGTGTTTTTATTCTCAAATACTGGATGAATAGTGTCTTGGTAGTTTACTCGCTGTGACTTATGCTGCCTCCTGACATATATTTATTTTCTAACTTTATTGCGTTAAACCTTTAAGATAAGATTATAGCTCTTAATGAGTAGATGAAGAAAGAATTCTAAATTTTTAAATTCGGTCATTAATTGTATGAAATAACGTAAAACAAATTTTTGTTGACCCTCAAATGTTGCAGCCGGGACTGGGGTTATAGTTTTAGCTTTTTAGCCATTGAGTAATATATAAGGGGCAGTCAAATGAAAACCGAACACCCGTCACAACGAGACTGTGGATTGGTTCCATTCGAAAGTAATCACCACAGGCGTTAAGACATTTATCGCACTGAGAGATGAGACGATCGATTACTGTTTCGTAGAATGCGGTCGGAATCTAATAGCTCCACAACCGCATCCACTCTTCCATTCCCTCGACAGACTGAAACCACATCCACACATGTCTTTCTTCAAGTCGCCAATGATGTGGAACTCACACGATGGAAAATCATGCCTGCACGGAGAATGTTGCAGTGTTTACCAACCAAATCGCTGAAGCAAAGGCTGTGTCCGCCTGCCAGTATGGGGGCGGGCGCTATCGTGCAACAGGATGGTTCTGTTTGACAGCATTCCTGGCCGTTTTGACATTGTGGCGCGTCACAGTTTCTGCAAAGTGTCTTCATAGCGCTGCGTAATGGTAGTGGTTCCATGCTCGAGGAAATCAAAGAGAAAACGCCCCCTGCAGTCGAAGGAGGAGGTCGTCATGACCTTACCGGAAGTTGCGTGAACAGATTTGGATTTGAAACTTCCTGGCAGATTAAAACTGTGTGCCGGACCGAGAGTCGAACTCGGGACCTTTGTCTTTCGCGGGCAAGTGCTCTACAAACTGAGCTACCCAAGCACGACTCACGCCCCGTCCTCACAGCTTTAATTCCGCCAGTACCTCGTCTCCTACCTTCCAAACTTCGCAGAACAACTTGGACACACAAAAAGCAATGCCATCATTTGCATAAAAGTCTGAAATGGGACATGAGCCAGCGGTAGACGCAAGATAGCGACAATGGGGCCGTCATTCCGTTTCATTGTCAGTTGTGAGTGAGATGGCGACTGTGGAGCACAAGGTTTTCTGCATTCTTGAGTTCGCGAAAAACGAGTCGCAAATTGCAGTGCAGCGAGCCTTTCGTACCAAATTCGGTATTCACCACCGACTCGCAAATGCAATAATCTTTGGTTTAAGCAATTTAAACAGACTGGGACTGTGTGCAAAGGAAAAGGCACAGGACGACCACGTGTGTCAGAGGATGATGTCCGACGGATTGAACCAAGTTCTACGCGCTGTCACAGTAAGTCTACCAATAGCGCCAGTCGAGAACTTGGAATACCCCAACCTACCGTGTGGGAAGTTCTGAGACGGCGTTTGCTTAACAAGCCCTACCGATTACAACTTGTGCAGGCTCTCAACCCCAATGACAAAGAGAAGCGTCTTGCATTTTGTGGTTATGAGCTAGCAAATATGGAGGATGACGCATTTGTACAGCCTGTAATTTTTAGCGATGAAGCGACGTTTCACCTTAATGGAAAAGCCAACAGACACGATGTTCGCATATGGGGTTTGGAAAATCCACATTCACCAGTGCAACACGAAAGAGACTCACCGAAGATCAACGTGTACAGTGCCGTATCACGTACGAAAGTTTATGGACCATTTTTCTTTGCGGAAAGAACTGTAACGGGAATCATGTACCTGGACATGTTGGAACAATGAGCTATGGAAGATTCCCAGGACTTCATTTTCCAAAGGATGGAGCTCCGCTTCATTGGCACCGTGATGTACGAGGCTTTTTGAATGACTCTCTTCCTCAGAGCTTGATTCGGTCGCAGGGTATTTCTGGCCACCGAGATCTCCTGATCTCTCACCCTGCGACTATTTCTTATGGGGCTACATGAAGGAAGCTGTTTACGCCGCGCCTCTACCAACAACTCAGACGATCTGTGGTTCAAATGGCTCTGAGCACTATGCGACTTAACTTCTGAGGTCATCAGTCGCCTAGAACTTAGAACTAATTAAACCTAACTAACCTAAGGACATCACACACATCCATGCCCGAGGCAGGATTCGAACCTGCGACCGTAGCGGTCGCTCGGTTCCAGACTGTAGCGCCTAGAACCGCACGGCCACTCCGGCCGGCGACGATCTGTGGAATCGGATAACTGCTGCCGTGCACTCAGTAGCAGCAGATACACTTTTGCGTGTGTGGGACGAGTTTGGCTACCGTATAGATGTGCAGTCAACGGCGGCCACATTGAACATTTATAACATTTATCACATTTCTAATTATTAAAAATAATTAAAACTAATTAGTTACAAATTATTAGAAATTATTAAATTTGTTAAATTGATATAAATCATTCTGAAAGAAAACTTTGAAACTTCCTCTTTTCATTGGTATAAAGCTTGTTCATTTTGGATTTGTACAATGATGCAACCTTGTAACCTCTCCGCAAGAATTATTTTAAAATGAAAGAATTGAATGAAAATGCAAATAGTGCCAAATGTTAGCTTCCCACAGTAATAAAACTCAATAATAATAAAAATATGCAAAAATGTTAAGTCCCCACAAAATTAACGTTAAGATGAACCTGATAAATTTTATAAGGGCAGCTGCGCTGACCTTCGGCCCTGTGCAATAATTAAACCTGAACACAAAAACCAAAATTCTTACCTCAGTAAACTGCATCTATATCTGCTCTTATTTTTCGGCACAGCTCCGTGCAATTCTGGCCCGTGTTTAATTTTAATTCTTGGAGGGAATGCATAGGAAATATTATTTAACTTGAATCTTTTTCTTTAAAAAGGTTACTTTGTAGAAAAATTATTGGGGCAATTCTTGAACAAATTAATTACAATTAACATATGTTATTAGCTGAGCGCAATGCTGCTTCATTACCTTCGATAACAATAAACTTCGTCCAGAACTGTGACCAGAGACCCATGTCGACGCCCGCTCAGTACAACCGTCCATTCGTTACAGCTACTGCCGACTCCTTACACACAACTACTGTTCCTGACGACTCGCTACACGCAACTGAACACTCGCGCGGTCAAGTGCAGACTAGCAACGACAAATAACTCTCTGGTCAGAGATTCTGTCATGCCTCGCCATCGCTGTTACTGAATACATACGTGTTTCAACCTGTCTCGAATTTTATGACTTACTACTTGGTTGTACAACATGTGACGCGTTGCGCACCGTAACTATAATTTTATGATCTGAAGATGATAGCTAGCACAATCGAAACCGGTCGTATGACTGCCACGTCACGTGTTGTACAATCAAGTAGTGAATCATGAAAATCGAAACAGCTTCCATCATTGTATATATACATACAGTTTAGAGCGGAATCAAAACAATTGCGCAACTCAGCATTTTTCACATTAATTAACATTGTCAGAGTTGAAAGAAGTGATAAGGAAAGAATTCTAGGAGTTTCTAAAATAGAATGGATGCAGACATGTCGGGAGCCTTCGGAACTCGAGGGAACGTCCCGCACTTTATGTTTGATACTGCGGATATACTGCCGGCGTTGCTGCGCCTCTCGTCTTGTCACGGGAGGCGGCTGTATGCGCTACGGAGGTCGGGAAAGAAATTCTCGCCTGTTCCTCGCGCTGGCACGTTCGCAGCATTTTGCAGAGTCGTGTCACGTTCTTTGGGGCGCGTGTCAGCTTCCACTTGTTCCCCAGCTCTGCGTGTGGCTCTAAGAAATTGAAGAAAGTACGAGAAATGTAAAATGTGTTCGTGGGGAACAGTTCCGTGAGACAAAGAGGACCGAAGTTGCTCTGTGATGAACTACTGATAGGTACGTATATCCAGCTGCAGTGTGGTAAAATGTCAGTTTCAGCATGTGTAGACAATACATTCCTGATACACTGGTGTAGTGTTTCGGTGTACTGAATTCGGAAATTTTAGAACCGCGCGCTACAAATCTCAGGTTGATAGGAGTTTCAAAAAAAGCTTAAAAACTTGATTTCTATGTTCCCTGTGTATAAAAACTCTGTTAAATGGGAAACTGAGATGAAAAAACTACATAGTGGAATAAGAACGAACTTCATTGCAGCAAGTATTAATCATATCACATAATGTCTCAACGTAAAAGATGCGTGAGCCCAAATGTCACTTCTGTATGGTCGGCAATAAGCTCTACATCTAGTTTGCTCACTGAGTCTGCACAAATTTGTTTTGATGTAGTTAGATCATTCAGTAACAAAAGCTAAATGAACGACAAAAGAAAAAAGGTTGTCAGCTCATATTCCAAATGTCAGCAATGTAATAAAATTATATAAAAAATTATATTTCACAGAATGGTTGCTGAAATCGATTAATTGCACGTGACTATGACACAGCGCTAATGTAAATTCCAATAACAACTGACAATGGGCATAAATTCCTGAAACGCGTCGTCCCACGATCGAACAAACGTAACTGACGCCGCACTTTATTACCTAAATTAGAACGAAAATAGGCAGTAGTAAACTGTAACTAAAACAGATGTCAACGACTTAGAATGCAATATAAATAGGAAAAAGCCATGAAATGAAGAATGACTTAAATATTTTGCCGAAAATATCCGACAAAACGCACAGGAAGCTACAGAATAAGACCAAGAAGTTCATGTACCAGAATACGACAAACATGAAGTGTCTCACGAAGACGTGACTATCAACAAACGGAAACTAGGAAGGCGGTGTTCGCATTTTACATTAAAACGCAAACTAATGTTTTATTTTCCAAGTATCGATGGTCGCTTGTGAAAGTAGCAAATGTATTGATTCCCAGAGATATTTTCTGCTGTCAGCAGCTTACGCTTGGTCAATGGGAAGTATTTTGTGTGTCGCCTACTGTGGAAGAGAGAAACTTGTTTTTATTAACACATTTTTCTTACGACGCTTTCTTGTCTGTCAGTCTTTTTGGTATAAATTTTGCAGTCGATTTTAAACAAATTACTGACGAATTAGAAACTTGAAATTTTAAACATAGATCAGAACTGATGACAATGCAATATTAATTCCCATTCTTGTCTATCTGTTTGGTGCATGTCGGGCTGAGGTTGAAAACGGTTGCTAATGCCTGACATCTCAGCTGTCCTGCAGGATCGTTGAGTAGTGCTGGCAGTATTGGAACGCATTCCAGGCGGTATGCAAGTGGATGGCCATAGCTGAGCAGAGAAATAGAGATGGAAGGAGAGAGTTGGAGGAAGATATGTTTGCAATGTATGTGACCTATTCATACATGGGCAAAGCCACAAGTAAAAACCTAATATATAATCATTTGAATAAAAATATGACCTCATCCAATTTTTTAAACTCATTTGAGTAATTGGAATCACAAAAGACTCAAAATCAGATAATAATTATGTAAATAAAAGTAAAATTTTAATATAACAAATTTTTAAATCAGATCAAAAAGTATAAAATGGTTTCTCCTGGACCCATACATGTTCCTGACACCATTCAGATAGCCCTGAAAATGTATGACTGCTAATTTCTGGCAGTTATGACAATATTTATAGGATGAATGTGGGGAGCATGCAAAAGATAATAGTAAGGAGGTAAACTATTCATGCATAAAAATCATGCATTTCATGTGCCCCACATTTTTAGTTATAAATCGTACAAGTGCTTTCATACCTACAAAAAATTCACAATCACAGATTTTCAGGACTGTTATTTGTGGTTATGAATCTGTATGGGGTTAAGAGAAATTATTTTATACTTTTTAAGCTGAGTTAAAAACATTTCATAGTAGAAATTAATTTTTATGTAAATTATGATGTAGTACTCTAACGATGATTTACTGTATCAGCCAGTGGTACTCCAGTTCCTTTGTACAAGCTCTTGTTATGTGCGCTATCATTAACAAACCGATGTTGTTCTATTAAGTGTCAGTGTACCTTAGTCTACCGAACTGAAGTAGGTGAATGTTACATCAAATTAACTGAAGAAATACGCTGAGTCCTTGCACTGCACTGCAGCTGAGTGTAACAGAAATTAAATCTCGAATAAACCAGTACTAGAAACTTGGTGTGCGTACCCACCAGGGTAGCAGAGAGCACTATGCTCTGCTTCCTGGACTCGGGTAGGTGTGCTGGGCCTGGATCGAATCCACCTGGCGGATTAACGACGAGGGTCGGTATGCCGGCCAGTCTGGATGTGGTTTTTAGGCGGTTTTCCACATCCCACGAAGTGAATACTGGGGTGGTCCCCACGTTCCTCCTCAGTTGCATGACTCGCAGACATCTGAAACACGTTCGCACTATTCCATGGATTACACTAGACGCAGACAGCTGGGGTACACGAATTCCATCCCAGGGGTATTGGGCTGGCAGCAGGAAGGACATCCGGCCACCCTATGCAACTAACACTGCCAAGTCAATAGTAACAAGGCCGACCCCGCATTTCAGTGGGACTAAGGCCACAAGAAAAAAAGAAAGAAACTTGGTATATGAAAAACTGGAGTCGTAACAGCAAAGATGCATGTAACAGCCGTTTTTCATTATACTATTGATTCCAAACTGAACGCAACCCTTCCCATGTTATTGAGACTGGTGCCCCTGATTCGAGCCGGCCGAAGTGGCCGAGCGATTCTAGGCGCTTGTCTAGAACCGCGCGACCGCTACGGTCGCAGGTTCGAATCCTGATTCGGGCATGGATGTGTGTGATGGTCTTAGGTTAGTTAGGTTTAAGTAGTTCTAAGTCAAGGGGACTGATGACCTCAGATGTTAAGTCCCAAATTGCTCAGAGCCATTTGAACCATTTTTGAACCCTGATTCGAATTTAACTTAACTACTGTCTCCTCTTTTAATTCGTTGTGTATAATCATCTTCTAAATATTCTTAAAAAATTAAACAAACGTTCTACAATATGCTTCAAATTTAGTAGCTGTACCATTACGGTTTATGGAAAGAGAGTCATGAAGTTCGACCTCGTAATATGGTCCAGGCAGTGCTTTCTTCGCCGACAGGTAACAAACAGAGGAAAACACTACCGTGCTATGCAGTCAGTAAGCAACTCTTGATCATGGTTCACTAACATTTTTACCACACTGTTTTGCGCTAGTTTCTCACCGATCAGAGCACTTGTTGGCTAGAAGTTAGTGCCGAAACGAGTTAAAAGTGAGCTCCAAAAGCAGTCTTGTCTTACACAACAAGATTTAAGAAAGGGACAATAAGACTTACAGTAATTTCCTACTCCGGAGGCTTACATCACTTTATTGTTGAATTATGGGAGACATTTTGTACTCACTCGACAGTGGGTAAATTGTTTGTGCTCGTAAAGAGGATGCTTTCATAACCAAGGTGTTGTGTTTGACGTTTCAGGAGGCACCGTTTAGAATATTTATATCTCATACAAGGAGTGCGGAAAACATCACCAGTTAAGTCACAACGCGGCCGAAAGTGTGTGTTGAGTGATAGTGACGAACGGTCATTGAAAAGGATGACAGCTGTAAAGTCACTGCGGGACTGATTGTCGCTCTCACTAAACCTAGTAGCGTCAAAACAGTACCAAGGGAACTCCAGAAGCTGGAAATTACAATGCGACCTGGAATTCCAAAACCAGTCGCCATTAATGCAAATGCGCTAACGAGAAAACTTGGTACCGAAGTCATCAAACCTGGACTTCAGCAATGGAAGAAAGTCATTTGGTCGGGTGGTGGGGGAGGGGGTGCGGGGTGGGAGGGGGGGTACGGTTTTACGGTGATGATTCGGGCAGTCATGCCGTGATATTCCACGGGCCCCTTGGTTAATCTGCAAGGCCGCATTATTGTCAAGGATTATGTCACCATTCTTTCTGATCAAGTCTATCCCATGGTACAACGATTTCCCCCGTGGTGATGCTGTGTTCCAAGACACAGCCCTCGTCGTCCAGGACAGGTTTTGTCAGTACGAGGATGAGTTGTTGCGTCTCCCCTGGCCATCAGTCACCAGATCTCAATATTACACATGTTCAGAAAAAAAAAAACAGGACGCCTTGAACGACTAGAGATATGACGTTCATATTCAAGGGACATGTAGACTATGTGATCATAAGTATCTGGACACCTGGCTCAAAATGACTAAAAAGTACATGTGGCGCCCTCCATCGGTAATGCTGGAATTCAATATGACGTTGGCCCACCCTTAGCCTTGATGACAGCTTCCATTTTCGCAGGCAGGTTTCTTGGGGGATGGCAGCCTATTCTTCACGGAGTGCTGCACTGAGAAGAGGTATCGATGTCGGTCGGTGAGGCCTGGCACGAAGTCGGCATTCCAGAACACCCCAAAGATGTTTTATAGGATTCAGGTCAGGACTCTGTGCAGGCCACTCCGCCACAGGCCATCCGTTATGAACAGGTGCTCGATTGTGTTGAAAGATGGAATCGCCATCCCCGAATTGCTCCTCAACAATGGGAAACAAGAAGGTGCTTAAAACATCAACGTAGCCCTTTACTGTGAGTGCCACGCAAAACAACAAGGGGTACAAGTCCCCTCCATCAGAAACATGATCACACCATAACACCACCGCCTCCGAATTTTACTGTTGGCACTACACACGCTGACAGATGACGCTCACCGGGCATTCGCCATACCCACACCCTGTCATCGGATCGCCACATTGTGTACCGTGATTCGTCACTCCAGACAACGTTTTTCCATGTTTAAGCTCCTTACACTAAGCGAGGCGTCGTTTGGCATTTACCGGCGTGATTTGTGGCTAATGGTCAGCCGCTCAACCATGAAATCCAAGTTTTCTCACCTCCTGTCTAACTTTCATAGTACTTGCAGTGGATACTTATGCAGTTTGGAATTCCTATGTGATGGTCTGGATATATGTCTACCTATTACACATTACGACCCTCTTCAACTGTCGGCGGTCTGTCAGTCAACAGACGAGCTCGGCTTGTACGCTTTTGTGCTGTACGTGTCCCTTCACGTCTCCACTTCACTATCACATCAGAAACAGTGGACCCTGGGATGTTTAGGAGTGTGGAAATCTCGCGTACAGACGTATGACACAAGTGACACCCAATCACCTGACTGCGTTCGAAGTCCGTGAGTTCCGCGGAGTGCCCCATTCTGATCTCTCACGACGTGTAATGACTACTGAGGTCGCTGATATGTAATACCTGGCAGTAAGCGGCAGCGCAGTGCACCTAATATAGAAAACGTATGTTCCGCATAAATGATTAGCATTTCAGTCACCTCGGTTCAGCATGTGTCCTGTTGCCTAGTAGGCACTGTGTCCACCATGGACCCTGACTACTTGTTGCACACGTGATGGCGTTGACGAGTATGAGGCGCGAAGGGCGTCCTGTGGTATAACCATCCATGCTGCATTCACCTGGATCCAAAGTTCATCTGTGGTGGTTGGCACTGAGACACAGCGCTGTAGCCGTCGTTTCAGCATATCGGACGCATTTTCGATTAGCGACAAGTGTGATCTGACGGGCCAGGGCAAAAGACTGATACTAGAAGGCACGTGCTCGTATAGCGACATGTGGTCATGCATTGTCTTGCTGCAAAATGACGTTTGGGGTGTTCTGCAGGAAGGTTATTGCTACGGGTCGCGGGAAGTGATTCACACAGTTGGTGCGTGTCCAGGGCAATGTGACCGGTGTGAACTGTGATTTGTGGTTGTTCCCAATAGCACCCCACATCATAAGGCCTCGAGATAGCACTGTATGGCTTGTACGAATGCAGTTACTACGGTGTCGCTCCCCCCGCCTGCAGCGAACCAAAATGCGGCCATAATTTTCAAACAACACAACCTGGATTCGCCCGAAAACACTCTCTGATGCCCTTCCTGTCCCCAGTGACGTCGTTCCATAAATCATTACCGCCTAGCATGTATCTGCACATTCGTCAAAAGTAGGTAATAAATGGCGACGGGCTGTCACCTGTGAGTGTACGATCTGTTACACTGTTCCACTGTTGCGCCAGAGCCGAGGAGGACGCAGATCTGTCCAGTTGTGTCATTCGGATGAGATGTCGATCTTCTCGGACAGGTGGCGGGGGGAGGGCAGGGGGGTGCAGGGGACGGGTGGTTTTGGTGTGTGACCATTCAGCACATACCCGTTGTTCTGCCAAACGCTACGTCCCACACGAGCAGAAATTTCCCGGATGGATGCATCACATGCTCTCATGCCAATAATGGGCCCTTTTTCAATCTCACTAATTTAATGGTACGATTCGCACATGCGCCTGACAGGTATCCTGCACGTCTGCTCAAGTCACACTGATCCTTTACCTTCGGTTTGTAGCGACACGAGAGCCTCAGGAACATTTTACCGGTGGGTGGTATTGCGCCGCGATGTCGGTGTTGACCTTTTGACCTTTAACCCGCTGACCGACAAGATTCAAATGCTAATCATTTCTGCAGAACAGTCTTATCTCTTGTCGTTCAAGATGCTCTGTTTTTTTTCTGAACGTGAATGTATTAAGCCTTTCATCTACTTTGGAGAGGCTGTGTGATCGCTAGCCACTTGTGTCAGTGGCATCCAGACTTGCCTCTATTTTTCAGGAGGAATGGTGGAAGATTCCCTTGAAAATCATAAAGTGTCTGTATTTATCCATTCGGAGGCGACAGCAAGATGTTCTGAGTGCAAAAGTTTTTCCTACACCGTGTCAGATATGGTAGTGTGCTGTGTTTCTGGTGTTCCCATATTTTTGTCAACCACAGTTTTAGGAGAACGAAAATCTTCTGTATAAATACTGAACATCGGTTCCTAAAACAGAAATTTTGCGAAACTCTTCTCACTCTGTTCGTACGTGAGACCCTGTTGGCCGTGGTCTCTTGTGACTCGTTACAAAGTACAGCATTTAGTTTCATTTCTTACACCGAATTAAGTTTGTGTTACGCTGAAGAAATCTGCACGGCAATGCAAATGTCGGCAGTATGCGGTAAGTACATCTTTCGGAAACTGAATCCATGCACTCGCGGTACTTGCTGCTGATGAAAGTAATGGTCACTTTACTCTTCGCCTTGCACTTTCGATTTAGTACTGGTCAGTTCTGCCTCACGTATGTTTTTCTCTTCACTGCTAATTACAAGTCAACAGTGATACCCAGCAATATGAAAGGGTTTTCAATGCAGTGGTAGAGCACCACAACGATGATGTGCTGAGCTGTCCCTGCAAAGACAGTGACGATGTCACAGTACCTTTGCATCTGCATCTTTAGCAATTCTGTCAGTAAACTTATCTCAAATTTGTAAGAGCTCTGATTCACCCCATATTTATGTATTACCTCATAGCATCAAAGGCCATGCCTCTGAAATTTCAGCAAGAAAGAATAAAGCCTTAAGGTAAACGGATCCTGGCTTTCCGTACTGCAGCAAACGACCGTAGCAGGTAGCAAGAGGAGAACCGCACCCGAAATGATCACGGAGAAGTCATCGGACTTCGCCTCGCCAGGTACATATAGTCTGCGGCCGCGAGCTCGGCTCCAGTTCACCACCGGCAATGGAGAGTGAAGCTCTGACAATGCCAGCCACTCGTGCTGGCGAAACGTCAGTAAAATCATCAGACAAACGTCGACCGAAGAACCCGAGACAGAAGCAATAGGCAGTTTGTAAATTGCGGATAATAATTGACTTACCCTCGTAAAATGCAGTTCCTTTCTGCAGATAGACATAGGGCTACTTGACCGAGAGCACACTTCCATCTCATTCTATGAGTTTCTTTCATCGTTCTACAGTGTACACTGTGGGTGAGACGTATTGGTAGATGTTTTGCTTCGGTTGTAAATTTTTCAACTGGAACAGCAGTTTTACATATTTTTGCTAATGATTCTGATGATGTAGTTGGACGCCTAGGACTTTCTGATTAGTCTTCAAAACGATTAGTTTAAGCATATTACCCCCCAAATCGAGATCACAGTCTCTGAGTCGGCATCAGATGAAATTCCAAAAGGCACGCCAGGATTTTCTCTTCCTTTATACTGCGAGAGTAGATCGTGTGAAACGGGAAATACAACATGTCACAGCTAGTCACGTAGCCCCTATAGCAGCAAGGTTTCAAAAGGAACCACCACAATATTTACAAAGTAAATACATAAATTTAATTATTATCGCGATACATAGAGTATAAATTGTAACGGAACAGTTTTCTGTACGTAATCCATGAGCAAAACATGCCTTATAGGGACAAATTCAATCACAATTTGAAAACAAAGACAACAGTGCACCGCATACAAAAACGGCTCCTACGTTTAACTGCTAAGATTCGGAACATATGGAGTAGTTCAAGCTCCGGCTGCTAGAAGCAGCTCCTACTGGAGACATAAAGGGTTCAATAAATGGCTCGGAGCACTGTGGGACTCAACATCTGAGGTCATGAGTCCCCTAGAACTCAGAACTACTTAAACCTAACTATCCTAGGGACATCACACACATCCATGCCCTAGGCAGGAATCGAACCTGCGACCGTAGCGGTCGCGCGGTTCCAGACTGAAGCGCCTAGAACCGCTCGGCCACCCCGGCCTGCCATAATGGGTGATTACAGGTGTAACTACTGCACCTGTGCCAGGAAACGAGAAAATTCTCGGTGACTTCAAACGGATCCACACCGTGTGATTAACGTTCCCGTCCGACGCACTGATCGCAATGCTCTCACTTATGGGACACTGCGGAGAGGTTTGGACTTTAATCCAGGACATTGACGTAAAGTTTGATGATTGAGAGCTTCACGCCACCACCTCTCCTTCCGTTGTCGGCCTAACACTTGCAGTGAAAACTTCATCTGCCAGTAGGATTCTAAATGGATTACTTCAGAATCGAACGTCACCTCACAGGCGTGCGTTAGCTGCATTGGCTGTAAAGGTGGGTGAGGCTACCAGTCGCCTCGCAGTACGTGCGCGTCTTCCCACCTTGCATCTCCACACTTTCCTCCTCTGTCTTTCCTCTTCACGCTCTGTTTCTATTCCCGCAGCGCTCGACTCGCTTCTTCTGCGCGACATACGGAATGGCGTCAACTCCACTTCCGGCAGGGAAAGGTTGCGAAGTTGGCTTCGAGTCGCTGTTGAATTCCATAGATGGACGTTCAATGCGTATTCATACACACGATGTTTATGCTCGGTTTTTGTGTACGACATTAATTCCCCCCCCCCCTCCTTGTTTCCCATACAATCACTCTAAAACAAAAGTGCGCACCACAAAGGAGTTATCCGAATGGGACGGAAATTGGTAGGTGTAACGTACATGTACAGACAAACTTAAGAAAAATGAATGACTTATTCAAGAAAAAGAGCTTCATAAAGTTAGCAAGTCAATAACACGTTGGTCCACCTCTGGCCTTTATGCAAGCACTTATTCGGCTTGCTACTGACTGACAAGAATTTTTGTGTGTCCTCTTGATGCATTTCGTGGCATATTCTGCCTGACTGGCTCGTTAGATCGTCAAAATCGCGAGCTGGTTAGAAGGCCCTGTCCATAGTGCTCCAAAGGTTCTGAACTGGAGAGACATCCACCGACCTTGCTGGCCAAGATACGGTCTGGAAAGCACGAAGAAAAGCAGTAGAAACTCTAGTCGTGTACGGACGGGCATTATTTTGCAGAAATGTAAGCCCAGGATGGCTTACCATGAAGGGCAATAAAACAGGATGTAGAATATCGTCGACGTACCACTGTGCTGTAAGGGGACCGCGGATGACAACCAGAGGGATGCAACTGCGAAATGAAATGGATTTGCGTACTATCACGCCTGGGTATTGGGCCGTAAAGCGGGTGACAGGTTTGTATCACACCACTGTCAGGAGTGTCTCCAGACACATCTTCGCTGGTCATTTTGGCTCAGTTATAAGCATGACTAAGGGCTGAAGACAATTGTATTGCAGTCACTGAAATTCCAGGGCGCGATGAACAGTGAAAACGTCTCTAGAGACGCCCCAGATCGCAGTCTGCCACTCACAATACGGCCAGACAACCAGAAGTCTGGGGCCCCATTTCATTTCATAGCAGAACCTCTTTGGTTGTCCTCCGCGGCACTCTTACAACACAGCAGTACGTCGGCGATATTCTACGCCCCGTTTTATAGCCCTCCATGGCAAGCCATCCTGGGTTCGCATTTAAAGACAATGCCCGCCCGTACATTATCATAATTTGTTTGTCTGCACATGTACATCACATCTACGGTTTTCCGCCCCATTCGGATAATTCCTCCGTGGTGTGCTTCTTAGACAGTAACCCACTTGAAAGAGCAGACGGGTCGCTGGCGAGCAGTATAGATCATGTGGAACCCATACCTGGCAGCCGAGAGACTCTCCACAACTGTCATACATCACGGCAGTGAAGGGTGTGTATGAGACAGTAAGTAGTTTGGAATCAGCATAGTGAGATGGATCGGCGCAGAGACGTGACACAATGAAGAAAGGAACACGTGTTTCGACGACCCCGCCCTCTCACCCCCTCCCCTCCCCCCCCCCCCCCCCCACCGATTATGTAGTGAATGAAGTAGACCCAGTTATTTATTTATGAACTTGTACTGCTGCAGGGAATGATTAACCACCCGCAGCCATGAGATCGGTGGTTGTAAAGATATGCTAACCGACAAGAACAGGGGACGTTGTGTCACGACTTGTCAGCTACAACCGCTTTCAAACCTGATACGAATTGCCACTATCAGTGAAAGCAGGTCCGTCTTAATTTCCAAACGAATATTGCGAAGGGGTCTGTACAGGCGGGCAACCAACAAAAGCGCTTTTCCCACAGCGCAGCGGCAAGTAAAGTTGGACGTGTTCAATTCACGAAACAACACAAAACTAAGCAGCGGCTGATTGGAGGCGTTATGTGTAAGTAGCGATCAAAATGTTTCCGTCTGAGGGCGTTGCTGCAGCGTACTGAAACTTCTAAATACACATTTTTGACTTAAACTGAAATAACTGAGAGGGTGGAACTTCTACGTTTTTACTTAAATTGCTTAATGGAACTGAACCTTCGAAAACTGCTGAGTGAAACTGCTTCTATTTACCGTTTGAACACTGACCTACAGAATTTTCCCTGACAAATAATGCTCAAACTTATTCTATTCATTTATAAGCGACAATATACAAACGCAACGCAATCTGACTAGTAATTAACACAACAGAATGGCCCTGAATTAGAAGAAATCCTAACAATATCCCATACATTTAAGAAATGAGTTACCTCACAGAAAATACAGCAAGTATACAGCCAGCTAAATAAAAAGATTCTGACTATTGTAAGCTCTGTAAGGCATGTAGTTAGCAAAGGAAAGATTCTGATGCAGAGCAAGCAATGTATTTAGCATTTTTTACCTTAGTCATGTGACTCGATTTCCAAAAATTATGTAATCGTCGATAATTCCATTACCCACATTTTACAATCCATGTCCAACCAATATTAAATCTCCATGACGCACAAACGTTCATACATTTTTTACCTTAATCATGTGAAATCGATTTCCAAAAATTATGTAATCGTCAATAATTCCTTTACCCACATTTTACAATCCATGTCCAACCAATATTAAATCTCCATGACGCACAAACGTTCATACCGTCCGCTCGCGCTAACACTGCTTCTAACCTGCATCACTGCTAACTATTAACTTCTAACTGCGAGTCCGACCAGCCACAGAGTATCTTACAGAGGGCGCTCAGCGCTATCAGTGAAATTAATGCAAACTATAGCGCTGCCATCATACAAACACATAAACAGGCTACGTACAGTACTTGCAACGCAGCGCGTCTCCAATGCGGATATGTAAGCACCGACACGTGGGCAAGAGAGTCGTGTATTTGAGTATTTCTAACGTGCGTGCGGTAAGTGCGGAAAGGTGGACTACCGCCACGTTACCAAATGAGTCCAAACTGCACCAACGTGCTATTATTCTTTCCTTAACTGCCGAAGGGCAATCACATGTAGACATTTATTGGAGAGTGATGACTGTGTGTGCGGCAGCATGTCTGTTGAAAAGACGATTCAAGTTCCGCGCTGATCGTGCCTTGATTTTTCTTTAGCCTTGCTTCCATTATTAGCCGTAACGTCAGAATTGCCTCTCTCGTCCCTTTGCTTTTCCTAAAGCCAAACTGATCGTCACCTAGCGCATTCTCAATTTTCTTTTCCATTCTTCTGTATATTATTCTTGTAAGCAGCTTCGATGCATGAGCTGTTACGCTGATTGTGCGATAATTCTCGCACTTGTCAGCTCTTGCCGTCTTCGGAATTGTGTGGATGATGCTTTTACGAAAGTCAGATGTTATATCGCCAGACTCATATATTCTACATACCAACGTGAATAGTCGTTTTGTTGCCACTTCCCCCAATGATTTTAGGAATTCTGATGGAATGTTATCTATCCCTTCTGCCTTATTTGACCGTAAGTCCTCCAAAGCTCTTTTAAATTCCAATTCTAATACTGGATCCCCTATCTCTTCTAAATCGACTCCTGTTTCTTCTTCTATCACATCAGACAAATCTTCACCCTCATAGAGGCTTTCAATGTATTTCTTCCACCTATCTGCTCTCTCCTCTGAATTTAACAGTGGAATTCTCGTTGCACTCTTAATGTTACCACCGTTGCTTTTAATGTCACCAAAGGTTGTTTTGACTTTCCTGTATGCTGAGTCTGTCCTTCCGACAATCATATCTTTTTCGATGTCTTCACATCTTTCCTGCAGCCATTTTGTCTTAGCTTCCCTGCACTTCCTATTTATTTCATTCCTCAGCGACTTGTATTTCTGTATTCCTGATTTTCCCGGAACATGTTTGTACTTCCTCCTTTCATCAATCAACTGAAGTATTTCTTCTGTTACCCATGGTTTCTTCGCAGCTACCTTCTTTGTACCTATGTTTTCCTTCCCCCTTTATACTATCTAATCATAAGTATCCGGACACCTCTATCTAATGTGGAATTGACCAGTAGTTGTTACGAGAGGCAGAACCACCGGCGTAAATGGAGGCAGGGAGTATTGTTCCGTCAGTAAAGAAGCAGTAACAGCAGAATGAGTAGGACGGGGGATCTCAGTGACTGCGAACGTGGGTTAGACAAGTAGGTTGTTGGTGATGTGACTTATTTGGGAACGAGGGGGAACATCCATCGCCAAACCGAGGGAGATATCGTGTACTGACGGTCAGTGCGGAGACTGTTTTGTATTAAATCGCTTGAAGTAAGCTGAAGGACTCTCTCGTGAGTTCCAGAGTAATTCCAGGACTGACCGTGCCTAGGCAATTTAAAGGAATGGGGTACAATAGTGGAGCAGCTCCTCATAAGGCATCATTTCTGTAGTCAGTGCTAAGGGACGCCACTGGACAGTGAATGACTGGAAGCGAGTAATTTGCTGTGATGAACCACTTTATACCCTTTTATAATCAGACGGAAGGGTTCGGGTTTTCAAATGCATGTAGAACTTCACCTGTCGAATTTACTAACAGTGAGGTACGGAGAAGATGGTGTTAGAGCACTGGGATGTGGTCCTCTCGCTGCGCTTAAGAAAACACTAAATGCGGAAGGATATGAACTTATTTTAAGCAGTATGTATTGCTTACAGTTTGGAGACGGTGATTGTACAAGCAAGACAACGCATCCTCTAATAAAACTGCATCTGTGAGACTATGGTTAGTGGTCAGGCCAGATTTGAATCCGAGGGTGCACTTTTGGGGTGCGCTAGAACTTCGTTCCTGACGTCAGGGTCCAATAACTCTACTTCTCTGATTTCGGCTCTTGAGGAAGAACGCAATGTAATTCCTCCACCGACATTGACCCTTCACTGAAAGGCTTCGCAGCGTAGTTTCATAAAGGCAGACGGTGGATGGTTCAAATGGTTCAGAGCACTATGGGACTTAACATTTTCCATCATCTGCAAAACACTTTGTCATTCTTAAACTACACCATGGAATAACTATCACAGCAGTAGCCTGATTTGCTGCTAAAGAATTTAATTCTGCCCTCGTGTTTTTAAACTCTGTTCATACTGTACAGCTTCTTTAATTAATACGGCTTCAAAATGTTTTATGTTCTTAAGCACCTCCTTTCACATTCTACTACTCTAGCCGACAAATTGTCAACCGATTCAGTGATCCCTTCCTCAAGCGTATTTTACCTCAGCGTATAATTCTTAACATCGCTACCCAGCTCGTCCACGTGTTTTCCAACTCTTTCCGAAACCTTTTTCTACTGCTTCGTCTCTGCTGTTAACTATGCCAACCTCAGAAATCTTGACCACACCTGTCTTTATTCTTCCCAGTTTTGAATCAATCTATATCAGATTTAATTTTTTCCACCCCAACGTTCACGTTTTATGCTACTCTTGACTCCAAGTCTACAATTTTGATCCTAGTTCTGTTTTCACGGAATTTGTATCTGTTTTTACGTAAGCTAGCTCAGTATCCAACACTCCCTTACTAGACTGCAGTGCTATCATACTAGGTTGTACTTCTGGCAAAATTTGCATTAATTATGATGATGCAGTGTCTGATACCTCGCTTCCCTCTCTGATTTTCGACTGTCGGTCCCATTAGTAATATTGTCTCTGGCAGCACTACTACTTCCAGATTTTGGACTAACGGGCCTACTAACTGCAACTGAACCACACATGCGGGGTGACTGGTTAGGCTTTGGAAGCTGTAGTTTCATAAATATCAACACAATCGGCAAAAGTACTCAACATGTCGGTGATGCCAGCTGCTTCTGCTATACTGGTGCAGCCGAATGTGCCGATGCTGCCTTTTCCGCCGTCAGTCTCCGCTGCTGTTGGCTACTGCAGCCTTGAATTCATCACGATTCTGTATAGCCTTCTTCTTTTTCTTCTTCTTTCTTGAAGTTCCGTGCCTAACTTCCCCGCACCTAACGTTTGCTACCGTTTTTTATGCACTCAACTACTGGAAAATCTTATACTCAGTCCTCACACAAACTGCTTATCGCAAAAGATTTGGTACCTGGATCACAAAATACTGTGAAGTGTTTGAATTACAGTTAAATTCTAAAGCGATTATATTCATATCTTGGACGATAAAACCTCAGTTGCGATGGTTCAAATGGCTCTGAGCACTATGGGACTCAACGTCTAAGGTCATCAGTCCCCGAGAACTTAGTACTTAAACCTAACTAACCTAAGGACATCACACACATCCATGCCCGAGGCAGGATTCGAACCTGCGACCGTAGCGGTCTCGCGGTTCCAGACTGTAGAGTTGCGATGGTACCTAACCGTTTTCTGCTGGTGAGTTTCCATTGTACACAGCATCCCATACGAGCAAACTACTTGTCTTTACTTGTGATACTCGTAATTCAGGTTCTTTGGCTATGCGTGATTCGGTTTAATGGAGAGTATCTCATTGTAGTCATAGGATCGAGCCCTGCACGTCTGATTCCATGCCTCACATCTAACTCTGAGTAAAAAGTAGCCAGTAGCTGTGATCCTGCAATCAAAGAGCCTTAAGAAGCCACCTTCCTGCTTGTCTTGACACTCTACCATTTTTTGTGGATCTCCGGCACAACGGCCGTGCAAGCAACGACCGTCCAGATTTTCAACTTTGGGATTTACCCCTTTCTGGCGCCTCTGGTCGTCTTTGTATCTGGACGTACCTTTCGGTCACCTAACCGGACATGCTGCGGCGCACCCTGAGCCCAGGCCCGCTAGGGATCAGCCGTACAACTGTTTCACCTCCCCTCATACGACTTCCAGCCGAGAAAATGGTTCGCCTACGTACTTTTAACGTTACATCTGGAAACGTTAGTTCCAATTTTGGCCATCAGATGCTAATGTGGCTCTGTACAGCGTCTCGTCGACGTCTCTGGTGCTCATATTGAACAAGTTGTGTAAGTGGCGGTCAATAATAAAATAGAAATTATGCCTTTCTCGCTTGATTGACTTTTTGTGTCCACATACCATTCCTAAACCATTTATTTCATTTACAGGGCCAGATCTGCACCCTGTGACCAAAACTGGAACTAATTTTTTTTGCAGCATAAATCGGTTTTGCATTAACGCGTTAAAACATCTATCAAGATTGGGTGCCATACGGTAATAACAGCCCACATCGGACCACTTTAATTATAACCACCTGGTACAATATATACATTATGCATCAAATGGTGTAGAAGAATGTATTAAATACGTTGAAGATTGTATGCGGTCTAAGGCGCTGCAGTCATGGACTGTGCGGCTGGTCCCGGCGGAGGTTCAAGTCTTTCCCCGGGCATGGCTGTGTGAGTTTGTCCTTAGGATAATTTAGGTTAAGTAGTGTGTAAGCTTAGGGACTGCTGACCTTAGCAGTTAAGTCCCATAAGATTTCACACAAATCTGAACATTTTTTGAAGATTGTATGTGCATTGTATTCGTTACTTTTAATCATATCACAGAGTTTATATCGACAGATAAAAGCACTTTCACAAATATGATAAAGATCAAAAGTGAAAGAGGAAACAGCTTTTTCAAAGAGAAAATATTTCTCCCTAATTGGTGTTATATCGTTCAAATAAATATCTTGCGCTACACACTTTCTAAAGTAGCATATGTTGTTCAGGATTCAAAGTATCTTGTTTCTGTTCTCCGATTTTGATGAAATAAAGGCTATTGCGTGACGCAAGCAGTGATAAAGCTACCTGTGAAAACTGCATGAAAATTCTAGTAGTTTTGGAGAAGCGTGTTCAAAATTAGTAATCGGCGGACAGGACTGTTTTACAGATTCATTATTACTACACATTTACTTATTTTTGGCAGTGTGCTTATCACTACAGTGCTCCTCTCTTGATACACAGAAATAATGGAAAAGCAAATCGTTTCATAGAAGTAACAACAGTTGTTTCGATACGGCGGGTACGTAAGAACACTGCAGGTGTTAAACGCACCTTCCGAAATACTTCACCCATTGCGGGCACTAGCTTGTTTAGAGTTTGATGTCTGGTCGGCGTACACTGGTTGTCTGTCCCTTGCGTGCATTGTTCCTTCACGGAAGCCAGAGCGGCTCAAGACGAACCGTGACGCCGGCGTGCGTTCACTTTCACTGTGAACGGCCGGCCGACCAAGCGCGGACGACAAAGAAAGCCCTGGCCGCTTGCTTCCTGCTGCCGTTGCGCCCCGCTGACAATTACAGCGGCTGCGAACGCTGGGATTAGCCGCGCCGCTCAACCTTCTCTGTCTTTATTCGTCTCGACGCGTTTGGCATCGTAAAATTTGGCTGTCCCTTCGCAGGACTAGTACTGTTTTCTCCCATTAGCGTTGCAAGCGCTTTCAGGTATGAGCTTGGGGCAGTAAACAGTGCAAGGCTGGTCGTAGAAGGAGAGAAAGCCTACTCAGTAAGATCCTACATACTTGCTCATCTTCTTGCAGCAGGAACGATGTGACGCAGATGATACGAAGAAATGAGTAGGTCAGTACGTTTCTCAACAAGAGTTGTCGATCAGAAACACATAACTACCGCTCTACACTGCAGATATAAGCCACTGCAGATATAAGCCTGTTCTGGAATCGTTATGTGTTCGCATACTGTCATATTTCTGACTACTAGAGGGAACTATAGAGGAGGAAACTTGAAGGATAAGACAGGTATTGAAATTTATATGGCGTTCGCAAATTGCCGTTACAAGTTCTAGAGGGGAGTGAGTGCATAATATTTTGAACAGGACCGCGTGTGCAGAAACATACCGTTTCCGATCTACGGCTGTTTCAGTTCGCAGGAGTTTGTAACACTCCGTGCGACTGTGACAGCAGTTACGTTGGGCAGTCTGTACGGAGGATTACTAGTCACTGTGTTCAAAATCACCGTCAACTGAAGTTCAGGGGGAAAAAATCAGCGCTAGCTGAGAACAGGCTGTAAAATAAAAACAAGATTGCGTTCGAACATACGAGAATTCTAGCCCAAGCTTCGAACTATTGGGACTCTGTGATCAGAGAAGCAGTGGAAAGTAGACTATGTGATAGAAACTGTAATAAAAACACCGGCTATGCACTTGCAATGCATGGAAGCGTGAACTTCATAAAGGAGGAGCACAGATTAAGACTTTTCGAAGGTTACAGCCCATGCGAGTGATTGGGTTGCAAAGCGGGATAGAGGGGACAAATGTAATCTTTGGACGTAGAGGCTGCCATCTCAGTACGCACCTTTTTGTGATGTCATGACGTAAGCCACTCGATTAGATGCCGTTCTTTGGAAATACAATTGCGTGTCTCGGCAGTTTCACGAGTCAGTTATAGCCCTATGCGACGACGATGGAGTTAGGATTTTATCTGAACTTGACGTAGCAAGTTCACTGAAAACTTTTTTCCAAGGACTTTGTCGCGAAAGACTTCGCAAGCATATACAATTACTGTTTGGAAAGAATGAACCACCAAGACCGAGCAATGTGATCATAATGAAATTTATTCCACCGACTAGGGACATGACACTACACAAATAAGCATTGCAGACCTGTACGTGTACTGTGACTGTGACAGCCCATTACGGAGTAGCGCCACCGCATTCTGCATCAAAACCGGTAGACGTCGTGGCAGGGGATCAAAGAACTCCTGAATATGCTGCTGGGGAATATTCTGCCACGCGGTTTCTCGTCGCGTCCACAAAACATCGAGTGTAGCTGCAGGAGGACCTGAATAAACAAATTGCCGACCGACCACATCTCAGACATGTTAGAGGGGTGACATGTCAGGCGAAATGGCATACACAGAAAGCAGTAGTACCCGTCGTTACTCGAAGGCGGTTTGCACATTCCTCGTCGCAAGCAGTTAGGTGTAAACCTGCTGAAATACCGGGTGATCAAAAAGTCAGTATAAATTTGAAAACTGAATAAATCACGGAATAATGTAGATAGAGAGGTACAAATTGACATACATGCTTGGAATGACATAGGGTTTTATTAGAACCAAAAAAAAAAAAAATACAAACGTTCAAAAAATATCCTACAGATGGCGTTTCATCTGATCAGAATAGCAATAATTAGCATAACAAAGTAAGAAAAAGCAAAGATGATGTTCTTTACAGGAAATGCTCAATATGTCCACCATCATTCCTCAACAATAGCTGTAGTCGAGGAATAATGTTGTGAACAGCACTGTAAAGCATGTCCAGAGTTATGGTGAGGCATCGGCGTCGGGTGTTGTCTTTCAGCATGTCGGTCGATCACGATACACTTGGGACTTCAGGTAACCCCAAAGCCAATAATCGCACTGACTGAGGTCTGGGGACCTGGGAAACCAAGCATGACGAAAGTGGCGGCTGAGAACACGATCATCACCAAACGACGCGCGCAAGAGATCTTTCACGCGTCTAGCAATACTTTGTGTTTTTTCTGTGCTAATAAAACCCCATGTCATTCCAAGCATGTGTGTCAATTTGTACCTCTGTATCTACATTATTCCGTGATTTATTCAGTTTTCAAATTTATATTGACTTTTTGATCACCCGGTATTATGCACGTGGAGCGGCTTGCAGGAGGGACAGTGCCTCGGGCTGTAAAACCTCCCTCGTGTAGCGGTAGCTGCTCACATTACCCTCAAGACGTAGGAGGCGATATTGCGTGCTATAGGGAATGGCGCCCCAAACCATCACACTTGGTGTTTGTTTTCTATGCCGCTCAACAATACAGCCTGCTCAATTGCGTCCACCAAGGCGTCGTCGAACGCGTATACGACCATCACTGCAGGACAGGCTGAAGCATCATCATCTGAATGCACTGCATTTCGTCACTCAGTATGCCAATGTCGGCGTTCACGTGCCCGTTGGAGTCTACGGCGTTCGTGGCTTCTAGTCAGTGCATGCCGACGCAATGGCACGCGTGTCACCAGCCCAGCGCAAATAAGACGGCGTCGAACCGTTGACGCAGACATAGCCAGGCCCGTTGCAGTGCTCAAACGTCGCGCAAACACTATGGACGAAGCTGTTCTGCCCGTCCCGCTCGCGTGGTGGTCACACTGTGTCATCCACTGCCTTCTTCTCTCCACTGGCTCCACACACATCTCACTGTTGAAGCGGCGTGCCCCTACAAACCGCAATGTCACGGAACGACAGACTCGCCTGCCAGAGATCAATCATTCTGCCCCGTTCGAACGCACTCACGTGCCGATATTCCACCTTGTGGTGTCGGCTAGGCGTAGCGGCACTTTGTTACGCGTTTCCACTTCGTATGACGGCTCGGCAACGAGTGAGCGTTGCGTAACACTCACCTGTCCGGTCACACAAAACAGGACGGTGTTGGGCCTGCGTGCATGCCACCCTCTGCCATTTGAATCACTTATTATGGTTCGCCTGTTCTTCATATCCTCTTATCGTGGCATGTCATAGACCATTGCTTCTGAGTGTTACACTTTTTACAAACAGTAGTGTAATAACTAAATCATTACTGATAAAAATGGCTCTGAGCACTATGGGACTTCACATCTGTGGTAATCAGTCCCCTAGAACTTAGAACTACTTACACCTTACTAACCTAAGTACATCACACACATCCATGCTCGAGGCAGGATTCGAACCTACGACCGTAGCAGTCGCGCGGTTCCGGACTGAAGAGCCTAGAACCGCTTGGCCACTGCGGCCGGCTATCATTACTGAATTTAGCGCTAGGGATCTGATGATATCAATTAACTTTCAAATAAATTCAAACATTACTTTTAAGAAAGGGAGCCACCATACTGGGGACCCCTTTCCTTTCTTTATCGTTGGCTGGTAAGATCGTGTTAAACATCATGTGGAGTACACATACATCGGTTTTCTGCGATTTTTTGGAGCATCAACTCACTATCAACAGCCTCTACTAATCAGGCACTATAGAGAACAAAGTTAAGCCCACGTTGAAGAGGAGATGTTGGGGATGGCAGAAGAAAGGCCTGTTTCTCCTTCAAGGCAACATTCGGTCTCATAAGGCACAACTGACGCTGGAAATGTTTTAACAAAGTGAGTTGGGAGCTCCTACCTCATCCTCCATACATCGCTGATAATGTTCCTCCGCATTTTTAGCTGTTCAGTACAATGAAAGACTTCTTGTTTACCATGAAGTTCAACAGCAACGAAGAGTTATAAAAAAAGCCACAACACTAGCTTAGAGATCAAAGTTTGTAATATCCGACTGAAACGACAAGAAAGCTCATAATACAATAGGATGAGCAGAGTTTCGTTAGAGGTTACGTTGATTTGATATGCTGTTTTCACTGTCCACGTACTTGTCGGTTTAATTATTGAATGACGCTCGTAGTAGGCATTTGTGATTTCAGCGTTGGCTTCAGGATGCTGTTTAGCCTGCAAGGCAGCCGGGCTGCATCCCCCACAAATACAACCCCAACCCGCCTTGTGTAAGGCGGCGACCCCCGACGTGTTTTCACTCCCATCAGCCGCACGCGAGAAGTGTCTTGTTGTATTGTGTGTGCAGTGCATGGCGACGCTGATGTTTATGGTAACAACTGCGGTGGTACTACAGAGAGAATTTTGTCATTCTGATCTCAAGTCTCCGTGTCGAGAGATGACGGACGCGACTACGAAGTTGTGTGGCAGGCCGTGAAATACGACGGCCCTGAGCCGGCGCCACGCCGTCTCTCCGGCAGACCGCACCACGCAGCTGTGCTGGAGCCTCCAGCACGCGATAAACACAGATATATTGGCCGCCCTCCCCAGGGCCACGCTCGCTCCCGGTCACCGTAATTGAAGAGGGGAAAAGGGGCGGGGTGGGGGGTTTGAGAGACGGTGAGCGAACGAGCGCTCCCCTCTGTCGTTTTCTATTGGTCCCTTTTCAGGGCACCCTGCGTTCTTCACTTCACAGGAGAGCGGGCAATTTTCTTTCATTACCAGACCACGAGGCGTGGCAGCGCTTCCTCCGATATTCCGAGCATTTTTCACCGCGTTACGTCTGAAAAGGAGAACGGAGTTCTGGAAGGCAGGAGGTACGCTGGCGTCGATGTGAGAATGAAACATGATTTCATTTGAATCCTATTCATTACGAGAGAGTAACAGATACTTTATTTACGATCCGGTGGGCCCGCACTGTAAAAAATATCTCTGACACATCATGTAACAAAAATTCAGATTTCTGCTTAAGTAGTTTAAAAATGTATTTATTGTGATGCATCCGTTTCGCCTAGATTGCCATCTTCACACTACTGCGAAAGTTACATGAAATTTTTATTTTGTTATAATGTTGGTTAATCATATTTTCGGATGTACAAATTTTGTACTTAGGTCCATATATCTTGGCAGCTCTCAAAATCAACGTTAATGATACAATGAGATGCCACATAACCAAATGAAGCAACAGAAGTTACGTAATAAAGTAAGCAAGTAACGAACTGCTCAGAATATGGATGCTGTAACTCAGGCTAATGTATTCCGAAAACACACTTTACATTTACTGCTTCTCGTGTTTCTCTAGCAGACATGAGATACATCAGTTAATTCCGATTCAGTTCATAAATCAATAAAAACTTTGTCCTGGCGCAGAAGCAATTGCATCAGTCCGTAAGTATACATGGTAAAGAAGCAGCTGCTTATCACAATCACCATCTCGAAGGCTTCACATTGAAGCATTGGCACCCAACACTCCACGGCTGATGAAGTATTTTAGGCCCTTTGTCGCCACTCACGCAACCTTCCTGGGTACTTTCATCTCATCCAGATACTCTGAATACTGCGCGGAGTTACAATAAATATCTCTCTGCAAGATATTTTCCACAAATATTAGTACAAATACATTCGCTACTTGTAGTTCGGTTGATCTTTCGGCAATACTGATCGTTAAAAATATTCTATTTTGACGACTTACGCGAGGGTTAAATGAAGTACTGACGGGCCTTCCAGGTGATCCGACGCACACCCCGCTACAGTTAGTGATTTTAGTCCGGACAGTACTTTGGCATCTAAGGTGAAGATATGAAATATTCCTGATCGAAAAAAAAAGTAGAAGAGATGTACTGGTAGAACTTGCGGTGACAAAGACGACGTGACTTGGTAGAGCACTGCCCGGGAAAGAGAAGAATCTATGTTTGAGTCTGAGTTCAATGTGCGCTTTCATTGTATCAGTCAGTTTAGTCCAAAAAAATGTTCAAATATGTGTGAAATCTTATGGGACTTAACTGCTAAGGTCATCAGTCCCTAAGCTTACACACTACTTAACCTAAATTATCCTAAGGAGACACACACACACACACACACACACACACACACACACACTCACACTCACACACACCCATGCCCGCGGGAGGACTCGAACCTCCGCCGGCACCAGCCGCACAGTCCATGACTGCAGCGCCTTAGACCGCTCGGCTAAGTTTAGTCCAAAATAATTTTTACAGTGCTGATTACGTAAACAGAAATGTTCTGTTTGCATTGCTTGTAATGCAGAAAGAAAATGGCGATTGGTGATGGAACTTGAAAAGTACCTCGGTGGATACCCATTATCCGCCCTTACCATCTGACGTACAGTCGTCCCTACTTATCGCTGTGTGTTGTGCAGTAGTATAGTATTTAAACTAGAATCTCGCACTCAAGCTGAAGTCAACAGCTATCGCCTCAACCTCCTTCCATTCTGAGTAACTTGCTACCAAATGGCTCTGAGCACTATGGGACTTAACATCTGTGGTCATCAGTCCCCTAGAACTTAGAACTACTTCAACCTAATTAACCTAAGGACATGCCCGAGGCAGGATTCGAACCTGCGACCGTAGCGGTCACGCGGTTCCAGACTGAAACGCCTAGAACAGCACGGCCACACCGACCGGCCTAACTTGGTACCGGGGAAAGTATTTTTATCAATAGTTTTTTAACTAACCGTTTACTGTAAGAGGGAAAATATTAGTATTCGGGACATCCGAATAAAAGAGAAGTGCAGATGCAAGCCCCTACATTCCCATGGAATGTTCCTCAGTCGCCTAATGTCTTGGATGCACATCTTAGGAACGCTTGCACTCAAGGAGGAAGGGGGTTGGGGTTCCATCTTTCAGCCATTAACTACTAATTACATAGATGGGTTCGCACTCTCACCTGCCTAATTGCAGCTTTCACTTTGTTTCAGAGACAGTGAGGACTTGGCCGTAGCAAGCACAGGAGACGCAGCTCGCCCAGCGAACACCTAAGGTTGGTGACATTTCTCAACGTTATTGTACAACAATAAAAAGCGTTTTGTCTTTCAATGCGCTAGTGAAATTCCGTGCAGACACTTATTGATTTTCAAATATAGAAATAATGAAGGTAGTTCTCCAACACTATGTAGCCCTTTGTAACAACTAAAACACTGTGCGGCATTTCGCAAGTAAGTTCCTTATACGAGAACTATTCGGAAAGAAAGGCCCGATCGGTTGTGAAATGGAAACCACAGTGAAAATCAAAAATGTTTTATTTGCAACAGTTTGCTACACCTTCCACCTACTTCTCTACATAGTCGCCTCTCCAACTTTGTCGTAAGGTTGTTCCAACTTTCCAATATTCTTGTCGTAGAAGACAGTCCCCTGTGCTTTTCGCCATTTCTCTACTCTGTCTTGCAGTTCGTCGTGTGTGTGCCAAAAAGTTGTTTTTATAGCCAGCGGTTAATGTGAGCAAAGATGAACATCAGAGGGACTCAAGTCCGGGCTGCATGGTGGGTGATCAAACACTTCCCATCGAAAACGCTGTAGCGGCCTCCTCATTGCCCCTGCAGTATGCGGCCGAGAATCGTCATGGAGGAGGGCATGCATGACAGGGAAGTTACGTGCGGTTGCATGAAATCAGGCGAAACCTCGCGGCCTGTACTCATACTTGGCTCGAGACACTATTTATTAGTCTAGGCATCTTCACATACTCACTGTGTGCTCTGAACTGAAAAGAGACATGACGTGATCAACAAGTATACTAGAGACACTGCCCAAGACATCTGTGCAAAGCTTCATCAGATTTTCACTGTTGTTTCCAATCCACGACCTATTGGACCTTAAATCGGAACAGTCCATGCACGTACACCTTGCAACATATCACTTATGACCTTCTTCTTGAAAGAGATATCTTTGAGCAGATACGGTTCGGCGAGCTTTCTTAATATTGTAACTTGCAGCCGTTAGAAGATGTAGAATAAACGTGCTGAAAGAAGTCGGATCACTTGCCAGCGAGTAATTAAATAATTGCTGTAGTAATCCATTCCTGACTGCTGCGTCGCCATAGAATTGGGCTGTTTTCTAATGGACAAGAGGAGATGCCTCTAGGAGGCAGGCATTATGACTAAACATGTGTTCCCTAGTGTTGTTGCGCAGCGCATCGATCTGAGAAAAGGGTTTTAATAACTGACGAGTAATGTCTTTTTATTACAGGTCAATCGTGCGGAAGTTCCTATCGTGTTTTGTAACAGAATATGTGGGTGGGAATGTGCATCGTACTAACAACTACAGATAAGAGCCCTTGTTTATCTACTTTTGGCCGATTAATCTGCACTTTTTTCCCACTCTGTGTCAATATACGAAATTTCTAAATTTCTGCAATAATTGTAAATATTTGTTTTCTTTCTGGATAATACCTTCAGAATCAGTAACTGCGGATAAATTTCGTATTGTCTCACAGTGCAACAGCTACCAGTCACTAGATCTCCCAGATTTCCTCGACGTGGTTAACAGGGCCAGTCCTGTTCGAGAACATTTTTGCTCACGGTCGGCTTATAATCTAGCACATCCCTCTCCTGCCCAATCCCCCCTTTCCCCTCGCAGACTTTCAGTCGTGGCAATTTTCGTTGTTAATTGTGATTTGCGCTGTATACAAGTCTTGCACTGGGGCTACCCTCCCACCTTGGTGCACAAAATGGCGGCTTGTCTCGCTTGGCACTTAAACTGGCCCTATTGGTTAATGGTGGTCTATTGGGTATTCAGCCGAGTTGTTGCTTCTATTTTACGTGCAATACTTCGGCGATCAACCCAGTCATATTCTTCATGTGCTGCGAGTTTTTTTTTATTATTTGTACTCGCTGTCTGGACTCCAACCAATCTGGTTAACAAAAATTGTTCAAAGATAAAAAATAGAATCGTCGAAATATGGAAATAAAAATGATTTTTGAAGTGACTATCAGATGGTTTGGCAACGGCCTTGCCGCAGTGGCTACACCGGTTCCCGTGAAATCACCGAAGTTACGCGCCCACTTGGGTGCGTGACCATCCAGGCCGCCGTGCGCCGTTGCCATTTTTTGGGTTGCACTCAGCCTCGTGATGCCAATTGAGGGGCTGCTCGACCGAATAGTAGCGGCTTCGGTCCAGAATACCATCATAGCGACCGGGAGAGCGGTGTGCTGACTCCACGCTCCTCCTATCCGCATCCTCCACTGAGGATGACACGGCGGTCGGATGGTCCCGGTAGGCCACTCGTGGCCTGACGACGGAGTGCTTTTTTTAGCAGATGGTTTATCGTGACAAAGTACGAAATCTCTGTGCTGTGATAGCAAAATTGTCAAAAGAAAATAATTTTTGAGACGATATAACGATTCATGTACTGTCATTCATAATACCCAACACAGTTACACAATAAGGAATATCATCTGGCATGTACAGGATGCCAGTTCTTCACTGTCAAGATGCTGAAAAATCATTATTTGCCGTTTAAAGATTTCCCAGATAACATAATAATGTTTTTGAGGTTCTCAGAGTTGTGTTGAAAGCTGTAGACACACAAGATGCAACGCACGCCTCACTTTCAAGAACCAGTCTACTGAACGGCTACGACAGCTTGAAAGCTAGGGAAAGAAACAGAATCTTCAGCAACCAAAGATTTATGGGGATTGTTTACTATTAAAGCTCGCCTGAAAAATTATGTAGCACGTTGTTAGGACAGGTATTTCTTTTATAGGTAATTCCATAGAAGACGTATGCCACTTTCCTTTCGGCACGGTGTGTAGGGTGCAGCAGAACTCGCTTGAAGTGAGTCTGATTCGTTCTTGCTGCACCACATACTTTGCGGATCACTGCCACGCGCAGAGAAAGGGATTAATCCAAATTGGTTGCAGCACTCCGGCCCTGAACACACTTCCGGAGTCTTCCGCCTGATCACCATAGAGAAAATCTCATGTTTCCTCGGAGAAATGTGGACTGTTTTTCCATTTTGTTTAGTCGAATTGCGTGTTACAAATTTTTTTTAAAAAAAGGGGAAAGGGTAACCACCAGGGTCTTGGAATATTACCTGTTAATTTAGTAGACACCCTGGAAGCAATGGTAGTGCACGTAGCAATCATTATACTCTAACATTCTGCGTGGTATCTCTCTGTTCTATATCGTGTCTCCCTGCCACTTTCGCGCAACGACGCTCTGAGCGTGTTTTTTAGGGAATTGACTAGTTTGAACCTGGGACCTGTTGCTGGTAAGGAGACGCCAGACCACACATGACATGTAGAGTTCAGAAGAGTTCAGTGAGACTAGCGATGATATAACCAAATACTTAATGATTTCAGCGTCAGCTCCACTGCACTCCCTGTAAAAGAATCTTAATACTAACTAAATTTAGTGGAAGGGGTTCTAGGCTTTCCTATTTTTAGCTAGCTGGTAAAATTACTTCGAAAAAGCAGTTAAGTTTACCATTGGAAATATTATTCTACTCACAAAACATTGCTTATAAATTGCACTATTGATAAAAGGAAATATTTTAATACAGGATGATAAAAACCGACTGCGTTCAACAAAAATGTGAACGAATATTCCCTGAGTGGGTTTCCAAGTTCTACAATAGATCGAAGGATGACCTATGCCATATCACATCTATAATCTAGGTTTAAATTAAGTTTCGCAAAAGAGAAAACTATCAAAATGGTCTACAGTGACCCTCAATTATCTTTAATTACTTATCTAACTTGTCGTAAATTGCAGTGGCTGATGTGGCTTCTCGATAACTATACAACATAAAAACCTTCGCGTTTCAGATTTTTACTTCAAGTGGCAAATGTGAACACCATGAGCTTTAATTGACGATCGACACTAGTATTACGCAAAAAGGGGGTGTAACACGTGAGACTTCCTCAGTTCTGAGTGAAGCTTTATGCGTTGTTATGCGGCATCGCGTGCGTTCATTACCTTGTCGGTGTTCGTCAGGGGGCGGCTGGCAGCATAGCTCTGCTCACCTCGCTGTCTCGGAAGCAACTCCCTCCTAACTTCTCCTTACTACAATTTACCGAAGTTGGTTTAAAAAAAACTATCTGGCTGTGTTTTCATCTGATCAATCAGGGTCTCAATGTTAACCTTAAGCTCCGCCTACAAAAATTCTGTCTATCCAATGAGAAACGTTATACTTTTCGTGGTGGGGCAATGTTTTAAAAGTTTGCAACGTAACAGAGACGCGAAAAAGTCTCACGCTAAAACTTGCGGCTGGCGTGGCCCTTTTAGTGTTACTGTAAGATCTATACTGTTCTTCTGGAGGGCCCTAACTTTTAACATGGGCTAGGGGGTGGTCCTAGTGGTTAGTGGCGACGTGGGTGTCCGTCCCTTATCGTAGGGCCTTCTAGCTTAACACAGCTCTGCTCTCGGCTTCTGTTCTCGTTTCTCCCCTCGGAACTGCGTCTGTCTCACGGTGGGAAGGTATGACATGCATTTAGGCATTCTTGTGTTAGTCTGTGGTAATCCATTTGCTCACTCGTTACTCGTATTACTTTGGTTAATTTAATGTCACGATTTATGTGACATACTACTGGATTTGCTTATCATGTCAGGGTTTTCATGGAAGGTGTTGGATTTGCCTGACACCTTACATATCACCACCCTTCGAACTTAATTTTTGTACTGAAGTTAGGCAATGATTGAATCGTTGTCTAAGCCAGTCAAAAATTATTCCGTTATCTAAATTTTGTTGCCTACTGTTCAGCCACATTATTCCATTCTATGGTAGTTTGTATTACTAATTTATATTTTTATATTCTTCCACATTATTATCAAAAATATGTTTGTATTGACAAGGGAAGAATATTTTTATTGTATTATAATTATTATTTTTTAATTATTTTCTTTCTTTATTTAATTGTGAAGTTTGTTTTTTAAGAAGTTTGTTATCGAAAGTGAGGACTCTTTCACATCGATTTTCTTAGAAATATTGTTTTTATAAATATAGCAATTAAGTAAAATCTATTCCTAACACATTTTCTAAATATCATGTACAAGTAAAATGTTTTTGTTTCTAGACACTCATTTCAACATTGTTACGCTAACAAATAAGAATTATTTCCAAGAATTGCTTTGACAAAGAAATATACATAGGCAAGTATTGAGATATTATCCAAACAAATGGTACAAATGTTAAAAAAAAGGGAAAACATCCAAAAAGATAATTTTTTATTCTTTGTTTTTATAAGGAGAAAATAAGTAAAATGTAGTTATTCTTTTATTTTTATGAGAAGAAAATAAGTGGCATATAGTTTTAGTGTTTATTATGCCTTACTTTGTTCTTGATATACTGTCCATTTCAGAACTAATGACTTATATTTATCGTTAGTCTATTTTTTACTTAAGTCCATAGTCAATGACTGTTATTTTGTAGTTTATTAGCTGTCTGGTATGCTTAACTTATTTAGTTTTTCACACGTTTCTTTTGCACAATTCCCACATCACATAATTTGATTTCACACATTCACACAATCCTATTAATGTTTAAGCATGAGGCTGGCGAATATTTTTTTTTTTTTTTTTCAAGAAGGTGATTGACTTGAGCGAGATGGATGTGGGCAAGTATTTGATGTAGAGCTTCGTTCGTCGTTCCTTGTTGGCTTTGCAAGTGTGTGTTGCTGTTGTGGAGGTCCCAAATGGAATGGAGCTGTGAGTGCAGAATCTCGTGGTTTACTGGTTTTGTGTGCGTGAAAGTCATCGTTATGTGTCCCTGAAAGCGGTCGTTTTTCATTGTAATACTTTGCAGACCACTAGTTTACAATAGAATAGGGATTTGGGAAGGTATGTCGTCTATTCTTCACCCATCTTGTTTCTTGGTCTCAATCTTGCGAATCTTCAACTTCTGTTCTTCCTGCTTTTTCTCTGCTTCTTACTTGCTTCTTGGTTCTTCTCTGGGCAGGATATGGAAATATTTATAGTTGCTTTGAAGTTCTCCTCTTAGTAACAGTTTGATAAATGGTTTGGGCATGTCATTTTTACTTTGTGGAAGTTTTCTTCAGTTTTGTGGATCAGCGTGCTGTTTAATAGCAGTAGTGTGACTTTTACACACATTTTTTTGCTAGTGGTGGCTTGCCCAAGCGGTCTTCTCATTGGGCCGTTTTTTGCTCACTCTGCTGAGACGGGGCGTTCGGAGACCCTTGTGGCGTTCGGTGTCCTGTCGTGTCTCTGCAGGGTCCCGCCACTATGTGGTTCCGTGTTCTGTCCCAGCAGGGTTCCACCACCCTGTGGTTCAGCTTGGCAGCAGATTTATTTACTGTCCACTTCGGCTACAAGGGCCTTCTGTTGGTCTCGTTGTCCTTTCCCTTCTCTCAACACTTCTGCCTTGTTGCTAATTACGTCCTTTCCTTTCTTGATACCTCTCGCATTGCAACTTGTGGGTCATTGCATCTCGTCCTTGCTGGAGTTTTTACAATGGTTCTTACAAAAAGTTTTACTTATAATCATTTAACATATGTCTGGTACCTACATTGTTTTTCGCCTTCTTAAAAGCTTTACAAATTTCGGCGCCCTTTCCATGTTACAATTCTAAGATGTTTTGAGTCTTAATATCTACAAGAATCCTCAAATTCGTTTTTTATTTTTGTGCAGTGTTGTGGTGTATAGCATTTTAGTATTTCATGCTGTTAGACTATCTACGCTTTATCCCTTCACCTTAATCTATGGTAATATTGGTGTTATTTTTGTTTTTGTTTTTATTGAAACTACTTTCTTTTTCTCATCTTCCTCTCTCTTCATTCTTCTTTCTCCTGACGATCTTCTCTGCAACATAATCTTGAAATATTGTGTTGATTATTTACCAGTAATAAAATTAATCTTCAAACTTTTTGATATGGCTCACATGGTGAAATCCTAAGGTTTTGCCTGTTTTGGGGTTCATTAATTCCACAGCATTATCATGAGCAATTCGGCTAATTATGACAGGTCCTTTGTATGCAGTGTAAAACTTATGTATTTTGTGTTTCTGTTTGCTGGAGAGATGGTGTGTTTTTACAAATACTTTCTGGCCTACTGAGAATGTTCTTTTAATTGCTGTTCTACCTCCTCTTTCTTTTCTTTTCATGGCTGCCTTTCTGATTTTGGAGAGTGCTGTTGCTATGACTTGTTTGTGCTGTCTACGTGGTACAATAGGAAATCTAACATTTTCTCTGGTTATGTTTGGGGGGTTCAGTATTTTTAAGTACAGTAACTGGAGGTAGTAGTATAGTGCTATGTGGCATTTCATTTATTACTTCTTGAAAATCTTTAAGGTATATATCCCAAGTGTTGTGTCTTTTGCCTGCATATAATCGGCATAAAGTGGCTATGTCCTTCATAGATCGTTCTGCTGGATTTACGCTAGGTTTGTACTTATATACACTCCTGGAAATGGAAAAAAGAACACATTGACACCGGTGTGTCAGACCCACCATACTTGCTCAGGACACTGCGAGAGGGCTGTACAAGCAATGATCACACGCACGGCACAGCGGACACACCAGGAACCGCGGTGTTGGCCGTCGAATGGCGCTAGCTGCGCAGCATTTGTGCATCGCCGCCGTCAGTGTCAGCCAGTTTGCCGTGGCATACGGAGCTCCATCACAGTCTTTAACACTGGTAGCATGCCGCGACAGCGTGGACGTGAACCGTCTGTGCAGTTGACGGACTTTGAGCGAGGGCGTATAGTGGGCATGCGGGAGGCCGGGTGGACGTACCGCCGAATTGCTCAACACGTGGGGCGTGAGGTCTCCACAGTACATCGATGTTGTCGCCAGTGGTCGGCGGAAGGTGCACGTGCCCGTCGACCTGGGACCGGACCGCAGCGACGCACGGATGCACGCCAAGACCGTAGGATCCTACGCAGTGCCGTAGGGGACCGCACCGCCACTTCCCAGCAAATTAGGGACACTGTTGCTCCTGGGGTATCGGCGAGGACCATTCGCAACCGTCTCCATGAAGCTGGGCTACGGTCCCACACACCGTTAGGCCGTCTTCCGCTCACGCCCCAACATCGTGCAGCCCGCCTCCATTGGTGTCGCGACAGGCGTGAATGGAGGGACGAATGGAGACGTGTCGTCTTCAGCGATGAGAGTCGCTTCTGCCTTGGTGCCAATGATGGTCGTATGCGTGTTTGGCGCCGTGCAGGTGAGCGCCACAATCAGGACTTCATACGACCGAGGCACACAGGGCCAACACCCGGCATCATGGTGTGGGGAGCGATCTCCTACACTGGCCGTACACCACTGGTGATCGTCGAGGGGACACTGAATAGTGCACGGTACATCCAAACCGTCATCGAACCCATCGTTCTACCATTCCTAGACCGGCAAGGGAACTTGCTGTTCCAACAGGACAATGCACGTCCGCATGTATCCCGTGCCACCCAACGTGCTCTAGAAGGTGTAAGTCAACTACCCTGGCCAGCAAGATCTCCGGATCTGTCCCCCATTGAGCATGTTTGGGACTGGATGAAGCGTCGTCTCACGCGGTCTGCACGTCCAACTGAGGCGCCAGGTGGAAATGGCATGGCAAGCCGTTCCACAGGACTACATCTAGCATCTCTACGATCGTCTCCATGGGAGAATAGCAGCCTGCATTGCTGCGAAAGGTGGATATACGCTGTACTAGTGCCGACATTGTGCATGCTCTGTTGCCTGTGTCTATGTGCCTGTGGTTCTGTCAGTGTGATCATGTGATGTATCTGACCCCAGGACTGTGTCAATAAAGTTTCCCCTTCCTGGGACAATGAATTCACGGTGTTCTTATTTCAATTTCCAGGAGTGTATGTAGATGGGTTTTATTTTGTGTTGTTTTAACGTGTTCTGCCATTGCACTGATTTGTATTGTGGGCCATTATCCGAAATTATTCGTTCCACTCGACCTACTTGTCTGAGAAAGTCCTGTCTAAATGCTTTACTTATAGTAAGACCTGTTGCCCGTTTTAATGGTGTCAAGGTAACATATTTAGTAGTAAGTTCCAAAACGACAAATATGAAAATATATCCATTTTTTGTGCATGGGAGGGGCCCCATCAAATCTGTTGCAGCTATTTGTTTTAATCGTTTAGGGATTATTGGAAACATAGGTGGCTTGGCTTGGAAAGTGCCGTGTTTAGCCCTCATACATTTTTTGCATTTGACTAATACTGTTCTAATTCGTCTTTCCATGTTAGGAAAGTGGCTTGTTTGTTTTATTTTTAAAAAGCATTTCTTTGGTCCAAAGTGGCCATTACTTTAATGTGTATACCGTATGTACTTATTAATTAGTTCATCCGGGATATAAATTAACCATTCATTCGTTGCAACATTTCGTCTAAAAAAGTAAAACATTGTTTTTTGTGAGATAGTGCTGTCGAATGTCTGGAAAATCCTTACTTCTCCACTTGTGTTTGATTCGTAGTATTTCGGGATCCTTGTCCTGTTCTTTGCCTATGTTTTTCAATGCTGTCGTAGTTTTCGAAAGGTACTTGTTTCATATAGTACATTGTAAACTGGTCTTCTGCTGCTTCCAAACCTATATTGTTGGATGCACCCTGTGGACATCGTGATAAAGCACCTGCTAATACATTCGCTGGTCCTGGTATGTGTGTAATAGTGAAATCAAATTCTTGTGGTATTAACATCCATCTGGCTAACCTCCCATGAGTTAGTTTGGCGGATAACGGAAATTCTAATGCTTTGTGGTCAGTGTATACTTTTGTTTTTCTTCCGAATAGGAAGTATCGAAAACGTTGGAAGGCCCATACAATGGCCAATGCTTCCAGCTCTGTGACTGAATAGTTTTTCTGCTTTTTGTGAGTACCCGACTGGCAAATGCAATTGTTCTATATGATCTTAGCCCTGCCTGTTCGTATTCTGGGAATAAAACAACTCCTAAACCTGTTTTCGCGCTATCAGTGGCCATACAAAAATTTTGTGTTAGATCAGGATGTGCTAAAATCGGTGTTGTTGTTAGTGCGTTTTTCAGTTTTAAAAATTCTTCATTGGCTTGTTGATCCCATACCCATGGCGTGTTTTTTCCAGTCAATGCACATAGGCATGGTGTTGCGAGTGAGTCGATCCAAATAAATTTTTTATAGAATCCGGTGAGACCTATAAATCCTCTGAGAGTTTTCTTATTATATGGAGTACAGAATTCTTTGATTGCCGTTAGTTTTTCTGGGTCGGGCATTACCCCTTTATCGGAAATTACGTGTCTTAGAAATTTGACCTCTCCCCTTCCAAATTTGGATTTTGTTACATTTACTGTGACCCCATGCTCTTTCATGATCTCTAAAAACTGATTTAATGTGTCGTTGTGATGTTCCCAAGAGGGTTCTGCTATAATCACATCATCAACATAACAAGTAATTTTTGTAAAATTTCAGGATTAAGTATAGTATTAAATCCCCTAATAAACGCTGCTGCTGATACGTTTAAACCAAATGGCAACCGTTTTAACTGGTAACATCTACCGAATACGATAAATGCTGTAAATTTTCTACATTCTGGGCCCAATTCTATTTGCCAGAAACTACTCCGTAAATCAATTGATGAAAATATCTTATCACCGTGGAAGGTTTGTATAAATTCCTCTAATTTTTCTGGGCGATCTGTCTCAGTGATTATGATTGTGTTGATCTGTCTGGAATCAAGCACTAACCTGATGCTCCCATCTCGTTTTTGCACAGTATGGAGCGGGCTGTTATATGTGGAGGTATCGTCATTTAACATTTTAGATATCTCCTGAAATACTTTATTCCTGTAGCTTAATGGGATTGTATAGGGTGGCACTCTGAATGGTTTGTGCTGTTTTACTTCAAACTTGTACTGAAAGTGTTTAATACTGCCAGTCTTAGGTAAAAATACCTCTGCTTTATCTCGTAAAATACCCTCTAATTCTCTTTTACTGTGTTCCGAAATACCTTGAACTTCTTGCAATTTTTCGTCGATTTCTTTATGGACTTCTAACATGAGTTCAGGCGATTCCCCCTTTTGTGCATACCATTCTAATTCTTCATCCTCTTTATCTCGCGTCATTCTTAATTGTTTGTTTGTAATTGGTATTTCTTCTAATTTTAGCTTTTGCTCAAAGAGAAGTGTGACATTCGCGAATGTTAAGCCACCTTTCCCCATATCTATTATCGCTTGTCTCTCATTTAAAAAATCTGCACCTATAATCAAATCTACAGTTAGTTTAGGTATAATCACGAAGTTGGCTTCGATCTTTTGACCTTGACACGAAAGAGTTAACCTTGTTTGTCTCGTAACTTCCGCAGCATTGTTTCTAGTAGGACCTCTTAATTTAATCTTACGTGTTTTCAGAACTGGCAATTCCTCATTGGCATTACACTGCATGAATAAATTTTCTGAGATCGCAGTCAGTTTACTTCCCCTACCAATTACAATATTGACTGGGATATGCTTTACCATGGCCTTCACAATTGGTTGAATTTGAAAGGGTTGGTTCTGTTCTTCTTCTTGCATCAACGAATCCTCCACTGAATCATACATGAGTCTTTTTAGGAATTTCCCTTGTGAATTCGAACTTTCTGTAGGATAAGCTTCGACTGCTACTTCTCTCTATTTTATTTCCTCTTCTCTATTTCTTCCTTCATTTACGCTTTCTTCAACATCCTCTACTTTTCCTCATCCTCTTCTATCTTCTCCTTCTTCGTCGCTACTTCCACATAATCGCATCTAAATGCTCTAATTATCGCTTCATAACTTTCTTCATTATATACGTTGGGTTGTGTGCCCACTCGTAACTTATTTTCAACTTCTGTCGACTGCGCATTATCCTCATTGAATTCGCTTTCCCTGGTTTCCATCTCAACTAGCTCTGCAATACTCATTACTTCGTCCTTTCCTCCTACATTCGTTGTGCATACCTCTGGTAATTCATCTTCCTCGTCAGTATTCTCCCAATTAATTTCGTCCCAACATGATATTGTTATTTTCTTGTCTTCGTTTTCATCTGGTCCCTGCGGATTTTTCTTCCTCCTTCTCTTCTCATGATAAGATTTTTACTTCTCTGTTCAAGGTGCTGCAATTATCCTGGGTCGGTGCATCATTTTCTTTGGCATGGGCGCTTAGCTGTCAATTCGAACGTTTATCGGGGTTTGGTGGACTTACCTCCACCTCTTTTATCTGTATTCTCTTTTCTTGTTCAGCTTGTTGATATTGGTTTCTTTGTTGATAATTTGTCGGTCTATTGGCGCTCCAATACCCGTTCCGGTTGTCGTTATTCCCTCTGTAATAGTTGTTGCCGTTCCTGGGTGAATTATAGTTATTGCCATATTCTCTTCTAAATCCATAACCCGTTCTTTGTTGAAATCTGTTGTCGTTTCTTGGTGCGAAGTTATCACGTGGTTCGTAATTATTGTTTCTTCGTATTGTGTCTTGTGGATTCCACTGCTTTTTGCTTTCGTTTTCACGTGCGCTTCGTCTTTTTCTTGCGTCATCTTCCGAAAATATGAACTCTAGTTCCCTTAGAATACCTTTAAATGCTTTGACGTCATTGCCTCCGCGACCTACTAATGATTGCTAGTATTTCAATGGTAGCTTCATCGCGCATAATTTAATCAACTCTCCGTCACTGTATGGTACATCTAAGCATTGATTTTTATTTGCCATTAATTCGAAAAATTTCACGGGACTCTTCTCTCCAGAATTTTCAAAATATGGGTTCTGTAATAATTCGTACTTCACTCTGTTCTGTGCTTCGCTGGACCAATATCGTGAGAGAAACTTCTCTCTGAAATCTTCGTACGATCGGCATGTCGCTGCATGGTTTCTGGGCCTGTTTCTGACATGTGTGCACATATAAAGTTTAATTTGTGTGCTAGCGTCCAGTGTTCTGGTAATCCTACTCGGAATTGATCAACAAAAGTTCATGGATGTAATGAGTTTCCTTCTCGAATGTGTTGAAATTTTCTGACTGTGAGAAAATGATGGTTGTCGTACTTCGTCACAGTTCCATATGAAATTCGCGATTCTTCGCCACTTTTGTTTCTGATCATTTCTCCCGTCGTTCTTTCCGGTTGTGGTAGATTCATTGAATATTGTCCACTAAAACTTTCGCCTACCCTTGCGTAGTATCGTTGGAGTGGTACGCAATAATTTTCTTCCATCGGCTGTGAACGTGTAGCTGAATGCATTGCACTGTACTCTTCGCGACCTGGCTTTCCATTGTCAGGTATTGGTTCAGTATCTTGTCTGGCTAACCTTGCTGCTTCATTGCACGATCCAAACTATCTTGAATCATACATTTGTGGTTCCGCATGTGTTTGTGATGACGTTTGTTCATCAAGAATTTCGAAACGTGTTTGTTGCTGTGCAGGCTGTCTGATTTCACGTATGTTACTTTCCGCCTGTGATTGGAATCGCAAATGCGTAATATCTTCGTTAATTGCTTGTTTTTCCGGTGCTGTTACAGATACGGATGTGGTTGCAGACTCTGTGCTTTTTAGATCCTGTTCACTACGCTCTTCAATGGTTTGCAACAACTCTGTTCGCAATTTCTGAAATTGTCGCTTCGTTTGCGCTTCTATTTTGACTATGCGGTTATCATATGTTTTCAGCGCTGCTTTTGTGATACATTTGTGTAAGACACTGTTTTCAACAATTTCACGCGCTGTACCTGCTGCTTGTCTAGTAATTACGTTTATCTGTTTCTCTAGTTTCTTGACTTCTCCTCGGGTGTTGTTACGTAATGTTTTGATCTCGTCCTGAATGTCACTACGCAATGTTTGTACATCCTCTTGTACCTTGTCAGTGTCTGTTCTCAATTGATTGTGACCTGTTATTAAGTTTCCTATCACTTCTCGAGATTCTTTTGCCTCGTCTTCAATATGACTTAGGTGTAACTGAATTTTTTTGTTTTGTTCTTTAATCTCACGCATTTGTCTCGTGGTTTCTGCATTCTGAATTTGAATTTGGTTCGCTATGTCTTTATTTTGCCTTGTCATGGTTTCCGTAATTTGTTTTAATAATTCTACCAGATTGGTGGGTCCTATTGCATTTTCTTCCGGCGTCCTACGCTCTGTGTTTTCGCCCAAGAGTTGGTTCGCAACCGATTGCATTGAACTGTGCTGTGACACGGTTCTGCTCGCATTCCTTGTACTCTGTGGTGAGGGAGCTCCGATTACTTGTACTATGGGTTCTATGTATTCAAGACGCAAGTTAGAATCCTCATCGACTGTCTCTCTACTTTCCTGCTCCTCTGTCGTATGCTGACTTATGTTTTCTATGCCTTGACGTACATATCCTCGTTATGGTGCGTTATATGTCCTATTTCTCGCGATACTGTATCGTACTGTCCTCCATTCTCTGTCCATTTTCATGCTGGGTCTCTACCTCAATTCGGTCAAGGTCTCGATTTGCCATTGCTAATCTTTTCGAATCCCTTATTTTCTGTTTTAAAAGCAATTCACGCGCCCTACTTTGAGTCAACATGCGCTCATACGATCTCACGCGTTTCATAAACTTTTTGTTCACACGACTTTACGCTTATTATACCCAAGACTGACAATCCATTCACTTACTTGTTGGGTCAGAACCAACTTGTCAACGATGTATCCGCCACCTGTGCGCTTGCATTGGAGAGAAAACTTAATTCTAACAATTTTTAAAATTCATAACTTAATTATGCTATTGTCTCTGCTAGAATGTCGCACTTTTTATTGAATACTTTATTACTATCTATCGCTATAGCTACTGTTTTCAACTATTTATGCCTTTCAAAAAAAAAATTTTTTTATTACGAAAATTTTTTGACAGGATATTTTTCTGACCTAGTTAGGCATGTGGTCGACCTTCAATCATGGTATTTTACCATCCTGGCAGGGTCGCCATTCTCTAACATTCTGCATGGTGTCTGTCTGTTCTATATCATGTCTCCCTACCACTTTCGCGCAACGACGCTCTGAGCGTATTTTTTAGGGAATTGACTAGTTTGAGCCGGCCGAAGTGGCCGCGCGGTTCTGGCGCTGCAGTCTGGAACTGCGAGACCGCTAAGGTCGCAGGTTCGAATTCTGCCTCGGGCATGGATGTGTGTGATGTCCTTAGGTTAGTTAGGTTTAACTAGTTCTAAGTTCCAGGGGACTAATGACCTCAGCAGTTGAGTCCCATGGTGCTCAGAGCCATTTGAACCATTTTTGACTAGTTTGAACCTGGGACCTGTTGCTGGTAAGGAGTTCAGTGAGATTAGCGATGATATAACCAAATACTTAATGATTTCAGCGTCAGCTCCACTGCACTCCCTGTAAAAGAATCTTAATAGGAAGGGGTTCTAGGCTTTCCTATTTTTAGTTAGCTGGTAAAATTACTTCGAAAAAGCAGTTAAGTTTACCATTGGAAATATTATTCTACTCACAAAACATTGCTTATAAATTGCACTATTGATAAAAGGAAGTATTATAATACAGGATGATAAAAACCAACTGTGTTCAACAAAAATGTGAACGAATATTCCCTGAGTGGGTTTCCAAGTTCTACAATGGATCGAAGGATGACCTATGCCATATCACATCTATAATCTAGGTTTAAATTAAGTTTCACAAAAGAGAAAACTATCAAAATGGTCTACAGTGACCCTCAATTATCTTTAATTACTTATCTAACTTGTCGCATATTACAGTGGCTGATGTGGCTTCTCAATGATTATATAACAGAAAAATCATCGCGTTTCAGATTTTAACTTGCATAGCAAATGTGAATGCCCTGAGCTTCAATTGACGATCGACACTAGTATTACATAAAAAGGGGATGTAACAGATGAGACTTCTGCAGTTCTGGGTGAAGCCTTCTGCGCTCAAAAATGCGGCATCGCGTGCGTTCATTACCTTGTCGGTGTTCGTCAGGGGGCGGTGGCTGGCGCAGCTCCATACAGATCGCCGTCTCCGAAGCAACTCCCTCCTAACTTCTCCTTACTACAATTTACCGAAGTTGGTTTAAAAAAAACTATCTGGCTGTGTTTTCATCTGATCAATCAGGGTCTCAATGTTAACCTTAAGCTCCGCCTACAAAAATTCTGTTTATCCAATGCGAAACGTTATACTTTTCGTGGTGGGGCAATGTTTTAAAAGTTTGCAACGTAACAGAGACGCGAGAAAGTCTCACGCTGAAACGTGCAGCTGGTGTGGTCCTTTTAGTGTTACTGTAAGATCTATACTGTTCTTCTGGAGGTCTCTAGCTTTTATCATGGGCTGGGAGGTGGTCCTAGCTGTTAGTGGCGACGTGGGTGTCCGTCCCTTATCGTAGGGCCTTCTAGCTTAACACGGTTCTGCTCTCGGCTTCAGTTCTCGTTTCTCCCCTTGGAACTGCGTCTGTCTCACGGTGGGGAGGTATGACATGCATTTAGGCATTCTTGTGTTAGTCTGTGGTATTCCATTTGCTCACTCGTTACTCGTATTACTTTGGTTAATTTAATGTCACGATTTATGTGACATACTACTGGATTTGCTTATCATGTCAGGGTTTTCATGGAAGGTGTTGGATTTGCCTGACACCTTACAATACGTACCTCGTGACATTCAAATTTGGCGAAATTGTCGTTCGAGAGCGGTTTCTGTCCCATTACACCATTAGTAAGCTGGTAGAAGAGGCTTAAAGATACACACATGTAAAATCTATTTCAACATACATTTTCCAAGACTGAAACCCATCGCGGCTCACCTTGAAACTTCAATTTAAAGCAATTTTGTCTTTTCATTAAAATTAATTTTTTTGTAGTCATTGCTGGTTGCAACTATGAACCTTGGTATTACTGTCCATCGACTATGTTTCAAATGGACGTGAAGCTGGCGGATCCTAATAAGTCATCCTGCGCTCAAGATGAAAAAAAAAAAAAAAAAAAAAATAACCTGCGTGACTGGAGACAGCTCTTTCGAATTCAGATAATCAGTTTTTTAGTGTATGAACTCATAATAATGAAATTCATTTGGCAAATTTTTCAGTTAATACTGGGCCACTGAGGATGCTGGATAACATTTTCGCACACTGAGAATATTTTTGAAATTTCGGAGTTCAGGAAAATTCGACTGCACTTACGTAAATAAACATGATTATCAAAAGAACGGTGAGATTTGAATCACATTCTCGTAAATGGAAAAAACTGAAATCTTACCCAGTTTTAGAACGTAGGCAATTTTTTCGAAAGAGATAGCGTTTCGACCTCCCACCACTCACTAACGAAGGTTTCTGTTTTTGACACTAGCTTCTAGTTAGCCTGGCAGGCGTTAAGCTAAATCCGAAGCAGAATAAAAAAACCCTGACAGCCAGCTATGTTGATTAGAAAAAATCAGATGTGTGTCTTTTGCTACAGAACATGTATATATATTGTATATGAATGTTGCTTCTTTCTGTTCATGTGCAGTCTTCTGTATAATTTTAATATCAAACAGTTTGCGTGACTTATTCGTATGATTTCTTTGTAAGAGTCGTGCCTAATTGTTATCCTCGTCACCATGTCTAACTACGTTACTCTTCATAGATTCTGATTTTCTCCTTATGACTTGACATCATATTAAAAATAAATAACTACCTAAATCATCTACTCTGCGACAGGCTAGGTTAGGAACGGGAAGTAGCATATCAGCTTCACCTCTCTATGCTATTCTCTGAAAGTTACTGTTCTCAGTGCACATTTTCCGAACGAAGTGCTCTATTTTACTCATTCATTTTCATGCTGGCTACAGTGTGAAGTAAAACATCCGTCCTGATATATTACATCACAACTCAGTAGTTACACTTAATCGACGATGAAGGTAATAGAATTTTATTAACCTTCCGCATCATGCACGCAGAGATACAGGCAAGCAGCATATGGTTATTTCATCAAAATAATTCATCAATTTATTTTTATTTTTTCGACCTACTGTCATGACCTAATTTTTTGGTAGTCACTCTTTCGTCTGGTTTGCTGCAGTTTGCATCGATTTAATTCCTGCGTCAGTCTTCTCATTTCTGGTCGTATCTACTACAACTTCACCACCGACGCTTTGATTACATCTCCCAGTTTTGTCACTCCTTTTACTATTATTATTATTATTATTCATTCATTCATTCATTCATTTCATTGTTGCCCTTATGGACAGTGTTTGAACTCGAAAATCACATGATGACACAATTTTCACTTCTTTCCTTTCTTCCTCTTCTCTTCCCAAAATCTCTTCATCCTTTGGCTGTGCTCCTGTTTCCTTTGCTCTGTCCATAATGTTCCTTTCTTATTTCTCTCCTTTACAATAAATTTTGCACTCCTAACTTTGTTTCTGAAGTATTTCCTGTCTCCTATCATTTGCCTGTTGATCCCTATCTGCCTTAAGTCTTCGTCTATTTCATGATACCAATTTGTTTTCTTGCTTGAGCTGTTTACTACATCAAAAATTTTCTTTGTAAGTCGGTTGTTGTCCATTCTCTGTATGTGCCCATAGAAAGTTAATCTGCGTTTTCTGATCGCGTCTGTTAGTCTGTCAGTGTGCTGGTACAGCTCTTTGGTAGGTCGCTTCATCCATACGCCATCTCTGTGAATTGGTCCAAATATTTTTCTGAGAATTTTGCGTTCTATTTTTTCTGTGTCTATGATGCCTGATGCTCCAATTGTGGTTGTTTCTGACGCGTACAATGCTTCTGGTAATACAACTGTTTTGTAGTGCCTAAGTTTGGCCTGCCTCGATATGCTTTTCTTATTATAATGTGACCATGTGAGTTTGTATGCCTTCTGGAGTTTCTTCGTTCGTTCCATGTTAGCCGCCTTGTTTGATCTTCCCATTTGTATGTACTCCCCTAAATACTTAAATTTTTCGACTCTTTCTACGGATCCATATACCGTATGCATGGTGTGTACATTGTTGGTCTGTCGTTCCATATATTGTGTCTTCTCGTAAGATACCTGCAGACCTGTTTTGGCAGCTATTTCATGCAAGCATTCCAGTGCTTCCTTTGCCTCCTGTGTATTATTGCTGAGTATGGCTATATCATCTGCAAATGCCAGACATTTTATGATTGTTTTGGTTTCACGTGTTCTTCCCAGCTGTATTCCTTTAACTTGTTCCTCCCACTGCTTGATAATTTTGTCTAACACCATGTTGAACAGGATTGGTGAGAGCCCGTCTCCTTGTCGGACACCTGTGTGTATGTGGAAGGGTTCCGAAATTTCTCCCATGAACTTAATCTTGGAGGTAGTGTCTGTAAGCGTCTGTTGTATAAGTGCCCTGGTTTTTCTGTCGATACCATATTCTTCCAGTACGTCAAAGAGTGTCTGTCTGTCTATGGAATCATATGCTTTTTTAAAGTCCACAAAGGTAACTACAGTGTTTCTTGCCTGTCTGACTTTCAAAAGTGTTCTCAAGTTCCAGATCTGTTCGATGCATGATCTCCCTTTTCCGAAGCCTGCCTGGTATTCCCCAATTTGCAGATCTGCTTGTGGTTCTAGTCTGTTTAATAGCACCTTAGAGAAAATTTTGTATGTGACTGGTACTAGCGAAATGCCTCTGTAATTGTTTGGATCTGACTTATCACCCTTTTTATGTAACGGATGGATCAATGCACATTTCCATTCCTCTGGCACTTTCTCTGTGATCCAAATTTCGGAGATAATCTTATTATTATTATTATTATTATTATTATGTATTCGCGTCAGAAATACAATATGTAGAAATTACCATTAAAAGCAAAAGAAGGGAGAATTGTTAACCTATATTGTTTTTGCCCAAAATCTTGCATCAGTTGCGTTCAAAGTTACGGGCAGAAGATCTTCTGTTCAATATGCGTGGCACAGTTGACGGACGAGTAGGTGTTCCATGGTGTGTTATCTAGTCACAGTTGGTGGTATCCACAAACAAGTGACATTTCTGGTTACTCCTGGATCTTACAATTCCAGATCGAAGGCGTTTGAGCGACCTCTACACAGTCCAATTCTGTTCATGCCCAGGCGGGTGGTTTTCGAAGGAGGTAGTCAGATCGAGTTACTCTCAAGTCAAGATGCCACAGTTGCTTCATGCAATTTTATCATATGATGACATGATGGAGACCGTGACTGTTGTTTGAAGACAAATGTTGATGGTATTAGGACAGCAACAAGCCACAAAATTACTTTTAGTTCCTTTATTCAAAGGGTACCCTTACCGGTTTCGAATCGTTGTGATTCATCCTCAGACGGTTTACACGCATTCTTTATGACATGCGGTGTGTTTTTTACAGATTAATTGTCCTAAAATATAAATAATACATAATTATAAACACGCCACACACAGATGGTTGCGTTACAGATTTTCGTTGCATGTGACATACGCGAAACGTCGGTTTGGAGTGTTTGTTTCCATAACATTCGTCCAACAGATGTAAATGCATTCCCACTGCATTCTTATTGTTGCACACGTAAATTGTTCTCACTGAACACATTAGATTTGTCACTGAGATGATTTCTACCACGCACCAGAATATATATAACACTATTTTACCTATACAGTTCTATATATATATTTAAAAAATAAAAATAAAACTTTATAATTAATTAATTAATATAACAATATCAACTCAAAAATTCAATGTTTCTGTGCTAGTGTAAAAGGCATTACAGTTGCGTAAATGAATATATGATCCTTTCCAAACATAGGACATCATCACCGAGCGAGGTGGCGCAGTGGTTAGACACTGGACTCGCATTCGGGAGGACGACGGTTCAATCCCGCGTCCGGCCATCCTGATTTAGGTTTTCCGTGATTTCCCAAAATCACTCCAGGTAAATGCCGGGATGGTTCCTCTGAAAGGGCACGGCCGACTTCCTTCCCCATCCTTCCCTAATCCGATGAGACCGATGACCTCGCTGTCTGGTCTGCTTCCCCAAAACAACCAACCAACCAATAGGACATCATCGTCAAATGTTACGGTATATCATAGCATCTGTGATGCTCATATGTTTGTAGGCTCATTTTATGTATCAAAACATGTGGTGCGTGGTAGAAATCTTCTCAGTGACAAAGCTAAAGTGTTCAGTGAGAACAATTTACGTGTACAACAATAAGAATGCAGTGGGAATGCATTTACAGGGTGTTTCAAAAATGACCGGTATATTTGAAACGGCAATAAAAACTAAACGAGCAGCGATAGAAATACACCGTTTGTTGCAATATGCTTGGGACAACAGTACATTTTCAGGCAGACAAACTTTCGAAATTACAGTAGTTACAATTTTCAACAACAGATGGCGCTGCGGTCTGGGAAACTCTATAGTACGATATTTTCCACATATACACCATGCGTAGCAATAATATGGCGTAGTCTCTGAATGAAATTACCCGAAACCTTTGACAACGTGTCTGGCGGAATGGCTTCACATGCAGATGAGATGTACTGCTTCAGCTGTTCAATTGTTTCTGGATTCTGGCGGTACACCTGGTCTTTCAAGTGTCCCCACAGAAAGAAGTCACAGGGGTTCATGTCTGGCGAATAGGGAGGCCAATCCAAGCCGCCTCCTGTATGTTTCGGATAGCCCAAAGCAATCACACGATCATCGAAATATTCATTCAGGAAATTAAAGACGTCGGCCGTGCGATGTGGCCGGGCACCATCTTGCATAAACCACGAGGTGTTCGCAGTGTCGTCTAAGGCAGTTTGTACCGCCAGAAATTCACGAAGAATGTCCAGATAGCGTGATGCAGTAATCGTTTCGGATCTGAAAAATGGGCCAATGATTCCTTTAGAAGAAATGGCGGCCCAGACCAGTACTTTTTGAGGATGCAGGGACGATGGGACTGCAACATGGGGCTTTCCGGTTCCCCATATGCGCCAGTTCTGTTTATTGACGAAGCCGTCCAGGTAAAAATAAGCTTCGTCAATAAACCAAATGCTGCCCACATGCATATCGCCGTCATCAATCCTGTGCACTATATCGTTAGCGAATGTCTCTCGTGCAGCAATGGTAGCGGCGCTGAGGGTTGCCGCGTTTGAATTTTGTATGGATAGAGGTGTAAACTCTGGCGCATGAGACGATACGTGGACGTTGGCGTCATTTGGACCGCAGCTGCAACACGGCGAACGGAAACCCGAGGCCGCTGTTGGATCACCTGCTGCACTAGTTGCGCGTTGCCCTCTGTGGTTGCCGTACGCGGTCGCCCTACCTTTCCAGCACGTTCATCCGTCACGTTCCCAGTCCATTGAAATTTTTCAAACAGATCCTTTATTGTATCGCTTTTCGGTCCTTTGGTTACATTAAACCTCCGTTGAAAACTTCGTCTTGTTGCAACAGCACTGTGTTCTAGGCGGTGGAATTCCAACACCAGAAAACTCCTCTGTTCTAAAGAATAAACCATGTTGTCTACAGCACACTTGCACGTTGTGAACAGCACACGCTTACAGCAGAAAGACGACGTACAGAATGGCGCACCCACAGACTGCGTTGTCTTCTATATCTTTCACATCACTTGCAGCGCCATCTGTTGTTGAAAATTGTAACTACTGTAATTTCGAAAGTTTGTCCGCCTGAAAATGTACTGTTGTCCCAAGCATATTGCAACAAACGGTGTATTTCTATCGCTGCTCGTTTAGTTTTTATTGCCGTTTCAAATATACCCGTCATTTTTGAAACACCCTGTACATCTGTTGGACGAATGTTATGGAAACAAACACTCCAAACCGACATTTCATGGAAGTCACATGCAACGAAAATCTGTAACGCAACCATCTGTGTGTGGCGTTTTTATAATTATGTATTATTTATATTTTAGGACAATTAATCTGTAAAAAACACATCACATGTCATAAAGAATGCGTGTAAACCGTCTGAGGATGAATCACAACGATTCGAAACCGGTAACGGTACCCTCTCAATAAAGGAACTAAAAGTAAATTTGTGGCTGGTTGCTGTCCTAACACCATCAACACAGTTGCTTCCTTGCTGTAGCAGATGTTGAATTACTTCAGTGATCTATTTATCTGTTGACTGTACCTGCAAGGTCTCTCCTCACCTTTATTTGTCTTTCTGATACATTTTAATTGAGCAACCTGTGTGCTCACTGCCCTGTTTTCCTCATTTCAAATGTTTCGGCTTTCTTTTCTCCTTGTTTCAATCCCACAGAATCTTGTGTGTCAAACGGGTGGCAGCGGATACACAGAAAGACAGAAAGATTATGTGTGGAGCGTGGATTACTTATGATGAATGAAGAGACAAAAAACGCGAGTAGCGACGGCGAAAAGAACGGTGGAATTAAATGAAGGCAGGCCCCTGTTATATTTCCAAGAACCCCTTCCAAGGTTAATGTGCTGCGTATTGTAATAGTTCCTTCAGTTCAAAATATGGAAAGCAGGTCACTTACGTAGGTATTAGGATAAAACAATTAATACCAACAGTAGAACGCAAAATAATCTAATCGGATAGCTGTTGGTTATGTCTCAATACTGAATAGCGTGAAAAACTTTGAACGGTTACTTTGCAGACATCATGCAAGTTGAAGTGTGCTAACAGGTTTCAGTGTTGGTTCTTTTATTTCACACCGTCTAAGGTCACGTCTAGACAGCAGTGAAGGGAATGTGACTGCACATTCTGGCGGACATGGTACTGTAGAACTGAACAACCTGCGTGAGACTGTAGGTCACGATGACGAGGCGTCAACGCTTTGTCTCTCAGGCACGATAGAGTGCTGTCGTGATATAACACGGCATAAGCAGAGGTGAACCGTACACCCAGTCTACCTTCAAAGGAGGCCAATAGTTTAGGAGCCACCGAATACCTATGCACGGACTGCTTCCATGAAGCGGCTTCCTCAGAGTCACGGATCAACACCACATAAAGTTAAGTAATGCTCCTCGGTGTCAAATACGCAGCATCTATGTCCCACATGTACGTCTATTATGGCGAAAAAGTCTCAGATGTGATGATACTGTGTTTGACGTCAAGGAACCTTCCTTAAACATGATGCCGTATTAATACATGACTCGACTGCTTTACCGAAACTAATTTTCTGCGAATAAATATTCATTACTACAGATTTCGGTGTTCTCGTGTGCTTTCAATGCGCTGAAGCCGTGCAGCACTGCCCACACAAAATATTCTAGAGATTTCAATATTGGTCATGAGTCTGGACGGGTACGATCAATACAAAATAGAGGACACAAAGAAGAGCTGCGCCTTCCGTAGCGCGTTCGTCTAGCAAACGCGAATAGTCACGCAGATGCCCGTCCAACTCCAATGGCAGACGCTACAGGAGAGGTACCGTACATCACGCTTTTATAATTATAACCAATACATTTCTGTGACCTACATTCATAATGCGAAAACCCGTGCACATCAGATTAGGGAAACTCGAACTCACCCAGGAGATTAGCAACACACTTTCTTGCCGCCTACCATTCGCGACTGGAACAGCGGGTGGGAGAAGCGACGCTGGTACCCTCTACCACTATGTCTGGCTAGAGCTGGAATTTATCACAGTTTAGTTTCAGCAGCTGTCAGTGTAACAAACATACCACTAATCTGTACAGACGAAAGAACCAAAAAGAAGATGCTAAGTAGATATCACCACGACATCAAATTCCCATTTGGTAATGTACTGTATTTGTTACTCGCAGCTGCGCTCACTTGTTAGTAGTTTCGTTGTGGCGAGTAAGTGATCTACTACAGGTGTAATAACATCAGCTGCCCTCACATATCTGCCAGCAAGGGTAAGCATTGCTCATGATGGGCACCCTACTCTCCCCCTCCCCCCCTCCTGCAGCGTCGTTGCCATGCAGTGCTTACAGGAGGGCATCAGCAGTTTGAAGAAATAAAGCCTATATGGTGCCTCAGTCTAAGATCAAGTTACCTGTGCAAACCCCACGAAAATCCGTCTAGTATTTTTAGAGATCAGTCTTGTCCAACAGACAGACACGACAAAAAAAATGCGTGTGAAATCTTATGGGACTTGACTGCTAAGGTCATCAGTCCCTAAGCTTACACACTACTTAACCTAAATTATCCTAAGGACACACACACACACTCACACACACGCACGCACACACACACACACACACACACACACACACACACACACACACACACACACACATGCCAGAGGGAGGACTCGAACCTCCGCCGGGATAAGCCGCACAGTCCATGACTGCAGCGCCTGACACCGCTCGGCTAATCCCGCGCGGCACACAGACACGACAGTTTTACAGATTTATTATTAGTATTGATGGATATGATATATAGTTCTCGAAAAATGCCACTTTCTTCTTCATGTGTACCAACACACACACACACACACACACACACACACACACACAGTGGCTCTTACCTGGAACGTAACCACAAAGTGCATTACAGTTACCGCAGATGTCTTCATTGTGCCGAAAGACCACTTGCAGTATGCCTTACATCGTGTGACTGCTTAAACATGGGAGCTAGCCACCCCCTCCAAGCGAGCCACTGAGTAAACTTATGGCTAATCTGGCTGTGGAATGAGATCGGTATAAAATTAAACTTGTAATTTCTTCACTTATGTTATTGCAAAAGCCACTGCATTTCTCACTTCCAGGGGAAATTAAATTATCCCATTGAAAAAAATCTGTAGTCACTTGTATATCGTGGTAGGTTAGGAAGTTTCGCGTATTGACGATGTTGCAGACTACCTTCCTCTTTGTGTGCTATCGTTTGACGAAAATTTGTTTCGATATCTCGAGGTGTTTCAGATACAAGAGACGTTATGAATATTTCTTTCAGGCATCATTTTTTCTGTGCATGAGCGAAATTTTTTCGTGACTGTAAACAGATATAGATCTTATTTAAAGTTTAAAGAAAAATTTAGTAGGTTAGCTATATTTTCTACACAATAGTGTTTGGTCTAACATCCATCACTTGTTGTAAATCATAACGACCTCCGTTTTACTTTGCAAACTAAACATTTTCGTGCAGTCAGTTACTTAATTTCGTAATATCACAATAGCTATGGCCAGTAATGGAGTAATATGACCGCTAACCCATCAACGAAAAGAGAGACAGTTCGTCGTGAAGCTTAAAGATGAGACTGAGATTTAAGAGAATTTTTTTTTTTAACGAACTCGTAACAGAAAGATTGCATGACGGGAGTATGACACTGTTTTGTCTCACAGGTTAGGCAGCGTCCTCTGTAAGACGTCGCCTTCCATGCTACGACGTCAGATGCCAACGGGATCGTGACTGGCCAGTGCAGGTAGCATTCAGACAACTCTACAAGGAAATCACCACCACGGCCATCACGGAGAACATACGAAATTCATCGCAACGAAGCAGGCTAACTTGGCGGATGTCATGCGATCCAGGAAGTAAGCTTACAGCAAATCACACACCATATCAGACGGGCTATAATTCGTGGCTTGACACACGGTTTTCATCTGTCAGCGATAAGTACAGTATACATCAAGGCAATATTGAACGAAGTGTATCTCTACCCCCTGCAAAATTTATTGGTCTGCAGTCTGTTCGCTACATGTGCGTTCATCCACCGCGATCGTCTATTTTGGTACTCCAGCAAAGACCGCTACTGCAATACAGGATTATAGCGCTGTGTAACGTCGCGATGTGCTCCAGGCCCAGACCTGTCTGTGCCGCAGCAAGTCGTCTACAGGGGTCGGCGGGTGGGCTCCCACTTGTTGACGCTCGCTGTCAGTTTGTCGGCCCTGGTGTCGGTAATTCCCCTGGGAAAGCTAGACGCAAATGGCTGGCTTCCGGCTGGTCGCGTCCCGCAATTGGAGCCAATGAGGATGAACCTTCCCCACACGGGCCAACGTTCTGGCGCACATCCGGCGCGAATAAACAGCGCCGACGCCCCACAAACCACACCACTCCGTTGGCAACCACTTGCCTTGCTCGCTGGGCCACGCCAATGCCAAGACGCTTACGTCACACCGAGCGAGAGAGTGCAGTAGTTGGGAGAAGCGAGGTAGAAGTTCGCTTCTTGAAGATAAATTTAGGCTTACTTCAACCACTAGAAGCGAATGCTGGGATGGCACCTCGCTCCTGACAGATTTCTTGTTCAGTCTTTTTCAAAGAAAGGTCGCACGCACGAATTTTATCGACGTGATAAACTGTAGTTTTCCACCCTTTTTGGTTCGATGAAACAATATCCTAAATTTATGAAGAGCATGCATTACTGAACGTAAAATTTTCTGGTTTGATAGGCTGTCATGAAGCGGCCCAACAAACTGGAAGAGCTTAGCGTCAGTGTCAACGGCCACGAAAGCATGCACGCTTACGCAGTATGCATTACTGGTTTCCACTACTCATTGCAGTTAGAACGATTAATTTGGAGTGTAATGATATCACACTTCGCTTCATTAAAGGCATACACTCGTCAAAACTATTTTTTGCCTTATTCTTAAGTAGTACAAGAATGCTACGGTCTTCAGTCCGAAGACTGATTTGATGCCTATGCAAGCCCTATCTGACAATGTTACAGTGTCATCGCTAAACATCAGTTTGTTGTTTCTTCTCACAGAGATATAATTTCTTTTCCGTCAGCAGCTCGTGATTTTGTGATTAGCGTTGCTGATTCTCGATCATGAAGGCCCAGGTTCCATTTCTGGGCGTGTCGGGGATTTAGCAGCTAGTGGGCTTGTGGTTAGCGTTGCTGACTATCAATCATGGGGCGCCGTGTTGGATTCCCAGCTGCGTCGGGGATTTTCCCCTCTTGGGAATCTCTGTGTGTGTGAGTGTGTGTGTGTGTGTGTGTGTGTGTGTGTGTGTGTGTGTGTGCATTGTCCTCATCGTTTTATCATCAACGCGCAAGTCACCGAAGAGGCGTCAAGTAAAGAGACTTGTATCAGGCGGCCGGAATTCCCGGAAGGGGTCTCCCGGCCAAAAGTACCACTAGCACATTCACCTCTCAGTTCCCTTTCAAATTCCTCCTCGGTTCGATCAATGTGCTGGTTGAATAACTAGAAGGTGGGGAGGGAGGGGGTGCTGCATGTCCTCCATTCTTATAAATTGGTCTTGTTTCTGTGTAAGTGGCAGATACCCTTCCTCTCTTTGTATTTTACCCTGCTACTTTTAGAATTCGAGGAGTTATCCCAGTGATTAGTTTTAAAAGATTTCTCTGGAAGAATGTATTTTGGAAGAAACATTGAATCGCGCACTCACAAGAAGTTCATGGTAATGCGAACTAGAACGAATTTGTTAGAAACTGCGACCAATATGAATATACTGCAGGGGCAAACAAATAACTTTCTTCACATACGCGAGTGTCCCAGGAGGAAAGGTGAATATTCAGGGATATGACAAGAACGGTCATTCGAAGCAAAAATAGTCTAGGAAACATGGGCTCTAAAATGCATACCTTATGAGCTATGAGCACTTCACTAGAAGAGATGCGTTTCACAGTAGCGGCGATGAACAAGTGCTCATAGCTCTTGATGTATTATGAGCTTTGGGGTCCATGTTCACTCAAATTTTTTTTTCCTGTTTTCGTCCATACTACCACCTCTCAAAATACAGAAAGCGAAGAGCTTGCAGAGGAAGGGATTTGTTTCACAATATCGAAGATGAAGATTTCTCACAGATCTTAAAACGTGCATTTTAGAGAGCATGTTTACTAGACTTTTTTGCTACGAATGATCGTTCGTCTCACGTACCTGAATATTGAGCATTCCTCATAGAAGCCCTGTGTAAATCAAGTGGCTATAATAACAATAGATAATACGGAAATACAGTTTGTACATGCACTGTGGTAAGGCGGAGACGTATTTGCTGTCATACATGGCTTACTAGAAACACAGTGAAGAGAGCTAAGAGAAACTCTGGAACAGAAGGGCAAGTAAAATTGCAGTAAAGTTAACATTCGAGGAGGACTTCATCTTCCGGACTGGAAGCATTTAAAACTCGGGATGTACTTATTGAAATGGAAACGAACTATCATAAAGTTTTATGAATGGATTAAAAGAAGAACCATCAGAATAACGGGCAGCAGAAACGACATTTAGGAGGAGGAGGAGGAGGAGGAGGAGATTAGTGTCTAACGTTCAGTCGACAACGAGGTCATTAGAGACGGAACACAAGCTCGAATTAGGGAAGGATAATAAAGAAACAGTAGGGGGAAGACGAAGAGCGAAAATAAAGATAAATATTACGAAATCTGGCGTAGACAAAAATGTTACCAGATCAACAGAAAAAAGTTTAGCGGTCATGGAACACACAACGAAAACGGAGAAGGAAATGGGCCACACTCTCTCAAAGGAACCATCCCATTATTCGCCTTATGATATTTAGGGAAATCACGGAAAACCTAAATCTGTGTGGCTGGAAGCGGGTTTGAACCGCCGTCCTTCCGTCCGTTCGCCCGCTCCTCCGACATATAGATGCTGACATTCAGACTTCAAATCACAAAGTCCTGTTAAAGGAAAAATGAACCTACGCCGTTTTCGTTGTGTGTTCCATGACCGCTAAACTTTTTTCTGTTGATCTGGTAACATTTTTGTCTACGCCAGATTTCGTAATATTTATCTTTATTTTCGCTCTTCGTGTTCCCCCTACTGTTTCTTCATTATCTTTTGTACTATGAACTAGACAATATTGCTGATCATAACTATTTGTTAATATTTAGGTGATCAGCTTCTGGTCGTGGTGTTCAGTGTGGTCTGTGAAGACGGTTCTCTCTTATATCGTGTTGTATTCTTGGTACAGATCTTCAAATGACCTGGTTACATTGAGATGCGATTCTGATGCCTACTGTGGAACGACCTTGGTGACGCAGTAATTAAGGGGCTGGCCTCGTACCCGGTTACCCTGGGTTCTGTTACCGGTGTTCTCCGTAGCTCATAAGGAATACTTTCTTCGGCCATCCAACTTGGTAGTTCTCTGCCGCGACATTTACTTACCTTTAAACTCTAACCTATATTCTTTCCTTCAGTTTTGCCGAATGATCTGATTCTGGTTATGGTCAACAGGTAATGTGAAAAAAGCCACGAGTAAGCTTAGAAGGATGAGAGTAGCCAAAAGGACAAGTTTTCTATCTTGGTGAACAAAGATTGAGTTCAGAATTAAGTAAGTGTACCACGTGAGTCTTATTTTATCGATGAGTTGTTTATCTTTTACCCTAGATTTTTTAGTGTCGCTTTGCAACACCGTGAACTCGAACACATGAGATCTGTCTTCATGCGCTGCAGTGAAATGTGGTGAACCCGTAATAATTGCACCATTGACACAAGCTACTTCGTCACTTGACCGAAAGGGGTGTAGCCGTTTGTAACCCAGCGTGACATTTCGTAACGACTGACTCAATGTATTTCGTCGACAGCTTGCGTGCCTGCAGTAGTGTGATCAGTGTTATCAGGAGTGCTGTTATGTTTCACGAACTACGGACCAGCGTTTCGTTAACGTCTTCTGAGTAGTGGAACGAATCATCACGTCGATAACACGTCATGTCATCTACGCCGATACAGCGCTGTAAATCCATAGAATTCCGTTTGTGTCACGGTGCTACCACCGTAGACATTCTTAATCACTCTATCGTTTATTAAGAACTAATGTCAAAGGAAATCTGGAATGTCATGGTACTTGCGTGTCTTAAATGAAACATAATATCAGCAATAAATTGCTAAAACGCAATAGAAATGGAAGCAACAAAGAAGAGTCATAGGGTGTTCATTGTATCTATAATTGATAGTGAACTGTGTTTTAAATTGACACTGATGTGTAACCATTCGCTTTTTGAGTTTGGTGTGATTTATTTTACCACTAGCCGAATACCTTGCTTTGCCGCGGTATGCAAATCTCCTCCTCCAGCCTCTCTCTGTCCATCTCCTCCCTCCTCCCCTATCTGTCTCCATCTCCTCCTCCTTCCTCCTCTCTCTGTCTATTTTCTCCCTCCATCTCTGTACTTTATTACCCTCATCCAAATAATAGGGTGCTGGCCTTTACCTTCATAGTATTTCTTTCCAGACAGTAAGTACAGTGTGCACCAAGTTTGAATGAAATCGATTCAGGGGTTTAGGAAAAGATCTTTATCCGCGACTTTGCCAGCACACGATCATGTCAGATACATTACGTATATAACTCAGCACGTCGCTCTTCACGGAATAAAATGTACAGATGTAAATGTAAGTTCCGGAGTAGCTCAAGGAAAATAATAGACCCGTTACTGTTTACAATGTATATAAATGATCTACTAAAAAGCGTCGGAATCTTTTAAAGATTGATTGCAGAAGATGCAGTTGCCTATAAGAAAGCAGCAACGTCAGAAGCAGCATCGATTTGCAGAATGACCTGCGAATTTTTGATCAACGGTGCAGGCTGTCAGTTGACCCTGAACGTAAAGAAATGTAACATATTGCGCATACTTCGGTTAAGAAATCCACCACTGTTCAGCTACACTACTGATGACAGACTGCTGGTAACAAGTGTCTACCGTAAAATATCTAGAAATAACCATCCAGGAAGTGGAATGACCACACAAAACAAATGGTAGGAAAAGATGATGTCAGACTGAGATTCAAAGGAAGGATCTTAGGGAAGTGGAACTCATCCGTGGAAGACGTGAATTAGAAGACGCTTGTTCGACCGATTCTTGAGCATTCTTCATAAGTCCGGGACCCTTAACAGGTATGAATCTTAATAGAGATAGAGGAGATCCAACAAAGAGCGGTGTGCTTCGTCACGGGATCGTTTAGTTGTCGCGAGAGCGTTATAGAGATTTTCGACAGACTCCAGTGGCAGACAATACAACAGAAGCGTTGTGCATCGCGGAGAGGTTTACTGTTGAAATTCCGAGACAGCACTTTCCGGGAAGAGTTGGGCAACATATTACTTCCCCCCACATACATCTCGCGAAATGGCAACGACGAGAACATTAGAGAAATTAGAGGTAATAGAGGCGCTTACCGACAATCTTTCTTCGGACACGCCTTTCGCGAGTGGAACAGGGAAGGAGATCAGTTAGTTGTAGCAAGAGTACCCTCCGCCACACACCGTTGGCTGTCTTGCGGAGTATGACGTAGATGTAGATTCACCAGACGGCAGTTCGAACACACACCGTTAGATGACTTGCGGAATATGATGTACGTTTAACGAATTTCACCCATATTTGTACGCATATTCAACCTACATCTGTAGTGAATTTCACCTTGAAGTTTCTTCTTGACGCAGCTTAATGTTTACGATGTCATATCTCCTAAGCTATGTGTCGTACAATGATATGTTTTTGCAGGTAAATTCAGTGGTAATGTGAATATTGCTTGTAAAATGGGTCGCGAGTAGAGTTATTAGTAAAGAAGTAATAAATTAAAACGTTAGACCTGATACGGCAGTTTTACTGAAGGAACAGCAAAAATGTAGTAAGCCATAAACTTTTCTTCCTTTCCTCTTTTGTGGGGGTGTGAGCGAGGAAAAAATCTCGTAAGGGTTTGAAATTATGTGTACAGCAAGTTGCAAGTCACTAAGTCCTCTCATTCTCAAATAGTGGATGAACACAGTCTGGCTGCTGGTGCATTGTGGCCTACATTCTTTTTTCCCCTCGTCCCCACACCACCTTGGGTGGGTTTTACCCCCAAAGTGGTTCTTTTCCAGACAGTAAGTGATGCGTGAACCAAGTGATGTGAAAATCGAATCAATGGTTTAGGAGGAGATGCGGAACATACGTACATACACTTTTATAATATGTATGAATTAACTAGTTTACGATGCACTGCTGGCAGGCCATCAGATGGACGCAGTTACTGTAAAACCAAGTGTGTGTATATATATATATATATATATATATATATATATATATATATATATATATATATATATAGTGTGTGTGTGTGAAGATAAGAAAAGGGAGAAGCTGAGTCCCGATGCCGGCGCATACTCCACTTGGACAGCAGGAAAGGGACCGCCGAGTTTGACGTTTACATCTGACAGGCGGACCATCATAAAGTACCACATACTTTCACACTGACACAAAGTAGCGGCGTTTGTAATGTAACGCTAAATATGAGTGCCGAGTCTGGCTACTAGGGACTAGAGGCCACACCTCTGCTTCCCTTGCCAATCAAATACAGCCACTATCAGGATTCTAAGCGGCTACCTCCAAATCAAGCACCACCGTATTTGCGTACGTTAGCGACCTCGTGTGCGGGGGGATGTACCAGAGATGGAAACCTTTTCTCAACAAAATCTCCATCTTTCTCTAATTTTACCGCCACAGTTATTAGACGACATTTATATTGGATGAGAATTGTTTTCACAGATATTGGGTTACGATGCACAGCGCCTTTCTTCTACTATCTTTCATTGGGAGTTTCCTTAAAACGAAGTTATGGATTAACGCCCCGATGAGAGCTGGGCCTATATACAGGATGGTAGGTATGTAAGTGCAGATATTTCAGTTGGTGACTGAGGACAGAATGCCGAACAACATTACATTAATATTTGCTTCAATGCGTACTTACAATTATAGCGATTGCGATTACTATGTTCTTAGGTTGGTTAATATCTCCAAGTACATGCGGTACAAGTGAGTCTTTGTTGTTTATTTTTCTCTCTGCAGCAAGCCAAATGGCTTGCGCAGAAAGTCAGATTTTGAAGGGCGTACACGTGGACACGAAAAGGATGGTCTATACTGATAGGCATAGTCTATTGCGCGGCGCAGTTACGTCCGTGCAGAAAACATCAGGTGGTCAATTTTGTGATGAGTTTGTGGTAAGACTGTTAAATGCAGAGAGAAAAAAAACTGCTAACTGACTGAGGTGGTACATATTATGATAACGATTATCAAAATATCTGCACCAGTACCAGTAAGACCCTGTAGGTGAGGTAGCTGAGAATTGCATCAATTGATAAATGAGATCACACATTTTATACTGTGGAACCAATGGACAAGACAGGGTGAGTTTTCATTCTGAGCCGAGGTTCAACAGCAAAACTACTGTGACGGATACTTTTTTCAGGATCCTAAAATTACTCGCATTTCGAAAATTAATTAGAATTGTATATAAATTCAAGTGGATGGGTTCTTAAAGATAAATAAATACGAACAGAAGCAAATTTATATCCGGAAAGAAAAGGATGGAGTTTTTATCGTACTTATTTAGAGCTGGCCTGACCCCTGTTAGATGTATGCATGTGTACACACGAGGAAGAAGATTTAGCCATAGAAAACGAAAATGACGAACATAGTAAAATTGCCGGTAAATACGTGCACAATGTACAAAAACTGTGGAATTCACGTCTAAAAACAAGAGATCTAATAATGAAGCAGGGGAGGAAAACTACCCACTCTTGGACTTAATGTTCTTAAAGTGTGACAGGAGGCACTGTTTTCATTAAAGCAAACTCTGACATTCCCGCAGCATGCACATAGCCTTCTTGTCCGGCTCATGTGATTTTCAAAATACTCGTCGGCACTGTGTTCATTGCTCACTGTGGTTCGCAGGAACATTTACACGCTCTTTTTCAGCTATTCCAGATGTATGTAATAGTACCATTTACATAGCGTATTGTGTCTCTAGTCGTGAACAAGAAAGAAGACGGCTGCCTCGTGCTTCGTTCTGCGCAGAGTGAGACTGAGAATATTCGGCGACTTCGCCAAAGTTTCTCTGTCTGTCTCCCACATCACACGATCCACCTCTCTCCTGTGTCACATGGCAACGCAAAGGTATCCTCCACGCGTTGGTAGTTTTTCCGCGTCTGATACCCTTTCGAAAAATTTAGATAGTCGGAAAAATATGGTTTTCGCTGTTAAAGATATACTTGTACTTTTCACCCAGGCCGAAACACTACAATGAACAAGTAGCCTCACCATTATTATGTTTTTTACAATGTTAGCAGGTTCTTTACGTCTCAATTTCCTGATAATTTCCTACCTTCTTAATGTTGCTGCACGTATGTGCTGCCGTCCAACACATATTTCAGGATCTGAAATCTCTTCCTCTCTCGTCTCCTGTTCCCTTCCAAATACCGCTCTAACTTGTTCTTATAAGCTCCTCCTTCTTTCTTAACACACGTCTAGCTTATTTCCCTTCTTTTTATTACATTCTAAAATGGCTGTAAATTCAGGAACTATACGACTGTAAACTTCTAGATGTTGAAAGAAATCAACCAACCAGTTGCAAATAAAAATTTATTGGAACCCATGATCTTGGTTTCGACTGTTTTGAAACTGTCTTCTTCAGAGGGTGTAATGGACCTTGTTAAATCACATTCTGATAAAAGAACATTGAATAAAGCCAAAGGGCTCTTGTCCTACGAGCTATTAATCTTAAGACCCCAAATAATCACAGGCCATGACTTAAGACTGTACTGACATAGATTTTAGGTGGAAGATTAAATGTCAAGTGTAGTGGCTCATTGACATAAGGCTTTTCACACCTGAAATCCTATGTTGCTGCAGTCTTAAGTCATCACTTGTAATTATTTGGGTTCTTAAGATGAATGTCTCCTACGACGGGAGGTATTTGGGTTTATTCATTGTGTTTTATCAGCTATTGACGCAGGAAGGTCTATTACAGCTTTTGAGGAAGAAAATTTTAAAAATGTCGAAACATAGGTCAAGGGTTCCAGTGAATCATTATTGGCAAGTGATTGACTGACCTTTTTTTTTCAGCCTCTCAGAGTTTACTACGTTCGCTCTTCCTCCCCCTCCCCCCTCAGTTCCTCCTCATTTTTCACCTTATTTATCCAAATTATTCTTTCCATGCTCCGTCATGTCCAGATGTCGAAAACCTCCATCCATGCCGGCCGCGGTGGTCTAGCGGTTCTAGGCGCTCAGTCCGAGACCGCGGGACTGCTACGGTCGCAGTTTCGAATCCTGCCTCGGGCATGGATGTGTGTGATGTCCTTAGGTTAGTTAGGTTTAATTAGTTCTAAGTTCTAGGCGACTGATGACCTCAGAAGTTAAGTCGCATAGTGCTCAGAGCCAGCCTCCATCCATGCTCTATCTTTCTCCGTCATTGTTCCTGTTTCACCACCACGCAGGAGGACACTCCTTACAAAATATTATTACGATTACGATTTGCGAATAAGCCCATTAGGAGTACGCTAGGTACTTAGAGTTAGGCATTTGTCTCCCATATTTCTGTCATACTCTTCCTGTTTACTTGCTTTCTCACTTCAGAACATATTGTTCATGTCATCTTCTTTGTTTTTTCCCCCTTGGTTAACTTGCAATTTTGTAATTGAAGATTTCGCTGTTTTGGACATCTTCTGGTGTAAATCTTGCCAATTTCAGGTCGGTTTTGATCTCGCCAATTCGTTTCATCGTGTCCGTTTTGGATTTACTCTTGTTGTCAAGAAACATTTTATTAGTTCCTTTGAATTTTTTCCCTTATTGACGCAGAAAACTTTCCTGTTCTTACAAAATGCCTCTTTTGCCACGGATATCATGGTTTTAAATGTCCGAGCTGCTCTTCCAGTTGCTTTCTGTCCTACTCCCTAGATATTTAAAGCTTGGTACAAGCTCTAGTATTTCTCAACTGAACATTATCTTTGCCCTTTAATTTCCTCCTAGGACAATTTTTTTGTTTTCTGTGTAGTGCTTTGATTCTACAACTTTTTCCATCTTGACTAAATCTTCTAAACGCGTCCCGAAAGGCACTCTATAGACACAGGGGGCAAGCACGCTACTAGCTAAAGCGACGCTGGTCCCACTACTGCTTCATTCTGTGCATTGTCTCATCACCAGCATCGTTACGTGTAGTACAATAATTTGACGATTTTATTATATATATTTATTGCTGTTACAACTGACACTGAATGTATGGTACTAACAAGAGGAACTCCCCATCGCAACAGCCTCGGATTTAGCGGTAAGATGGCCCAGTGGGTAGCCCTTTAAAAGCTGAACACAGATCAAGAATGAAAACAGAGGAAGGTGTACTGAACTGTAAACAGAAGCATAATAGAAACAGCGAACAGTCCAAATTTAACGAGCGCAATATTGAGCGAAGTTGTCACATACGCTGCAACAAATGAACCCAACAGTTTCACAATCACATCGTTCCTCTCTTGTCTGTCAAAACACATGCTTCAAACGTTTCTGAAGTTGCGCTTCGTTTCGAAAGTTTAGACTCTTGAATTCCTTTGCTATAACATAGTTCACACCCGTGTATTTGTTGTTTTCATTTCTGTGAGACGTCTATGTGCTACCTCGCCTACTCTCACTATTCATCGCGTTTACTTGCGACGGTAACGTATTCTTAACACGTGACTCATTCTCTGTAACCAATGTATAGCATGACTACTGCCAAGACTACAGAAAGAGAACAAACATTTCAATGACCGGGCGGACAGTTCATAATGTCGTAAAAAAATAAGTAAATAATTGGAACGAGGGAGCTTCAAGACGGCTCGTTCGCTTTACAGTCCAACACCGTAACCACTTAACCACGACGCCGTTGATCGTTCAGGCTGCTCTATATTGCACTTCTCGTCCTTGGACCGTTCACTATTTCTATTTTGCTTCTTTTTTCACAGTTCAGTACACCTTCTTCCTGTTTTCATGCTTGATCTGTGTTCAGTTTCTAACGGGCTGTACGCTGGGTCCTCTTACCACTAAATCTGAGGCGGGGGGGGGGGGGGGGGGTGTCGCTTGGAAGCATCTACAGTTAAAATCTGTAGCCTTATTAGCAGAAACATCGGTTTCCATTGTTCCCTATCCTGGGAACAATGGAAACCATCAATATTGGAATTGCTCAAAATTGTTGATCACACGGTTGTCTACCATTATGTTTATCCCTGTACTTAACTACTGCCAAATGACTCCGCGTGGCTCGGCAGAACGAGTCATCGTCTCTACCCGATCTTAGGATTCCTCCTTATTGTTTCGTTGTTACTTTTTCGAGGTGGTTCTACTGCTATTGCTGTTCTTCTTGTACGCATACGCTCATCAGTTTTGGAAATTTGTGGTAAGGTCTTATGGGACAAAACTGCTGAGGTCATCGGTCTCTAAGCTTACACACTAATTAATCTAACATAAACTAACTGAGGACGACGACACACACACACACACACACACACACACACACACACACATGAGGGAGGATGGGGGAAGCCGCGCGCCCTACGCTCCTGTTCTTTGACATTGCATCGATATCCCTGTGTTCCCTGTCGTCCTATGAGTATTCTATTGGCAAGAGAATTGAGTAACTTCCACACTGCAATATCATGACCATTTCTGTTCAAATTCAAAATTCCCCGCCTTTTCAGGCTTTCTTTTGGGTTCGTGCATAAGTTAATAGCGTTCTTCCATAAGGTTGATTAAAACAACAGTTAGACATATCAGAGACTTTAGTCATCAATAATACATTCTCCTTCTCTATTTAAGACCGTCCGCCAATGCAGGGTAACTCTTCGATTCCACGACTGTAGAAATCACGTGGTTTTGAGGCGAAGAACTCGTCAAGCCTCGCTCGGAACGCGGAAAGGAAGCTGTCAGAATATTGTTCCATAGAGAGCGGAAAAGGTGAAAATGTGAGGGCGCAAGGTCAGGTGAGTAATGTAGGTGAGGAATGACTTCCCAACCCGCCATATGTACAGTGTTTTCTGTCAGTCTAGCAGAATGCCGTCGGACATTATCGTGGAGCAGCGTCAGTCCACGCAGTGTTTCTGATCGTTTTTCTTAGACTGCGTCTGCAAGACGTCTCAGTTGTTGACAAATGTCAGCAGTGACACCATCGCTGTCCCATCACGTGCATAACATTATCTTTGTGCGTGGAATTGCTACTTTGTTTGTGTTCAACCACTCCTTTCTTTTCCTTCCGTTGGCATAAAGATACTATCAGTAACGATATAGGATATGAATAGTTTGTGTTTTTTCACGAGCTGTTCGATGACGAGCAAGCATATAAGACGACCTGCTGATTTTTGTGATCTAGGCTTAGAGCATACGGTTCCCGTACATCCGATGTTTGAACGTTCCCCATTGCATGCAATTGTCACAAGACGGTGGAACGATCACAGTTCATCGGATTTGTCAGTTCTAGAGTACACTGACGTCGATCACTTTAGATTAATGCGTTTAAACTATCTTCATCAAAACTCGAAGGTCTTCCTGAATGTGGAGAGTCACTAATGCCGAAACGATCCTCCTTATAACGAGAACTCCATTTTCTTGCCCTCCGCTGCTGTCCCCCCTCTGTTGAACTCAAACAGAAGAATATGTCGGAAATGTTCAGATTCCTCCTCTTGACATTCCATTTTCTAGCGTCAATAGCTCCACTCACTCTCTCCAGATGACTAAATGACAGAAAGTAAAATCAAATAGCAATAGTGAACTACAAACAAAAAAATTGCAGGTGATAATTAAACCCATACAGCCAGAATACCAACACGCAAAAGAAAAACGCTAACAAGATATGTACCATCCTAATATTTGATGTAAATTACATTGAAGCACCACATATTCATGCATCCCTCTTTCTCCGCAACTGCAGAGGGCTGTTGCCCCTATCACGATTCTATGTACTTGGACAGTGTAAAGACCATGTCTACTGTTGAAGTACAACATTCTCTCAATTGGGTCAACCAGACGTTCTTTCTTTGCCATCTGGGAAAAGTGAAAGACATGTCTACCAGTGATCCTGCCATTCATCTGGTCTAACTTGATAACGACTACCTTGATGAATGTGCATAATGACGTTAATTATTTCTTGTAATTGCAACTGCCGTACCATCTCTCGTATGCAACATACAAGACGTTGTGCATTGCAGGATGGGCTAGTTGAAGCAAGTTTCCATCGTAATACCTGACGCGTCGCAAAGGCGGCTTGCGCAGAGCTGAACAGGAAGTGTGAGCGCAAGAAACCGAGAAAGCTCGTCCGGAAAGCGTGAAGAAACGTGTTGCTTTGTGATAGCACATCTCCTCATGAATAACGCAACGTGCTCATTGCCTTTCGAAATTAGTCATTTGGTCTGGCACAGATTGGTTCAATTGGTTCAAATGGCTCTGAGCACTATGGGACGCAACTGCTGAGGTCATTAGTCCCCTAGAACTTAGAACCAGTTAAACCTAACTAACCTAAGGACATCACAAACATCCATGCCCGAGGCAGGATTCGAACCTGCGACCGTAGCGGTCTCGCGGTTCCAGACTGCAGCGCCTTTAACCGCACGGCCACTTCGGCCGGCGGCACAGATTCATGCCCTTCTTGTGGAACTGTCCAGATAATGATGTAAGCGGCCGAAGTTCAGAATCTTGCAGTTCACGTTATTCAGAAAAAGGGCAATTAAGTCACTTGCCTGTCGGGAAGTAAAGATGACAATGTCTACCTTATATCACAGTAAATTCACCAGAGTAAATTGAACTAGAAATTAGTCCCTTTTATTTATTCATTTATTTAAAATTTTTGTCATTTTTTAAACTGGTTTCATGCGACCAGCCGTGACTTGTTATGTTGCGCAATTCTCTTCAACTTACACCTGACTTCAACTATTTGATAACGTATTCGAATCTCCGTCTTTCACTACAGTTTTCGCAGTCTACTCCATCTATTACCATGGATAAATTATTCCCTGATGCTGTAAGACATTGAACAGCTTGTTATGTTGTAGGGAACTTGTGTGCGCGCACTAATGTGAGTAGACCATGTGCAATGCTCTTACCGTAGCTTTCACATAACACTCAAGAGTACGGTGTATCGAAGCAGGACGCACGAAGGCAATGTTTGTTCCTTTGACTAAATAATAAGTAAGTTATTCTTGTAGTGAGTCACTGCGCACAAGGAAAACGCTGACACAGTGAAATAAACCATTTCGGAATATAAACGTAGAAATTGCAGGAGAGGCTGAAGGATCTTGAAATCTGAGTCAGTTTTGAGATTAGCATTATTTATTTGCTCTAATGATCGACATGAATCACAATGATATTAACAGACGGAAAATTCCTATATAGCTAAAATTAAGTTACAAAATGTCGCCAACACAGTGAGAGATGCCGAGTAACTGTGGAAGACTGTCTGGAGCTAATATACTAGACGTGACTATCTGGGCAACTTGCGTAAGCGAAGAGAACATTATAACAAGTAGCCATAATTATAATCAAAATGATCAACAGAAGTTGAGTAGGAAAGTAATGAACTGCAGAGAACATTGATCGCGCCCACAACCGCTCTGCTTACATCCTTCTAAACAGCTAGTGAGCACCGACCAGCACTGAACAGTGGCCGCAGATAATGTCGTCACCTTGACGGCCTAGAGCAGATATTTCTTCCTCAGATTAAGGCCAATAGTTGATACTAATAGACTTCTTTTGGCCTGGAATGGTCTCTCTGCCTTTCCTAGTCTGCTTTTTATCTAATCACGACTGTGACCATTATGCGTTATTTTCCATCCAGGACAACAGAACTCATTCACTTCGTGTTCCACCTGGCATGCACTTTTGATGGTTACATCGTTGCGAACAAAATGGTAGACATAGAAATAGATGACAGAGGGATAGAAAGACAACTAAAATCGCTGAAAAGAGGAAAGGCCGCTGGATCTGATGGGATACCAGTTCGATTTTACACAGAGTACGCGAAGGAACTTGCCCCCCTTCTTGCAGCGGTGTACCGTAGGTCTCTAGCAGAGCATAGCGTTCCAAAGGATTGGAAAAGGCAACAGATCATCCCCGTTTTCAAGAAGGGACGTCGAACAGATGTGCAGAACTATAGACCTATATCACTAACGTCGATCAGTTGTAGAATTTTGGAACAAGTATTATGTTCGAGTATAATGACTTTTCTGGATACTAGAAATCTACTCTGTAGGAATCGGCACGGGTTTCGAAAAAGACGGTCGTGTGAAACCCAGCTCGCGCTATTCGTCCACGAGACTCAGAGGGCCATAGACACGGGTTCACAGGTAGATGCCGTGTTTCTTGACTTCCGCAAGGCCTTCGATACAGTTCCCACAGTCGTTTAATGAACAAAGTAAGAGCATATGGACTATCAGACCAATTGTGTGATTGGATTGAAGAGTTCCTAGATAACAGAACGCAGCATGTCATTCTCAATGGAGAGAAGTCTTCCGAAGTAAGAGTGATTTCAGGTGTGCCGCAGGGGAGTGTCGTAGGACCGTTGCTATTCACAATATATATAAATGACCTTGTAGATAACATGGGAAGTTCACTGAGGCTTTTTGCGGATGATGCTGTAGTATATCGATAGGTTGTAACAATGGAAAATTGTACTGAAATGCAGGAGGATCTGCAACGAATTGACGCATGATGCAGGGAAGGGCAATTGAATCTCAACGTAGACAAGTGTAATGTGCTGCGAATACATAGAAAGAAAGATCTTTTATCATTGTGCTACAATATAGCAGGTCAGCAACTGGAAGCAATTAATTCCATAAATTATCTGGGCGTAAGCATTAGGAGTGATTTAAAATGGAATGACCATATAAAATTAATCGTCGGTAAAGCAGATGCCAGACTGAGATTAATTGGAAGAATCCTAAGGAAATGCAATCCGAAAACAAAGGAAGTAGGTTACAGTGCACTTGTTCGCCCACTGCTTGAATACTGCTAACCGGTGTCTGATCAGTACCAGATAGGGTTGATACAAGAGCTAGAGAAGGTCCAACGGAGAGCAACGCGCTTCGTTACAGGATCATTTAGTAATCGTGAAAGCGTTACGGAGATGATAGATAAACTCCAATGGAAGACTCTGCAAAGAGAGACGCTCAGTAGCTCGGCACGGGCTTTTGTTGAAGTTTCGAGAACATACCTTCACCGAAGAGTCAAGCAGTATATTGCTCCCTCCTACGTATATCTCGCGAAGAGACCTTGAGAATAAAATCAGACAGATTAGAGCCGACACAGAGGCATATCGACAATCTTTCTTTCCGCGAACAATACGAGACTGGAATAGAAGGGAGAACCGATAGAGGTACTCAAGGTACCCTCCGCCACACGCCGTCAGGTGGCTTGCGGAGTATGGATGTAGATGTAGAATCATATTTCTGCTACTCTTCATTATTTGAGTATTTCCTTGTCTTACTCTGTCAGGTATCTTTCGTTCATTAGACCATTCATTTTAATAGGTCTTACAATCCAAAAATTTTCACCTTTGGCCATCCGTCTTTCTCTTTAGCTTCCCTCTACTTTCTATTGACTTCATTCCTAAGTGACTTAAATTGCTGTAACCACTTTTCTTGATTTTTTTGTACTGCCTTCTCCCGGCGAACAACTGAAATATTTATCTGTTACCCAAGATTTTTTCCCCTTACTTCCATCTTGTGTGACTGACCTTTTGAAAGACATTCATTCCTCTTCAACTGAACTGTTTACTGATGTATTCATTATCGCAGTACCTACGGTCTCAGAGAACTTCAGCATCCCGCTACT